>NC_138786.1:50036674-50689096 GCF_965178545.1 Coloeus monedula
GATCTCTCTCTTTAAAATAGTGCTAAAGAAACGTTACTCATAGATCTAAAGTTATTACTGTCATTTTGTTCTGTTAAAACCCAGAAAATAGCAGAGCAGATGTGTTAAATGCTGGTGGAAACCAGATTAGTTTGGGTGAAGACTGGTAGCAATAAATATATTGTACACTTCATGATGCAAACCATGTCAGCTCCTCAGTGCTAAGTTCCAAGTTGCACCAAAAAAAAAAAAAAAAAACCAAGCATTTTAACCTGCACTCCGGTACTGATCTATATTCTGAATTCCAGTAAGTGTGATATCAATATAAGTTGCAGTGGAGCTGCTTCTTCAGTTATGGGATGGAATAGTCTGGCCAAGGCACTGATTTTTTTTGCAGGCTGATATAAAAATATGCAAGGGTACAAAACCCACAAGCCGTACCTTTGCACACCAGCCAGGCCTGGTGACCAACAGACTACAGACTGAAACAGAATACAGGTTGGCTCCTCAGACTGAAACAACAGCAACGACTCCAAAATAATTTGCCTGCTTACAGCCTGTTGCTGTAAGAGCCACTGAAGTTCTCGGGTGACTTAGCTACTTGTGAGACAGTGAGACAAAACCAACTGCAAGTTGCTTCAGCCACTTTCTTCCTCATCTGAGCGCAACATCCTCTTGTCCCAAGCTAACTGACTACATGCAATGGCCTTGGAAAAACTAAAATGAGGGGGAAGTGGAAATCCATCATCTACTTGAAGCCTCATGCAGATTTTCAAAGGACTGCACTGACCCAGCTGCCAGATCCCTGCCTAAGATGACAGGCTTTGTCATGAGAGAAGAGTCAGACTGAGGGTGCAAGGTACCAGAGGAAGCTAGAGCACGCACCCATAAGATAACAAGGAAACCCCGTTTTCTCTGGAGGAACAACCATAACCTGAAGCTGCCAGAACTGAATGTTCTGCAGTCTGAAGGCACAGATCCCACTGGTGAATAGTTTACAGCTCTGTTTTCTCTCCTGGATCATTGTTCTGTGTTTCATTTGTGGTGGATCGCAAGTAGTAGAAAATAGGGAACTATGGATTAGAAATTTTACCAAGTATCTCCATTACTTTGCCTTGGGATGGTTGGATTCATTCCCCATACATTCCTCTGCAGAGAAATTCTAGCCTCTGCCTCTTCAGTCACCCCCGTTATTGCAAACAAAAAAAGAGAACATGGGATCTCATCAAGCTCACAGTAATTTCATCTTAGTTCTTCTAATGATGGGTGTATTATTTCCGGGGAACTCCCATATGTAAGGGATGACTGGATCCCTTCTGAAAGAAAGAAATTCACAGAACAAATTTTGTTCTTTCTGATATAATATATTAAGTGCTATCCAGTGAAATGGTTCCGTTACTAAGTTTTAGGATTTGTTCTCTGGTTATATAATTTACCACTAGGCACTGCTGCTTTCTTTCTGGAAAACATGAACCTCACCAAAAAAACTAAAAATAATGGCTATATGAGTACTTAGGGAAACACCATTCCCTTTTTAACCAGTTCTTTTCTTGATAGGAAAAAAAAACAAACCAACAAGCAAAATCTAAACCCTTTCAGTTCTGCCATTCTAATATCACATAAAAGCATTTAATTTTTCCCTCCTGGATGCAAAGTTGTGGTAACTGATTTAATTTTTTTATTTTAATGTGCATGTGTAACAGCTTGGATTAGTAACAGTGCATTGTTCAAGACTGAACAGCCAGCTTCCAGCATGTATCAGAAGTAGAAAGCACCAAATTGAACTTGAGTAACTCCTGCAGAAGGATTACTCAGAATTCCATCTGACTGTGACTGTTGTCCAAAAGGTGGCATCAAGATTTATTTTGTTCTTTGGATTTGGCAACATCATACCCTGAACAGATTGGTAATTTTCCCTGATCTCCTTTTCCAGTTTCTTGGACTTCTCAGGGTTTTTTATTAAAAGTACTCTATCCATTTATTGACTTATAAAAATCAGGAGTGGTTTTGGATAGAACTGGTAAAAAGTGCTGGAAAGGTGGTAAGCTGAACTCCCCAAGTGAAATAAAATTTGCAGACGCATCTTGCTGTTATGGGAGATAATAAGGAGAATGGTTTAGATATGAAGTTATTTTATTTTGATAATATACCACCAAGTGCTGCATGCTCAGTATCGTGAGGCATTCTGTTACTGAATTCACCTTTGGGAAATACTGATGAAGAAAAAGATTCAAACAAACTGTCCTGGAAGGGTTCCACTAAGGGTCATGACTCTATTCATCTGCCTCCTATATGAAATACCTTTATATTCTGTCCCCAAAAGGTAACACTGTGGGCACTCTCCCTCAAATAGCTCATCACTAAGCTACTTTATAAGCACAATTGGCCTAATACACATTAAAGCCAGGAGAAAAAGCTTTCTCCGCCTTTTCTCACCCCACCCTCTAAGCATACACTTGGACCCCTATGGGTGTCGTTGCTTCCTACAGCAAACCACCAAGAATCAGCTTATTTATATTCTTAATGAATCCCAGCGTTGTTTGTGCTGGCTGATGTGCCACATTGTAGAAGAGCAGCAAAAGCTGAGACACACACCAAAATAAATTATTCAAGCATATATCAGATCCATTGTTGCCTGCTTGCATGGGCCCCTGTGGAAATGCTGACATGCTTCAGAAAAAGGGAGTTACATGGGCAAACACACTGTAGTCGAGAAGCTGTTTAGGACTGGTGTCCTGGCTGTTCTAAGAAGAAAGGCTTTTGGATGGTACATTGTCCTAAGCAGCTCCTACTGAACTTCCATCTGATGCTGTTCCTGCCCAACAGTTCTTTTTCCTTCATCCGTTCCTTCCTGGTGTCACCTACAGAAGCAAGGTCACCTAGGTGGGAGGTCCATTTAATTTATTATTCAAGCATTTAGTAAGGTATAACTTCATCTTAGATATGTGGTGAGCCAACAGTCACACCACTTTATTTGAAGTACAAACATTTTAATAGTCAATATTTAGCCCCAAATGTAATCCCAGTAATTTTTTCAGTGTTCCTTATAGCTTAATTTTCTATTACCATTTAGCCAAATATAGTAAAGGTTTCTGGATTACAAATTACCTGAAAACCACAACATTTAATGACATTAGATTAAACTTACTAATTTTTTTTTCCCTTACAGAACTAAACATAGTATAAATTCTTTTTAAAAATTTTATTGCACATTTTATGCTTTGAGAAGCACTGAAAGTACATGGTTTCCACCAAGCACACGTGATTCAAAGAAATAAAATCTGCAGTTAGACTTGTAAAAAGTATATTATTTTTAAAGCCCTAACCCAATGTAGCGGAAAAGTCTTGTACGTCTTTACCTCTTTTATAGGCGAATATTAAGTGCAACCCCAGCCCTTTATAACAATGTATCATCTGTTTCAAATTGGAAGGAAATCAACTCTCTAATATGGTAAAATAACATATAAGTTAATTTTCTAATTGAACTCTCTGGTCTTGGACTGCCTGCAATAAACCTTGACAATCTGAGACCCAAGCAAGCTCTGGTATTTTGGAGAGCGGGTTGAATGTTACTAATTATAGATAGCTGACTATTTTCACCAGTACAAAAAAAGACCAGTTGCCTGCACACTCAACATTCAGGGCAAAAAACCACACTAATTCCATATTATCGTTGAGAAGTAAAACCCACAATATTCAGGAAATTCTGAGTCCTGGTTCTCATAGTAATTACAGCTCAGCAGCATCCTCTCATGCAGTGTTAGGAACCAACTAAAATTTCACTATTAGCATATTCATAGGACAGGGCTTTTCAGACACTTGCAGCCTTTGGGGTTTTTTTTCCCCAGACAGTGTTAATGACAAACTACAGTGGAATTCAGGTATCTGTGAGCCAGCAAGATTTTGAACGACACTCTGGAAAGGAAACATTTCTCAACACTAGTTGTAGTTGCAGTGTTATAGCTGTTTAAAGCCTATTCTCCTGAGCAATGAGGACATGCATGGTACCTTTCCCTGTGCCTGATTGCTGTTTACAAACTATTATGAAGTATGTGCATTGCAAAAAGTATGCACGAACACTAGACAGCACACAGCTTAGGAGGTCTGAAGTCCCCATTTTTGGAAATGTTGACACTCAAAGATGGCAGGCACTCCCCATATCTGACAAATAGGACTGGAATGACAATGAAGAAAACTATATTCCTTGTTGGAAGGTCATTCTGTCTCCACTCCACAGCCACCCAAAGTGCAAACCACACAACCTCACCTGATGCTCTCTCTCCTCTGTGCACTGGAATATCTCTACAAGAGGAAGCTGCCAGCAGAAACCCCAACAAGCCATATCATGGAGGTCACATGGAACTAAACCTGTAACTGCCAGTAAGTTGTCAAGCGTGTATGAAAATGAACTTCAGTTAGAGGGAGGGGAACCACCCTAAAATGGTTACACAGAAAAAATAATACAGGAATGCATTTGTGTGAGCTACTTTGTATTATGTAGGGCTGAAAAAGAAAAAAAAAGGTATTTTTCCTCTAGCCAGTAGAGGAAAGACCTCTATTCCAACAGACAGTGGCCAAGCATGCTGTTACCGCTTATAAGTCCCCCAGTTAGCAGGAAAAGTCTCATTAATATTGTATATATGTATTGGCTCACAGTAGGCTTACCATAGCCCAAATATAGAAGAGAAGATTTTTTCCCTGAGATCAGTGATCTTTGGTTACATCATGGCCAAAGCTTATTTCCAGTTTCCATTCCAGCATCAACCTAACAAATCCAGACTTCAGTGATGGGTTTAAGCAAGCTTCAAGCATGAGAAGAATGTCTTTATTAAAATATGAATATGTAGGCTTGTACTCCGTGCAACTTGGTGTTCCAAAATCAAGCTTAATTTTCTCTACAAAAAAGGAGACAGCCCCAGAATGAGTCAAAAACCAAACCAAAAACAAGGGTTCATTGATACAGCATTTAATCTGCTCCAGTCTTCTGAAGTGCCAACTGGGGTATAAAACCATTACCTATAGTTTGTAAAACACATAGAGAAAATTTATTTCTTCATCCAAATAAGGTTTGGTTTACTTTGTTTTGGGTTTTTTTACACTAAAAAATAAGTTCTGCTTGCTAAATTCTCTTCTCTTTCTCCTGAATCCATCTTTTTGCACAGCTGTGTAACAATAAAGTATGGTTTTAGTTTGACAGACAAGTAGAAATATCCTTTAAAAGTGAAATAGAATGAGTTTTTCTTCTCACACTACCCTGCTGCACTTAACTAAGCCATAAGTTTACACAGTAGATGAAAAAATTGGTAGTCACAACAGTCAAAGCTAAGGTTTGAAATGCATGGAAGGGAATTAATCCACAGTGGCATCTTCAGAAACAAAGTGTGGGGGAGAAAGTGGACATCTGACAGGTGTATGAACAATTCCTGTACACAGGCACTGAGCCACACTCTGCCTTTCTTCATTTGCTCATTCTGAGATTTGTACCTGTCGGCCAATGAGGCTATTTATGAATTCTCCAAGTCTTCAATCATTTGTTTCTACCCTCTCAGTCAGAATTTACCATGGAAATTTATTTAATAAGCATTGAGAGACAGACTCAGGTTGCAAGCAAATGGTGTAAAGCATTTGAACAAGCAGCTCGTGTATACCTTCTGTGGGGAGAAAAAATTAATAGGTGAGATACAGCTACAGTCAAATTAGACCTTAAATCCCTTTCCCTTTGAAATTTGTGGGTTTTAATACCTGGTCAGTAATGCAAAATGTCCCCAACATTTTAATATTACTGAGCCCTACTTGAGCCAGGAGGTCAGACAGGTAACTTTTCAAGGTCTCTTACACCATAACTCTCTATGATCTTTTGAAAAAACAGACTCAGAGTTCAGCTGAGTAGATGTTCTCATGTCTTTAAAACAGCTCTTGGCTGAAAAGGAAATATTAGACAGGAAAGTGTAAAGACTCAAAGGTAGATCATTCTCTTGTCAAAAAAGAGAAGGCAGAAAAACATAGAAGTGATTGAACTGAAGAAACCAGACAGAAGACCTGCACAGCCTCACTAGCTTTCAAGAATTTCTGCCCTGGTGGTTGAGGTTACTAAGGTTTCCTCTGCTGAACCTACTCACATACTGGCTGAGCACTGATATGTGGACCTGGCAAACAAGCACGATCCAGATCGCCTCAAAGGAGCAGTGTTCCATCATCTGCGGATTTAACTCCCTAACAGAAATCCACATTATCTTCTTTGTCCTTTCCCCTCCAGAACTTCACATCATAAAATTCAGCACCAGAAATCACAACAGGATCCTCCCCTCAAAACTCAGAAGTGGCTCTGTTAACTCAAGTCTGATGTGGGTGATTAGGACAGTATAGAGTACCGTACTGTTGTTGCTGTCTTTACTAAAAAATTAAGGAATTGTAGACTATGACTGGCAACCCAATATTCTTAGCAAGCAGCACCCCTGTTTTTTAGAACAGTCAAGGACACTGGGCTCAAGGTGCTCAAAAAGCAGGGTCTTCCTTCCAAACCCAGACATTTCTGCAAGTTACACAGTAAACACGACAGAACTGCCTGTTCTCATCTCCACTGTAAAGGGGCACCTAAAGAAACCTTTGTTTTATTGTTATTAGGGCAATTTTTTATCCAATACCAGACCTTGAGCATCACAAGAGTCAGGTGTGTTCATGAAATTGTTACTTTCCTCTTTACCTTTCCTGTGGAAGGAGCAGAAGGGATCACAGAAAGATACACAGTCAAGTTAGTTATTCATCTTCAAACAGCAACACTGGATTACTAGTCTGCAAATTAACAGTCCTTTTGCATCTAGCTGTCATCAACACACCCCCAAGAAAGCTATAGAACTAAATTTATCAGAAACAGGAATTATACCAAAGGTAGGGAACTCCTATAGTACTGTATAGCTGGAAGAAGGAAGAAAAGCTTAATGTACTCACCAGCTGGCAAACAATCTTCTTTCTAATTAAGCATTCTAGTCTGGGAGGTAATTTATCTGTGCATGAAGTTGTTTGGTTTTTTTTTAAATGGCAGAAACCAAATCTAGTCCTGTAATACTCATGGCTGCAAATGCAGATAAAGCTGGGTTGTGCCAAACTGTAAGGACAAAGCAGTCTAGGTGCAGAGCCAACTGTAATGCACACCAGTCACGACCTTCAGCAGAGAAATGCTGCAGTTCAAGAGATCAACTAGAGTTTAAAATTTTATTGCATGAGATTTTCTTTAAAAGCCCTGTTTGACTTTATGATTCCTCTTCAGTGACAAGCTTAATATCTATACTAAAACAGCTGTAGCAAAAAGCATATACAGAAAAGTGAATTTTGAATGTGCTTTCAATGAAAAGCAATTTATAAGGCATCTTGGGGCGAATCTTCAGTGAGTTGTACAGGGTATTAGCCACCTGACTTGCATTAGCATCAGTAAAGAAATGGCACTTAAATCTCCGCACACTGAGCTAAAAATCTATCTGCTCGTATTGAATCATCACATTTTAAATACGACTTCATAACAGAAAAAAATGGCTGTTACTGGAAATAGGAAAGTATGCAGTGGTTACAAGTGATCTGAACTGAGAGAATCTTGTTGTTTGTGTATTAGATATGTATGGATAAAGAGGTGTGCTTAGATTAATGTACAACAGTGCCAGGCCCAATTATCTGTCAGCAGTAACCTCCACTGTTTGCAGTGCGCTGTGAGAATATTCATATAAATAATTTTTGACCATGCAGTAGACCCCAGACATGGTTAAAACTGCCCCTGGTTGTTGACACTGGTATTTTTCAGTGACACCTCATTTATCCTCGAAGAGCATGACTGCACTGTCTGCAACCCAAAGCCATGTTCAGGTTACTCTTTTAAAGGCTGCACCATGCACAATATTTGCAAAGGACAGGTACCTAAAAAAAAAAAATTAAAAAAAAATTAAAATGTGGAGAGCTCAGATTTCTTGACATGACTACTTCTCTGTCACATTTTAATAAACAGTTAGAACTTATAAAATCAGTATGTAAAATCCCATGTATAACCAAAACTTCAGAGTGAGAACCACTGCACTGATTTTTCTGTAAAAAGTGAGGTTTGATTTTCATCAATTAGAGGAAGTGGACAAATCTATTACTTCAACATCAAGCATTTCCACCCGAGTTAGGTATTCTCCAGAGCCAAGATGGTCAAATGGACAGGCTTTAGCTTCTATACACATATTTACCACTGAACTCACTCCAACTCACCACTCAAGTAGAACACGGGACAAATGATTCTCCCTTTTTAACAGTGTTTGGTATGTGCAAAATATTGAGGTTAGATCATTCTAAGGAGTTTGTGACTTTCTTAATTGATAGATTGCCTTGCTTATGATTAGGACATTTTGGACTGAAACCAAATCAGCATATTGAAGGAACTGTTAGCACCCTCTTTATGGTAAGGAGGCCAGGCGTTTTACAATACCCTCAGTTAGTAACTTTTATTATCACAAATATCTTTGTGTCTTTCCCCCACAGCCTATTTGTCTAGACCTCAAAGGACAAAGACGTACAACAGGATCAAAGAGGAGAAAGTTACTGTTTAGATTTTTCATGTGTTTTATGTTTCCTAGTCTCTTTAGGTTGGAATAGGAAATAAATTCTGACCTTCCTTGTGGTCAACTCACATAATTATTGCTCATTTGTGTGGAGGAATGGGACAGGTCTGGAATATCCCCGTCAAGGCTAAAAGAAGATGAAAAAAGTTTAACAAGAATGCATAATAGGAGTATATGGAGAAGAACAACTGCTGGCTGCAAAGCACAGTTGATGGAGTTGATACAAGACAAAATGCTTAGGAAAACTGAAACCAGCTCATGAGGAAACTGTTCTAACACTCTCCATGTCACAGCTATTCCACAACCTGACTAATCTGCCTGCCCATAATAGTGAATTAATCATGCTTCTACTTTTTGCCAGCAATGTGTGTTGCATATAGGTATAAATTGGAGCAAAAAAAGAAACTTCAACCCCAACCTAACCTCCCTATGTGTGCTATTCAAAGAGCCAAAGTAGTTCTTCCATTTCTCCTGGTGCATATTCATATTATAATGAATATGTGGACATTTATGTATGCTGCAGCAATGTAGTGCCCTCATTTGATTACTTCTCACCACCTGACCATCAGAAATATCCTTGTCTGCAGGCTGAGGATGTGGTACCCTGCTGAGATTAATCCACCCAAAAAGGCACCAAGGTAGAGGCATATGGGATGGTCCTTACATACCACCCATTATTCACTGCTAACTCAAACAAAGCTCCTCCTTTCAGTGCTGTGAGAGTGAATGACAGGATTCTTCATACAACACAAGGCAAAGGTGAAGAGAAGTGAAAGAATACTTTTATCCAGTATGCTGGTTTTGGCTGGGGTAATTTTCTTCACAGTGGCTGCTATGGGGCTATGTTTTGGTGCTGTGCTGAAAACAATGTTGATCATATTAGGAAATTCCAGCATTCGCAAAGCACTTTACTAACTAAAGGCCCCTACAACCTTGCTCCCTTCAGCAATACTCCTTTAATGTCTCCTGAGCCTTGAGTACAGCACCCCACAGTGGATGGCTGCAATGGAACCAGGTGGTAAGCTGAAGCTGCAAGCTCTTGCCCTCTTGTTGCTTCTTGCATCTACACCATGCCCCCAAGGAGATAGCAGACTTTTCTGGTTATATTTTATTTCTGTTAAAACATGACAGCTATGCACCCTGTGACTGCTGCTCCTCACAATATGGGGAAGTGTAGGTACCTTGCTTCTGCTCTGGTCGTGCTGAGGGCCTGGAGGCCAGAGTGAAACAAGAACTTCAAGGCACTGATGCCTTGCACACCTTCTGCCTGAAAAACAGCTTCACAAGTGGATCATGCAGCTTGCCCAATACTAACAAGTGTCGACTCACCACCTTGTAACATTGAACATATGTATATAAATAAGTCATTAAAAGGGGCTATCTAAACAATGACATCATATTAACTATTTCCTGCTCCCACTGATTTGATGAAGATTATAAATTAATCATCACTGCACAGTATTATTACATTTAACATGTTACCCAAATGGCCAGTTATTACTGAATATGTGTTTATTTTGTTTAACTGGACATGTATACCCGTTTCTCCTATCAAGATATTCAACTGGTGAGTAATTAAAATTAACAACCAGTTATCAGAATTATTTTTGGGGACACCACAAATAGACCTTTGTAATGGTTTTAATGAAAGCAACAGCTGCTTTTATAGGTCCTTCTGGCTCCACGTCACACAGAGATTACTGCAACACAGCTAGAACCAAGTGCGATGCCATATCCCAGTCAAGCCCCCAAAATGTAAAATGTTACAACTGACTAAAAAGAAAGTGACTCTAAATAATCACCTAGTAAATAACTGTGAAGTCCCAGTGCAACCTCTACTGCAATATTCCAGATCTGGCACATTGGACTTCAAATAGTAATAATTTTAGGAAAACAAAAGCACTTTATTACTTCTTGTAGATGTGGGGATTTTTCCTCTTCCCTATGGCTTTGGGTCAACTTAAGTCCCTTAAAAAAAATAATTCCTTGCATTAAGCATTCTATTAAAATAAATAACAGCTAATTAAGTGACAGGCAAGATAGAGTACTAAATTCCTAGTGTGAATGAATATCCCATATGGCATCAGGCTTTTTGCCACACTCGAGTAAAGCTAGATGTGAGAGAAAGCTTTTGCACACCGCAGCTGTGGCACCCTGCAAGAGCGGTTCACGCGGATCAAGAATGTCAAGTGGCAGCCCAGTGGCAGAAGGTGGCCCACAACCTCACTGTATCCAACCTCAACCAGGCCAGCCACATGGCTTCTTGGTGCTGTTTGGAGAGGGATAAGAAAGGGAAACAGTGTGCAGATGGAGTCTGGAAAGTTTCTAAAACTCAAGTGCATAAACGTGGCTGTATCTGGTCTGCCCAAAATACCTCCTTGGGAATACAGCGGCTCCTATACAAAAGCTGGCTATCCCTGCTGTACATAGGCAGTGATGGGTCAGCCAAAAGGCTGTGGGATTTGTGGCAGCATACCAAAAGTTTTCCAGACTCTACAGGACCAATCGTAATGTGCTGTATTACTGCCTTGCAGCCAATGCAAAGGGGTTTGGGTGTAGAAAATTCCAGCCTAAATTTGGGGATGTGGGAATTCACCCACCATTACTTAGCTGTCTGCACAAATGCTCTGCAAAAAATAACAATCTTCAAACTTTGTTAAAAATGTGTCAGGGCTTACTACGGGAAAAACTCTATGCACCATTAGCAGCCCAACCCAACTTGCATTTCTGCACTTCATGAAAGCCAGTTAAGTAGATGACTATCAGACTAAGGCAGCAGTCTGCTGGCAGAAGGGAGCAGATTACCCCTTTATATAGTGCTTACCGAGCCAAACCAAATCCTCCAGGGAATAGGGATTGGGACTAGGGTCGATGGGTTAGGTAAAGTGATTATTTTAACCAAATACAAGCTAGTGTGCTAACACAAACCACCTAAATTTCCCTACAAGGGTGGGAAAAGGACATATGTTATTTATTTTCAAGTTCCACACTGTAATAATCATTTATCTTCCCGATTTATGTGCATGTATAAATTTGTATGCAGATTTAACGTATCTAATATTTGAGGATGAAGATAGGAAGGAAGGAATTTTAAGAAAGAAATACATTATGGCTTAAGTATATGAAACACAAGGTCAGAAGAGCATACAAGAGCTGAGATGGCAAGAAGCCAGAAGTTAGGACACAGCAGAGAAGTGACAACCAGAATTTGAACAATAAGGTACAATAACCAAAGAAAATCACACACCAAGAGACAGAGCTGGGCAGGCAAAAGGAGAGAAACAGGAGTAGATTTACATAGCAAAAGCCTGAAGCATAACCAAGAAACACACTTTAAAATGCAAAATACCTACCAGGATTCCTTTGCATACTCAAAGAAAGGGATACCACTCATGGCCGGACCTCACCCTCTAGCTGCAGACACTGCCAGTTTGCAGCTGCAGCTCTGATGGCCTTCAGGAAGCTTGGAAGGTGCTGCAAGGATCCAGTGTTCAGCTGCAAGATACAGCTATTGTTCTAAGGCTTCCATTATGACTGGGCTCTCTAGAATCCAAATTCTTAATGAACAAAGGGGAATGGGGAAGACCCACAAAATTGATTAATAAGAGGCAAAGGGTCCATAATGTCTTCTTTCACATGATGACAGAATTATAAAAGTCAGCAGATCTTTAATTGAGTGGCTTCTTTTTTCTTCTGTTTTTTTCCTAGCAGAAATATTATGGAGCAATCCAAAGCAATGTTTAAGGGTTTTCACCTGACAAAAGAGCCAAATTAATGACACTAAAAATGTCAAAGCAACATATCAACAGCCCTAACCATGGCAACCAAGACTGGTACTTTTAAATTTATTTTGGAGCGAGTGCATGTGATGAAGCTCTGGACCCTAACTTGGCTATTAATTTCTGTGATGTGGTCTTGCAGTTTCTGCTGGAATTTCATCAAATATGCCCTTTTTTATGGATCTATATGATACTCTTTTTTTTGTCTCTTCTTGACAATGCACAGCACCTCTACTGTTTATTACTTCCAGCCCCACTCTCTGTCCCAAGAGGCTGAAAGTGTCACCAGTCTGACACTGTGTCAGCTTACAGGACTTTTTGATTACACACACACGCACTGAGAAGAAATGTCAATAAGGAATACACACCCACGAACAGTTGAAACCCACCATGAAGCAGAAGTACACCACACATAAATTAGTGTCTATTACTTTTCTGTTTAGAGAGCGTGCTTGACATTTATTTAAAATCATGAAAGAAACGTCTCTGCATTGCAAGGGAAACCCTATAATCTGCCCACTAGGCCAATCCTGTCTGAGTTTCTTTTCAGCAAAGGCAGCAGGCAGAAATCCTTCATCTCACTTGATCAGTCCTTCTGACATCAGTGAGACAATCAGTATGGGCAAGAGCTGGCCAGTGTTGGCCCCACTGCGACTTGTCCAAGATGGTCGTACATACAGCGTACTAGCTTGCTCACTAATGTGTTTCATGAGATAAAGATTATTAGAACTCACATCTGAGTTTTTCAGTATTCTTTGTGGGCTTCAGTTCTTATTTACACCAGTGAAAACCAGATTAATGCCAGTTTATAAACACGAAAATATTTGACTCTTACAGGTTAGAGAACTGTAGCATGCTGAAAAAGGTCAAAGTGATAATCCTCTGTAGAAAAGAAGAATGCAAACAAATATCAACTAATCAAGAAACACATGCTGTTTTCCAGGATGCTAATATAAAGATTAATAGCTCTTCTTTGACATCCAAGAGCCTTTGGAAACTCTTCATGTTAAAACACTTTGTAAATCACTTTTAGAGAAAGAACATTCAGGGAGCTCCATTTAATCACATTAACTACTAGGGAGCCTTGATAACCTTCAATAAAACTGCATGTACTTAGAATTCTCATCTCTGTTCCTAGGATATGTAATTGCTTATGTTGCTTTACACCATTTTGCATTGCTGTAGAGCCTTGAGAGGGAATTAGATATTATTGAAAAGACTGGTCATTCCCCTAGTGTATGCTCATCTTGGACCCAGTCCTGGTCACAGTGAAGTCAAACTATTCCCAATGAATCCCTGGCAAAAATCCCAGAGACTGCACTAGGAGTAAGAACAGACACATAAGGCCTGATCCAAACCTCCCTGAAGTTGATGTAAGACTTTCATTTCTTTCTAATAGGCTTTGGACCAGGCCACATCCACAAAACTTGCTTAGAAGCACTGTTTCAAACAAGGTGCAAGGAGGCATGGGGCAGATTTTGGTCCTGTCTGGTCCTGTCTCGGGGAATCATGAATGATGTTTGTGTCTAAGACCAAACATATAGGAGACAGCAACCACAAGACAGCACACTATGGAAGTGAGCTAAACCCAGACGAGGCACAGGGTAAAACCCAGAGCCCACAAGGACAGGGATGCCTTTTTCTCCTCTCTGTTCTGCTACTCTGGGCATGTTCCAGCATCAGGAGCAATGCAAACAGACATAGGAGCCTGTCCAAACTGTATCATGGTCCCTAACCTCTCTAGCATCATTTGCTGGAAGACACAACATCCTCAAGGTCTATGCAAGAGCTAGCCAGAGAAATCTCAGAAAAGGACCTGCTGGCTCACTGCAGTCCCTGCTGCTGGCATCTCATATCCAACTCAGTATCTCCCCACACTTCCTCTACTTTATTTCTTGTCACTTCAGGATTCATTCTATAAATGGCCCCAAAATTTAAACTGACATAATATTTGAGAATATAGTTAACAAAAGGGTTGCAAATTGCTGAATCCAGTTGTTTTTAAGAATCACAGAGTTGTGGAGTCCTGAACTTCCTTAAATTTTGCCACTGACTTGTTGTAAAGTGTGACTAGGCCTTTACCCTCCCCATGTCTCTATTTTTCCAACAAAAATAGACACATTATTACTGAGCATAATGGGAAATTTTCAAGATGTCTTGCACGTTGTTTCAAGTATGCAAAGCTCTACTCACAAACCCTAGGTTTCATTCTTTTGACCTAGATCTGAACTGGGATTCTGAATTCCTGGGATATGTTCATCTCTGGAGTTCTGCTTTGGCCAGGACCAAAGCTCAGGACACAGAATTAAAGTTCTGGGTTGTTGGCATCCTGCAAGGGTACACAGAAAAACATGAACAGAAACTCAGAAGGGGGAAGGTGACAACAATATTTTACCCCATCTGCATTTCCCGCAACTGACATTAAAATATGCAGTGATGTATTCTTTACGAGTAGACACATAATCATTTTGGGGTCTGATGTTCCTCCCACTGAAATACAAGAGAGAAATTATATATCATACACAGTGAAGATTTTGACATTTGATTCCTCCCACATATTTGAACGGGAGGAAGGCATTAAATGCCAAAACCAAAAATGAGCATGCAGGACCTATCCTTCAAAACTGTAATTCATTCCAAGGCACAGCTCTCACTTTACTCTTACACTGACCTGCATCCCACACAATACAAACCCAGCGGTTGTTTTTCAATTAACAAGGCAATTTTTGCTATTTCTAACGGAGCATAGAAGAGTTATGTTCTAGCTTATCTTCTACAAGTGTATGTAGGTTAAAAAGAGAAATCCACTGTTTCAATTTCCTTCCAATGTTAATAATTTATTGTACTTTTTTTATAAGTAGAATTTCTCTTTTCAGTTTCCTTTCACAGACAAACTAAAATCATGTAGATGTACAGATTGAGAAGACCATTACATATGAGCAACTATTAACATAGGCCTCTACCATATCTCCAAATACATGGGCACAAAATTGTGCATCTGAGAGATTGTATATAATTTATGCTGTGTCTGTACTGTGTAGGTAGAAATGTTCTTGTTTGCACTTTATAAATTCCCATTGCCACCCTTTAAAACATGCAGCTTTCTTCACTGCAGTGCATTCTCAGAGTTCACCCTGTCTACTGCACGCATGCAGTTTAACATTAGCTTATATGAGCATTACCTTCATCACCAAAATAGACTGATTTTTGGCTAACATCTCAATTTGAAACTGCATTGATCAGTTTTAAGACATTATTTTTGTTTTTTAGGGAGAAAAGGTCACAAAGCATATCAGTAGGCTCCATGCCAAAATTTCATCTTCTCCTTCTTTCAGTCTGTTGGTGCAGAAGCCTGGCATTATCTGCTGTGATCTGCAGCTACTAAATGCTGCTGTGACATAAAGATCCCATGGATCAGGTCCCAAGGTTTCTCAGCATCATAAGATTAGGGTCTTTCCATCTTAAGCTAAAAACTGCCATGGGCCCTTTGCCATATACAGAAAAGTGAAAAGTGAAACAAAAATAATACACCGACAATATGCTTCCATAATGAACTTGTGTGTGTGCTGAGACTGGCAAAAGCACCCTGGAGAGTAAGGACATGAACAGGAGCAAGGAACCGATGACTTTGTCAAGTTCAACTCCTGTGTATTGTGTGATATCTCCATTTTCTCCTCCAGGTTTGAAAGCATGTAGTGAAGGTAGAAAAAAATATACATGCCAGATACCCCTTCCATTTTACTTTCATTGCATCAGCTCTCAAAAGCTACTCAAACCTGGCATGTCAAGATTTAATCAAGAGATCTCCAGGACCTGCAGAAAGTGACAATAACCATGTAGCAGAGGACACCTATTGACAGAGCTGGATCAGCTCTGAGCTGACACACGTGTTCATATGTAACTGTTGTGACACTGCTGGAGTTTAACACTGTCTTGCCAAACAAACCTAAGTCCATATTATCTCCAGAAAAACTCTCAAAACACACCATTATTGCAAATTTTGGTTTACAAATTAAGCATAACTGAATACACCTGTTCCAACAGTAGTACCTTTTTTCACTGAAAGAATCTTATGAAAGAAACAGTTTTGGTGCACCATTAACACCCACTGTCCTTGCTGAAACGTGAGCAGAATCTGACTGAAAAGCCCACTGACTGGCACAGCGTAATGTCATAATTTGATTTAATATAGGGGAATGAAGGAGTTTTGAGTCCCACTGACCTGCAGAGGAACTATTCAGTACTTCAAAAAACCACTTCAGACTGACACTGACCTAACTATCAATTAAGATGATAAACCTAAGGTAACTGAATTTTAAAATATAGCTAAAATTTCTAAAAATAGCCTGTGGTAGCTCAACTGAAATATATATTCCTGTCCAGTAGAATTTTTATTGGGATGACGTATTGTTGAATTCCTTGTCTCACCTAAAATGCTGGGTTATGGCAAAAAGTGCAATTTCCCGAAAAGTACCAAAAAATGTTTTTGCTTGGACTGTTTGTCTTGCAAGTTAGAGTACTGTAAAAGATCCTTCCCTATGTTCCCCAAGGAGCTTTCAAAATCCAACAAGGTTCTCAAGTACAGATGTTTACAAAGGGATCACCACACCAGCATATGTATTTATACAAGCACATTTTGGCATTTGGCTCTCTCTGCCTGTTCCACATCAGAAGTTGGTGAATTTTTCCACCACAGGGATAGAACATCTCTCATGAGTAAACTGAACCTCACTGAAGTGGTTTGGGACAGAAGAAATTAAATGAGCAAGCACTGCGCCAAACATGTTCTTTTAGGCCAGATCATACCCATTTCTGGAGCTCCACTCTCTGAGAAGAGAAAGATGTGGATTTGGACCATTGCAAAATTTGGAAGAATCTCTCAGAACATGAGTTGAGTTCTGTCACCACAACCAACATCCTTCAAGCTTGTTTTTGGGAGCAACTGTTGTTGCAAAACCAAAATGTCCCACTAAGAGAAAATGTGTTCTCGTCTGAATTCAGCATTAGATTTCCAGCACATGCAACATGCATGGACGTGCAACAATAAGATGCAGCTATAGAAAGTCATGCCTATCAATTACTGTAAAGTAACCATTCTGAACACGCACATATATAGACCTATTCTCAGAGGAGATGAAGTTTGTCATTATTAACTTTGTCCTTTCTCTTTCAACTGTCTGGATATAAGAAAAGCTCAAACAATAGCTAATCTGACCAGATGTATGCACACTAAATCACAAATTACTTTTTCAATTTCAAGCTCCCCTCTTCTCTTGCCAGACCTACATACAGAACAAAACTTAATAAGCTGATTCAGAGCAAACAGGTATAGCTGGGGAAACAAACAGGGAAAGATTAAATAATAATTTTTTTAAAAAAATTAAAAGGATTGTAAAGCTGTCCAGGCAGCAAAAAGTAAAGACATGCAGCAAATCTGTGACATTGCTGGAAATGTACACAGGCTAAAGGGCTGCAAACCAGAAACAGACTGAAACATGACACAGTGCTAACATCCAATTGCACTTGTATGGTGCTGGTAATGAAAACACAAAACACTCAGGGTATTCCAATGTTTCCTCTTTCTTGATGAAAGATGATATAGGCAGTCTGCCTTCCACCAGGAGATACTTGTCATGGAGACATGAAGGCTTCTTTTTCAAGAGCATCCTTGGTTCTCCCCTTCCTCAATCACTTTCCCATATCTCAGGTAAATAACTGCTGGTAGCAGAAGTAAAACATTCAATACACGGATGTGTTAAAACAAAATTCTCCTATAAACTGTATTCTATGAATGCACAAGAGCATTCTTTGTCAGATTGAAACTATCCTGGCCACCAAAAGACACACAAATTCAAAGAAAAAATTAAAATTTCCACTGATATTAATCACGTATACAAGACATGAGAGAAGACGTGCCCAAGAGATGCTTCAAGCCCACAACTGAGGCACCTCAGACACCATGTGAGGGGAACACATACAGTTCTGTCAGGCACTGAGTCCCTAACGGGCAGCAGCATTTCAAGAATAAATTTTATTGTGTTTGCTCTGTAAGATATTTAGGTCACTCTATAAAGTTAAATAGCAATAATGAGTACTGATTATTTTTACCAGCTGACCTAATCTAGGCATGTATTTGTGTTTTGCTGCATAAATAACTTGTGTTTACAATTCTCATCTATAATGTTTACAATGCTTATAACCTCTTCTCAAGAGGTAGGAATAAAATATTAACCAAGTAAATCTCTGTTCTGTTAGGAAGAAATCAGCAGTACTCTACCTACTTTTTAATCATGAGTTACAAAGTTAGATCACAGGCTAAAATGCCAATTACTATGAAGCTTGTTGCACTTTAATTGCTTCCGCAGGGATTTCTCTGGCATGAGGAAGTCCCCAAGTGGAATGGGGCTGATCTTCTGCTATTACTGCGATGGACACACTAATGGCATGAGCAGGGTCAGCAAGCTGCGACATTTGGCCAAATCCCAGCTGCTGTGTCTCCTGCCCTGGATCAAGAACCTAGCTGTTCCAAATAATGGGTGACTGGAAGGTCACTTACAGCCAGCCTTGTGAGATCCCATCCATTTCACAGAGTTTCCCTGTAGTCAGTCCAAAGGGCTTATTACCTTTACAACCCTTTTGCTCTTAGCTGTTATCCTTTCTGGGAGGAGAGAGGGGATGGGGGAAAACATTGGTCAACACTGTTGGTCAACATTGGTCAACCATCCCTGCAGTAAGGGTCATCTTACTTAGGTGAAACACGTGGTTGATTCTGGAGCAAAATCTCCACACTATTACAAGTGCTAATAGATTAAACCCCATCACTCCAAACAGTTGCTTCGAGGTTGCCATAATTTTCAGCTCAGCTCAACACCTGCCATGAAGCGGTTATCCACTTACCACAGTGGAGCATTACAACCTTGTAATTTATTTTGATAGGGAGCAAATGACAAGCTAAAACAGATTTTATCAAATTAATGAAATTACAATGTGTAATAATAGCATTTATCTTGCTGTTAGTGATTACAAGCACATTTGGTAACTATGCACTAGAAGACCTCTCAGTGGGACGCTGACAACACTGAAAGAAAAACTGTTGTCCTTGCAAATGCAAACATAGGCATATGCACTACAAGAACCAGTAAAAATGTCACACCCAGATACAGATCATGAAGTTGTCAAACTCTTCTGCATTGCCAAGCTAGGGCAGGTGATAAATCCTTCAGATCCAGTCTCTCTCTTAAGCTACTCATTGGAAACAGTTCAGAAAAGAAAAAGTTGCAAGCTCTCACTGCGAAAAAAACCCCATGGATTTATATGCTTCTGTTCCCCCTTTACTCTTCCAATCTCTTCTTCTACAGCCTGTACACTGTCTGTCTCCTAGAAATGCGAAATATATGACAGAGGGCCCACCTATTCTTTCCTTGGCATCTCACCATTGCTCAGATGCCTTCTTGGTAAGATCGAAAGGGATCTAAAGATCCCTTCTTCAGAATGGATTTTATATAAGATGTCAGAGAAGAAAGTGACCTCTGATTTACACACCTATCAGCCTAGTGCTGGAGAGGCAACTGAGGTTAAATCAAGTTTTGTAGCATTTAATTCTCAAGAACCTCTTTGATCTGGTATTACGAATCTATCTAAATATTTTTATTTTCCAACCTAAAACATGTCTCTGTCTGCAGTAAATAGAGGAACACACTTACTCAGAAGACACTGTGATGGAGAAACAGTACAAAGCACTTGGTATCTATGGATATAATATTGAATGGTTTCCATTTTACAGATGGAAACATATCTGGCCCAGCTGAGACATAGGCATTCAGAGTTTCTAAGAGCAGAACCACAGATAAATTCTCTTCTCTTACTCCCATACTAGTGTCCCATCCACTAAACTGTACTACTCATTCTCAATTTGTGCTGAAAATACTACCAATATTTTTTGTTTCAGTCTCTAGCTGACCTATCTCAGTGGCGCTTCAGCCTGGAACACTACCTCTGGGCCTCACAATTGTTGTTAATGGATTCCACTTTGTGTCTGCCACATACGGGTTCAAACCTGCTGAAATAGGTTAAGAAGGACCTCAGTCCTCGCAAGCACAATCTGTAAGTCATGCATCATTCGCCACAGCATAACCCAAGAGACACTTCCATACCAAAGATGATTCACTTATATGGAATTCCACCCTTCGAATGTCTCACATGCACAACCATGAGCCATAAGAAAGAACTAGGGTTTCTAAAATGGGTCAGAAGGCTTTTTTTATTTACAAGTTTAAATTCTTGTCTTCACAATTTATGCTGCAACAAGAATGGAAGGACTGCCAGTAAGAATTTGTAAAAATAAATAAACCTAAACAAAAACACAATGGCCTACAAGCAACAATGATTTTTGAGGGTTTTTTTTCCAAAAATAAACATGAAGTGTATCTCATACTACTTTTTAAAAAATCTTAAAATTTCAGTTGTACAAACATAATTTCAATTAAACCTTAAATGGTTTCAATCCTCAACTAGAACACTCAGAAGCTGTTATTGGCAATATTTGTGGGCCAATTCCTCTCAGCAAGTCACGGCCCCTGAGAGATGTACTGAGTTTACATCTACTGTTGACTTGGAAAGGTGGGGAGAGGTGGCCCTTGCCTACTTTTCTTTCTTCTTTATACAGGGCCAAAAGTCACTTGACAATGCAGACTGGAAGAGTACTGTTTCCAGTTTATGTGATCTACCAGAGGTGAGGATTAGACTATACTCCCTAGATTTTCTTTCTCCAAAAATGTTCTTAGATACTTTTCTATGACGGCAGTGTTTCTACTTTTTGCTAACCCAAAAGTGATTTTTAAAAAGCAAATTAAATTTATTGGTATCAATAAACTGGTTCTAAAGTAGTACCCAAGCATTATTAAAATGTCCAGTGGTTTTTAAGACAACCTAGACTGGAAATGGAGAGAAGAACAGCAAAAATGTGCAGAAATTTGAAAGATGCAAATTAATAGTCTTTTTGAGACTATTTTTAACATCAAATTAACATTACCTTTTCTTTTTTTGTTTTAATTTTGTAGTCATCTGAGGTCCATCTAGCCAATACCAAAATTTTCAGCATGCAACCAAAAAGATTGTGAAGCTGAAATGGAAACTGCTTCTGCTCCTAAGACAGCTACTTCAAAGAGACTGATATTAGAAAGAATTACTCTAGAGGACCTAATGTCCTAGCTCTTAGTGCTCAACATGAATTCTACTTACCTCTTAACTGCAGTGTGCCTGGTGACTGAACAGTTTTCCCAGTGATCAGTCAGCCAAAGCATTAAACCGTCGTAAGCAATATGGCCATAATCAGTCCCTGTTTCAGTGTTTTTTTCTGATGTCAGAATAATTTAGATGTCCGGATATCTGAAGCAGCTGTGCCAATGAATACATGAGCAGAGAAAATCACAGCTGCTTTGCAATTCAGGAACACTGTTCTGGGTTTTCTTAAACATCTGGTAAATCAGATGTTCCTTTAAGGCCAGGAGTGATAGGTACCAATAAACTTTTATCTTGCCTTTATGCTGGAGGAGATAAGCTTCACGCAGGTTCTGAGAGCCCAGTGCTGTCCCTAATCAAGCCTCACTGCATGAAAGATGCCTACTTCTATGTCAAGGAAACACTTGCCAACAATATTACTGCTCATTTAAAGACTGTGTTGTATTAGTGTAATTATTTCAGTGTCGATGGCTTTTACCTTAAAAGGTATCTCACTAAAATTTTTAACATGAATCCAGGTGCATTGGTAAGCTTATTCCGTCAACAACAGTACTAACTGCAGTGATTTTAGTGATAAAAACACATTTCTACCATTAAAACTGCACTTGTACCAAGGTGAGAAGGACCACTTTAGATGAGCAAATCAGAGCAGGACAGTTAGAGAATTTTAATGACAGAAAGCCCCCCTGGGTTTACTAATGATCCCTTCCCGCATGGTCCTGTCCCAAATTCACTGGCCCGTTTGACCAGGGATTAATGCCCTCTCTTCATTGATCGCCTTGCAAAGTAACCACCTCCATTGCCATCAGTGGGAAATATTACCAGCTCTAGAAGACAGTTTCTTATTAATTCACAAAGGTTTGGGGTCAGGCTGCCACATCATCCTTTCAACCAGGCTAAAGGAGTCTCAGGTGAGGAAGTCTCATTGCGAAGAGCTGTCTCTATACCATTAGGGCCAACTGGAAGAAAAATACAGTATGTTCTAAAAATGTACATGATAAACACAGCATAAAACCAATGAAAAAGTAATATTAAACAAATAAGATGTAATAACTGATGTAAATGAAGCCTGAGACTTTCTTTGTAATGACAGGAAGCTCCAAATAAAGGGTGCTGGGTTCATGCCCTTCTAAATCATTACAGTTTCCACAGAAAATATCAGCCTCCTTGAGGTTCTTAGGTTAGGGAGATTTATAGTGATAACAATAGCAGTAGTTTATTTGAGACAGTTAATCAAAATTCTAGCACTTATAAGCCCTCTGTGAACACTATAGATTTAAGAAGTTGAACACTAAATATTCAAAAGTAAGCTTGCAATCTACACAAGTACAGTAAATTTCAGTTATGTGTTTCATTATACTGGTGCCTTATTGCTTTTAAGGGGTTTACAACTTGGCTGTAATTATCCACTGTGGGGTAAAATTTGGCATAAAGAGAACTCTTTTCCATTTCTTTTTCCAAAGAAAGTTACTTGCTCTCTGCTGGTACTGCATTCCTTGCACATGCAACACTCAGCAAGAGTTTTTGGGTGTGCAAACAAAGTAGGTTAGGTCTCTGATTTTGTGGCTTTTAAAAATATGTCTTGCATACACCCAAACCATATTGTCCCTTTATTCACTCATCTTCCATTAATTTAGCCTTCAATTTTTTTTCATGGACATGGCAAAAATACATGTAATTTGTTTATGAACCAAGTGAAATTATATATATAATTACATCAACCATGAAGGCCTTATTTTCACCAGAAAAGTCAAATTTCCAGTAGGACAGCAGGAAAACGTGGTGATGGCATTAAAATCCACCAGTGAAAAAATGTCATCACTTCTGCTTCCCCACACTGTGCCAAAGACTTCTTGTGTGTCCCCCTGAGAAAGACGTACCTCAGCACTTCAACAGCAAAATGGAACAACAGTAGTTTCCCACCTCAGGATCACTCTGAAAATTCACAGCTTAGCTCTTTGACAGTTTGCCAAAATCCCCAAATAAGGAAATAAATACAGTTATGCTCAGGTTCTACACTCGTAACACCTTTGAGTCAAGAGAGATGCCAGCTTCAGATGTTCTCATCCTTGTTCTCAGCAGCTCATTCCAGCACTGTAGTTTGCAGCACAGATCCAATGGTCTGTGATGCGTCCTTACAAGCCAGATTGCTGAACTGACATCATCAGAATATGGCTCCCCATTCCTTGGGTTTTTTTTTTCCAGGAAAAGTACATACTAAGTCTGCCATGTCCACAGGTGCACCCAACCTGGACAGCAAGGAGAAAAAAAGCCCTGCAGGCAGCCTGTTGAAGGAGACAGTTGAATCCTGATTAAGGGGGCTACAGTTCACCAAAATTGTCTATTTTGCCATGGTATGGTGAAAGTGAAAACCCAACACAAGCTGTTAAGAAAGCACTCTGCAGTCACCGGGTAGTAAACATTGAATAAATTCCCTCAAAGACAGAAAGGCATTAATAAAAAAAAAAAAAAAAAGGTGGTGGTGGTGTACTTATATAAACAAATAAAGGCAAACTCTGGTGGGATTTCAATGCTTAGAGTTTTGGGGGAAGGCTCTTTTCCTGGATATAATGCAAAGGAATTATTATAACTTCTAGGCTTGCACATGTGTTCGACATGTTTGGAGGTATAAGCTCCAAATCTCCAAGGTAAGCTGGCATCTTTGTCCGGACAAGGAGTAGAAAAGAAATGCAAACACTGGTGTTCAGACATCATTTAGAAGACAGAGAAGTTACTTTCAACATTCGACTCTAGGTAATTCTATGCTGTAACAAGTTTCCTGATCTCTCTCTTGCTCCATCTATTCAGTTGTGCCTTGAGTTTTGCCTTATGTGCTGAGGAATATAGCCTATGTCTGTAGACATCTACTGTATCCTGAATACAAAAAGCGTAAGAAGTCTGATTCCTTTTTCTGATTTAGGATTTGAATTTCCAGATTTGGGTATTTTCAGTATGAATCAGAATATTGTAGCAAGGGTTTCTGTATTTAAAGTTGTCAGATACTTTACAGAGATACGTCACTTTAAAGTTGCATTAATTTCTTACAATCCAACAACTTGCAGCTATAATTGTTACCTTTGTAACAGACTCCAATCAAATCAGGGTAAGTGGCAACTCCAGAAAAAAGGTAATTTGACTAAACTTCCCTGTCTAGGTTGAGTCCAGGCTCACCAGGTCTCTGAAGTAGGAAAGCATAAACGGAATGAAACCCTAGGGGGTTAAAATACAAAACAAAAACTCTTTAGGGTTTTGTTCCTTTATGCTCCACAGTGTTTAACCCCAGAGAATCAATAAATGCAGATGGAGCACAAAAAATATGAACTCACCTTAACGTTGCATTTTTTTATAACTTCCACTAATCCAAACGTTTGCTTCACAAGTCACATGTAAGAAAGTTTGCATGGTTTATATTCCCAGGATCCCATTATAGTAAAGCTCAAAAACAGTTCACTGAAGTATTAGTAAAACTGAAAGGTAAAAAAATCCACATTCTCAGCTGATAATAAATCATTTCATGTCAAGCAAAAAAAAAAATTCTGACCTCTGCTTTCCAGCATTACTCATTAAAACAAGAACTACAGAAATAAATATGGTAAATAGAGTATTAATAGAAATATAAATTTTTTCTATCTAAACGCAGATGGCATGATGAAGCTAGCACATCAGATTACTGAGTCTACCTCTGTACAGGAGAAAACTTCTGCATTGGACCCTTATTACACATTGCTCTCCCTACCTTTCCCTTTCAATAGAATTTTGTAACCTAAGCCAGCTTAATTGTCAAGGAGATTTATTTGGTGTATGCTTCTTTTGTATAATTATTTAGTTATTACTCCTATAATGCATAACATTATCTGTAATAAGGCTGCACTACTGTGGTGAACCTCCAAAGTAGCTTACTTTTCTTCTTATAACCCCCCACTCAACCTAACTCCCTTGTGAGATCTGAAATGAATACTATTCCTTCTACAGACAGAAATTTAGAAAGAAAGAACTCCAACATTTCATAGAGAATTAGTAAGACAGCAAAAAGATGAACTCATGTTGTAAAACCCAAACAGTACCTCAGTAACATGAACAATACAACATATTTCAATCTTCTGAGAATGTGTTTGCCCAAGATGCAAGGTTGAAGTTGCAGTGGAGGAGATAAAGACAAAACAAACCAACCAAATAAATTTTTTTAAAAATTTCTCATTTGGTCTCCTTTTTAGGCAAGTGTTAACAAACAGAACCACAAACAACTCTTTCAAAGCCCCTTTGTAAGAACTGAACCTGCTGGAGCACAGCACATATTCACGTACTTTGCTTTGACTTGTTCCTACTGCATGAACAGAAAGAGAAAATAATGAAAGCTTCTATGTGGCATTTGCATTTTGGCATGTAGAAATTCTCCTAAAATAAAAATCCAGACAGATATCTAGAGATGGATTATGCCAACAAAACAGCACAAGTGAATGAGAGATCCTCTTATTACAATCACACTCATGTTTTCAATAATTTAGTTTTCAACTTTCTTGATCCTTTTCATGCAATCTTCTCTCTTTTATTTTCACTATTAGATTCCCATATGGCACAGAATCTGATTCTGTAGGCTAAAAAGGTAGAATGAAACCTTTAGGTTTTCAACAAACACCAGTGAGAAAAAGAATGAGACAGCTACTCCTATTAATGGCACAAATACCATTTTAGTAAGTAAGGTTAAGCTTTTAGGTCAAGATTAAAATTGCTTTTCTATTAGATTTTATTATTAACTTCATATTATTGACTTCAGTATGTCTAAACCTACACTTAATAATACCAATAGATACCTGTGACTGCAAGATCAAGTTTATGGTAATCAAGGGTTTGTAGAAAACTGAAAAACTAACACAGTCAAAGGTACAGTGTGATTGTAAAGAAATCAGTGGTGACTTCATCACAATTTCATGGATAGAAACTGTGTTTTGGAACACAAAGTTTTGATTCTTATGTCACACCCCATGCTTCCACAGAACAAAAAGTTCTCAATAAATCCATAAACTGGCATGTTCCATGACCTGGAGCTTCCATGGTTCTCAAGAACTTGTTCCCATTGAAAAAGTCTAAGTATCCTTAAAAATATGTACTGCAAATTTAAGTAACTTGCATTGGTAATCAAAAAGATCTTTAAAGCCAACTTCTTACAAACCCAGATCCAGTTTAACTCCCCCATTCAACTATGGAAGCTAAATCCTTAGTAGTGACTTACAAAATTACCACCCCACACAAAAAGAAATGCAAAACAAAACAAAACTTTACCAAGCTTGTATTGTGGCAGTACGGATATTTACACATGGAAGTAACACAAACATATAAGCATTTGCAAAATCTTGGGCAATATTATCCTTAGACCTGGCTTTTATTTGCAAATTAAATATGCAATTTAAAACCTAGCAGTGACTAAATACAGAGGTGATGACATTAAAAATCCACTCAGTGCGACTTCCTTCATATAACATAACAAAACACTTCTTTTCAAATCTAATTTTCGGTAATCTGAAAACTAATTTTTAGTGCTGTTGTGTTGTAATTCAATATAGTTTGCTGAGGTCAAATATGCATCCACAGCAATAGGGTAGCATCTCCAAAATGCAGTAGCTCCATATAACCAAACCGTTATACGTGTCCAAGAAGAAGAATCCATTCACTTTTACCCTTCCTCCTCTGTTGCACTGAGGAACAAGAGCCTAAATTTCTTCTCTTCAAGAGAGCAGTAGCTATGAAACTATTAGCCCCCTGAAGGACTGGCTCACATAAAACCACACTGAATTTCTTCCACAGCAGCTGTTCCTACATCTTGATACAGTGAGAGATTGCTCAGAAAGAGATACCACATCTAGGTGGAAACATTAACATTAAAAAGTTATATGAGCAGATGGGGACTAAGACTGGCTCTAACACACTAACACCTGCACTATGCACCATGTTACGACATCCATAAAAAGCTGGATATATCACAACAAATAGGAAAAGGCACAAGGGCAAGCAACACAGCATTTGACCCTTTCTAGTGTCACTGGAAGTAATGGTGAGCACATTTGTAAAAAAACAATTTGTCTAAACTAGGCAAGCTGAATAGATTCAGGTGAGTTTAGGCATTGGCTATAATTAAATAAAATCACCTCCCTACCACTTAACTTTCAATGAAAGGCACAGCATGAAGATTTCCAGCCAGAGATCATCTGAATAGGCTTTACACCTTCAGGTTATTTGTTTTAAGTTTATGGACAGTCCTTTAGGCAAGGAAAGGGTCTTCCTAAACACAATACCATGAGGAGACCACAGTGGTTCCTCTCTGAAATGACAAGCTCTGAGCTGGAGAGTCACAGCAAAAAAAAAAAAAAAAAAAAAAAAAAAGGTAAAAGGAAAATGAACGTTCATTTTAAAGGGGTAATAGACATCTCTAGCACGAGGCCCTCGCAGAGGGAAGAGTAAAACGAGACCAGGCTGTCACTCCTTTCGGAATTGCAAAGGTGCTGCCTAAAAGGGGAGAAAACTTCCATTGGCAACTTCCTCTGAAACACTCCAAGAAAGCAGCACACAAACGCTCGTACTCCCCTTGCGTACAATTCATCAGATAATGTCTAAAATTTATTAACAGCAACTTTAAACACCGCTGAAGAGAGACGGCTTTTCTAAACGAGGGTCAAAGACAAACGCTTTGGAAACGCAACAAGGCACAACCGCGGGGACATAGGGGAAAGAGCAGGGAGACAAAACGGAGTAACAAGTGTGGGGCCGGGTTTGCTTCGCCTGCAAGTGTTTCCCAAGGGCATCGTGGCCGGCGGGCCGGGCCGCGGCGGGGGGAGCCGCAGCGCTCCCGGAGGGGAGAAGCGCTCGGGCCGCGGCCGGGAGAACGGGGCCGGACCGCCCCGGACCACCCCGCGGGAGCCCCGGAAGGAGCGGCGGGCTTCGCTCCCGGCCGCCTCGGGCTCGCACCGGGCTGCTCCCGTCGGGATCGGCCTGGCCGGGCCTCGGCCGCTTCCCTCGGGGTGCAAGATCCGCCATCGCAGCCCTGCCTGCGGCGAGCGGAGCCCGCCTGCCAGCGCTGCCCTCCGCCGCTTTCACACTGTGTGATACCGCACCGCTGAACAAGGACCTGCGCCGGCCAGGCCAGCCCTGCTCCCCGGGGAGCTGGGCACCATCGCTCCCCGCTCCCGTCTCCCCCCTGTCCCTCTCCCCGCGGCGCAGGGTGAACAAACACGCCGCCGTCTACCTGTGCAACACCTCCGCAACACACTTTATTTACACGGAATCAGCTCGGGGCATTGCACAATATATACAGATATTTTCCCCCTCCAACAAGGCAGATCTTGTGCAAGATTAGTAGCATCCTCTGGAGCGCATCCGACAGTCCACGGGAAATGTCCCCCCCACTTAAAAGTATCAGCTGTCAGAGTCCAAGTCACTTTTCCCGTCCTCTTGTCTCTTCTCCGGTGACGTTTTAGACGCTTTATTCCACTTTTGTGCGTTTTCTGATTCCTCCGAAGACGATCGCTTTTGCCTCCTCCACTTCGCCCGGCGGTTTTTGAACCAAACCTGTTACGTTAAGAAATTAAATTATCAGTGGAAAAAAAATAAAAATAGAACTATGCAAACCCTCAGTGTGACCTCAGCCCTGCAGGAGCTCTGCCGAGGCCGGTGTGCGGAAGCCGCGCTCGGACGGAGGGAGGCAGGCGGAGGAAGCAGCCTCTCGGGTGGGACCGGACGGGCGCCTTCAGGAGGCACAGACGCCTCACGACAGTCGGTCACAGCCCTGTGGCAGGCTCGGCCGGCTGCCCCAAGGAAGAGCACTTGGAAATATTAGAAAACATTCCCTCTGCCCCCGCAAAGCGGTCGCTCTCCCTTCGCTGGCCGAGCCGCACAGCGATACATCCGGTTCGAGCGCGTTTGAGTGCGAGTGGGAGAGGGTTGAAGAAGGAAAAAGAAAACAAAATACCTCCACTTTTTCCTCTCTTAAGTGCACCCTTCTGGCCAGCTGTTCTCTGGTGCCCACGTCTGGGTATTTCGTTTCCTGGAAGAGGTTTTCCAGCGCTTCAAGCTGCTCGTCAGTGAAGATAGTCCGGTGCCGTCTTTTTCGCCTGCAGTGCAGCTGGTTCAGTAACTGCAGCTCCGTCCGGGACAAAGTGCCCACGTTCATGTAGGGCAACATCTGATGGGGAACAGGGGACATCAGGACTGACCCAGTGCCCTCGTAACCTACGGACAGACAGACGAGTCGACGACAGGCTTTGCATGAGATCGCTGCTTCCCCCCCACTCCCGTTCCGTCCCGTCCCGTCCCGAAAAAGCCCCCTCCCGCCGCCCACCCGCGCTCCTGCGGGCCGCCAGATGCCCGCCACCCCCTCCGGCCCCGCCACTGCGGGAACAAAGGGAGCCCGTCCGCCCCGTCCCACGCGGGGCCGCCTTACCTGCGGGGGGGACGCAGGAGCACTGCTGGGCGCCCAGGGGCGGCACGGCCCCGCAGCACGAAGGGCCCACGGGGGACGCCGGCACATGCAGCTGCCCGTAGTAGTAGTTGTTGTAGCCGAGCCGAGATCCAGTGACGGCCGGCGGCAGCGCGGAGGCGGGAGCCACCGCCCGGGAGTAAAATCCGCCGTAGTCAGAGGCGCTGCCGTAGAGCGAGTCCCCGTGGAGGCTGGGGAAGACGACGGGCGCGGCGCTCGGGGGCAGCAGCACCGAGTCCTTGCAGCGAGGTCTGGCCGCCAGGATATTGTCGATGCTGAACATGCTCACAGGCATGCCCCAAACCGTGCGGGGCAGGGCGGCGGGGACCGGCCGGGGGAGGGAGGGAGGAGGGCGGGAGGGAGGGTAGGTGGTGGCTGGGGAGGGGGGGGAGAGGCTGGAAGGACACGAAATCGAAACTTTTGGGATAAATTTTAAAAAGGGATCGGAGCAAAAAGAACAGAGCCTTTTCCGAGGGCAGCTTGCGGGCAGAGTGTGCGTGTGTGCCTGTGCGCGCTTGTGTGCGTGTGCGCAGGATCCACCCCTGGAACTTTCCCCCCTCAACTCTCGCCTGTTTACTGATCTCAACCCAGAGGGCTGCTCGGAGTATAATCCATCTGAACCTCTTCCCTTTTTTATACCCAGGCGACGTCATCCTGGATTTAGTTCCTGGTAATATGCAGATGACAAACAAAACCAGATTTGATTTTTTTTTTCTCCCCTTTTTTTGGTGGGGAAGAAGTGGGGGTTACACAAAGGAGTGAAAGCAGCCTGAGTCTGTGTATTGAGAATTAATGAAATTAACGTAATCCTTTCCATTAGTAGGCTTTTTAGAAAGGCCCCAGATTTAGGCTTGATCTCTGCTGCACCGGCTAATTGCCCAGGTTAATCTTATTAATGCCATTGTGTAGAAGCGGTTAGCAGCTCCTAGTCTTGTCTATTATGCGCCTGCTTTGGTCGTGTTAGTTCACATTAGTGGGTGCGATTTCCTCTGTCTAAAGCTCAGATTCATTATTTATGCTTCGAACTGGTTAAGAAGTACTTTTTTAAAAAAATAAACTGCCACATAACCATGCAACGCCCCCCCATTCCGAGTGTTTCTGTAGCAGGATTTGTATCTTGCGTCCCCCTCTCGGAGGACTGAAAGGGCATTGAGGAGTACCCGTTTCTCGGACTTAAGGTTTATGCAGTGAAGCAACAACGTCTTCACTGAGTAACTGAACTATTTTTTTTTATTATTTTCCTAGGTCACCTGGCGGAACAAGGACGCGTAAATATTGTAAACTTCTCTCTCTCTCTCTCTCCCCCCCCCACCCCCCACCCCCCTTTTTTTAAACAGATTCAGACAGGTATCACTTTTTGTTTTAAAACAAGCCATGAGATGCAAATGTTAAAGACCAGTGCCGCCTTAAATCCCCGGGTGTGGTAGGTATTCCGATTTGCTTCTGATCTATCTTGGTGCTTATTTCTTTTCTTTTTAATCTTTAATTATCTACCTTAGAAAACAAAGTTCATAAAGTTGCAACGAACTTTGTATTTTGCATGTTCCGTGAATTTTTAAATGGAGACATTTTAAATCCCTAAAACTCTTCCTATTAAGAGGTTTGGCTCTCCTGGTAGCTGGCTCTTGTGATTTGCAGAATACTTCGTCTGTCACGACTGTCCCTGGGAATCCACAGGAGGTGAACTGAATAAGATTAGACTATTTACCCCATCAACTCTCCATCAAACAAGGTAGGAAATTGTACGCATGAAATGAAAACAAGCCATTAGAGTCCGTTTACGAGGAACACATTATTTTTCCTCACCAAAGAATATCCTCGTTAGCGCTTACTCGCACTTTATCCTTCCTTTCCTCGATATTCCAGGATTTAAAGCCACACCTGAGAATGATCTGAAACCTATTTCTAGCGAAAGACCCGTATAAACGTTAAAGAAAAAGAATGACAAAACTAAATTCCTGCTTTGTTGATACATCGCAATGTGAATAATTATCAGCATCAGTTTTTACTTCAATTTGTCTGTGTATCAATTTATTTACGCCTTTGGCATTTAGACCTGAACTTCGTGCAAGTTTTTCAAATTTAATGAAAAGTGAAACTATTTGACAGAGGGTTCGGCGTTTTTTTGTTAGATTTGTGAAAATTTTTTCTGTTGATGTTTTTAGAGTTTTCTTTAATTTTTGTTTGTTTGTGGGTGGGCTTGGAGAGCGAGTTTGGGTTTGTTGGGGTTTTTTGGTCAGTAATTCCCTGAGCGCAGCCGGTCACGCTGCATGCAGAGCAGCGCCAGCTTAATGCCGCCATCGGGATGCTCGTTCACGTCCTCAGCGGCTCTGCAGCAATGCGCGGCAGCATCCCTCCGGTGGCCTGTGCACCCGGAGGGGAGCGGGGCTCCGGGCGAGCCGGGCTCGGGGTCCCCGGGAGAGCCAGGCCTGAGGGGAGGCCGGCAGCGGAGGCACGGCCCGCTCCGGCTCCGGCCCGGAGTGGAACATCCCGCGGGTGCCCCGGGGGCCCGGGGGCAGCGGCGAGGGACGGGCGCTGCCCAGCGGCGGGAGAAGCGCGGCGGGGACAGCTCTCAGCCCCGGGACTGCCGCCCTTCGGGGAACAAACCGGGTGACCCCCGCGGGGGCTCGCAGATGGGGGCACCCTCCGTGGAGACACCCTCGCCGGGGCGACTTCTCGGGTGTTTAGCATCACTCGCGTCAGAGCTTCATCTCCGCGCCTGTCCGGCTTCTCCCAGGTGAAAGCAGCGCCGCGGGACGCGAGTGGGGCACCGGAGGAGCCGCGGCGCTGGCGGAGCACACACACACACAGCTCGGGCTGCGAGAGCTCGGCTTCCCAAAGAGTTTTTTGCTCCCCTGACGGATGATCCACCACGCTGCAAAGCTTACCTTTATTCCTAATTTGGAAATGATATTTTCCAAATAACTTGTCCCCCCAGTGGGGAAGGTTTCTTTTATTTTGTTTTGTTTTAATCTGAGTCGCCTTGCCGTGAAACTCCCGGTTTTGATACCCGCTTCGCAAAACCCTCTCTCGGAGTTTCTCATTTCCCGTGCGCTCTTCGCTAACCTGGCAAACGGAAAATTGTGTTAAACAAACAATCAGTTGTCACATAATGTCGGGGTGAAATTGTAATAACAAATGAAACACAAGCAAATTGTGCTGCATAGTGTTGCTAAGCAATTGTTTGTTACGGGAGGGTGGTCACAGCATGGGTTGAAAGAGGGATCTAAAGAGAAGCATAGCACTGGGCAGAGCAAGCTGTTAGGTATGAAATACAGTAAACACGGCGCTGATTTTCAATATTATTACCCAAACACGATTTCATACAAAGCAATCACCGTACACAAGTCTATGAAAATGCGCTTGTTGAGAAATCGAACTTTTTTTTTATTTTAATACATTAAGGAATAATTCCGGGGATGCAAAACGCACCCACCGCCTTCCCGGCGGAATCTTTGACGGGCCTGGCGGCGGGAGAGGCACCGGGACGGCCGGCCGGGAGGGGCCCGGGGCACCGCACCCCAGCCCGCCCGCCTGGCCGGGGCTTGCCTCGGGCCCAGGTCCCGGCTGCGGCTCCCGCCCCACGCGAGGGATAACGAGGGGGTGAACCAGGGGTTTGGGGGATGACCGGCGGCGAAACCCGCACGGAAACGGCGCTTCGCGGCACATCTCTCGCTTATAAATGCCATCACCCTGCAGCCTTCCCCATGTTTGTTTCAAATTGATTGCATCATTGCTTCACCAGGAAAAAAAGTATAAAAGTCATACAATGCGAAATTACGGTAATTTGTTCCCAGAATAAACTTATCTTGAACTGATTAGGAGAGTCAGTCATTTGAAAATGAGGCAGAAACGCGATTGGGGTTTTTTTTCCGAAAGCTTCCCTCTAACAATATCAGCTTCTAAAGTTTTCATTCATATAAACTTTATTAATGAAGATCTTTTATTTAAATGTCAAGGGGATTTGAAATTTAGAGTAAATTATGAAGCATGCATGTCTTGCCAAGTCATGGGTCAAATGCATTTGTGAAAAACTGCTAAAAGAGCATATGGTTTTGAATTTTTCTACAATGACTAGTGTTTAAATAAATTGCTTGTACTGCTTAACTTCATGTATAATTTTGACAGAAATTGGCCTATAGCCTTTTGATATGTAAACATTTCAGGCTTTTATGCGGTATAAAAAGACACTTGCTTTTTGGGATCAGCTAAAGCAGTCACCCTGTAATTCAGAAAACTGGCACCTAACGTTACATTCTTGCTGCATTTCAACTTTCAAGTGGCAGCATAAAGGGGGAAAAGAGAAGGGACATTTCAAAAGTAATTGGAATTAAAAACTGCGAATGAGGTGAGAATGTGCCACTCACTGTCTGATTGAAATGGATAAACCTTAGCACTAAAGAGAATTCTCTGTCTTGTTTTCTAAAAAACAACAGAGGAATCAGTGAAAACAGGCTTCAACGTAGCACAGACCTGACTCGCATGTCAAATTAATGCCTTAAAACAAAGTCTGTCTAAAGTACAAATAGGTGTGATGAAGAAAATCCAGATATCCCTTCTGAATTCTGTCAGCTGTTTCTCTTCTACTGACTATCTTGGGCTGTAAAAATTGAAACAGACTTTTATACATGGAATATTGCATACAATGTATATAAATACACCACAACCCTTTGAAATGCCCCTTAGCTATCTTCATGTTCACTTGCATTTCACCAGTTCTTAAGTCTTTTGCAGTTTTTGCTCCAGTAAACATTCAATTGACTTCAATTAGTGTTTTGTTTTGGTGGTGTGTTTTGGTTTTTTGTTCAGGGTTTTTTTGGGGTATGCGTGTGTGGGTTTGTGTAGTTTGGGTTGTTTTTTTTTTCTTGTGAAGAGGAGACTAGAATGTGCTAAGGGCTTCAGGATACAGTCCATAAAAGTAGTGGAGTCACTCAGTTTTAAGTCTCCTTAAACTAAAATTATTTTGTACATGTATAAATCCACCAAGCTACTGAATAAATTCATTTATTACTAATATATCTGTCTCACATAAATAAACCTCCTAATGTTGATTAGATGGATAAGCCTAGCACAGTGCTAGACAGAACAGGACCTGGATAGTTGCCTGGTGCCAGACAGCTCAATATGTTTATTTCCTGTGTGCTTTAGCAGGGACTAAGCTAAAGTTGGAAAAAGGTTTAAATGAACTATATAATTTCAATCTGTTACTGTAGTAACATTTGTATTTATTGTATATGTCAGTTAGTCATACACAGAGTTCTCAAGATACACTACCCCTTTTGTTAATGGTCAGGGGTGATTTTTTTCAGAATTGTAACGAGTCAACATAGACAAATTCTGCTATAGACAATTCAAATTCTATAGCAATTTAAAAGCTGGTATGGATTCAGTTTGATGTGATATAATCTAGTGAAGAAAGCAGAATCTCTCATATGTTTCCATTAATTTGAACAAAGGAATTGAGATTATTTTGCAGGTTTCATACATATTCCAATGAACAGCATGGTTGGCAAATAAGGACATATAACGTTAATGACACAGCAAGAAAAAGACTTTTCCTCTTAACGGAAGTATCTGCATCTAAAGTGAGCAGATTGTTGCAAAGAAGAATCTTTTAAAATAGTGCATCTTTACAAGAGGACAGCAGGGTCAAACACTTTGGGTCCTTGGCTGCAATTGCAGGAGTCAACAGGAGAATGCCCTGCTACTTGAAAGTTTTGTTTTCCATCAAAAGCAGTTTGAGTGCAGTACTTTCTTCAAAGATACTGTGATCAAACCAATTTAAGCTCAGAAAGTGGGATGATCTGGACTTCTACATTAAGAAAAATTTCATTCCAAGGGACGTGCTAGAGAGGCTGACGTAGCAGGTCTGTTGCACACACATGACTGACCCAGGTTTTAGAAGTGGTTCTCAATCACAGTACGGCCAACAGCCAAAATTTCTCCCGGAAACTGAACATACTGTAGCAGTGTGCTTACCAGCTTCAAGATGGCTTCACTCTAACCTATTAGTAGTTTAATTTTCTCTGTAAGGATGAGATCATCCTAATTCCTCATGTTATATGTACAGTTACAAATAATGGTAGATAGGGAGATAGGTGTGTGTATCTGTTCCCTACAAACAGTGTGCATAAGATGCGCTCATTATGTTATTAGGTCACTTTCTATGCCAGGGTTTGTACTAATAGAAGTAGAGCAATTAAAATAAACAAACAAACAAACAAAGCCAGAGGACCATTTTCCTGATTGACAAACGTAAACCAAACTAAGACTTCTGTTGCTGATTTGCCTTTTTCCAATAACTGAGCTGGATTGTCATGTAGCACAGTGGATTTTAAACCATGAGAGATCCTGAGCACACACAGCTACAAATCAACAGAAATTGTGTGTGGTCAGCACTTATTCCACCCAAGTATTATTACATTGGCTAAAGATCTTCTTTGTAGTATAAACTGTACATACTCAGTGCCACCAGAACCTCTCCTCTCTCTGAAAAGGCCCTGGGGGTTACACCCAAAGTAGCTCTTTATTTGTAATGCAAAGAACCTCAAAAGTCTTTGCAAGGGAGTTAGAGCAACAAAGTCAGCTTTAAAAATAAATAAGTCAACTGTACAAAAGACAGCTACTGCATTGTTTTCTGTACTGTGCACATGATGTATATTCAGACTTCCATGGTTTTCTATGAGCTTTAGAGTTTGTGAAAATGACTAGTCTAATTTAACAGTGTTTACCATGGTGGAACTAGAACTGGAGCCCAATCCCACACCTATGGAAGTCTGCTTGGTACTTGCCAGTGATTTTGAATCAGAAGTGAAACAGAGAGTATTGTCCAGGTAAAAGTCACATTATCATTTCCAAACACTGTATAACTGAAGCCTAGTAGACTTTTTTTTAGTGAAGTGTGCCAAATACATATCATGAATACGTATCATTTGCATTTTTTATAAATCCAGGAAATAATAATAAAAATGAAGGTCCAAAGTAAAAAAAAAGAAAATAAACTTATAGTGGAGAAATATATAGTGGAGGGTTACAGATTTGAAGTAGGCAAGGCAAATATGCCAGAAGGAATTACAGAATTACTATCTTGGTTAGAAGATGTTTTGATCATATCATTGAAAGGAATATCACTATGATCTGTTTCAATGACCAGTGCTTACATTAGACAGGAGAACAAGATCATCAAGTGAAGTAACTGAAGTGGAAGAATTACTATATTTACCTACTAATGCTCTCAACTTTAATCTATGTCTCTACCACACTGTCAGTCAACCATGTCCCCATTTGTGTTCTAATTTAGGCAAAATAGCCTATTTCCAGCAAAGATAATTTGCGAAATTGAACACAGCACTCAAACCACTAGATGACAGAACTAAAAAGTTGTATTTATATGATTTTTTTAACGTTTGGATTTTGTTTCTTTTTAGTATTTCTAAAAACATTTTAATTTACAATATTGATATACCTAAGTGTTTTGATACATTTCTGAAAGCCACCAGAAAATGTTAAATTTAATTATGATTAACTTCAAGTCTAGATTAATTTATGGTTATTCCCTTCCTAACTAACCACCTAGTTCCAAACTAAGCAGAACTAGATTTTTGAAGTCCTGTCATATATGTTCACCTCTAGTTGAAAATTTGCAGCATGTACCTTTTATACCTTGAATCTCATCTAATGAGAGAAGGAATTTTTTATAATTTGGGATTATATAATGTTTTGGAGCAACAAGTATGTCTTCTGCTCCTATGAATCAGGAATATTATGCCAGTATTTATCCATTTGCAGCTGTCTCCAGACACTTTGCCTTTTGATTTCTATTTTCTTTCTAATTCTATGCACTGCTTTCATACAGCCCAGTCTCCAAACTTTTGTTTTTGAAGGGAACTCTATTCTTTTAAGAAAATGTAAATTCAGAGGTTTTTTGATGGATTTGTTCCAAAGTTTTAGTAAGATATGCAAGATCACAGTCTGGGCCTGATGCCTGTTTCAAAAGGTCAGAGTGTTGTGAAGTTAGATAAAATTCTGGACTAGGAACTGAGCAGAGAACATGATACAGCAGCCAAAAGTCAGGGATATTTCCTTTTTCAGAAGTTTTATCAATGACATCCTCTTTATTTATGTGCTGATGTGGCATTACATGCTTTTGGGAGTGAGGATGAATCCTTACGTGACTTTTGCCATTGGTAAAGATTCTCAGGGAGAGGGAATAATGGCTCTTTCCCCATCCTGCCTCTTGTAGTGGATATATCAACATACATTAGCAACTGATTTGAGGATTAAATATGCTCAAAACTTTGGATGGATGGATGGATGGATGGATGGATGGATGGATGGATGGATGGATGGATGGATATCTGCATTTCTTGTGCCAATTCTTCACTGTGGTTTAGCCTCAGGGTAGTAAGCATGCATTTGCTACAACGTTGAAAAATCCAGTGGTCGTAAGATATTTCAGGAAAGATCTAACCAAGGAAGTTAGTGCATAAAGAATATGAATTTATAGAGTGCTCTGATATACTCTGAATTTTCACATGGAAAAGGTTTTTTACTGAGGGTATTTTGTGCCTTTCAGCCATCTCATCATATGTACTGTGAGCATCTGCACAGCTTGAAGAAGGCAGTGAGTTGCAGATCTTTTCCCTACCTTTCTGCATGCTCCTAGAGAGACACCATAGTTCATAGAGCAGGCTTACTTTAAAGTAAGCTGTGGGCTTTCACCACTTCATGCTCAGAAGTGACCTAAAAAAAAGGAAAGGCATCCCACTTAAGAGCAAAAGTCTTACTGAAACTCCAGATGTTCTCAGAACCCCAAATTTTAGCCCAACAACAACTCTCACAATAACTGTCTGTACAAAAGTTTTTCTTTCCAAACCTTTGGATTTCATGTTGGTTACGGAATTTGCTGTTTCGAACAGGGCATGAAAATGGATTTGAAACAGCAGTTAGTAACAGCAACATCTACCCATTTTCATCACTAATTTGGTGCTCTATCTGAAGGATTATCTACTTGAGTATCTTTAAATATTGCAAAACCCATGATAGGTGTCATGTGATGTTCCAGTGTATATTCATTTTGTAACATACATAAGATAGAACTTTTAAAAGTTTGGGGTAAATTTCAGAACCTTAGTAACCCAACCAATTTTCCAATAGACAGACATATTCTCAGTCTGCCAAAGCAGGTAGTGCACTGTTTTAGTTTCCTTTGATTGAAAAATATTTTCTTTAAAAAGACATCTTAAGGCATCAGTCACCAGATGACTAATGCTTTAGTCTAGCTATTAGAGTTTAAATCCCACTAATTTTAGGTTTTCCTAACCTCAGCCTGCCCTATTGCAGCAAAAGGAGACTGGCCCATGTTGAAACATTAGCAGGATCCAGGGAAACCAGAGAATAACTTTAAATATTTTGTACAAATATTCCCTAGTCTATACTCTGGCCCAAACAACTGGATTCTTAATTCTAAAATGATTTAAACATGAACATCAAGTTCTGGAAAGAGCAATGTTGAAAGAAATCCGACTTTCTTGTGCACAGAATGCCTTGACTTCAGAACTGGCTGTGGTTAACAAAAGCATTAACTTGACGTGACATTTGCTTGCTCTGTCCTCAAAGAGGGAGTGATACACAAACAGCCTTCAGACTGTGTCTTAAATTTTCTGGACTGTATTCCACACTTGGTTGTGTTGCATGTTGCGAAGTCACAAACAAGGCTCAAGGAGGAAACTTGAAACATTCACTCTTAAGCAATCCAGGAGTTAGACTACGCACAGCAATTCCACCAACACGCTTACTCTGAAATCACTGAACTGGTGCTGTTTCTCCATTAAAATCCAGAAGAGAAAATCCAGCAATTGCAAAAGTAACACCTTAAACGCTGAAACTGCATTTGAATTTTCTGTCTGCTTACTGCAGGTAGAGTAATTCTGTGCTGAGAGTGACTGCACTCATATAGATAGTGTTCATAAAGACAAAGAACTGTGCAACATAAAGTTGAGTAATTTTTTTATTTTCTTTCTTGTGTATTGCTCAAGTCCCATTGACCTCTCCAGCCTATACAACTTCCCTCCCACCCTCCCACTGCTCTGTTAGTCTACCTGCTGTCTACTGTCACTTGAAACTGTGGGCTGATTTCAAACACTCTCAAGCCTGACTGGTAAAACACATGCTTTTCTCTGATGTGTAATTCACAATATTCATTTAGAGGGATTTAAATGGAGCTTTGCTCTTACAGATTGAAGGAAAGTAAAAGTGCAGTAAGAGTCTATTGTTTTGGCACTCGGCTGCATGTTGCAGAACGTTGCATAGTGATGCATTGATAAGATAAAATATATGCTACCAGAAACAAGTCAGAGGTTTTTCTATTAAAATCACTCATTGCTCTGTGGCACTGTATAAACAGGGCAGAGTAAGGCACAGTAGAAGGTGTTCAGGAAAGGAAAACACATTTAACATTCATGCCATCCTACACAGGATTTTAATATATAAACACATACAAATATATATAGAGATCACAACATTTCAGGCAAGAAGCAAGTGTCAATGCATTCGAATTCCTAACACTAATAGTCCACTCTAACAGCAACCACCACAGATTTCCTTGGATATGTCTGACTTTGTGTAGTCGTGCTGTGCTTATAATGCACACAAATTCAGAACGCCGACTGCAGAAACTTGCAGATGCAGGCAGTAACCCTCAAGGGCTACAGTGAGCAACGTGACTTCAGATACGATCACTTCTATAGCACTGGTCTATAAAATCTGTGGTTTTTGCAAGATCAAAATGTGATTTGGTGTTCCCAGAGGCAAGTGGGAATGTTTGTGCCACTGACTAGCAAAGGTGATAGCTGAGTTGTCATCCTTCACCTCTCTTGTCACTTTGTTTTCTACGACTGCTCTGAAGCAGGGTAGGTGATCCCTGAGTGACAGGGAAGCTGCAGCAGCTCAAGCCCCTAAACAAGCTACACAGGCAACAAACTGACCGAGAGAATTTCAGCAAATCTACATTACCTTTGGTTTTAGCAGGAGTTGGATTAGGTTTTAATTCAGATTACATTGCAAATACCTTCCTGTGGGATGACTGGCTAATTGCAAGTCTGGATGAAAACCACAGGACCTCGAGGGTAATTAAAACTCTCAAGAAAGCAGTACTTACGCTTAGAGAAATTACCTTGTTGTTGACACTGGGTGTAAACCACAGGTCTTCCTATTCCTCCTTCAACAGGACATTAAAATTGGTTGGCAAACATGAAAGGAGCTGAACACTTTAATACCATTACAGAAAGCTCTGCTAGACATCCCGCTGTTCAGGGTCCAAAGTGTCACTTTTGTTACTGAATTCTTGTTCTGTACTGACCTTTTAGACCACAGCTACAGTTGTGGTGGTACAACACGTTCTCCAGTAATTTGTTCTACCCCAAGCAAGTTGTAGATTATCAATATAATGTTAGTGTGATTTAATTTTAAATACTATTTTGAGATAGCCTTTGCACTAGCCAAGCACTGTGAACCACTGACTGCTGGTTTAACTATGTTGATTTTAGCTGAATTCAACTGAATTAAGAAAGATTCGAAACAAATTCAAACCAACCCCTCCAGAACTGAGACAAGTAATACTGGACCCGTACAAGGTTTTGTTTCAGTTGAATTAATCTAGTATAGAAAACAACTCTAAAAATAATTCAGTTGTCAAGCAGATTGGGAAAAAGTATTTTTTATACATTTTAGAGAAAAGCTTTTGGGACTTACTCTCTGCCAGTGTATCAGTGGATTATTTCTAAATGCTGAAAGTATTTAGAGCTACCTTTTATGAGAAGTGGGCCAAAATTGAAAGAACAGATTTGAACTCTTGAATTTGCGGATTGGAATGTAATTCTCACACCTATTTATCCAGCCTTGCCAGACTTATTACCACTACTTGAGCCCTAGGAGTGAACCTACTTTTACAGCTTTGTTTCCTGATCCGATGCAAAATTGCAATCCATGTATTTTATGGTTTGGGAATAGGCAGAGCCAAAACCTTGTAGAGCACCATTCCACTCAAGACCAAGTATTCTCATCAAGATCACCTAATATCCCAGGTCTTCTATTTGGAACTCTATGTTTTTGAAGACGCTTGTGGGATTTTACCATGCTGCAAGTGAAGCACAGCTTAACACAGAGCCAACACCAGAATCTTCAAACTCTGTCTCTGTCTGTTCCTCCCAGTAGCTGCAACTAGTCTGGAAAACCAGTTGATCTAGTGCCAATTGCTCAGGCAAACAAGCGGTGTTAGCAGTATTTGATTTCTGAGCTTTTTTTTACTTTTTTAAGCAAGTTATTCATCCCACACACTTTCTAGACGTTAATTTTTAAGCCACCTTTTTTTTTTTTTTAATTCCAAACTATATACACGGACACAAAAGTAATCCTTACACTCTTAAAAAAATGGAAATCACAGCATGTAGGACTTTAAACTGCTTGAGAGACATTTGGGAAAAGAGAATACACATTCACTATGGATAAAAGCGAGTTGCTAACCAATACAAACAAATGTAACCTAATCTATCCACAGCAGTACCCTACTGAACACTTTTGCCTCCTATTATACAATTCTGCCACAGCAATAAAATCAACTGTCTGCAACAGTTTTAGTTCGTTGTATGGTTAATACCAATAATGTACTCAAAATTGATGTTTAACAGGGTGAACTGATTTGTTAGAGTGTTAACAGCCACAGACTTTAACTAATAAACAGATCATTAACTGCTGGTAATAAACAACTTGCTAGGATCATTTATTATTTAAGAACATACTTTGTCTTAAGAAAAGATGGCCCGCTTAAATCTATCTATGACACCTTTCTGGCTGCCATTCAAAGTGGGAGGCACAGATGAAGCCACAGAGAAACTATGCCACACACACTAGATCAAAATTCTTGAAAAAATACTGGTTTTCGTGAGAAAGTACTCACAAGAAATACATTAACTGCTTACACTGTTCAATAATATAGTCAGCATTTTTACCAAGCTCTTGTTTTTAATACTGTCTCTAATTGTAATGCAAGGAATCTAATTTCTAGTTCTGATAAAAACTATAACGTCTTCATCCTTCTTTTACCATATGGGATGCCACTGCAACAAGCATTTCCTTCTGGAAGTAGTTCTGAATGGGAGATACTATTTAGGTATATAAAGAGTTTTCATAATGGAAGAGGAAAGAAGTTAAAGGGAAAGGCCATGTAAACTTTGTTACACGAGAGGAAGGAAAAAAGGTAGCTTGAAATCACTCATTCTCAGGAAACCTTTTAAAAAGCTGAAAAGTTGTAAATACATTGCTTAATTACTCTAGATGATGACTGGAGATTTGGAAGGAACAAAAGAAATTCCCTGTCTCCCCATGGTTTCTAAGCCATTCCGTGTGTAATAAAACAAAGTCACACAATAAGATAGACTTTGCATATTGGAGTGTCCTAATTTTGTCAATATTTGAAGTTCAACAGTGTGGTACCACTGTAGTTTCCTTTTGGTTCTCACTTCTGAAAGAGGTGATGTGGCACAATGCCAATCTGATTGAAAAGCAGAGACACCTTCTAAGATTATTAGAATAAATTTAAGTTACCAAAGCAGCCAGATGAAGATTTCTTAACCTCCTCCCTGCATTATTTCAATAACCTTTTTAGTCAAGCCCGTAAAAATACAACCACATATTCTGAAAAAGAGTGAGAGATAAGAGGAGCTCAATGACAGTTTGTTGATATCCAGATTTTAGATTCAGAATCACAAAATATTGATTTGTTTTCTAGTATCTCCTTAAAGCCACCAACATAACTTATGGGGTTATTTTTTCTAGGCACTGTGTAAATAAACTGCACAAACACCTCAAAGAAGCTACAGGCTGAATGCAAATGCAGTCTCAAGACTGAGTGTCAGCCTTTAACAAGCCTGCTGAAATGTACATATAACACTTTAATTACAGAGAGTTGAAGGATGACTTCTTTACGCCAGATCCTTACAAGTGAAGAAATGTCATTTAAAGAAAATTTTTCATTACAATTTTTTTACATCCCTGTGCAAGTCCAGGAGAAGGCATTTTTAATATCATCGTCAAAATAATTCTAACCTTAAACAAATATAAATTGGCTATTGCTTGCAGTAAGAAAAAACCCCTGTATTTGTATGCTAGTTGGAAAAATGCTTCTATTTAATTGTTTGTGGAAGAAGCAATTTATTTATAGACATACTGTGCAGGAGGAAATTTGGCTCTCCTACCATATAATAAGATGCATGGCGCTCTGCCAGGATGCTGGCTATCCCTGGACATTTGGTGTTCCATATACCAAGAATGTGGAATTGCACTGCCTGTAAACAGAGAAGGCTTGTTTTCCAAGGACACTGTAAGACATGATTTTTCTTGAATGAAAAAGTGAAAAATTAATGCAACAATTATGAATTTGCAAGAGCAGAAACTTTCTTTTTTGTATTTATCACCAGTTGCATTAGTCAGCTAATGAGTAGCTAAAACGTATTACTTGTTACTTTTCCTTATCTCATTTAGGGAAGATGCTGAAAAAACCTCTGGTTTTATGGGTTTTGAATATAATTCTTCTAAATCAGGGTATTACACAAATATTTCCACACAGCAGGATGACTCATAAATAAGTAAGGCAAGACTGGGATTTACTAATCTGTCAGTGACAGTATATCCAATTAATTCCTCTGTTTATTTAGGTAGGAGTTTTTTGCACTTTATTATCTTCAGTCTGTTTGACCACAGGGGAGAGAAGGCCTTGGAGGGGGAGTGGAAATAGATTTTTGAAAGGGAGCCATAATTAGCTCAATTCTTGGATCGAGCTCAGGAATGTTGTTACTGCTAAATAGCTCCTTAAATGGAGTATTTATAAACTACAGGCAAAGCTGTAATATTAGAAGAGAAGAAAACCCCAAATCAAATATATTTAGATGGCACAAGCCCTAGGTTAATGCCCTGGCATGATGACATAATCCAGCTCAAGGGACAGGGAGTGAAGAAACATTTTACTGATGGCAAATCAGGGCATTGCACACAGCCCTGTTGGAGCCCATGGAGGGGATCTGGAAACCTTAGAGGTTGGATCCTCCCTGAAGGTCCCTTAAACAGCACCTGGCTCTCATGGAGGGGCCACACAGGTCCTTCCCAACGACCCATGTGCACACCCAGATGGAATCTGCTCTGCCCTGCAGCCACAGCAATACTGAGTTTTCACTTGCCCACCCCTTACCCTCTCTCCTGCCCTCCCCAGCAGCCACCCCATACACAGCTTTCTCACAAGGGATTTCTACCCAAATGGGTGGAAATGAGAAGCATTTGCCCAGGAGTGGCCAGGCTACTTTCTGCCTCGTTTTGCAGTCCTCTGGTGTCAGGCAATGGGGCAGAGATCTACCTCAGGGTATCTTCTAGCTACCCTATCTGAGAATAAAAATATATTTAATGTCACGCCCACACAGCCATGCCCTATAATGCCCTGGACCCAGCCCCATTTACTCAAAACAGACTTATTTTTTTTTATCACACACAGACTACGTGGTCCAAACCAACTCCCCTGGAAGACATTTGGACTTCAAAAGGGACAAATTCAGGACCAAGCAAAATAAATCATTAAGCTATGATGCAGAGGATTTGTGCCAGGCCTCCACATAAGACTAAGTTTAATCATTGCAGATCAGGGTATTTGGGGACAACATTTATTTTGTAACTTCATTTAAAAAAAGTCAAATAAATGAGACATGGCTTGTCCAAAATTTCAGATTATTTTCCACATTTAAAAATTTTTCATAGAAGACCTTTGCTTGCAATGTAATATCCCAATGAAGCTTGTTAAATGCTTTTCCAAGGCTATATTATATTTATTAAAAATTTATAACATTGTCTCTTGGACACAAGGAGAAAAGAAATAATCTCTTTTTCAGATTAAGTACTTGAAAGCTTGCAATAGTGGAAAATAAGTCTTACAAATTCTCTCTCAATTTCCATTTAATATATCCTGTTCCAAACACAGAGACAGTTGTCTCCAAAAGGTGTGGAAGTGAAATTATAAATTGCAGTAATACTCTTTCCTTGACAAATCCATTTCAAATACAATAAAAAACTTAATGGGATTAACTGCTTGGAAATTTAGTTGAGAAGTTTAGCTTAATGGAGTAAAACCCAGTGTGTTAATATATTAAAAGTGCAAAGCAAAGTAAGGGGAAATGGAAAACAGAGAAATAGATAAGCAGTAGACATAGAGACAAAATCAAAAGAGCAGAGAAATAGAGAATCAATGTTTGCACCTGGATGCAAGTTGCTGTGTAAGGCTTTGATCCCAAAGCGTGCAAGCCATGCTCTACACAGAGCCTGCAGGCAGGACTTCAAAGGGACCCTGTGGTGCTGGAGCCCCTGCGCCCCCACAAGGGAGAGCCGGGACAACCTGAGACTCTGTGGTTGAATCCCAGCATGGGAAAGAGCTTCCTCCTGGTCACACAAAACAGATAATCTTAAAAGCTTTTGTCTGTCATTGCTGCAGGAGTTGGTCTGACCAGCACAAACAGGACTCTGGCGGCAGCCTGACACAGCGTGCTTCTTCACTGGCACCAGCAGCCAGTGCTGCTGGGACACCCACCACGCCTTTCAACACCTTTAGAAGAGGGAGTGGGGACACAGAAATGCAAAATACATTTTCTGAAATATAGATACATATATATATATATATAAATATAGGTGCATTTATGTATAGAATCACGGAATACTCTGAGTTGGAAGGGACCAACAAGGATCAAAGACCAACTCCCAGCACAGCACCATCCCCAAAAGTCACACCATGTGCCCAAGAGCATTGTCCAAAAGCTTCATGAACTCTGTCAGGCTGGTGCTGTGACCACTGTCCTGGGGAGCCTGTTCCAGGCCCCAACCGCTCCCACTCTTTGGGTGTGTATATAAGTGTGTGTATGTGTGTGTGCATATCCATGTGTGTATTTACGTGTATGCCTATGAATTTTTGTGTATGTGTGTATATAAAGATATCCATAGGAGAAAGATTTCTCCTACAATTTTTCCTTTGACCATTTTATTTAAGATGCAAAACTCAAGGGAGAAGGAGGAAGAGGGGTCATGGGAATCAAAAGTCAGCTTCCTAATTGATGGTTGTGAAAAGTGATGAGTAAAATGAACATGGCGTTTCTGACTTCCTCTGAGGAGCTACTGTAATAAATACAGTAGGTAGACTTTTGTGTGTGCCAGAGAAAATGATCAAAACCCTGTAGATCCAGCTCTGCTTGGTTTGGCATTGCCTATACTACATTTCTAATTTTAAAAACAAGCTGTATTTATACTGGTAGAAAAAAGGAGTAGAAAAGAAGAAATACATTTTGTTTGAAGCCAATTCCACTCAGATATTTGAATTTCTCTATTTCTAGCAAGAAATTATTCTTAAGCCTTTTTAAAAAATTATTATTATTATTCCAGTTCATCCCCTTCACTTGCTTAGTTCTTCAAACAAATCAAAAAAATTAGAACTGCATGACTGGAATTCACCACATAGTTGTAAAAACTTTATCTGATATAGATACATGAGTATAAATAGAATGTGGCAGGATCATGAGCTGAATTAAATATTGATTGGTATAATATAAACATGCACAGATGAATAAATGGTGAAACAACACACTGTAGTAATTTATTACTTTTTCAATCAAAAGTTATTTCTAAACTGTTTTTGTGTTAGAAGACAAACACATTCCTGCATGTTTATCATTTGCAAGCATGTTCTTTTTTGTGCTTCTTGCTGGTTGTTGTTTTTACTGGATGACAAACCACCTCGGGTACATGGTGTTGGTTTTATTCTCTTGTTGGAGAACAGAAAACAAGTCCTGCAGGAACCAATAATAAGAGATTTAACTTTTTTTTTGTAAATCTTTTTATTACCACAAACGATTGTGATCACTTTTTACTGCACAGGATTTAAAACATTTCAAAGCATCCTTCAAGTAAATCTATTCTATCCATCACCTCTCCCCACCTATTCCTTAGTCATTCCTATGTCCTCTGTGCACATAGCCAAAATGAAAATATTTCCCTATCACGGTGCATGACTTAGGAATTTTTCTATTTTAAAAAATAAGAAACTGCAAGCATAGATTAGGTACCAGTTATCAAAATTAATTTATGCAAAATTCTGCTAGTATTTCTATATGTTGTACTGTTAGATGTAGAAAAATACCAGGGCATAAATCTATATTGATCATTCAAATACCCTGTTCCCCTCTGTTTTTGTGGACATTTCTACCTGTGAAGTCAGTAGCATATAACTTAAATCTGGAGCAGCAAACATAAAGATCTAAAAATTTGTGTTTTGTAGTTATAGTTATAACTGTGCACATGTGTATATACATACACATAACTATTGAATACATTTAAATTACATTAAAATTTTTTAATCCATAAACATTATAGGAGGTCTGCTGTCAGCCTCAAAACTTAGAAGTTCTTGGTCAGAACCAAAGAGATTTAAGTTCAACTTAAAAATGGAATTTGAAAGTATTTGGCCTTTACCTTTGCTTTAAGTGTTTAGGTCTCAGACTTGCAAAATTTTCTCTGCAACTACAAGATCTACAGGCATTGCTTTTCAATGAAAGCTAAGAATCACAGGTAATGAGATGTCTCTGAGAGTTGGAGCTTCATGGAAACACACCAAACATCATGAGACTTGTAATAAAATGATGAATGTTGGAAGCACTGCTGTAGTGTTGCTTTCAGAATACGATTCTTATAAAACACAAAATAGTTCATGCTAAACCCATGTTTTCATATGAATACCTCTACATTTGGTACTTACACTGGCAGGCTGAGAGTTATATCAAAGATTATAAATCAAAGAGTATAAATATATATCAAAGAGTATAAATCAAAGATTGAGGAAGGGAAGTGGACTATTTCTCTGAAATATGATTCTTGTTCCTTCTTACTATGGCTTCAATCTGAATTTTCATCCTGAGATCTTACCTTACATGACCCTTCTATGGGAAGCACAGTATTTCTTCTAAAAGGAGAAAAGTGCTTTGTGGGTGGCAATATTTTCCCAGAAAAGGAAAAAGTTGCAAGCATCAAGCCAGGAAAGTGAAGGAAAAGACATCACACATTTGGAGCTCTACAGGCAATAAATTTATTGTCAGTAGCCAGGTTCAAATAGCCTCATCTAGGGAGAAATTCCCAATAGAACCACAGCATGGATGAGAAAATAATTTTGGTCACTTGTATTCTGACATTTTTATGAATTTAATTTAAGGTGACAAGACGAGACCTAGTAAAAATGGCTGAATGCCTACCAAAGGGAAAAAACAAATAACCTAAAAGAAAATGAAACACTTTTTTTCAGAAGGAAGTCTTTCATGGCTGTTGGTGTGTTTCTATGTTCCAAGCTAAAAGTATTCATACCAACATTTCAGTAGTGGGACAGTTAAGAAAAAACAGTCACAGAAACATTTCTAATAATCTGATCTGAATTACTTTTTGATTAAGGGCAACATTGAAGTCTAAAATGAAAGCTGAACAAGGTAACTCAGGCTCTCAGTTTGATAAATTTCTTTTGTGATTTTGGGCAAGTCAAGTGATCTAGTATTTACCACATTTTTAAGCCCAAATTTGCAAAGAGAGATAACATACTTCTGCATAGAGAAGAAATCTGATGCATTCAGAAGGGCATCCAGCCTTCTTTATTAGAACTGCCTTTGTGTTCTTAAAGGGAGCTGTACTTTGAAAAATTTTCTTTCCCTGTCCTTCCTTTTTCTCCCCTCTCCCATTGATACATATTTAATGGGATTTTGCAGGAAGGAAAAGATCCTAAGTGGTGTATTTGCGATAAGGGTCACTCTTTGGGCGAGGAATGATAACCACATACTGGGCTGTGTTAGGGAGTGCTGTGTGCAACTCAATGGGTGCAATTATTCTTCTCCCTTAGGCACAGGTGTGATCAAACAGAGGTTGCTGTGTCCAGTTGGATACCCCTCAGTATGAGAAGGAATTGGAACTAGTCCAATGCAAGATTATTAGGGAGATGAAGCACGTGATGTACAAGGAGAGGTTAAAAAAATGGATTTCTTTAACCTGGAGAAAAGAAGGCTTATAGGAAATCTAATTGTTTTCTTATCTTCATAGTGATAAAGGAGATGGAGACAGACCCTTCTCTGAGGTGCACAGAAAAGCCCAAAAGACAAAAAAGAAGTGCAACAAGAGAAAATTCAGTTAGATACAAGAAAAAAAATCATCACGAAACTGTTGCCCAGAGATTGAGGCATCTGCATACATGGAGAACTTGATAAAAACCTGATCAACAAGATTAGTCCTGCTTTGAGTGGGGATTACATCAGATGTGATTATGATTAAAAAAATATGCTTTTCATCCTCAAGACAGATGTTAGTTGTTTGTGGAAGTTTTTGTTTTTAATTCTGTACCGTTAGAACAAATTAATTTCCGCACTTTTTTCTCCTTTGGAAGCATCATGATGGTATTTGCCTTAAGTGTACTACTGAATTTATTGTGCTACCTTCACTGCAGTCCAGGGTGTGATTAAGGTTTCTACAGATATACACAAGCAATCTTTAAAATCCTGTGCTCAACATCTACTAGTAGATTTGTTCCATCAACGCAGAACTACTAACCTTATTCTTCAAATATTTGGCGTCATTCATGATGCTAGGTTTGCAAATTGATTGTTTTGCATGTTACCAAGACTGTGCATACTATCTAGGATATCTGGTTTGTAATCACACCTTTGACTGACAGGTGTTAATAAACACTACCTTCAATAAAGATCTCCTATGAAGAGTGCCTAGAAAATGGGGTTCTGTCTTTAGTGCAGAATTGTTCCTTAGGTACCAGGAACAAATAGATAAGTGGTCTTGTTATAATGTACTGGCAGTGCTGCATCTTTGTGTGGAGTCTTTAGTTCTACTTGCTAATTCCAGTGGCAACCCATATTGGGTACATATTCAGCAGTTGCCATCATGACACTCTGCTGTTCTGCCTTCTCTAAGGTACCAAAATATATCAGAGATATCTTCTCAGGAGCCTTGGAAAGCTGTGAGGGAAGGCTCAATATCCACTGAGCAAAAAAGGATCTGACATTCCCCAAGTTCTTGACATGGCCTGCAGGAATAATGTCCTTAAAAAATTGAGAAAAATTAACAAAGAAAAATAAATGAAAGCACCTGAAGAACTTGTGATGCACTCACTAAGAAGCAGAGATTATTTCAGGAACATGGTGGGGATTGGTCTGGACTGCTCATCCTAGGAAATTGGTATTTTTATTGCTGAAGTTATGTACAGCCTCTAGATATGCCAGTCCTTTTGTTTCCACTGGATGGAGCACTGGATTTGCATCTTGACCACTTAAGTGAGTGAGGCCTGAGGTGCTTTTTAGGTCCTAGGTAAGCAACCAAACGCATCACTTTTGTAGTAGGACATTGATCTGTGTCTTCTGCTCCATCTGCTTCTGCTCCATCAGCTTCTGCTCCATCTGCTTCTTCTACATCCAAACAGAGGCCAACACTGCTCCCAGTGCAGCACAGTGATTATCAGATGATCTGTAACTCCCCATCTGGAACCAGAGGTCTTGTCATGCAGCAAACACCCGTGGTGTGCTGGTGGGTCAGTCACCCACAGACCTGAATTCTTTGCTGTTTGTAACTGCACAGAGGATTCCTCTGTACTGATTTAGTCTGTGCAAGGAGCCATTAGAAATATCGAGCCATGACAGAGATGGGTCCAAAACTGTCTAACAAACCAACCGAAATTATCTGGTGGACAGGAACTATTGGCTTCATGAGAAGCTGTTAAAGCCCCATGTGAGCAGATGCTGGATCTAGGAGGAAAATCTGGTTCTGTGGAAGACCACAGATTGGCTACCATCATCTCACATCAATCTTATCAAAAGTGACTGTGAATTCCTGATTCAGTTGGGGCCAATTTTAGGGCAAGGACTTGAACTCTGGTTAGGGCACCAAGTTTCTGACAGTTGTAGACAAAACCTGAGTTACTGTTGATCAGACTGGATTTTCTCTTTTTTTTCTGACTAGCTGTCCAGAATTTTCTGAGTGAATGAATAGCCAGCCATTTTCTCAAGTGAATAAGTCAAAGCAGATGCTAAGATGCTCCACTTTAGAAATTACTATGATCACTGGATATAAAAAACTCTTTTCTTGGTAAATAGTGGCTTTTCTTAGAGGTATAATTCTGAGTATCATTTTACTCTTGGTGATGATTAAATTTTCAGATTTCGACACCTTAACAATTGACCTTGATCAAGGTTCTGAATTGCCCATCATATGAAAAGAGCTTTAGACACCAAGCAATTATTTAGTGATAGCCATCAGGATAAATATTCACTGAAAAGAAAAATAGAATGAGTGCACATCTCAAATAGCAAGTGCAAAAAATATAATCAAAGTCAAAACTTAATTTGCATGTGTCCACAACTCTGCACTATAACTTTTCCCTCCACAATTTCCATGTATTGGAACACAGCAAAGGTAAAATTTAAGACTTCAAAATAAAATTACATCTTTTCAATAGCTATCATGAAAAGATGAGGAGCTGAAATCTAATGTCAAATCAAATTAAAGAGTATTACAGTGCAAATTCCATTTTCATTTTGCACATTTTAATACCTTGACTATTTACAAGCTAAAGAGACAACACTCCACTTAGATACGCTACTTCTGAAATCTAAGAAAAAGCACAATGGACTTGCTTCTTTTCACAAGCAGCTGTGGCATATTCAGCTAGAGCCAGGAGACCTGTTACATTTGTTACATCGGAAGAAAGCCGATTACAGATTCTGTGTCGCTTTCTTTGTTAAAGAAAGGTTTATGAGGTCTCAAACAGAAACTCTTCAAGGTGAAACAAAAACTCTGAAACCACTTAGAAAGAATTCATGAAAAGAAAACTCCTGCCAATATGTCAAAGAGACTTTTACATATTCAGCATAACATCAGGAAAAGAAGCAAATATCACTCATTCGATGCTATAGAACATCACAATATGTCTCTATAGATCAGTAGAAAGTGTCCCCCTCTTTCAAGAAACAGTATATGGAATTAGCAATATACTTTCATATTTAAATACGAGAATGGCTTTTCTCATAATGTTGTTTGCATTTCAGGTGAGAAGGGCTACACCTTTGTTTATCTGTTTCACTGTGCAGGAAGTTTAATGAGTCTGGTGCCATACCTGAATTGTCATTTGCAAAGTGAGAAACTCAGCAGTACGTAACAAAACATTCATACTTTTTGTGGCAGTGAGGAAAATCTCAAGTGTGTGTCTCAAGTATTTGATGCAGTGACACATGAGAATAGGTAGAGCTTAAAGAGGGATAAACTCCTTGTGTCAGTGAGTTGCTGCCTGCACCCGCTGACCTAACAGGCAGAGTAACATCATGAAGTGAGGAGCTGAGCCACAGGGTCAACCAGCACGGATGAATTAATGTGCATTGTGGTTAGGGGACACTGGATTCCTTTAGTCCTGCTGCATCTGCAAGAGACCACAGAGCAAAAACAAGCAAGTCTCACTTCCTCTGCAGAAGAAGAAAAGACCAAATATATCACTTTCATGCAGTGGGGTTCTCTGTACTGACATAGCACACAGCACATAGCTCCGCTTTAAGTCCAATCTTGCAAGTCAGAAAAGTGAAGAACATGACAACATGTACATCCATACTCATCAACATGCATGCCCATAGATACAGAGATTTATGTACTTGTTGAAGGCTTCTGAGGACTCAGAATAGGGCTCTGGGTGAACATGGGGCATAGGACTCCTGGGCTCCAAAAGCACCCACTGCTGAGCTCCCTGCAGTGCTGAGGACAGCTCTCCCTACCTATCCTAGAGAGATGGTAACAAACATTTTATCAGGGCCTGTAGGGATTGGACAAGGGGTAATGGTTTTAGACTCAAAGACAGTGATTTAGATTAGATGTAAGGAAGAAATTTTTTACAGTAGGAGTGATGAAACACTGGAACAAGTTGCCCAGAAAGGTGACTTTTGCAACAAGGCATTTCACTTATCAGTACCAAGCAAGGAATAAAGCTTTAGCAAAGTTTATCTGCAGGACCATGTACAGCCACACAACACACAAACTAATATTTATGCTTTCCATATGTTAAACTTTATCATCCATGTATATCTATACTCACTTTTCCCTACTGATTCATTGTACCAGTAGGCTTAATCCACTTAATCTGTCTCTCAGTGTCTGTGACTATAAAATAGGATAATGAGGGAAGGACGACATATTACCTACTGCATGGTTTGTAAGACTTAAGGACAATTCCTGAAAGTGGGAATTTTTCTGCAGAAAAAAATGGCAGGATCTGCTTATGATGTTTAGCTGGATCCACCACTATGCTAGCAATGAGCTCAGTTAAACCCTGTAAAGTTGCACCATTACAGGAAACATTCAAGTTCAAGAGTTTGTCCTTCTAAACTGATTTGTAGGAGTTTGTTTTTGTTCATTTTCACCAGTCACAAGAATTGTTTCTAAACATTAAAAAGTGTATAAACTAACTTTTAATTTAAAACACTCCTGCAGAAAAACTGCACAAGGAAAATAGGTATTCCATGCACAATAGTGACACAGTGACTTACAATGAGTAATTAATGAGAACACCTGGAGTATCTTTCAGAGCTAAACTGGAAACAAAATACTGGAGATTAGGTTTTCAAGCTACTGGTGGTCCCAACTAATCTCTTTCAGGTGTAAACCACAGTGTACGTGGAAAGCAAATTCTGACTCATTCCTGCGAGACAGGAGGTCTTCGGGCTAATAATTGCAGTATGTAGTTTCCATAAAATTTACGAGGTTGGCTTTAAATTTTAGTAGTGGCAGGCCTGCAATAAATGCCAATGAGGTCCATCAAAATGAGTATTTGTGTGTGTCCTCATAAAAATAGATCAACCTTTTTAACAGACTCCATGCAGAGGAATTTGTATAATTACAACACATATCTACAGCTTTAGAGTCCTTTCCACACCAAAACCAACATGCTAAGTCATAAATGCAGAGGAAAAATAAACACAGGAACATAATAAAAGAGATTTGGTTGGGTTAAGTCTCTCTGTCTCGGCTGCCATGTTGTAGCTAACAGAATTTCCACTAGGGGTGGGCAAAGGGATTATTTTCCCTGTTTGTCAGCTCTCCCCTCACCTTTGCCTCTTGCACTCTTGGGGATGGCAAGCAAGTCTGTTCACATAAAGGAAAGGAAAGGGACAATCAAAAGGGAGGAAGGGTCCCACCACACATACATACATTAATTTCCAGCCCATGCATTAACTCTTATCATGCTGGTCTTGATGGAAATGCTCAACAAGGAATGAGAGATGCCAGGCAGCCCAGAGGAAAAGACAAATTAAGTTTACATCTTGTGCATTGTGTCTATAACTTGCCAGTTCCATGGTCACAGCTGAATTGTCAACTCCAACTAATAAAATACAGTTTATGTCTGAGATTCCCCACCATGCCAAGTTTCCACACAGTTCAGCTGAAGTGAAAAGGCGGTTATGATTCACTGATTCTCTCCCCAGCCCAGCCACAGCTCTCATCCTCAGGAATTATCCACCAGCAGGGAAGAACTGGAGTGTTATGTGTCACACAGAGTCTTCATCCAAGACTACCTCTGCTGCCAGGGACAAGACCCACAAAGCATGGAAGCAGGGGTGTCTGGAGGGATGAGGGGCAGAAGCCAGGGAAAATGCTACTTGGAAGCCAGTATGCATTTTAGGATAGTGCTCTTCCTAATAAGAGTGGGGACAGAGTTTTATGAGTGTTCATATACCTAAAAGCACATATGGGCATTTAGTGAGATTTCCAAAAATTCCCATGACTTTTATAGGAGTTAGGAGATGTTAAAACTCAAGAGGCACCTCTCTACACCTTTAATTTTCAAGTATTTTTAAAGGGTCTGGTCTAAAAATCAGCCAGTGTTTTCCAAACTGGCCTTGGTTTTGAGCAATTTCCATTGGCATAGCATTGCATTGTTTTAAATGGACTTAATGGATTCCACTTTTGTGTAACAGCCAGAAAACAGAGACTAAGTGTGGGACTTGGTCTGATTTATTTTAGGCATCTGAAAATGAAGGGTGAGAGTCTGAATTAGTTGCTGATCTACCTATTGAGAGAGCAGACACACTGGAAAGGGGTGACTCTACCCCTGGAGGTGCCTGTCTCTCTCCCTTGACCACAGAGGGAGCACAGGCAACAAGCTCAGTTTAGACATCTAATTTGTAACAGCTGAAGCCAGATGAGATGAATTCCTCCCCCTCCTCCTCCTCCTCCTCCTCCTCCTCCTCCTCCTTCAGTGACTTAGCCAAAGGCACACAGAAAACAATGGGAGAGAAAAACACTGAATTCAGCCTCCCAAACCTCTAGACAGGGTTTAATCACTGAACTGAGCTTCTCTCTTGAGAGGAGGTATTGGAGACTCTTGCCAAAACAAATCCAATTGGTACAGGATGGAAAGCAATGGAAGTTGTGCTAACTAATAAGTACAGAGTTGGGAGCTGGAGGGAACAAAAGGGTGATACCCAAGCTTAAAGGCTTTCCCCATAAATTAACCAGTTCACAAGAACTGTGGCACCACAGACATGCAGAGGCTGCAGCCACCCAGGGAAGCACAGAGGAGCAGGACTGCCTGCACATGGGTCCTGACAATACGAATCCAAAAGCAAAGCTAGTTCAGACAACCAGATGTGCTAGTTTTCTCATGACATATCTATCTCACTACCCTGATCAAGGTCAAAAAACACACATCTTTCTCTTAAAAATATTACTGTTAATAATAAGGCAGATTAACTGGCAATACTTCAAAATCTTAGTGAAAGCTGAAGATAGTCTGAAGTTTTGCAGCACAGCACAATGCTAACTCACAGTGAGGCATATGAAGTAATAGCTCTTATAAAGCAGTGTAGACAAAGAGTATTTCTGTTAAAGCTTTCTGTTTCATTTGAAGTTTTCACCTTTTTTCATTTTTTATTTCGTTTTTTATTTTCTACTCATTCTGATGAGGAAACTGTTCTCCCTCTAATGAACTCTGAACCATATGACAAAAAGGATTTTAAATAAACTTAAGAGGAGATGTTCTTTCTTTAAATATTTCTTACACTGCCTTCCAGTTTTTAAATAATAAAAAATAACCAATAGCACAACTTGTCATTATAAAACCAGATGATTTAAAAAGTAATTGCTTCAAAAGTTATAGTAGAAAGATGTTAACCATTTCTAGGGGCTATGAAAGGCAATGGAAGACTTTCAAAGGGTCTCCTAATCATACACTGTTTCTTACTGTCCTCGTGCCGTAGATCTTGTCATAACACTCCCCAGGCTCCTCCTCCCTCATGCCTTTTAAATGACATTTGAGAATATAAAGCAGTTAAGCATCTACAACAGACACAAACTTTTGCCTTAATGATGAAGTCACTGGGAAAGTCCTAGTTGGTGTCAGTCAGGCCACGCCTTTCCTCCAACCATGGCTTGTGAGATCCCAGGCAGAGCACAGGCACAGATGGGCTGCAGACATGTCCTTCAGGACTGGGGGGTCTGGCAGCAGCTAGATGACTTTGCCAATAAATTTATTATGGTCTTCTGAACACTCATTATGGTCACACTGAGATATCAGAGGCTCAGTGTGATGTGCAATTACTCTTATTCCAATCAGAAATCCAGCAACCAGCAATTTAATGTTATTTGTGTTTCAGTTTCCCTTGTGACTCTATGCGGCTTTGATGTTCTGAAGGCTGTTGGTCACAGCAGTACCCGCTCAATGCCCCTTCAAGGTGCAACTGCAAACCCCTGTCTCCAGTCCAGCCTTCAAACAACTGGAAAATTTACTCATCTTTTAACTTTCTGGAGGGCAGTTTGCTACACAAAAGCTTCAGCAGAGTTTGTGCTAGCTGTTGTCAACACATACAAATGGGCAGCATTCCAGAGGGTTTATGAAAAATTAGACAAAGAGCTGTCAAGTAGACAAAATAACATTTCACTTTTGGACCCAAATAGCTAAACAAATGCTCTGGTCCTGTGGGTTTTTCCATAAGAAGGAGTTGGCAGTTGTCAGGTGTCTCCTTGGCCGACCTGAGGAACCTGTAAAGCACCATGCTTTGAGAGACCAGCAGTGCAGGAGCCAGCTCTCAGACTGCTGCCCAGTTAGCACTTTGCTGAAAACCTTGTCCATTTTCTCAACTTCTCACAGACCTGACCCTGACTCTTGTATTGGCTGACAAAGTTCTGAGTATTTTCCCCTCTTTTCCTAGGTTATTTTCCCTACTTCTCCTTCCCAGACACCCAGCCAGCTGTCAGCAGCACCCTAGGCCAGCCCCAACTGTTGTTTCAGCAACATTTGTCTGCATTTGTTTCTGAGAAGTCCTTAACTTAGACCTCCGTGGCAGTAGTGTTTGAAGCAAAGCTCATCACAGAACTGGATTTTAGCCCCAATGTCTGTCACCAGCAAGACAATGCCCTGGTGCCTTTAACCTAAACAAACTGGATGGTACGGGAGGGTGAATTCTCACCTATTTCACCCCCTTGTTAACCTACCTTTTCATAATTAATAACAGAAGTAACTCTGGGGCAATGGGGCATATCCTAAGTGCGTGTAAAGAATTAAGCTCTTTCAATTGCTATATATCCAGAATAAATTTGGCCTAATTAAATAATAGTGTTGTAACTTTCACTTCTCTGCACCAATCTACCCAGTTGTGAGCTGCAGTGACTGCTGTACATGAAAAACCATCACTCCTCAGTACCATTGCACCTTTGAGGTAAATGAGATTTTCTTTCCAGCATATTCTGGAGCTTACTGGTACCTCAATAAAACAGCACTCTATGTCTCCAGATCCTAAATTTATTTTTTTTATTTTATGTACTCATACAAGCAACTAAATCTTAATCTGAATTTTTATTTAAACGCTGTGTGTTTTTCAGGAGATTTGAAAGCTTTTGGAAGATGCCTGATGATAAGCCTGACAAGAGCCAGCATGTTGTGTCTATAGAGCATGGCAGAGAGTTCAAGTGCTTCAGGACCAGGAAAAACCTTGGTGAGAAGGAGACAAATGCCGATACTCCAGCAGTGGGTTTCCCCCTAGAGCTGCCAATTCCTATGGTCCTTTTCAGTCACACAGGCTTTGCACCTGAAATGGTGTAATGGGAGAAGGAGGAGGAGAGGAGACCTGGTGTCATGTCTAACGTTGTACACACAAAGCCATCAGCAAAATCACAGGCTGGGCTGCATTTTAGCAAGGAAGCTAAGGATGAAAGGCTTTCTGTTCCCATTGGAAACCCTCAGAGCCATCCATTCACCCTATCATATGTTCATTATCAGAAACTGCTCTTCAAAGCTGAACAAAAACTACTGTGCTGCATATAATTGACAAAGTTAATTGTATGCAGCGTATTTCCTCTGCCATAAATATTCCCAAACACCATTTGTTTCTGGATTTTACTGTTCTCTTCACTAAAGAACAGCTACATTATTGTTTCATCTGTAGCCCAACTGTTTTCTTTACATTTTTACCACTAAATTGAATCTACTGCCAGTAATCTAATTTACATTTAAAATGCACAATATGCCAACACGACCAGACTTCAATAAAATTTTTACTAAAACTCATAAATGCCTTGATTCTGGTGTTTATAGAAATTTTAGACTGTTCGTTCCCTGAATGTTATGTGGCTAGTATCCTGAAATCATTCCCATATGAAATAAGAAACATTCTTAGATTCATGCTGTGTCAGGAAATACAAAATACAATGTCACTAGCCATTGCTCTCAAAATCAAAGATTTGTCATCTCCCAGCAAAGTGATTTGGATGGTGTGTCCAGCCTGCACTAGCATGGGATATTTGCTCCACTCACCTGCTTGTGTTATTGATACAGCACATCTTGTTCCCTGCATTTCAGATTACAAATATTTCTTACCATCTTTGCTTCATTTATTTTTTCTTCCTGTGCACACAATTGCTTGGTTTCAAAATATTGCAGAATTCTTCGGGTGTCTTATGAGAGCTCTCCATCATCACTGAATCTGCCCAGAGGCATCTTTGCTGAGTGCCTACCTGACAGCTCCAGGAAGGTCATTTCCTAAAGGTTTAGATTACATTTCTCAGCTGGATACTGATTGTCAAATTTGTAATTTTAGCATAACAAAAATTATCAGAGGTTCAGGTAAAATTGGAACAAGGTTTCAGGGTGGTCTTCCTTTTTCTGTTTGTTTGGGGTTTTTTTGGTTTGAGGTTTTTTAATGTGAAAATGGATTATGTAGTCGACACAGCTCATTTTTGTACTTTCTAAACATTTTGACTTCTTAATTTAAAACAATATTTTCAGGGATATTAGGCTAAAGTTAGAGTTTTTAAAAGAAAAAATTGAAAGCAAAGAATACATTTGCTACCTATTAAAACTCCTTTTTTTCTTGCTTTGAAATAAAAGTGGTGGGATGTGTGCAGGCAGGCACATGTTTGTATACAGGGAATTAGAAAGGGTTGAGTTCTTTGAGTCAAACCCTCATTACAGCCCCAAGCCTGTATGAGTCCAAGAAGCATTTGGACAATGCTTTCGGGTACATGGTGTGACCCTTGACTCCTGGCCCCTGTGCAGGGCCAGGAGTTGGACTCGATGATCTTGATGGGTCCTTTCCAACTCAACAAATTCTATGATTCTATGATTTTCTTTTTTTGTTTTGTTTTAATATTTAACTTCAGCAATCAAGCCAGTTATAAAGTACTTCTAAAATTCTACACATAGCACTTATTTATATCCTTCAGCTAATATTTGATTGTCCAAATCCATTCTTGTTTGATTGCCTGTGCTTATCAGAAATGTCACAAGCTACAGCAGTATGAGGATCAGTGGCCACATCTTCAGCACCATCATAGTTTCAGTCAGTGTCCATAAGCTGTTCTACAGAGTGGATACTCTGATACAAAGACATTTATTATTTAAACTTATTTATCATAGAATCATAGAAACAGGGACCATAAAGATCACCTACTTCCAGCCCCTCTGCCACAGGCAGGGATACCTTTGCTTAGATCAGGTTGCTTGGGGTCCCATCCAGCCTGGCCTTGAACACTTCCAGGGATGGGACATCCACAACTTTTCTGGATAACATCTTGCACTGCCTTACTACCCTCACAGTAAAAAATTTCTTGCTAATATCTAATCTAAAACTCTCATCTTTTAGTTCAAAACCATTCTCCCTCGTCCTGTAACAGTCTGCCTGTATAAAAAGTCCTCCTTATTTATAAGCCCCCTTTGAGTACTTAAGTCTCATTTCGCAGTTGAGGCCAAATATGGATCCTTGCATCCTTACTAGTAGTTGAGAGAGCACACTGGGCCACATTTTACTTTACATCTCATTTTGAAAACTCAAGATTTATATACTGTTATTACCCTGTGGAAGGGGAAAGGATAATCTAGAGTTTGTTTGATTCAGAGTGGCAAAAAGCTGAAGAGATGTAAACTAAGGCACTATCTATGCTTAGATGGTGGGATTATGATTGCTTTAGGTAGAAGACAAGGTTGCAGCTGTTTCTTTCAAGGATGAATCAGACTCCTCTGGGTATGTTTGCTGTCTCACCTCTAAATGCATATAATCAGCTTGCAGAAAACCTATCTGTACATTACATTGCTTAGAAATATTGATTCAATTTTGTTTGTGCTGTTGTATATTGGAGCTGAGCATTGAATTCCAATTCTGCACTTGGATGCATGCACTTAAAAGGCTCGGCTTGGTTCTGAATAGAGAAAAAAGTGAGGACAACTAGTTTTATGCACAACACACCATTGCTCAAGCTGTATTCTTCTCTCAGGAAATTTTAATAGGATTTTTGTGTACAATAGGATTGTTGTACTCCAGGGTGCAACTATTTATGTAAATATAATCATGCTATTTATGTAAGAAATTCAAAAGTTTACAGTAAGAATCAAGAACAATTTCATCCTGAAGGAGTAATCATTTAATTGAGAATGCAGAGTTAAGGTTTAATGTTTCCTTTTTTCCTTTTCCAAGTGGTTTTTGCTAGCATTCTTACTACACTCAGAGTTTCATAAAGTAAATATACATTGTAGCCAAGCCAAAACTGCTGTGCCAACAGAAAGCAATACCCCATACCTGCTGAAAAAATCTCCCTTCTCAGTGCCTTATTTTTGCAAAAGCCCTTGCTGGGACATGGAAGCCCTTGATTGTCCTGCCTGATGAGCAAGCACCACAGCCGTTCTGAAAACTGAAGCACTCTGCACACTGCTGGGTAAGCAACACCAGACACTTAAATTCATGTTTAGAGCTACCCAGAAGATGGTAGTTTGAGGTTTTTGGACAATTTGTAAAATTTTAAATTAAAATTTCAAGTGTATGCTCTTATCCATCTAGTCTATGCAACAACATGGTAAACCTGATCCGTGTTTACCCTGAATCACAGTATGCAGATGACACAAAGCATGGGGTCCATTTGCTCAAAACTCTTCCCTTGTCCATTCATGTCCTGGGGACCAAGCTGCCCTGCTGTGGTCTATGTCCCCTCTGCAGGGATATCAACTGTGATGTCACTGTATCTTAAAATGGTACCTTGAACAGAGGATTGACAGTGGGACACAGCTGGCTGTGAAATGGAGACCTTCTAGTGCTTGGGGAGAACAGCAAGGCAAAAAAACCTTGAGGGTGTTAAACTGAAAATAAAAAGTTCCTTCCTTTCTAACCATCTGCAGACTTCGGTCTTCATATGAGTTTTCCAAACAAGGCACTCAGGAAATGTTACATTAAAAGTTTTAGGAAGAAATGTGATAACCCCATCAAGGGACAGAGCCAGACAATTCTTAGAAACAGAGAATTAAATTTAGAGCAGGAGTCTATGGATGTCCAGTTACTAAGGGGTTGCTGAAAGGAAATTGAGTGGTTGTAAGAACTTAATGCATTTAATAGAAATGCATTAATAGAGAAAAACTCTTCTTGGAGGATCTAGACTCCCACTTCAGCATGAAGACATAGTAAACCAACTGCTGAAGATGACTCCAGCTGTAATAAGCTATTGGTTGAAGGACAGCATGTGAGAGAAAGGTACAATAAGATTGGTTTGGAACTTTTTGCACAGACTGTGAACTCTAGCTGAAAAATTTCCTAAAAAAAGCTGGAGCAATAGTCTAAATTTCTGGGTAAATTTAGCTAAATGACAGGTTTTAGTACAGTCAGCCTGAAAAGTCAGACATCCGAACTCAAAGTGCATAGGTCTAATTTGTGAGCCTGGGAAACGGTAACTCTGGAGGGATTTGGGGTTCTTTGTGGATATTCAGACAAACATCATCTCCACCACTGACTCTAAAGGGCAAGTCCTCCTCTGGAATGGGTAGTGGTGAGGCAACTGAATGAGAGGTTGTAACATCCTACTCCTGGGCACCCAGACAGCTCAAAGTTGTCCAAGCTACTTCTTCTGTCAAGTACCCATACAGGCCACACACATACGATGACAGGCTTTGTCAGTTTTGGAGAGGAAAACAGTACAAGATGAGTCCTAACATCTAAATCTCAAAATGAGACCCATTCACCTTGTGAGGGGATGCAAACTCTGCAGAGGAAAATGGATACGGGAATGTCACCATTTTGTGGGAGGCCTTCTAACACTGGAAACAGAAAACCAAGATTAGAAGGTTGGGTTTGGATTTTTTTCCTAAAATATATGCTGTAGCTCAACTAACGTTGTTACTGGTCTTGGAACGGCAGTCAAGCAGTCACAGTGCATTATCACAGCGGTCTCCTCTGGCGATGGAAATCTCCGAAGACAAGAAAAACACAGACAACGTGCCAGAGGCTTATTTTGTTAAAAACCCAACAATTTCAATACACACATCCCGTAATTAATTTGACTTCTTGCATAATACACCTCCTTGCCCTGTCAGCCTACCCTAGGGCCAGGGGCAGAGGCAGTGCATACCCAGCATCCCATTCCAGTCCAGCACACCTTCCCATCTTGATAGAAGGGCTTCCAGTATCAAAGCCTCAGACTGGGGCCATTTAATTGAGCCAATGGTTTTATATTATTGTGAATTCTTTGACTGTTGTTTAACCTGCAGACTGAAAAAATCACCATGAGAGTCAGAACAAGATTCAGATTTATTGTCTGTGAACTGAAAGCCCATATCCTAAGGAGGTAGAGAAGTCTTTCCAGGTTGTTGGTGTTAATGAGCCTGACACACAACTAAGCACTACTGGCTCTATCCAGCAGAGGGAAGCAGCAAAAAGTGAGCTATATTGGTTGGTTTATCATTTTAACAATCACATAATAGAATCACTAGTTACTGCCTAAAGAAATATATTCATAAAAGGCAGCTACAGCCGAGGTCCCACCAGGCAGATTTGTTCATTTTTATCCAGTGACTAAGATCATGTAAAAGTGGGACATTTCATTAGACAGAGATGTTTCCTCTGAACCTGTTGAACACTTTAATATAACCTCAAATCACTGCAAAGAACAAATAATCCCTGCAGATGATACGAAACCTACACTTTTTACCTGCCCCTGTAAAATTGAATGAAAAAGTAACAGTACCATTATTGTGATTCAAACATAATTGAGTGTGCCAACTAATAATCTTTAATATCCACTGCTGACAGGATGGAATTAACTGCATTTTTCCCTGTCCAACTTTCATTTTTTTCCTTGTGGTGTAAGCCAGTATCTAATCCCATCCTTATATCATTTTGGCTATATTAACTCAATTGAGGAGAAAGTACTTAGCCCAAAGCACGCTAGGGTGAGACCTTGAAATAACAATGTTTACACAAGCTAAAGATGTCTTTTGTTGAAGCACTCCACTGATGCTTGCCAACAAAAGCTTTTCATGCGCGAAAGAGTCAATGCTGAATTATAGTTAAGCCATGTAATAATTATCCTCATTAGATGTAACCAGAGCATGGATAGGATGAATTCAGTTATAAACTCTGCTAATACTCAGGAAGCATATTCTATATGTAATTTAATAATCTTGGAAATAAATACACAAGTCTTTCTGTCTTTTAGCACAAGATCTATTTAAAGCAGAAAGGCAGTTCACAGTGAGAAGACCAATTTTTTCATTATTTGTTTATAACTTAATCTGGGTGAAGCTTTTGAATATGCTATTTAGGTGAGTGTAACAAGGCTTCCCTGAGAGCCAGAGAGCTGGAACACGCTGGCCACCACACCTTGGGTGTATCATCCTGGTGGGGAGATGGGCATGGGTGGGAACTTCTATCCTGAGCAGGGAGTGCAGATCTGGGTTGGCGTTGTTTCTGTCTTCGCCTGAAACTGGTGGGAGGAGAGATTAATCCCCATGGAAAGATGCCGTGGGTGCATTGCAGTGTCATCTTTTCTGTTCCTGGCTCATAACTCCCTGTTCTTCTTGACTTACCTCTGACAATTTTTGGAGATCCTTTGACTGCTTTTAAAAGGTGGTTTTAGCACAAGTTTGTAACATTCAGGTTCTGGTTAGAGCCTGCCAAACTGCTTCTCAAGCAATTTCTGCCCATGCTCTTGGCAACACAGGGGTAAGGGACTACTCCTCCCATCCCAGTCCCAGACCAGTTGCTCTCCCTTGCTTCCTCCACCCAGTTCTACCATTCACTGTCTGCATGTTTTTCAATTGACACTGTAGGCAGGTGACCTTAAAAACTTCATCTCGAAACTTATATTGAGGGAAGAAGATGGTGGAGAACATTTTATTTATCTGTTTTACAGCATCTCATCTCAACGAGGTGAGCAGAAACAGACAGGATAGAGGGATGGTGATTCCCTGGCCTGGTATTGCTTTCAGCACCCTCCTACTGGCAAGCAAGGCAACTGTGGGCATCTTATTGTGCTATTTACCATGTGAAATCCCCCTGACCCTGTTGTGGGAAGCATGGCTGCTCTTTTCCCTGGGATTTTCCTCCCCCAGGACAGGAAGCCTGGCTTGGCTGCCTGAACAGAGCATCAAACCCCAGGGCAGGTTGTAGTCCCAGAATCAATTGGGGCTCTGATTGTCCCTGAACAGATCTCTTGCAATGTCTGTGACTTTGCTGTTTCTTCTATTACAGGGGATAATATTACTTCCCTATCGCTGAATTAACCAGCTGTGTCTGAAAGCATGAAAACATCACGTTTTCCTCTTCGACATTTAAACCTGATGCTGTTCTGTGAACAAAACTATTCAGAAAATTAGCTTTAAGAGGTTGAGAGACTTTGAGAGACAGGAGGCTCCTTTGGTGCTGCTTTGATCAGTCCTCACAAGACCCCAGCAGACCAAGGAGAAAGAGCAGCAAATTATATCAGCTCTTATCCATACCTTGTCTTATTTGTTCCAGCCCTACAAGTGGTGAACACAGCAACAGGTGTGTCAGTGAGAGGTCCATGGCAAAGAACACTGGGTGGTGAGACTATATGTACACAAATATTTCTAAATAAGGGGGCCAAATGAAGGCAGCAGCCATGCACCATGTCACTAGGAGCTGCAGCATTCATCTCATGGATGGCACAGTCCGTGGGTGAAAACCTGTTGTTTTTTATGTCAGCCTCCCCCATTTGAGGCAGTGGCAAAAATCCAGAGAAAATTCTGCACCTTTCTAGTGATGCAATGCTGATGCAACTATCAAAGCTGGGTACAGTATACTGATGTGGTAATAATGCAACTCTAAGCCTACCAAGGTAAGGGAGAGCAGACAGGATGTGAAAAAAATTTGATTAATGGATTTATTTTTCCAAAGATTATTTACTTACTTTTGGCAAATTGCAGAGTTATTCAAAGAAGACTGATTTTTCAACTACTGACATGCCTCACAGTGATAAAGTAATCAGCATTTCTCAGAATATTATGAAAAAGGCCTATGGTCCATGGAAAAGTCATATTCAAAACAACTGGTGTAAGAATGTGCTTGTGTAGTCTGAACGTTTTTAAGCAATGAGGCCAGAACACTAAATTAAATATCCCATATTTTAAATTTTCATTGCAAAATATTTTGTAGTTACATTCAAAGTTATCAAATTTGAGGAATGATATAAATAAGATCTAACCTCCATGCTATTAAATTAAGCTGCTGCCAACGTTGTTATTGGCAGTAAAATTGCTTTGATTGCTATCAGCTATAATCAAATATAGGAAAAGCTTGGAATGCTGATATGTTCCACAGTAGTATGCTCTGAAGCAGTCATTAAAAAAGAAAGCTCTGACACAACATATCTCTCTAAAATTATGCTCCACAGTAGCAGATATACAGCATAATGAATTATTGGGTTGTGGCAGCCTATGTGCTTAAGCTCAAGTTATTATTTTATCTCCATTTGAGTTTTTGAACAGTTTAATGTTGTAAGTAAGCAGCAGTTCAATATACTGAATTATTCACCAGCCTGTGGAGTGCAGATTCCTAACACAGCAATTCTGGAGAAATCTCTCTCAGCTCTAGCCAGGACATGCAAGCCAAAACAGAGAGGGCAGCTCTCCAGCACCCAGATCATCCTGGTCCATCCAAGCCCTGCCCAAGGACAGAGTGAATCTCTGCTCAAAGCCTGTGGTTGGGTTAATTCTTTCTATTAGGAGCCACTCCAATGCAGCAGCAATGAAAGGCAGAGCAGAGCAGAGCAAACTGCACAGCTTGAAGGGGAGACTCAGTGTGTGAAGGGACCCCTGGGGTCACTTCTCAGTCACCATGTAGTCAGGCTTCAGGCAAAAACTGCACACAGACCTTGGGCTAAGCCTGAGGTTTGTTCCACTTGTGGCTTTCATAGAAACCGAGAGAACATGGGCTGAGACCATAAACACAGCTGGATACCAAGGGCTGTTCCTTCTCTGGCAGGAGCACTGCAGCATAGTCTTCCCCTAGCCCCAGGACATCCGCCTCCCCTCCTCGCAGGGACGCTTCCCCCCAGGATCTCAAAGGCAGAGAGCAAGGGCCAGGACACGCTGAGTGAGGGCAGCAGCCGCTGGGGATGTTCAAGTTCATTCCACACTCACCCTACAAGGGAAATCACAGGACTGGGTCACTTCCCAGCTCTGCAAAGCCACACTACTGGAGCAACAGGGGAGAAAAAAAAAATGTCTTCATGAAACAAATCCTACAGGATTTCCTCACAATAATCCTCTGCCCAGAGTGAGGTACCTGCATTGCTTTAGTGACCTGCTGTTTTGAGGAGTGTAACTGCTGGAGGAACAGAAGGGCAGACTTATTCAGTTATTTCCCCCATATATTCTGGAAAAACAGAGGGTTGCCTTCAGATACCATGTCTCAGTTAGAAGTGGAAGCTAAAATTTTCCCCAAGCTTCATGCTTTGTTGTTGAATTTCAGAAAGAAGCAGAATTAACTGCTTCTTGCACTCGGACTACACTACAGACAGCTTTTTGCCCCTGAGAATCTTATTGTGAAACCATTGCAGGGGCAGCAGGGATTTTCAGAGGGATTGCATGAGGCAGCGCCTCTAGATGCCTTGGAAAATCTCAGTCTAAGCACAAACGGCAATCAACTAATTTGATGGGAAAAAAAGCTGTCCTTTACGAGATATACCTGTGCCAATTATACTCTTAATCTCACCTCCAGAGGTAAAATAACTTTCCTCCCCCAGACTGTACTCAATGTATGCCATAAAAATTTCATCAGACAGTGGATGATTCAGTGTATTATAAGAAAACATGTATGTCAGAGGGAGCCAAATATTCTGTCAGTCCCAGAACAATTCTACACTAGTTTTTAGAAATAGAACTAGAATAAGGAAGGGCAGATATTTTTAATAGTTATTGCTTTTTTATTGAGGGTAATCAAGAATGTTGAAAGAACAAGTGCTATTTTAGATAAGCATTGAAGGAAGTGATAGATACAATGTTACTTCTAAATTAATTTTATCAGTTGACCCTCTTCTTCAAAATTATAAAAAGTCGAAATATGAAGTTGTGTTTTGTGGATGCAGCAGGTCTTGGACACAAGGTACAGCGGGAACATCTGACCCTCCTTGCCAGCGCTGGTCCGGGAGGGACCAGCTCCCTGCAGCCTGGGCATCCTGGCAGCTCAGCTGGGAGGTGGCTCCAGAGGGGGAGTTGAACAAGCTGCAGCCAGACACAACCTTCTGCCCTTACTTACCCCAGCTGGACCCAGCTGATCATCTCACAGCACCCAAGCGGCCAGTGCTGCTGCTTCAAAGAATGGGCAGAAATGGGGAAGTGGTGAATGGCAGCATGTTCTTTGCACTACTTCATGTTAAAATATTTTCTTTGCATTTTGAAAAGGCAGCTTATACCTGATCTCATCACATGAAGGACAAAATATGCCACTTTCAGTTATGTCACTGCATGCTATGTAGGAAAGCACAGACATTAACAGAGCCACAGCCAAGCATTGAGTGCATCTGCATTCTTTGTCTGCAGCCCAGGCTTTTCCTGCCTCACAGTGACAGGATCAGGGAAGAATTTTCTGTGACTAATTAGGTTTTAACTTGCCAGAGAGAACATGGACATTGGCAGTCTATTGTATAATAGTGAAGCAAAGTTTGAACTAGATTGAACTTAATTTCCTTTTCACTGAAAGGAAAGAAAGATTAATGAAATATCCCCAAATCCATCCTGTTAGCTTTTATTAAATCAGCAAATGAAATTTAACCTCCAATTCTGTTATAAAATCTTTTCCTGTAGATTAAGTTTCTGCAAACATAAATGAAATAGACATACTCTCCCCTGCAACATTTTAGATATGAAAATTGCATTACTTCAATCAACATCAGTTACTTTAAGCAAATGCCATATTAAGAAACAATTATTTTTTGTGTTTCTTTTCACAATGTTACCTAGATTTTATGAAATGCCAGAACTTTGCTAGATATTCCACTTGCTGATATTCCAACATGTCCTTGTTCTTTCAGCCAATAGGACAGAGTTAACTCTTCAGGAATAGAGAGCTTTCTTTTATTGATGTTATACTTTTCTTCTGAGGGACTCTAAGTCATGTTCCTCTCCCACCTTTTCTACTGCTTCTGGGCTCTAGTTATTGCATTAACACCCTGCCTTTACCACTCTTCTGCTAAACATCTCATTGAAGTTGTCAGAGTGACATCAGGAAAACCCAGCATCCTTCGCCTCAGCAGACGGGGACGGGCACTCAGGTGTTCTTTATGGAGAGTCAGCCAAGAGTGGTCCCTAAACTTGCTTCCAGTCATAATCTCGAAGGACCAGAGAAGGTGACATCTACCTGAAGCATCCATAACTGCATGGCAATGTCTATGCCTTAGAAGGCATTTACCTGCAAATGTTAAAACAAATGGGTTGGGAAGCAGGGCTCTGCTATTTCTCACTGGTAAGACAGAGCCGTAAAAATGAGTGCAATGAGCACATGCTGCATGGGGACTGCCTCTGTCCTGCTGCCTGCACACCAGGCCCTTTAACTAGAGGCTCTGAGGGCTCTGGTGTGCTGCCGCAAAGGGCAGAGCCATGCAGAACCTCACCTCTGAAAATGGGGTCCTGTGCTCCCCCCAGGTGAGTGTTCCCACCATGCTGAACAGGCCCTGCCAACTCCAAGCCTTTGGAAAGCACAGGGCTCTGCAGGGGGAGAAGTGTCACTGCCATAGAAGCTAAAACATTAACACTGTTTACGTCAAACTGCCAGTGCTTGGTACTGCACAAGACAATATGAAACTGTATAAAATATTTGCAATGATTGCCAAGAAAGCAGACGCTGCCAATACTCCAGAGCACATCCTCTGGAACTGATTACTTCTAATCCTTTAGAAAATGTATAAATAAAATGATGCCAAGACTGATGGACAAGCCAGGGCACCTACTCATGTTTCTAATATACTGCTTTCCCTCCACCCCCTTCCCTTCTGTGTACAAAATGCTCTCCTTTTTTAGTAACTTAAGTTGACAATCATCAAAAGAAATCAAACTGTATATAAACGTACATTCTGAAGCATGTCACAGTATGTCAGAAACTATAGAAATCTACTAGAAGTCTGCAAAACAAGTATTTAAATCTTTTAGTAATGCTTTAGTAGAATGATTATTTAACTTACTAGCAAGAATGCATTTAGCAGGAACACCAGAGGCGTTTACCCTTAGTATTAGCTGCTCAATCACATAGCCTAATCCCAGAGGCCTAATCTGCGTGTTAGTGGGAACACAGCAATTATCTACATTCATTAGAAATTAGAAAGGGGGAAGGTGGAGAGAAAACCTCAATGGGTGGATAATTAGTTTCACATACTCTCATTGTTTGCATGAGGCCAAATCCATATTGCCATTGAAGTCAAAGGAGCTTTTACTAGCCCATGCTGCCTTTTCTTGCCGTCCAGACCACCAGCTATGATCATCAGAACTGCTTGTCTTAGCCAAGGAGACACAAGCTTGTTCTAGCCTTAAATATATTGGAAGGGTCTTTCTTTCTCATAAGTGTCTAGTAAGCTAGAGTAAGTGGATTTCAACAGCCTGCTTGCTGGTAACTGCAGCTGGTGCCTGCTTTGGGTTCTTAATTTTGTGCTAAACACAATACTGCTTTAGAACAGATGGATTTAGCAAAGCTTGCTAAGATACTAAATAAGAGTAGGGTGTTCCTAAAGCAGCTGGACACAAATTGGGTAAACATATAATGGAAGACCAGTTCTTTCACTCTCCATTCCCTAATAAAGATGTAATGATTTATCATATAGCTGGAGAACTGACATTCCTCTCAATAGAAAGGTAGTGTTACGCCTCACTATGAGTCATTTATGGTTAATCCCAGGCAGGGGGAGAGAACAGGCTACTCTTGCAGCCTGATTTCTGCAAGCTCATTATAATTACAGCTGTCCTCAAGCTGAAGAATTCAGACATATTTCATGTCTCCAAAGTTTTACTGTAGCTCTTTGTAGCAGCAGATCTGTGTTTGTTTTCAGTCAGTGTAGCAATAAGATGTTCTGTTGTATTCTGTACTACCCTTATAATCCTCTTTTACTAATGACAGAAACTGGTGAAACCCATTTTACTAAGGGTCTTTGGACTTTTCCAGTCACTCCAAGTGACCAGGAAACTGTGCAAGCTGCATCTACAAATACCTATTCTAAGCTCGGGTCAGAGATTGCTATTTAGAGATGTTCTGTCTTCATTAATTCACCATAAATATAAATCTTAGGTGATTTCTAGCATGAAAAACATGGCAGATGCTTGCAATTTTCTTTGCTTTGAGAACACACATTGAAATAAGTCTTACTTGCAGGTGAACTGGCAAAGTCTATATACAAGCAGCAAGAAATGCATGAATCCAGCTTGAGCACAACTGCTCCTGGGTCTGAGGTGTAAAATGGGGATTTCTCCTCATGAGATTCACTTTCTCTGCTCAGTGTTCTTTGAAGGCCTCTACTACACAAGGCAAAGAAGTGCTGTGATGAGAGGAGGTTAGGACCAAGCAGGGTGTGATGGATCTAAACAAAGCTATGTTCAAGGAAGCGTTAAATGCCGGCTGCATTTCTGTGATTGCAGAAATGGAAGTGTCTGCAGAGACCTGGAAGTGTCTCTGAAGTCATTAAGTGACTTTTGAGGAAAGGACTCCAGCTTCTCAATCCATCCACAAGTGGACTCTCAGTTTTGGCAGAGAATAGTTACTTCAATTTTCCTATAAGAGAAAGTGGGGAGAGATGGAGGAAACAAAAGGTTGCAGTATGTTGCCATGCTGCATAGAAGCTGAAGGATCACTTCCCTGGGTACTGCAACGTCCAGCATGGCCCTCTGCTGTGTGATACCTTGCTAGACATCTCATCTCCAAGTGTTTAGCAATGAAAAAATGTAAAATAGGAAGAACCAGAAGAAATTCTAACCTTGAGTTCATTTTCAGAAGATTGGGGAGATTTTTTAAAAATGCATGTAAGATCACAAGATAATTTGGTTTGGAAGAGGCCTCAGGAAGCCATCTAATCCAGCCTCCTAGTAACATCCCATGACACATCCCTACTACACAGACATGTGTATCCCCTTCTACAGAGAGAAACTCCTTGTAATAGGGAAACAAATAGTTAAAAGTGTAACATTACCCAAGAATTACCTTTTCCTGGAATGATGCTTCTACAATTAAAACAGGCAGTAAAAAGCCATTCTGTGATGACAAGGAGGTGCAAAAGTGTCAAAGTCAAGGATTGAAACACAAATTTATTGGGGTGAATGGTTTGTCACAGAGTAATTAATATATGAAGAAAAGTCTGACCGATATAATTTTGGAAAATCTTTTCTAGGAAGCTACTGGAAACAGAGCCACCAAGTAGGAAGACTAACTCCTTCCAAGGAGCTCAAAAGCAGATACCATTTGCGCGGCAGAAAACAGAAATTGAATACGCTTCCTGGCAAAAATGTGAAGAGCTCAGTGAGAGCTCCTTTCCAAACTGTGTTGTTCTTCCTCGCTTTCTGGGTGGTGGTGGTTCTGCTTTCTCATGTATCAACTCAGCCTCAGACAGAAACTCATTATTATGTAAAATACAACATGCAAACTCAGAATCTAAAACCCTATAATCTTAAAATCCAGCATATGGAAAATGTAAATGGGCGGTGTGGTGTGAGAAGCTGTTTTCATCTACTTCTGCCAGCAGTTGATGCCCAGAAGAAAAAAAAGAAAGCTTTGTTTATGTGCCATCCTTACACCAAAACAATTTTCAAAGAGCCATCATGTGTCCCAAGTCAGGCCACTCTTTGTTTTATTCAGCAACCTTTCAAAGCACAACTTCACCAGTGTGAGGAAATAAATTTAAAGAATTCTATTGAAATAGTTTTGTTCTTTCTATGGACATGGATACAAACCCACAGGCACCCATCTTGTAGCTACTGCCAGCTTGTAACTACAGCTTATTCATTATGTGAGATGGGAGTGAAGTCAGGGTGAATCCTGGTTCCTTCTCCTGATGGTGTCTCATCCTTAGGCGAAGACAGCAGGGGAGGGGATGACAACAATTTCCCAAAACCACAAATCTGAGCAGGGCATGGGGATCACCACTGAAAGAGCTTTGGAAACAGCTAAATGATGGCCAGGGAGAGGTTCTGGGAGAAGTGCAGGTGGTCCTGCTGCATGGGACCCTGGGCCACGGGTCACAGAAAGACAGCAGCTTGTCGTGGGATCTAGAGGAACCTGTGTGGCCAGGGACTGGCAGCTCAGTCAGAAGGAGGGGATTTTGCAGGACAGCTAGAGAGAAGAACTTGGTCAAGATAGCAAAGGCTCTCAGAGTTAAGAGATACCTCTCTTTATGAGGAGCCTGTATCCCTGCTACAGAAATCTGCCTTAAACAGTAACATTATGAGACTGCTATTGTTTTGAGAGGCTTTAAAATGCAGCTGCTCAACGTATCTAAACAAATTCTGTTGGAAGCATGCAAAGTAATATACTTCAGACAATATACTCCCACAGAGAGCCTGGGCTCTAGCAGTAAAGACGCTGATGCAAGAACAAGTTAAAAGTATTCATAAAATAAAAAATGTAGGAGCCTCCAGACTTACACGGTTACAAGACACACAGCTTTAAAGGACACAGACCAAGATTAGAGATATCATTGCTATAGCTATGACAACATTTGATAATCAATCTCGTTTAGTGTTTAAAGATCTCTCATAGGTTTTTAATTAAACTTTGGAGGATCCAAATTATAAATTTTGCTGTTGCACAGTATATGTTTACCATGAGATTAATTCTGGTTGATTGATGTGCATGCACTCAAGCCAGTTCAGAATATGCTGATAGAAGGCATGCAAAGTCTGCTTGTACTGCAGCATACCTCAGCCACAATTAGCTGTCATGAATTTCTTTTCATGGAAGGACTACCTATTTTAATTATCTTTATAGTACCAGGTGGACTGGTTTAGCAATTATTACATTTCATTCAAACCTTTGTCCATATTTAGATTTTTAACAAATTTCAAAATTAGCCTAAGAAAATGAGACTTGTGCAGTCATATTGTTTCTGTGTTTGTGTCTGTTTGCATGTCCCTTAGCACTTGACAGACAGACAGACTTAATTAGACGTCTCTAAAACACTATTTTTCTGTGTTTTATGCAAACAGGCAACCTGGAGAACACAAACTCTAGTATTTTCCTCACTGTAAGAAAAGTTGCCTTATTAGACACCAGAAAATCTACATATGAAAGATAATATAAACATCCTCAATCACAAGAAATATTTCATAGGAACTTAGGGTATTTCAGGCTGGTAGTGTCCCCAGAAAGGGTCTTCTATGATACTCTGGGCAAAGTCATGAAGACAGAACACATTGCTCAGGGTTTTGGCCCAGACATGTCTGGAGAACCACTGAGAATGAAGCCTGCACAGACCCTCCAAGCAACCTGTTCCACCACTTATAGTCCCCACAGGGAGAAAATGCTTCCCTGTACCCAGTCTGAACCCCTCTGGTTTCAATGTACACTGTCATCTCTTGTCCTCCCACCCTGCAGTGCTGAGCACAGCCTGGCTTCATCTTCTCTGTGACCTCCCTGTAGGTACCAGGGGTTGCTGTGTGGTCTGCCTGAAGTTGTCTTCTGGCTGAACAAGCCCTGGTCCCACAGCTTCTCTTGAGTGGGTCCGTGCCCAGCTCACTGCCCACCATCCCTACAGGATCTTTCCTACAGAGCAGCTCAGCCAGGCAGTGCCAGCCCGGGTCGCTGCCAGGGGTCTGCCTTCCCAGGGCAGCGCCTTGTCTTTGCCCTCGACTGAAATGCCAGGAACCTTATGAAATACAAGCTGCTGGCCACCCTGCTGCTGGTGTCAGAGCCTGGCCATGTGGGATAGTCCAGCTGTGCTATGCTGCAGCTGGAGTCTGGTGACTTCCCAGCACACCAAGACCAATACAGAACATCTGCTCCCAGACAGAATGTTAACTAGGCTGGCTCTCATCTCTGCGGTCAGAGCCACAGCATGGGACAATTTTAATGTCTACTTACTTTAAACATATTTTGAAGGCAAAATTTTGCCCTCACCACTTGGCAGAGGATAGGAAATGGACTGACACAGGCTCATCTCTTGCCAGCCTGCCTTTGCAGGACAGGACACACACTAAGATGCATTTCACCATGAGCAGCACACATTGCCCTGATATGCAGGCCAAGAGAGGAAAGAATCAGGTTCCAGATTCAGAGTAAACCAAAGGAAATTGTACTCTGTGAACATGCAGGTAAGTAAGTGCAAAAAGTTAACCCAAGTTCAGGCAGCAAGTGCATAAAAGAGAAAAAAAATTCAGAGAAACCATAAGAGAAAATTTCTGTCCCACAAAATCCCCGAGCCGAATATCACGGGTAGATGAGATTGTATTCTGTGAAATATTTTTGCCTTGTTTGTGTTCAGGTTCTCCTTCCTAGACATCTGTGGTTGGCTGCTGCACAGATGGGATACCAAACAGAATAGGTACCTGTGACTGGCCTGACACAGTGTGATTGTGCCTAAATTGAACCAACACACAGGATTCACACAGACAGGGTGCCTGAATTGCCCCTACCAGTGAAGAGCCCTTTCATGTCCACCCATGCCATCCACTTTCTCTCCATCTCCCAGCAAAGGTGATTGTGAAGACAGCCTTCCAGACCTGGTTTCATGATCATACAACACAGGACAAGATCACACCCCTATCCAGTAACTGGGCTTAAAGCTTCATTCCCATTTAGGCAGTATTTCAGGCAGTAAAGATCACAGAAACTGCACAGTTTCAAATGGGACCAGAAGCCTGGCTGTTCAGTGGGCTAGTTCTCACTCTATCAATGCTTTTTTTAAATATATGTAGCAATGACTTGCTGAAAAACTAGACTGTTTGACATTGTTTTGAAGTTCAGGCTGTCTTCAAGGCCCTTACCTTCAATTCACATGTTGCAAGCCTTTTGAGTCTGGTATTAATAATAAATATTATTCTATGCATCCTTATGTTTTGCTTAATTTAATTACAGAAAATGTAATAGCCTTATGAAAATAATATATGAGTTTTCAAACCTAATTAACATGATACAAGTGCACAGGTCACTAAAACAGTTGTTTTATCTGGAAGTCTTCCATGCAAACAGATAAAAACAAAACTATATTTAATTCAGCAACTTCACTGTAAATTTAAATCAAAGATGACTACTTCTTGCCTAGGGGTGCAGCCTTCCTGGTAATAAATGCCTTCCTCTTGTCATTATTTTAGAAAAAGAAAGAGATATGAGAACCCTATCACAGAGTTTAAAGTATGTCCAAGTCAGCCATGACCAAGGCTTAACTGTTAGACCAGCCCTCTATCACCAAGGGGAAAATCAACCCAGATGTATCATATTATTTTATTAGTCAAACAGCAAATTTTACGTTTAAGGTAAACCCACTCATTTCTGCCCCTCCTCCACCTTGGTATACCTTCTATACCACCCCTCAACACGCCAGTCTAATCCCACAATTGACTCTGGTCTATAATTTAAGTTAGCAAGAGCTGTGCATGAAGTGAGAAAAAAATAACCTTAAGATTTTACTCTCATTTTACATTTTCTTGAATATTCTTAGAGTTGTGCCCTGAAGAAAAAAAACAAAGCAAGTTTGATAATGGCAGCAGAGCCATTTGTAATTCAGGACTAGAGACCTGCATTCAACAAGTGGTTTACTGCTCCCAGTCAAAGAGAATTGATTCCCTCATTTCTTGGAAAAAGGAAAAAAAATTACTCTGGTATCCAGGATGTCACATACCTGCCTACCCACAGGCATTTGTCTGTCCATCAGCCAAAGAGAAACAACTGCCCACTGGCAAATAGACAGTGCAGTTTGACAGACATCAAGGCTGATTCATCCAAGGGCTAAAGCAGGCAAATATTTTGTCTGTGGCAGTTGAAGAAGCTCCTGCCTGCTGCAGGCTTGCACAGTGCTCTGGCTCCTGCACAGCTAAGGAGTCTACATCTGAATGCATGGCCATGCTGCCCATCATGTCCTGGGAGGACTGAGTTGGACAGCCCTCAGCCTCAGAGGGGATTCTCTTGGGTTTTCCAAGTGCCGTGTCAGAACAGAGGGGCAAGAACAAGGTTGGAGGAGAAACTGTGCAAAACAAACACCTGAAGACTTGTGTTCCTCTGGTGCAGTTTGGCAACCCAACTAGATGAGCTCAGAAAGCCAGCCTAGCTGCTTGGTGCCTTGAGACTTGAAGAAACCTTCATTTTAACCACAGCTTTCAGGGAACCAAAGCTACCCAATAAGCCCAGATGCACACTGATGAAGGCTAAGGTGAGTTTTTAGCACCTGGAAAAGACAAATCCACTTGGGGTAAACAAATCAGCTGTACCTTCACTGATGGGTACCTCCAGCTAGCAGCAGAGGTGAGGGCATGGCAGGCAATGGCTACTTTCAGTCAAAACCAGACCTGGAGCAATAGGAGCCAGGCTTTCCAAAATGATTCAGTGGGTGCAAAACCTGCCCATGAAGCAGACTACCTGTGCTGGGGCCACTTTGCTTGGCACCACCCACAGCTCCCTGCTCCCCAAAATATTCCCTCCATATGGCAAATATTTCTTCAACAGAGCTGTAAGTGATGTGAACGTTCAACTCCACCCACTTCTCCAGGAGCTCCAGAAGACGTCAAGACGTCAGAAGGGTATGTGAAGATGTAAAAATCCACATATGTCTGTATTCTCCATATGTCCATAACCCTCATATTCCAGTAACCTTCTCTGTGCAGCAGTCCTTTAGCAGATTTTTAGAAAGAGCCAATGTCACAATGCAAAGGCTGTATCCTTAAACCACCACGTGTTTATTTAAAGAAGGGTTCAAAATTTAATGCTATTTTTCTGCTTTATTCAAACTCTTAAAACATTGAAACGTGCTACCCATTAAAGTCATTACCTCTGAAATCCTCTCATAAAACCCCCCTGTTTATTTCTATACCTCAATGTCAGGGCCTTCACTACTTTTAAAATTCTGTGAAACATCTACACCTAATTCATAATTAAATGACCTTTTCACAAGACTCCATAACAGCACTAGAGCAGGTTTTGGATGAGTACAGAATTGTACAGTCAAACCAAGCACCTTGGGTTTCCCCAAAGAAAGGCTGGTCATGTGGCCAGCAGCTGTGACAGAGCAGGATCTCTATACAATGAGAAATGTAGTAATAATTACTTTTTCCTGTGCTCCCCCCAAAAATAACAAATAAATTATAACTTAGAAGAAAAAGAAAGTTAGTGTTTCTTCGCAAAGATTAAAAAACCAGTGAAGATTCAGGATAAAGAAAAGAAGTTGAAGAATGAAAGGAAAAATACTTCAAATAGAAAAAAAAAAAGCTTTTGTACCGTTGTACTTCCCCAGATGCACAGAGCAACTTGCAGTTTAGAATTACTAGGAAAAATTAAAATGAAACAATAACAAATGCGCAGACCAAAGGCGAGGCAATCCCCCTTCCTCCCCTCTTCACACTCTCTCAGCCTGCAGCCAATCCAAAGACCACGAAGAGGCTTGTGCCCTGCAGGCAGGTAAAGTTATGAAACATGGGAGAGAAAGCCACCCCAGGTTCACACCAAAATACATCTCAGTGCAGGTTTCCCAAAACAAGCACAGCAGGGATTTTGTGGTCAGCATCAACACTGCTAAAAATAGATATTTCTTCCATTTGTCCTCCCAAGGTGCACCCCTCTTGAGTCTAGAGAAAAACCAGCAACCCATCACACACAGGAGAAAGGGGTAGAAAATGTTTGGACTGATTGAACAATTAGAAGCAATAAGGAATAGTTATCAACACCAGGAGACTCCTCTGGAACAAAGAAAGAAAGATGTGACAAGAGCTACCATCTGGAAGAGGAGACAGAGCGAGTGATGACAGGACCTAAAATGGTTTGCAGTTGCTTCTGGGCTGCTGCAGCTACTCTTTGCTATATTTAAAGAGCCAATGGCCAGAGCAGCCTTTTGGGAAAATACTCCTCTTGCCAAGGTGCTCCTGTGCTAGAGGATGTCACTGTTCATCAAGGGAAGGAGGCCTTGGGAATCCATTTCAAGCTAAAGGGCTGCTGCTATGGAATAATATATCCAGTGATGAACCCCAGCAGATTTATCTTGTCAGTTTCTTTTTCCCTGAGCAACACAGTCTGAAGAAACAGCTCCTAAATTTTGGGTGCAGAGAGCTAGAGAGATTATACTGTCATACATCACCAGTGGCACTTTCCCACCCCTGTCCTGTGCCAATCCCGAGGGGTTTGTAACCTTCATTCAGCACCTTTCTGTGGTACTCTCTGGCAAGACCTTGATTTCTACTGAGAGCCCCAGAGCCACATGGCAGCTCCAGAAGCACACAGCTTTTAGCTCTGGGGTCCCTAAATCAGTTCCCACTGTGGTCTCTAGGGCAGGTGCTATCACATGGACACAGAACAGGACTTCACAACCTTGCCTGGGGGAGTTTGCTCCTTTATCAGGACAAAATCCCTGATCCAGGACAAATCATGTGTGAGATGAAAGCATGTGTTCCTCTGCCTATGGCACATCCTCATTTCTAGTGGGCATGTGTGAGACTGAAATATGAACACAAGAGGGTCACAGCTTTTCTTCTCTTGTACCACTTCAGTTAGAATATGTCCCAAGGCAGCTTGGTTTCGGCAGTTTCCTCTTCACTCATTTTTCTGGCATTTCTATTTCTTCTCCTAATCAAAATATCTGAGGCTGGAACAGCAGGAAGGAGTTAGAACCGTGGCAGTTTCATATCTCAACTAGTGGTGAGGAAGCAAAGCGTAGAGTGAATGCTGTTTGCTATAATCCACGCCTGCCCAACACCCACAGAAGTTCAAGGATTCAGGCTGTGACCTGTTCTGCTTAGATTTTAAGCTGGGGTGGCATGATGAAGCAGCATGAAGGGCTTGAATTTGACAGCAAAGAAACTTCAGGAGCATTATGAAGGTTGTGCTCAAGATGGCAGAAACCTCAATCTTTTGGCCCTCTTCCCAAGAGGAACTGGCTAAATTAAGGCCCTTTTCAGTTGTGGATATAACCCTAAACCAAAACCACAGGGATCTGATTCAAAATCTGCCTGCCTGAAATTGAGGCAGCTGGAATTCAAAGATGGAATTCAAAGACTTTCAAAAGGAAGGTTCGGGCTTGCAAAGGAAAACCTAAATTTGTCAAACCCAAACAAACACACCTCAGCAGTGAGCTCTGGGCCCATCCTCTGCCTTTCGAGGCCTTGCATTCCTCATGTCCCTCTGAAAACACAAAGCAGTCCTGTTATCCAAGTGCTTGCTAGCATGGAGACTAGACAGGATGGAAAGAATTGATTGTGGGCGTCATTCTGCTTTCCAGAGACCAGCACTGCTCAGGCGGCAGTGGCAGGTGGAGGATGCACTGCAGAGCAGCAGCGATGCCCCTCAGTTTGCTCAGGCACTGGCAGTGACATCCTCTGCTCAGAGTGCTTCATGGGGAGCTCAGCTGCTGAACTTCTCCCTGAAGCCCACAGGCTGTAGCACAGACAAGAAATATTTTCACTCTCCTGAACTCTATAAATTAACAGTGAGTTTGACCTGGATTTCTCAGTCTTGTTCATCAGGCATAGCTGGACTGAAGAGAAGTGAAACAAAACAAAACAAAACAAAACAAAACAAAACAAACCATGCTGCAGCTTTGTTAAAAATGTACTTTGGAAGCAGTTTAGGAAAGGGCATGTGGCTGCCCTTACAGCCCCCTAGGGATGCTGCGCTTGTGGGAAGTGCAGCGATGCTGAATGAAGTCTGCATAGCTCTAAATCTGCTGCAAACACCCTGCTGGGTCACAGCCAGGTGAGAACAAGGGCTGAGGTATAGAGTTTGAGGCCACATCTTTATAGCCTTGCTGGAGGGCATGGAGTTCTCCTTTTTACATCTCAAACTGATGGCCCTGACATCAAACACGCTGCACCCTTCTTTTTCTTAAACGAAACTACTTGCACTCCAGAAGGCTGAAAATGTATATCTCAGTTGTGAGTCTGCATTTTGCCCTGTGGGGACCATTACTAAGTGCAGTTACGGATGGACCTGCCCCAAACCTGCCGTGTGTATTTCAAACACACCCCAGACTCTCTTTTCAGAGCTGCAGATGCAAGCAGGGTGAGAATATGGGTTCAGCCTCTATTTCAACTTGGACTCATTCCTCACATTTCCACTTGGATCTATTTCTAATTTTAACTACATCCATTATAACATTTAGAGTTTGCTTGCAGTTTTTTTAAATAGTAGGGCTCTCAGCTCCACAGACAGCCTCTGACAAGTTTGAGTTAATGTGAAAGCACACCAAGGTATTTATGTCTCTGCAGACAAGGGTGAAAAGGCCAAATGCAGCTGCTGAAACTCTCACCCAATGTGAGGGGAGTGACGTTTCAGTGACAAAGTGACTTTAACACGGGGCTTGCAGTCCAACAGCCTGTTGCAATTCTCTTTAGCCTGTCATTCTGCCAAAGTTTGATCACAGAATAGCACCCAGGCCAGCAGCAGCTCCTTAAGGGAACCACAAAATCTGAGTGACTAACATCCAGCATCATTAAACAAACAAGTAGAAGGGAACATCCTTTCTGGGGATGGTATTATGATAGTTCTCCCTACCCAAATCCTCTAGGGCTGCAAGACTGCACCTATGATTGTCTGACTATAAAGCCTGTATCTTGCACTCAGTCTAATTAGAAATCTGAAGCAAAAATTACTTAAAATATTTTCTTCTTTTAATGCAGATATGTGCACTGAACACATTCAACATGAACAGGAAACTACAAAGAACTTTATATCCTTCATATTGTTGTGTGCAAAGAGCTACAGAGACTTTGCTAGGACACGTCCCAGCAATTTATAAAAAGAACTAAAATATTTGTAAAAAGAAACCCCAGTCCTGAATAAGAAATATGATCCATTACTATACAGCTCAGTAAATACAATATATATATACAGTAAATATATAGTGAATTTACTGATGTACTGTCCAACAACCACTCAATATGGTCTGATTGATCACCTAAATTTTCTCACAAGTCTTATCATCCAAGACTATGTCTTTAGGGCAGGGGCCTCTTTGCTCTGAATTTTTTCAGCACCTTGTAGTTCCTGTTCACTCTTAAGCACTGCAGTATAGTTATAGCACAATATTGAACTACAATATTGTTATTGAGTAATATAAACACAGATACTTACCTAGTTTGAAAAACATGCATTAGCACCATCTGGCCTGAAAAACTGTGACTCTACTACAACTAAAATACATTAATTTGCTCCCCTGTAAAAGCACTGATGCAAGCAAAATTCTGAAACTGTCTTCAGTTTCCTTTAGTACAACACTGACCTCTCCCTTCCACCACTGACTTCAAGTTTTCAGGCCCAAAACTTACATGCTTTGTCCTCTTTAGTTCCTGGAGCTTCAGCTGTCACACAGAGAATAAGTATTGTGTCAGGAAACAAGTTGTCTTGCCCAGTTTATAATATTCTAGACAAACTGAGAAATGTCCTGGACTGAGGTCCCGAGCACTTCCACACTTGGGAAATGCAGTCTTGTGTCTTTAGATGTGATTTCTTGACAGCAGGTGGTACCTATATATACTTCCATATATACAGACTGTGTGCTACTTCCTTTAAAGGTAAAGGCTACAGCATTTTTTTCTAGGCGGCCTGACACCTCTGCTTGTGTGTGACACATACTACACACTCACCTCAGCCTAAGTCAACAGGCATTAGCTGTCATGCAGACTAACCTGTAGGTCATCTAGAACATACAATTCTTGGTCAAAAAAGAGGTATATATAAAATTCTTTTAAGGAAATATTAGCAATACAATCAGCAGCTTTAATGGGATCTTCAACTCTGTCACACCTATTGAGGAATGAGTCATAAATGTCACTTCTCCTTGTTTTGCTAGAGGACATTATGAGGCCATGGGAAGTGATCCAGGGCTTTGCTGCATGAAGCAGTGGATTTAATCATATTTCAGTTAAAAGTTTTAGTCTAAATATAGGGTGTGAGAAGTGTTGAGAATTTATAGTGGTCCAGAAGTTTTGCTGATGGTGATCCAGAAGTTTTGGAAAGAATTTGGGCTAAAGTCCACCTCATGTAAAGAGCAACCATACCCAAGGTCGAGCTGTAGCCTCTGCAGGGACTGGAGCCGCTTTGTGCCCAACACCACAGAGCTGGATGCAGGCAGCTTCTGCAGTCCAAATGATCAGGAATAGCAGGAAGTCGAGCCACGTGAGTGCGTTCAACACTAAATCTGTACATCAGAAATTACCGTGTGGTCAACAGGACCATGACATGGTATCCCTTCATTCATCTGTGGAATGTATGCGTGCATCTAAGACAGGAGTTTCCAAGCCATTCCAAGAGGCTTGACATGCACTGAAGCTTTGTGGTTTTTTCTGTTCCAGAGAAGAGAACGGCTTGGGTACAAAAATCTTGTTCCAAGGCTAAGATAAAAGCACCTCTTTTAAAGGGAGTTTCATCTTGAAGATCCTGAAACAAAGGGATTATGCTATTCCTGAAGAGGGATTAGAGAGCTTTATCACCACTCATTGCATCTGCACCTACTGCTGAAACAGGAGGCTGGAGGAGATTAGAAACCAACTAAATGCGAATTAAAATTAGCATTATAAAAAGTTCCCAATCTGATTCTGGGAGTTAGGCTGTGATCTTATTTACATGGTTTTTAATAAGGATAAGCTCCAGAGGCTGCCTAGAGGATAATAATGTTACAGGATTTAAACTGCTGTAATTGGGACCCAAATCTGAATTACTGAAATTACTCCAGTTTCATACCAAAGAAACTAAGAAAATAATCCAGGCCTTCCTATCCCAACCTCCCAGGGGGACGGGAGTGTAATGCTGAACCTAAGAAATCCACTGTATTAATAATCCAGGAGGTGGTCAAGTAACTGCACTTACACCTTTGTTTCTTAATGTATCACTTCTATTCTCACAACCAGTTTGTATTCTGACCCTTTCTGTCTCTGAAATTATAGACAAAACCAAACACTTTTTAAAGCAACAGAAATATGCTCTCTAAAAAGCTGGACAAATTGTAATTCCTTAACCTGTTGCTCTGGGAAACATTTTTGCTGCAATGTCAAAATAGTTAAACACATATCAGTTCCAAGTAACTTCACCTGTACTGTCAGCTTTCCCTGTTGGACACGTGAAGTCTTGGGGTACACATGAGCAGTTGTGGTACTAGAGTACAATGACAAAACCTGGCCTAAAGAAAGGAAACATTTTTGGACTGAAATTCAGTGTGTTGATTAAGGTCTGCTAGAGGCAAGAATGATCAGCCCATGAAGGATTTACTTTTGGAAGACAGTGAAAGGAAGGCATTGGCACAGGGTCAACACAGCATTGTGGCACTGCTACACATCAGCAAGTACCCACTGCTGATGCATACGTGGTTTGCTTGGCCTCAGGGGCTTTCAAGGCTGTGTGTAGGCAGGTAGGTGGTGAAGGGAGATGCCAAATCTGGGCTGTGGGATGCAGAGCCACAGAGCTTCCCCACTGCTCTGCCTGGTCAGAACTCTCTGGACAACTCATCTGCTGCAGAGCTTCCCCTCAGAAGGTGAATTATTACAAATCATGGAAAGGTTTCCCAATAAAGTAAAGGAAATAAATCCATCAACCTCTATTCTGTCTGGTTCAGCAGAGTCTCATGGCACTTGTTAAATTTTGTGGCTGGAATGGGACTGTAGGTAGGTTTTGATTTAATCTTGGCTCTGCTGAAGTAGATGGCAAAAAACTCACTGAACTTGAGGAGGGGAAAGATTAATACATTAAACCTTGTCCCTTAGTGGTTCTGCTTTGCAGAAGACAAAGTATCAGCACTTGCCTGGCTCACAGGCAAGCAAACTCTTGCTGACTGGAGTTCATTTTCTAGAGTAGGTAGAAGGACTGCTGCTCTGCCATGAGCCTCCTAGCTCCTCCTTAAAATCTGCCCTGAGCTCACTCCACTGTGCCAAGCTTTTGAAGGCCATAGTGCAGATAGTGAAAAAGAAAAAATTCACACTGGTCCTAACTTCCCATTAGAGCAGTTTTCCCCCTCTGTATCCCTGTGAAGGCAGCCTGGTCTAGTAGGTGATTCAAAGCTCCTGTATTGGTAAAACTGACCTTTGCAGCCTCCCTTGCCTTGTCCCCATTTTACAGGGCAAGCAGCAGAAGAGGTTCATACTTTTTCCAGTCATGCTGTTCATCTGCAAGGGGGGACAAGCCAGCACTGTCTGCTCACCATTTTGTGCTCTATGACCTCAGATACCAAGTCACTCAATTGCTCTTTTCATCAACCTGGGACTCCTTTTCAATGAATATTAGAAATACCTGCTAGACAAGCTGTTTTGTTAGCAGGTCATGGAATTTTGTAATATTCCATACATCAGTTGGCAACTTTAACCCAAGGATTTTCAGACTTTGGCATCACAAGCACTAACTTATTTTTTCAGACTTTCTTTCATGATATTTGGAAAAAGCCTTTTAATAAGACTTGCCTTGAATGTATTGTCTTAATTCTCTATTTGGGTACAGTCCCAGAGGATAGTATTTTCCAGTGCCTACCAAAGCATACAGAAGGGGCCAAAATGACTTTTAATTCAATAAGCTCAAAAAACCATGTATAGATTCTATTGAAGAGCAAAATTCCATAAACAGAGTCTGTATTTTCATTGTACTCAGAAAAAGAAATATTTTTTTCAATATTAAAAAGTCCTGGGTTGATCAAATTGTTGCATATTTCTTTCTGGGTAAGTGGTAGTGAGTAGAGATCTCTGACAGTTCTATATTAAATGCAGGTGGCTCTGTGAATGCTATTCCTGTCTGATACACTACATTAACCATAACCTGCAATTTCTTTCAAAAGAACTGGAATTAATTAAATTGTTTAATAAAACCTTACTTACCTGGATAAACTCATTTCTAGTTTGCATTTAGGTTCCCCTAATGTATCTTACTAGATCAGTATTTGTAACATAAAAAGGTAGAATTGTTTACTTAGAAAACCAAACATCAAGTGTAATCCTGATAATTGTCCAAGATTTTCCTTTTTAAGATGGTATTTTCTTTTATACTTTTTCTTGCTATATTCTGAATTACTAAATTAATTTAACATGAATTGAAAACTTCAATCCTGTTTTACAGCTAAATTCAAGGCTCAAACACAAATCCTTCTGTCTAATTTGCAGTTCAATGCACCTCCATTGAGTCTGCCTATAAACATGGATTTGGGCATTAAAGACATCAAGAGGTTTGGGGATGGACATACCTGGATGTGACTTTTTTTTTCTTGTTGCTGTTGTTCAGTTTAAAGCAAACCCACAGAGCAGAAAATAAAATGCATCATCACAGATCTACACCTTAACAGGACCATCTCTTATTGAAAGCAAGGTTTTTAACACAGAAGCAATGCAAAGCAACTATATTATATCAGGAGTACAAACCAAAAATATTATTTCACTTGGTGCATGTTGAATACAATAAAGTTTAAAATTTTGCTGTTCTAAAATTTATTTTAAATTCCAGAAGAAAGTACGCCTGAGAGAAGATAACAGCTTTATTTTGTTTTCATGGTTAAAGCAAGCCATAAAATTCTTTGTAGCTGAGCATGGTTGAGCCAAAAAACGCAGCCCCATGATTCCAAGTGCAGCATCATTTATATCCATAAGCAGATTAAATTTTAAAAGTTCTCTCAATACCACTGACCAGAGGAACAATGTCATTGTTAGAAAACACACGCACTGGTTACCTTATAATCAAATTTTCACTGCCCTTTCTGACAGGTTTTTAAGTTACTTAAGGGATCTATTTATATGTGGAAGCATCAACATCATGCAGTAAATCCAACCACAACTCAGTCACATATTTTATTAAGTTTAAGTTCAGTGAAAGTGCAGAGTAAACTAGGGCCCTATGTCTCTCAGTTACATCTGATTTGCGGTTGCTATAAAAAGGCCCACATGCCGCTCTTTCAGATGTGTTTTGGATTGAAAATAGGATTAATGTGCTAAAGTGTGATTAGAATGGTTAAACACGATTAATTGGAACAGACTTGTATTGCCAAGGGAGCTCCGCTGTTACTGGCCAGCCTCCAGTTTACCAAGTGAACAAAGCGGGCCAACTGTCCAAGTTTTTCCATGTCTTTGCTTATGTGCCTTTTCCTTTGCATTTTCTCATAGCCAGCTTGTCTCAGAGCAGATTAAATACAGCTGAGAATGTTGGTCTAGGTCTGCAGCGAGGATCCTCAGGGAATAAGCAGGAACCTCAGGCCCAGACTTGGCTTCTCCAGCGCTGGTTGAAAACTGCCATGCACCTAGGGCAAGGGTCCAGGTGGATCGACTAGGGAGTGGGAGTAATTTGGGGTTTTTAAAATGATCTATTAAACCCCTGAACTTTAATCAAGCTGCTACCATACTGACAGCTGTGATTTACTCACACATGGCTGAGAGGGGTAAAAGGGGCAAGGACTGCAGAGCTCAGGCACTTGTCCCCAGCCTGAGAGCCCATGCGTGGGCCACACGTGCATGCCCCCCCCCCCTCAAATTAGCACACCGGTGTGCTTTTATCATGGGCAAATTCATATGTATCTGTGCCATAGAAAATCTATTTCATTTTTTTAGTAGATACTTGGCTGGACATCCAGAAAATGCTACCCCTCTCCACTAACTGCCCTTCCCTCCCCCCCACCTTTTCCAAGAACAGATTAAGGATTTAAAGCTTAGGTAATCAAAGCTTTAAACTGATCCTGCCTGGAGAAGTCAGAATGGTTTAGTATATTGTTCTAAAAACAGAAATACCTCAGTGGTTTATTGCATGAAGATATTAAACTTTGCACAAATTAAACTCAGGAGTGCAGACATTTTGAGCTAAATTCCTGGCTATAAGCAACTAAAACCTTCATAGCAATTAAAACCATGTTTGATATTTTTTTTAATAACTCCAGGCACAATTCAAATCACAATGGGATTGCCTTTCTCAATAATGAAATCATTGTACAGATTGTGGAGTAATGGCATTCTATCTGGGAATGGGCTTGGAAAACACACATGCACACAAGATCTCCAAGACAGCATGCACGTATGTACACAACTGTCTTTCAATATTTAGTATCCTTCTTTAAAAACTGTCTAACCACTAGGGACAGAAGGGTAACCATATATTTATCTTCTGGGATTTGAGATCCTGAAGCAATTATTAGACAAAAAAATTGGAAAGATAAATTCAGGGATATTTCTTGCTGCACTCTAGTTCATTTACGTGACTGTACATAAATTTCCATCTCTCTGAACAATGCAAACAGAGAGGCAAACAGCATGTGCTATCTTTGCTCATAATTTACAAACTTGCCTTGGAGTCAGTTCAGTGTCACTTCCCCCTAAGGGGCTCAACAACAACCTCTTCCCTTGCTTCCTTCTGGCTTTCCCTTCTCTGCCTTCCTACCTCTCATTCTCTCTGCCTCATACACAGCTTCCCAAAACCAGGCATATAGCTCCTGTGCTTGTGGTCATCTCCACAAAGCCAGCTCAGTTTCTTATCTAGATTTAACTACTAAGTCCATTGCATTAGGTAGATGATACTGCTTCAGGTGCAGAATGGATGTCCTTCTATTTTTTATTTGAAAGCGTTGTAGCACACAAAATCATAGATTAGTTTGTGTTAGAAGGCACCTTAAAGATCATGCCATGGGATCTTTCACTAGACCTTGTTTCTCAAAGCCCCATCCAGCCTGACCTTGAGCACTGCCAGGAATGGGGCAACTTCTCTGGCCATCCTCTTGCAGTGCCTCACCACCCACATAGTGAGGAATTTCTTCCTAATATCTAATCTGAACCGACCTTATTTCAAGGTACATCATAGTATGCCAGGAAAAAAAAAGGGAGACTATTGACAAGCTTCTTCACAAGCTTCCTATTGCTTCAGGTAAACACAGCAACTTCCTTTAGTGCTGTGCAGTACATGCTGGTGGCAGCAAATCCCTTGCAGAGATCTGATTTTGAGCTGCTGCCACATGTAAGTTGGAGTCCTAAGGTTTTCTTCTATAGTTAGATGATCAGCACCTTTAAAAATTAACTGCTGCTGCAGAAGAGTTAATTACCATTAACAACAGCAATTGCAGATGTCTGACACATTATAAGCTCTGTAGTTATCCTACAGGTGGTCCTGCTAACCAGCTATCTCAGTGCTTGCAATGACTGACCCATCCCCATAAAGATACTCACAGGGTTTTCTTTTGTTAATGCTGGGGAGCTATTAAAGCCTTCTTGGCAAGCTTGGATTATGCCTTTCACTGACCATAGTTCAAAGTGTGCCTCTGCAGCTTGTCAAGCCTGCTACACACTGACAGGTACCCTCCCAGCTGCCCTCCCTCTTTGAACACCTGGCTGGTTAAACTTGTCAGCCCCAAACCTAGAGCACAGAGCTGAGCATTCACCAGGAGAAAAACATATCCAGTGGCGAAGGCAAATTCGCCCCATTGAAAATACCGGTTGAAAGTAAGCTTCCAAAGCCCTGTGCTTGGACAGTCCTTTGGAGTAGTCTAGTTTGTCACTGAAGCAATAAAGTCATCATCCAGGTGCTTTGAAAACCTCTCACAAGGACTTACTTCAATCAAAACACACTCAGTTCACAATGCTGCTTTCTTCTGTGGTTGCAGAGGCTGTTTCTCCCTCCAGTACACGGATGTGGATGAGATGTGGTTCAACAAGAATAGGGGCAGCCTGTGGTTCACAAGTTCTGCCAGTTCAAGTGGTGGCAAATAAAAGTTTCTGCTCCATACCTGACCAAGCTATCTACCCAACTTATGGTAACCATGAGAAATGGGAACATCAAGCAACCTTCCTGTTCAGAAGCCTTCAATGTTCACAGCCTAGTATACAAGCAAAAATATCAACATCTACTTCAGTTTATATTACTGGGCTAGTCTGGGAACTGTCTCAAAACTCCTACCAGATGTAGCTGTTCTGGCTGATGAAGGCACCATTCAGCTGACTTCCTCAGTCACCACAGCCTGACCTGGCAGTGCTTGTGAGCACCAGGAGGGCGTTTTGTTTTTTAAGACTTCCCTGGAAGGGAAGACTCAGCACAGCAGGTGTCACATAGAGAACCCTTGGTGATCTGTTATACAGCTGTGTGGATGCCCCATCTTGGTTAAGAGCAAATATTTCAATAACATCTCCCAGACAGCTATTGTATTTTCAACTCATCAGAAGACAAAATGAAAGGTCAGTGTTTATATCTTTGGTGTGGTACAAACTGGAAACACTCATTATATTTCAAACTACTGTGGCACCAAGCTAAAAAAAGTTTTAGGAAGAGAACTTCCACGGTCAGATGGGTCTTATAGTTCCTCACCACAGAATGTTGGATGTTGCAAAGTCATCAGATCACAACAGTACCTGTACCATGTCCTATCTTTAACACCAGCTAGTTACATTTTTCATAACCAAACATGTTGCAAAGTCCCTTTTAAATTGAAACCAGATTTTTTAATTCCTTGTGTAGTACATTAAGAAAGCACGAGGTACAACCTGCCCTCTGCATCACCACCGTGTATTGGAAGCTGCCAGTGCTGAAAAGAAGAAAGCTGCTGCTATGGGTCCCAGGGTGCCCAGTGTAAGCCATGCAACCAGCCACATATTCTGTGCCTTAATTATGCATCTGGAGATCTTGCCTTAGGGGAGGTTTCCATTTTTGCTTTTTTGTCAGATCTGATCGGTGTTTAGTGCGTGTGCAGACACACACGACACCACTTCCAGATTTGTGTAGAACACAACCGTAACTCTCTGAGAGAAGGTTGTTCATTTGTGTACTTAGGGGTGCTGTAAGCCTTGCTTTAGTTGCCCAACCTCAGCGCCAGGGAACTAATCTATCATCTCCTCACCAAACGTGAGACACAGCAGCGGAGATCCTGAAGCTGGACTGCGAGTGTTCCTACAAGAGACATAGAGCAGTGACACGTCAGTGGTGGGGATGGAGGTACAGGAATGTAGGTGGAAGCAGAATTTATAGCACTGAGTTAAGGTGATTCAGAAGTTACAGCCTGAGTAGGACACCTGGGTCTTTGCATGGCCATTGATTTTTTTGTGACTTATGGAAGTCACTTAGCTTCCCTTAGCTGTACATCCATAAAGCTGGGGTTACCAGCATGACCTTGCACAGCACAGTGACAATAATTGCACAGAAGACATAAAAGAATGATGGTAGCAGCTATTGTGCAAGTAGAATGGATATATCACATTTATTTTCCTACTAACACTTCCCAAAATAATACATTGACATTCATAATTCACTTTTCTGAGCTTTTCTCTTGCACAATGTGTAATATTATAAAATCTTTATAGGCTGAGTACCATTACACGCATATTTACAGACAGTGAGAGAAAGAGAGTTGGAACAAAATCATCAAGGACTGGATGGAATAAGGAACTGAATGCTCCAACCCTCTTAACTTTTTCAAGGAAAGCAAAAGCACTGATCACAATGAAGCCTGTGAGTCCTTCTTTTGATTTCAATAACATGCTTAAGTCTTTTGTCAGAAGGGGGCCAAGACCCCTCAGCACCTAGCAGGGCTCTGCAGTCCCTGTGTTGCCTGAAGTCAGGCAGTGAAGCAGTGGGAATATTGTGGGAATATCTTCTCTGGCTTCCTGAACAGGACAACTGAGAAATTACAGCTAAGAATGAGAGTCTGTCCCGGGTTTTACACAAAGCTCTGTGCACTCCAGAGAAGAATTTGGAGAGCTTAGTTACTGCTGGCTAAATACATATTCAGAGCAAAATTCTTTTCTGCATGCACCTGGTTTGCATGAGTTCCAGGCTTGTGCATGCAAGGGAGGCGTGTGCACAACTGAAAAGAGAAACCAGAATAAAAATGACCCCTAATTTCATATGACTCAGCAGGGGGGAAAAGAGCAACTCTGCACACACAGGTGTATATGACCTTCTTTAGATCCAAGATCTGGTATAGGACACTGAGGTCTGAATATGGTCTCTCTGGTTAACTGGAGAGAGACCTTTCAACTTGAGAATGATCCTTGTCCCTTTCAGCAACACAGAAGGAATATTGCCCATTCTGTCTGTTAAAACAGAGGGAGGAAAATAATCAGTCACCAATTCTTTGATTTTTTTTGTGTTGTCCTGCTAAATCCTCCCACTTTTGGCTAAACCATACCCTTTTGGGAAGCAGAGGACTATCATGACGCATATGGAAAACAGGCAGAGCTGGAGAGCAGCATTTGGAGATGAGGAGAGCTGACCCCAGGAACAGCAGCCCTCAAAGCCGCTGACAGCCCCACTCAGGCATCCTCTCCTCCAGGGCTCCACAGAGCAGAATCAAGTCCTTGAACAGGGGCTGAATGTGACATGCAGGCATTCAGCAGCTTTTCATACATCTTTATCTCTTCTGTTGTAGATTCAGTGCACTACACAGATTTATGGGAATTCTTTCCATGTTCACAACTTATAAGTATTAATAACCCGTCCAAGTTGGAAAATAATACACCATTCCTAACTCTATTAACTACAGAAAATCTGGCTTCAGTTAAAATAAGATCCCCTTTAGCAATGCCCAATATCCAATAAATATTATATATAAAAAAAGCCAGGCCGCATCTTATCTGACGTACGGTAACAGTAATGTTTTTGCCTGAGGCACTGCAAACTCCAGGCTTAAGAAGTCAAAATGACAGGGTGCAGATGATCGCTTGAAAGTTATAAGTTTTAACTTAAATAGTTAGCTTTAAGTCTTTTTTTATCTAATAATGATTACAGACAGGCAAATTCAGCAGGCTCACAAATCTACAAAGAGATATTGAAGTTGTAGATAATATTCAAAAACTGTTTTCTTAATAGTTGTGTTTCTGTCACTGACCTGAAAGGAAAAACGGCATTAACATTTCTGCCACTGCTGTATAAAAGTGGCTCGGAGTTTTCCAAACAAGTGGTTTCATCCAGTTATCAATGGTTTTAAAACTACTTGTCTTCAAATTTAAGACTAAATCCTTTGGTCCTTACTCTGGAAAAACTCCTGTTACTGTTAGTGAAGGTCTTTCATTCAATTAAGACTTCTAATTTCAGGTTAAGATCTCCTGAGATACTTAAATGACAGATTTACATGTTTTCAGCAGATATTTGGTACTTGAATACCTAGGTCTGTGCCTTACTGGTACATAAAAAGTACATTAGTGTGTTACAGTATCTCAGGATCTTTTGGGATTAAATATGCCAAGAGATATCCTCAGAGTTACTCAGTGAGTCCTTAAATTGGGAATGCTTCAGACCAGCATAGCCTAACTAGAGTTATAACTGCGCCACTTTCACCCTGCTTTAAACTAGCAGAAGTGACTTGCAGCATACCATGCCTTAGCAGGGGTCGCTTGCAAAGTCAGCTGCCAAACCTGTCCTATTGAAGGCTGTTGGAGAATGCAAATTACCCCAATTATTTACTGAGAGCAGCCCATCTCTGGCCTCAGAAGTTCAATTAACCTGATAGACAGTTAATTAAAAGTTAAAATCAACTATTGTCTCAGGTAATCCTCAGATGCCCTTCACCAAGTCCTGTGACTCTGTTACCACATTTTAGCCTTTTCTCTTCCCCTATGCTCAGGGAACCCACAATGCCAGCCCTGAAGACAGTGCTGGAGGAATGTCCTGTCCAGGAGCTGTGTCACAGACCAGTTACAGAATCCATCAGTAGCTACGATTACTATTTGCTCCATTTCTGACATCCTCAAGAATTCACAGTATTCGTTCATTCATTCATTTTCCCACTTTCTTGTTTTACTTTGTGTATTATTCTATAGGCCAGATGCCATTTTAAAGAGTTAGGACCAAAATGACACAAAATTTGTTTTTATTTGAGAGTATGGATGAAACTTTTTAAAAAAGGAAGTAAGCTAGTGATGCTATTCACAGCAGCTCATGGACCCTTCTGCACCTATGGATTTTAAACTCAGAACATTAATTTGATTACACTTTTGTTAATCACATTGCAGCACTGGCTGGCTCACTGTTGCTTATTTTAAGGAGATTTTTTCTGATCAGAGAAAGTCAGAAAACGATTTATTCAGCAAACTTTTTATTTATCGTCTTTGTCTGAGGCAGCAGTCTAGCAAGGTTAGAATGACTGAAAATTAAAGTCAATGGAGAAACTGAAAGGTTTCACATGCATACCAGAAAGGAAAGTCATTTTCAGAATGAGATCTGGACAGTTATCTCACTCTGAACGTGACTTCGTTAATTTGGCAGCTTCCAGCCTTCAGCAGACTTTGAACTCTTTGGTGGATCGGTGGCCTAAACTTTGACTTTCTTCTCTGTGTAAGAGTGAGGGGGAACCCTCAATAATTTTGCAGGATTTTGCAAGAAACTGTCTAGTCACTCATTCATCAGACTTACAAAGAGACTAAAACTGTTGTTGTTTTTATCCAGTTAAGGTCTGTTCTCTGCCTAGTTTGTTTCTGATTCTTTTTCTCTTTGGGTTTTGTGGGTTTTTTTGTCTTTTTTGCTGTGAGTTGAGTGAGGAATTGCTCAGGATCCCCGTGAACACAAAGAGAATGACACTTTTACTCCAGAGACACACTCTTGCCATATTTCACTGCAGCTGAAATCCCCAGGGCCAACACTTTTAGTTGAATGATGTCCATTTGAAGCATCATTCCTGTCCCTGGCTTTAGAAGTGACAGATATGCTCTGGTTACAGCAGGGATGTGGGCCTCCACAGTTACTGCACACATTGTTCCCCCAGTGATGCTGGGCTTTTCTGCTGGTCCAAAGCTTTCAGACTTAATGAGAAGCAAGTGTGGGACACCCTGGCACAGCTTCAGACACACCTCACTTTTCCCATATAAAATCTGGCAAAGAGAAAAGCCTCGTGATGCTATCTTTCCACGTTTACACCACATAAGCAGCAGCTTAGAAAAACTGGTATTTTTCCATATGACAAATGGCAGCTTTCCAGACAATACCCTAAAATTTTGGTTGGTATTTCCTCTCACAGGCATGCCAGTTGGGAAAAAAAGGAAAGCTTCTTGTAGCTATTGTGTGATGTTATGGCAGTGGGATACCACTGTCCCTCCTGTGTGCCCCACAGCCAGCTCTACTATACCACATTGGTCACTCACACCTCTGCAGGTTTGCAGGGCGTTGTGGATAGAGGTCCTTACACCCCCAGCCACTAAGGGCCATCATTTTAACCAAGGGAGCAGGAGATTTGAGGGGAAGATGCTTCCACTGTAAACTGGATGTTCAAGAGTGTCTTGGGAAAGAGCCTGACATCAAATTACAGGCAGGGCCAGGGCAAGGGGGAGTTGAACACGGCCTGTTTTCCTCTGGAAGAGTTTGAGGACAGAAACAAAGGACTAAATGGGAGTCTGTCAGGGTGGAGAAAGCTCTTATTTTTATTTCCCATTATAGCTTTCATCTGAGAAAGAGGTTTGGCCAAACTCATTACTTTCTGAGCAGCAGCAGTCATAGTTAGGGAAAAAATACTGTGAAAACTGCAAAAATTGAAAAATATATTCTTTCATAATAAAGTCTGAACTAAGGACTTGCTTGGGTCTCAATAAAATTGACAGAAATTTGTAATAGACATGAAAAACAGTAAGAATGGGAGTTTGTTTTGATCAAGAAATCTTCTGACATTTGTATTTCTAAGTTACCCTAGACAGTTACAGCAGGTTTTGAAAGCCATTAAAGAAAGGCTCCTTTCACAAAAAGGGTTTGGATTGACATTTCATTCAAATAGCTTCCTTTCTCAACCAAATGAAATTTTAAAGAGTGCTTTTAATTATGACAGTTAGTGTTGTTATGGAGGCTGGATGTGTTTCATGTTAAAAATTGCAGGAAAGTATTTTATAGGTTTCAGTTTGGACTCCGTGAGTGTATCTGCAGAGTATCTTAAAAGTGGGTCAGAGCTGGCTAAGCCCAGTGACTGCCTGGAGCCAAGGCTGATGTGGGCCTGGTAGCAAAGGGATGTCCTGACACAACCCGTGCCTCGAGCTCCATGCTTGGCTCAGTGATATCCCACCTCTGGCCCCAGGCTGACCACAAAGCCCAGGGCCCTTTCTGCAAGGGCTCAAACAGCACCTGCTCCCAGAAATATCCATTTTGTAGACAACATGAGTTAAAGATGACTACCTTCATCGTTGTCCAGTCCTGGTTTTCCCTTGGGAAGGAAAGCAGTAGCTTTCACATCAATTTTGGGACTCTGACTAATAGTGTCTAACCCACATACTAGCTCCATTGAAGTGAACTGAAATTATTCACTTGTGCAGAGATTAAATCTCTTGAGAAGCTGTAGAAAAAACAGAGTCATGCTCTTAATAAATACTAGCAACATCCAGATGCCTTAAGCACAGCCATTTTTAGTAATTAATTCACTATAGATGTAGCTAGCTGATTTAAAGAGTCTGATTTATTCTGATTAAAGCATTTACTTCTATGTCAGCAGAAGGAAAATTTACTGCCTCAGGAAAACATAAATGTCAAATGTGTGCTTGAATATACAGAGTACCGTAGATAGAAAGAAGACGATGTTTTCACAGGTCATGTGCTTAAAGGTCAGTAGGGTTAAAGAGTACTTTTTTTGTTGTTTTAAAGCTGCCATACATGAAGAAGGAGCTGTGCAGCTGAAGGGAAAATGGCAAGATGGAATGTGTTCTAATGTCCATGGGAAGAGCACCAGGCACTCAAAAGGAGTACATGCATACAAACAATAGCTGAATTTGCCCCGAGACCCATAAAGAAGACTTTTGTATATTGTTCTGGTGCCAGAACTACTACTTTCCTGTTCTGATGCACATTGGCAGTTTTACTTTTTTAGACATCAGTAACCAAGGGTACTCTTCTATTCACAGGCTTTCAATGTCTAATGTTATTATACTTGCGTGAAAAATTGCTACGTCCAAACCAATTCTTACCAAGGGAGAATTCCAGTCTCCAGAAGACTAAGCCAGGAATATTTCACCTGCACAAATGCAGTGGGGACATTGGAGAGAAAATATTGAAATAAATTGAAACCAACCTCTTACAGCCAGAAATTCGTGTTGGAACTAAGGGAGCAGTACTGGTGCCTAGCTGTAAGCACTGAATGTCACCTGGGACCACTGAGGGTGCCTAGGACATTAGCATAAGACCAGCAGCAATGACAGAGGACTCCTGCAAGAGACCCCTGCCCTTATGGAGTGGTATCTGGAAGCCACCTATATTTAGGGACCTGAATGTCTCCCTACATAATTCTAAGAACAGGCATTTTCAAAGCAGAAATTAATACAGAGCCTATGAAATTCAGGCAGCTATAGACAGAAACACAAATGGGACAAGGACTTCCTGAATTTTGTGTGTTCTGGAGACCAGATTTCGTGTTCCCACCTCAAGTGCTGGCAGGGACTGAAATCCTGCTCTGAATATTCTCTGTAACTTCAGGTCTTATCCTGAAACAGTCTGGGCTGCTGCTGCTGGCTGTGATCCGTTTTGAGGCTGCTCACTCAGCACCTCACAAGAGGTGCTGCAGGATGAGGCCATTAGCCTGTATTTACATTGCCTGGTAATGCCATCAAACTTTCTACTTCTGGTCATTAGCAATCCATCCGTCCTGCCTCTCCTCTCCCTGAGGAAGTGCTCACAGAACCTGTCTCAAGGATTTCTGTTTTTTCATTATTGTTGTAGTCTCCCCAGTTTATCTTTCTCCTTCATTAAACAACAAACCACAGATACAGTTTCAACCTAACAGGCTGCTTGCAAGAAACTAACCATCCAGGAGCAGGAGCGCATCCTTCCCACATTCCTCAAAAATGCACTTAACGTGATTCATTGCTTTATTCTTTGCTTGAAGCATGTTTCACTTACATTAATAATATTTTACCTTTCACTTATAAATTCAAACACGAAAGTGGTGCCATTCTCCAAATGATCATATACATAAAATATTACTAGCCTATCACTTTCCAAAGGTCAAATTCTCTTTTTTCCCTTAATTAGGATTCAAGATTTCCAACAATAAGCTGTTGCAGCAGAAGTATAGCTCTTTTATGCTTACTAATTTGCATCTCTGCTTTCTCACTTTGCAAGAGGAAAAAGGAAATGGTTTTAAGTGGGATAAGTACACTTCTTTCTAAACAAAATGAGAAGAGGAAGTTCCAAATATGGAGGAAACAAGCAATTGGTGATCTGATTCAATAAGAATTTACACACAGAGTCCTTAGTTTTTGAAAAGTTTATCAAGTCAGTCCTTCACACTGAAGTGGTACAACCTCTGATGGGCTGTGTCTCATGTGCTTGAAAATGCAAGTTGGAGTTCCTTATTAATAAAGTTCCAGTCATGAAATGGATCTTCTCACACCTAAAATGGCAATATCAATATCTTAAGTCATTTTTTCATGTTCTTGCAGGAGCAGACTTCATTTTGAGTCTGATTAAAATAAAGGGTAATATTTCATTATGAAACAATACCCTGATTTTTTAGGTAATACCTGAAAGGAAGTAAGTTTTGTATAGAGTGAAAAAGGTGTGTTAAATCAACCACCCTGAGAGCACAAAGATAAACATAGTGAGCAGTGTGATTTCCTGTAACATGATTTTGCTACATCTAAATATAAAAATCTCACGTAATAGGAACCATGCCGTTTGTGTCCCACAAGAACCTTCCCAAGGGGCCAGAGAGAAAGTTTATAAATGTGTTCTTGCAAAAAAATGCCTGTTTTAAAAAAATAAAATTCAATAACGGGGAAAAGAACAAGCAGTACCCACACAATGGGTATACCCACACCATTAAGAAATTTTATTGATGAAATTCCTTTTTTTCTGATTTCATGTGTATATATGTCTCTGGAATTTCCTCTAACCTGGCTGTGCTACAAGTAAAGGGAGCTTTTTGGCTTTGGTTATATGCCTGGACTTCAGGATCTGGGCTGATGCCCGCCCTCTGTTGGAAATCATCTGTGTGTCCATGAGCAATGAGTCCACTCCTCCCATGTCTTAGTCAGTCATTTGCAGGATACTTGGATTTTCCTGCTACAGCTCCTGGTGTAACACCACTGCCACATCTGAGGAAAAAGTGTCTATAAAATGGGACTTGGACCTTGTCAGCAGTTCAAGGCACAGTAGCCCTTCAGGTTCCAACCTTGCAGATGCTGGTACCCTCAGAAAGCAAAGTTCTTGCTGATGAGGGGGTGGGTGCAGTTTCCCAACACAGATGCCAGCGCTTTGCTTGGGAGTTGCTGAGGGCCTTGTCATGGTGCAGGAGCCTTCCCTGGCATTCCAGCTCCCCGCTGGCACTTCCAGCCCCAGATTTTGAGGTTTCCAGTCCCGCTGAAGAGATGACTCAGCTGCCTGTAAAGCTGTACCAAAACCACGTCATTTTAGAGCCCAATGTAAACCAGCCCTGTCTTCAATTTACCTTCATATGCCAGCCAAAAATGGTGCCAGTTTTGATGCAAGTCAGAGTTCTGAGTCACTGCCTCATTAATTTCTAGATACAGGTTTCAGGTGCTTTAAAATTTTCCTCAAAATCCAATTCCGCCAGATTCCCAGTCACTTTAACATGTCTTCTTTGAAGTCCTTCCAGTTTTTCTAGATATTTTTGGTAATAGGGTGCCCAGCACTGAATGTAATTTTGCTTCCCTATATATTTTCTAAATCCTAGCTCTTAAAGCATTAGGGGTTTATGCGTGTGTGTATAGTCTATTATGTATTATAGTGTATCATATAATATATAATGTGAAGAATTTGCCTTCATATCAGTGATACCAATTTTATTGGGAGAGAAATATTAGCAGGATTTGATTTTGAGTCACCAGCTGTTTTTTCTTTAAGGTTATTTCTTTTTTACTGGTGTCCCAGTGAATGACTAAAATGTAAACTAAGTTAAGACTTAACACCAGGATGATTAATATAAGCATAAAATTATATTGGCCCAAATTTTTCTGAACTCACTCCAGAATGCTTTGAGTTTACTGGACAGATTTCAGGTTGCCATCACAAAAGTGCCAAACCAGACTGAAAATTCTCAGATATCAAAGCTGCCAGTGCCATTTCTCCAATAAGAGAAATGCCAAGCTTGGACAGAGGATGAACAACAGCAATGGTCACGGTACAACCTCCATTTTCAAATCTGAGCAAACCTTTACTCCAGGTCAGTGATATTAATAATGGACTTTCTACTGATTTCAGTGGGAATTAGCCCTTTTGTAGACATACAGGAAGTGTTTATATCAGCAGATATCTCCTTAACTGTGATAGCTAACATGCATTGACTCAGCAGATGTGAGTGGCTCTGTAAGAAAGCTGTGCCAACATGCATAATGTAGGTGGTGGAAAGTCTTGAGAAGAGCTATTTCAGAGAGTTAAAGAAATACAGAAAAGTTTTACATGAGGTATGAACCTCAACTTCAATTCTGAATACCACAGACTCCTGGATGATACTGGGCAACCTGCTTAGTCTGTCCCTGGATTCTCCATCCAAATGGAAGTCTTCCTCACATTTTCCTAAGAGGAGAGCCATAAGACCCAGCCTTTTCTCACTGTGACTTTCTTGATTGTTGTAAAAACAGAAACTGATTTCAGTGTCTTTGTTTCTGGAATAGCTTGTCAGCATTTTTTTTTCTTTTTTGGACACAAAACTTTCCAGGAAGTGGACTGCTTTTTTACCAAGTGAGATGACAGCAAATCCCCCTTGCTTGTAGCTCACTTCCAGCTGGAAGGAAGGGGAGCCACAACTCCTAAGGTGTGAAAAAGTAAGGAGAAAATGGCAGTGAAAGCATTTTTGGTGTGGAAAGGTGGCTGGAACGCAGACACCGCCTGTGAGTTCCATTCACAGACAGAACAGCCCTCATGTCCTCACACTCAAGTGAGCATGCTGCTGGTAGCCTGGAGCTGGTATCAGCTGTGCTTTGGGTGTACCATGCAGTGAACAGTGAATTGAAACCATTCACCACTGCACGGATCTGTAGAAGTTTTCCTGTGCTGCCCGACACACCCAAAATAAGAACAGGTTGCTATAAACTTGTTATATGAACCTGGAAAAGGGCTTAACAAACTTAACAATGTGTTTTAAGATAGTAGTATTTCATTTTCCAATTAGCTGAAAAACAATTCTTTTCTGTCCCACACCTTGTGAAATAGCCTACCTTAAAGGCCAATGCTAATTTTGCACTGGTGTAAATAACAGCCAGGAGTAATTAAAAAAAAAATAAAATCACTCTGTACCAGGCTAAAAACAGATAAAACTCCATCCTTCCATTAAACAGGCATGACTATTAGAGTGGATTCAAATAACTTCCCCAGCCCAATAAAGTGCTGCATGGAACAAGTACTGTTGTTTAGGCTGAAAGTCTGTCTCTACTGGAGATAACAGATGGTGCTGATAACATCCAGGAGATAAATTGCTGCTGAGTTAGCTATGTTTTTTGAATGCAGAATTTGAAGGATTTAAGCAATTACATCTTAAAAAATCCCACTTTCCTTTGTATGCTACACAGTTACATACTACTGCAACCCACTCTGAAACTATTAAGCCAAAGGCAAGAAATAGGAAAACACGAGGACTCTTGAATAGTGAGAATTTGCACAGGGAATCAAAGAGGTTTCAAGTTCACTTAGTGCAGATGTTTCTATAATTGAGACACACTAGAAAAATGCATTAATGCACAAATCAGTCTTGCCTACAGTTATCTGAACCATAAAAAAAGTCCATAGTCAGGATATAATTCCCTATTAAATCCTATAGGATACTTAAAAAAAAAAACATAGGTTCTTTTTTTCCTATTAAACTCTTCAGGACTTTTTCAGTAGGGGAGTCCACAGGGAGCACAAACAAACCTAAAAATCTGTTGACCAATTCACCCCATAACCCCTTTTCATACACTTGCCCATAGATACTAAGGACCTGAATTTTAATGAGGCCAGCTAAGTGCAGCTGCTGACCTGAAAGATTTATTACTCCCATTTAAACCAGTAAGACTTCCTTTGGAACTGGCTCAAGCTCCCTTTACTGTATGTGCTCAGCCATCCATCCAACCCAAGCACAGACTCATGCATGCAAAGGCAGGAACTTGCACCTACACTTTCACTCATGATGCAAAACACGCAACCTCACAGGTGGAGGAAGAACATGGAGTCTCACAGGCTTTTGACTTCTTAAAACTGTAATGCTTGAAGCATTCAAAGGAAAGAAAATGTCTAGGACAGCTCCAAAGCAACCTGAAAAGAATATTTTTTCTGATCTTTCTAAGCATGACATAATTGTCTACTTTTAGTGTCCAACACTTATAAACAGAGCTGGCCTGTTCTCCTCAGCAATAAACTGTAGCTCCCTATCCAAAATCGACAGGGACCATCTGCACCCTGCTGTACTATCCTTCAGGAAAGTTGTCTTTGATGGAAGTCTAAGCTCCCAGGAGTGACTCCTACCTGCAGGTTGCACATCTGTTTGCTCCTTGAGAACCCCTCGGGCACACAGCCTCCTGCTGTTATGCTAAATTTTAACAGGGATCTCCCAACCTCAAATCCAGAGGTCAATTAAGATTGTCAGGTGCTGGTTTCCAAACATACCTGTTTGCCCTGCAATGCTCCCCTAAAAGAACTGCAAACACTACCTTTTTTTTTTTCTTTCCATCCAGACTTGCCTTGATTGCCCTGATGGACTAAAATAATGATACAAACAAGAAGGAAACTGTGTATCTCTTTATCTCAGCCCAGCAGGACGCAGATGGAAAAGTATGAATAACAAATTACTTTGCAGTGGATTCCTCTAATCAGCCTCAGGGCTGGGCTGGTTTAGCGTGAAACAATTCTTAGCCTTTTTTGACAGTGCTGGTTCAGGCGTTGGGCGGAGGACCCTACCCCCTAATTAAGAACCTGAAACGAATTGAAAACAGCTGTGAATAATTAGACAATTTAAGTGCTGTTAAGAAGGAATAATTTTTGTAGCCATCGTAATAAATCTTATGCTGTCCGAACCCATACGTTTTACTTGAACTTTTTTCTGCTGGTGGGTTAGTGCATTACTCATAAAAGAAACAGTATCCCTTTTGTTTTGATTGGGCCTGCTTAATAACAAAGGAGCATATCACTATAAATGGAAGTGTGATGACAAAGAGAATAGCCTTTACTTTCCTTAATTTTCAATCGTTGTGGTTCAGATCCTATGTCAGATTCCTGGCATATGAGTTTGGTGAAAAAAAAAAGAATTCTTGATTTGCACTGTAAATAATACCTGAACCCAAGCTACTTAACATTTTTTAGATTTCTCTGGAAAAACACATGTCAGGAAAATATGTAAAAATTCAGCAACCGGCCTACTGGCTTTATATAGCAGATAAGTTCTTGAAGTATTAACTAAGACCTAGGGAAATCTATTTTTCTCTGAAATTTTCCACCTTTTTTTTTAATCTCCTGACTTGTCTGGAATTCGGTTAAAGTGTTTCACAGTAAGTAATTTACAGATGGGGAGCTTTCACCAGGCACTGCCAAACTATTCAGGGCCTGATTCAGCAACACGTAACAGGCTTTATTATATAATAGTTCTGTGAACACCTAAATTTATATTTAATATTATGTTGTGTATAGCTTTCCTGAAGGCAACGTATCTACTCACTCACTTAATGGTAAGGCCATTCATAAGTCTGTGGGATCCAGCCTTTGCTTGAATTATGGCATTGCTTGTAAACAGGATATGGACAGAACTTCATTATTTAGAAGCATGCTTTGGCTTTATTGCTATCTTAGAATAGCATACATTCCTCTGTCATTTTGATGGACTTATATCACATAATTCCAATCTGGACACAGGTTCTGAACACCCAGTTTTCTGAGGTGCTGTTTTGTTTTCCTTACGTTTCCAGAGAAAAGAAAACAGAGCTCACTGTGCCAGCCATATGTTCACAGTATTGCAAACCAGCCAGCAGAAATGATGCTGTGAGGAAATACCTGATGCAAAATACTTGGTTCTGCACTCCGATGGCCTAGATTTAAGTACAAAGAAAGGAAACAAAGCATTGTGCAAAGCCTCAGAAAATGAACCTTATGAAGGTGGTGGGAGTGAGGGTTGAGATCCATCTTCTTCCTAGCTCATAAGGTGGTAGGCAGCGCAACCCTTCTTGCTGCACACCTTCCTGCATTAGGTCCTTGGACACCTCTCGCTGTTCTGCATCTGCCTGCACATGAGATCTGTGGCAGTGGCTCCTGTATTTGAAGCTCTCCTCATCCTTGACACTATTTTGCCAAGGGCCTGGGGGGCATTTCCTCAACTCTGAATTACCCTTTTAATGGTTTATGCCCAAAGCAGTATGACTTCATCAGGATGCTGTTATAGGATGACTCCTTACCAAGATTTCCATGACCCTATTTCTGTTCTTACATTGGCATTTGGATATTGTGCATATGGAAACAGTGGCCCTGCTGGGTATGAGGAGCTGAGATTTAAATTTCAGAAGTTATATCACCTGACTACATGTAAGAATTATGAATCTGCTTTGTACTAAAATGCATTTCTGGAGGTTGTTTTGAAAAATCCAGGAAGCCACAAAAGCAGGGCAACTGTGCTGAACCAGGGCAAATATTTCCATCACTGAAGGTACTTACAATATTCAAATTCCTTTAGGAAAAAAAGAGAAATAATGATTTATGTCCTAAAGATACTTTAGAAATAGTAGCACTATAAATATACTATTCCTAATTTTCCACCCTTCACTTTTCATTCATCTACTTGCAAGCGCATGTATGAATTTCATTTTTCAAGAACGAAGACTGAATGTCTTCCCCAGAAAAGAGATGCAGCGCTGACGAGGAGGGAATTAATAGATTGCCTCTGCATCCAGTGGGAGCAGAGGAAATATCAGCAGAGACATACCTATCTATTCATAGGTGCTTCTCCTCTTTCCTCCCTGACTGCTGCTCTCTTTGGTGACTAATGAAGATCCCCAGAGGTTTCCTAATTTTGGCCTAGGGTGCAGCAGGAGTTCACAGTGGCCAAAAGAACAATTTGATGTTTCAACAATACAACCTTTGGCAACACTGAGTTCAAGAAGCATTTGAACAATGCCCTCAGGCTCATGGTGGGACTCTTGGGGAGTCCTGTGCAGGGCCAGGGGTTGGACTTGATGATCCTGATGTGTCCTCTCCAAGTCGGCATATTCTATGACTCTATGATAATCAGTTTAGGCAGGAGTCATCGGTCACAGCCATGCTTGGGGCTTGCTGTTAACCCCATGGGGGACTTCTGGATGGGTCAGTGCAAGTCTTTGGGGGAGAACAGTCACATATACAGGGAAGCAGATGCAAATTAAAACCAGCTCCTTTGGTTCCTGTTGGCCTTGATGGAGTCGCAGTAGGGAAGGAGCGGTTTTGGTCGCCAAAGGAAACTCGTGTGTGTCTCCCAGCAGCAGCACCTCCGTCCCACAGCTTCTCGTTCCATAAAATGGGGCCAATAGCTCCTTACCCTGTACATGGCTGCAAGGCTTAATCGGCTGAGGTTTATAAGGTGCTTTAGGAGCCTTGACTGCAAGTTGCTGCAGACTTGCTAACTACATTATTTCAAAATAAAATAAACACATTTTATACAATCAAAAGGAAAAAGGAAAAAAATTCACCACTCCTTTCTCCCCTCCAAGTCAGCTTCTCAGAACTCCTTCGGCACAAGTTACACTGCACTCCTCGCTCAAGGTTTCACAAATAGACATAGCTGGTTGGCCAAGAGATTTTTTTACCCTGGTGTTTATAATTCCAATTGGTGTAAAATTTCCTGATGGTTAACACATCCCGTTACAGACACTTTTGAATGAATGACTCATTCCCAAATAATTGACTAGCTTTGTAATTTGGGAAGTAAAAATCACATTTATGAGTCCCTGGGGGGAAGGCCTATAATGTTGTGCATAAAAAGTAGATAAATCATAAAACCTGATTTTTTTTTCATTTGTAAAAGCTTCCATTAGCCTTTGTGTGCACATTAAAGCATTGCCCTCTAAATGTGTGCAGCTGCTTTAAATCACTGGTGCACTTTAAAATCAAGTCTTTTTATATTGTGATGTTAAAATTACATGTTGGTTACTGTAATTCTGTCTTGTTTTTTGTGGGACATCCTTGGATCAGATCTGCTTCTGGGAAAACCTCTCCCTTTGCACTAAGTTTTCTAATCCCTGTAAGCAGAAGCCTAAGCATTTTGCAGCCAGTGGAAATGGTGTTTATCAGGTAAACAAGGGAGACTAACTGAAAGGACCAGCCACTGCCAGTGCAAATAGGGCCCCATCCTCACTTAGCAGATGCATGAATTTTAGACTAGGGTTTCAAATAAATGTGCAGTGTGATTCTAATGGGATTTGACAAGGGTATTTGATGGCTGCAAGGCAAATCTATTATTATCTACAGAATATCTAGTTACAAATGTAACCCCCCAAAGGTGGTACTGAGACTACGTGATATTTAAACTCCTGAATGAAATGGCCATGCCACTTGTCTTGCCTTTGCAGTCTAAAAGTCCCATAGTCCTTTATGCTAGCAAGGCCTTTTCCCATATTTTCAGAGTACTGTAAATTAGTTTAGTATGCTTGAAAGAACCTGTAATTGTAACTGCTCTTGTTGACACATCAGCTTGATGCCACACAGAGCATGACTGGGACCATATCCTTTGGTTTTGCAGCTACAGTGCATTTCAAGTACTTGACAGGTCCAGTGCTAAGATGTTCTGAATTAGATTTGAATTACAACCGCTAAATGCCCTTGTCAAAGCTTGTTATGCCTGAAACTAGCCATATACATTTAACTGACTATTCCTATGGAAGATATACTGCTTAAACAAAGACATACTCCAAAGTTTCATACAGAATTGTCAAAATATAATTGAGTTAAAAAAACAACTAAAGCATAAGAAGAGCAATCTTTACTGCCTTCTCCCCCCCACCCCCCTCTTTTCCTTCTTTGAAATAAATCCAAAGGACAATTTAGTGGAATCGCAGTACAAAATAAAAAGAGTATATGCAGTTCCCGTGGAGACATTGAAATTTATACAAACACCAGATTCATCCATACATTGATCCTAGTGTCGGGAAAGGCCATAACAGAACTTTAGGATCTCATCCTGTGAAAAACATTTCCCATCACGTTGCTGGCATCAGAGAGCATCTGGTGCTTCAGGAAGAAAATTAACTAAAGCTAGCACATTGATGAGAATCAGGATCAAGCCTTGAATTCTAGAGGACTCCAAATTCACGCTTCTTCAAATAAGGAAAGCACACATATAGACGTGTGGAAGCACACAATGCCCATATGCAGTATGAAATGCACGTATGCAGTGTTTATACAATTTAATAGAAACATAATAGAAACTTGTTTCTAACTTGCAGATGCATTCATGATCACATACTGGTTGTACCAGGCCATAATCATGGCCTTCTTAGGCTAGGAAATAGCAAGCAAAGAACACAAAGCTGATTTTGACAGTGTTTGAAACTCAGTCTGTGCCATGGAGATGTCAGTAGCTCGCAGGGCCTGCATTGTGCTGCTGCTTGTTAACCCCTGGGCTGCTGACACCAGCTGTGTGACTGCTGGAGTGGTCTGCTTAGGCTGACCTGGCTGGAAAAAAAGAGTGCTGGTTGTAAGCACCGCAGTGGGCAAAGGAGGTGGTCTAAACCTTAAGGCTGAGAGAAAAGAGTGAGGACCTCCTGCAGCCTAGCTAACTGTCTCAAACCCTTTCTGAGCACAAGAAGCGGGACAGATTTGCTTAACCTAAACCCACAAAAGCTCAGGCAGCACAGAAGAAGAGGAGCTGGCTATTGCATCTGTCGAAGACAAGACCACCGCAGGCCTGCTTGTGTATGTGAGTTAACATCATCAGCTTCTCTTCCAAATTCTCCTGCATGAATGAAACAAAACATCTTGGGAGAATATCTGTTGCTTCATCACAGATTTCCTGGTTGAATTTGAAAGTCACATAATTCTGGAAGTTTTCTAGGCTGGAGGGCAGGTCTCCACTATGATGTGCTCCCAGGTTTGCATTTGCTGACCTGGCTGCAGACACAGCCCGTAGTGCCCTCACTTACAGCTTCTCCCTTTCTTCAATGGGGTCTGTGAGCACAGAACATTTCAGACAGGGTTTGCTGGCATTCTGCAGCAGGGAGCCAGCACATGGCAGAGGCATATGTTCTGAAAGACCCCATGCTGGTCCAGGCACAGTAGATGTAGATGTAGACTCAGCATCAGTTCTTTGTTTCCAAAATAAGGATAAAGGTCCTTCCTCAGTGTGCCTTGGCCTGTAGATTGTAGCTTCTCTGGGAAAGAGACTCTCCATCCCTGGGAAGTGCAGGAAGCATCCAGCACAACGGCGTGCCATTTCACCCGGGGCCTCTAGAAGGTACTGTAAGACAAACAGAGAATAATCCTGCTTTACAATGGATAAGGGCTAGACAAAGACCAGGGCACTGCTGCAGGGCTGTGTTCCCATCTCTGGTGGAGCCGTGGTGCAAACAGATTGGGAACACACAACCAAGATTTCTCCCATCTGAAGCTGCCCTAGGCATTACCTCAAAAGTTGAATTCTCCAGCAGCATCAACTACAAAAAGATTTCTAACCCCATTCCAAGAGCAAAATGTGGCTTGAACTGGTCAAAACCTGCTGACAGCCTTAAGCAGCATGAGAAACCTGTTTCATGATGGCAGTTGGTTATTTTAAAACTGAGATGAAAGATTAATGGTGAGATTTTCAAAAAATGTAGGCTCTCAATGACAGGAACTGACAATTTGCTCATGCAATTTCCCATCGCTGTGTGTGCAGCAGGGAGAAACGGGTGGGCAAAATGACACATGGCCGTTCTGTGCCTATGCTTTTTCTGGAAACCCTAGCCCTGAAAAGGCAATAAGCAAAGCGTTTATATGAGAGGCAGAAGGACTTAAGCTGAGAGATACATTGATATTCTTTGTTAATTTTTTTATTCAATTAAAAGGCACATGCTGATTATTTTTAGCAGTGTCCCCCTGATACAATTCAGATGTAAATCACATTTCTGTAGTCAGCTGCTGCTGTTTAAGCAGAAATATTTTGACACTATAATTACAGGGTTAAAACTATGCTTTACATTAGTGTATAAAACACTCATTAAATTAAAATTCTTCCATGAAATCATGAAAATAAACAGTCTGTCTGAACTAGCATCAACAAATTCACAGGATGCTTCTGCGTTTTCTCAGGGCTGGCCTTCAAGTGACTGTGTTACAAGGCCCTTATTTAACCATGAAGTGTTAAAGGTTCACATTCTTTTGAAGGTCCCATTCTGCTTATTTTTAAAATTATTGCTTTAATTGTTTTTACAACTTGTAAGATTTTAAAGCTATTAAGCCTCAAAGTTGTGGGAAAAATTAGAATGGTGATTATTATAACTTGCATAAGTCTGTGAGATGACTGTGGCACTGCATTTTTTTTCAAGGTGGATTAAATAAAAGGTGTCCGTGGCACCATATGTGACATGTCACATTGGTCTATTATGGCTGAGAAGCAGGATACACAATGTATACACAGCACCTTGGGGGATGGAAAAGAAACCAAAAACTCAGGGTGGTGATGTGTTAGGGGATCCTTCTTGTCCTCTCCTTTGCTCCCCACCATCTCCTTGCCTTTCATTTCCCTCCCGTCCATCATGAAGCTGATAGTCCTGCAGACAGCAGGTTCTACTGTCCATGCCTTGAAGCAGGCAGAAGTTTCTGGCAGGAGATACCAGAACAAGAGCATCCCAGTGAGGTCCACCCACAATGCAGGAGTGGGAGTGAGGGAAAGAGTGCCTTAGCCCTGCCCTACTAACACAGGAATTCATTTATTAGGTCTGTTTCCACTTGCTTTGCTCCCCAAGGATAAGAAGTCACAAAGAGGGGTCGCTGACCATGGGAAGAGGCAGTGTCCCCTGGCCTGATGATCTTACTAGAGGGACCCACTGATGGGCACTTGCATCAGTCCAGGCTCCTCCACCACCCACCGTGGGCAAAGCTTCCTGGGTGGGACCACGGTCAAGACCCCTGAGCCTCACAGGCATTCCCCAGGAATGTTGGAAAATCTGCATATGTTGGCACACTAATCCCTATAAGCCCTGACTGGGTTTTGTTTGTTTCCTCTTCATCTGTACAGTATCACTGGTCTTTACAGTGCACCGAGCAAGCTGTGGCTGTGCTGGGTTTGGGAGTGAATGGCACGGGATTGTCAGGATGCAGATGATGTAATCACAGTGGTCTGAAACATTTTTGCTACATCCATATTCCACTGAAATCCACAATTATGGTTGACTTTTCTTTGATTGAAGATATTCCAGAAAGATGGACTGCAATGGTAATTGCACGATTTTATCTTAAGATACGAATCTGAGACTGATCCCTCTGGTCTAACGAAATTACAGTCAACATGTTATTTTCTCCATTTGTGCATGAAACGTATATGAAACAGTGGTTGCTGCAATGTATATTTAGCCTTAACTTGTCAGAGCCATCAGTTAGAAAATATTCAAACCCTTCAACCATTTTATTAATCGGGATTATGCACAAGAAAGTCTGTTTCAGAGTGTAAGTTTTAGTACACACTGTAATTCAATAGTAAAGATTTTTTTTTTTTTAATGCTACAGTTGTTTTCTTTCAGCAGCCACATGGATGGTTGTTTTTTCTGTCCAGTATTACTAGCATTATGGTTAGCCTTTCTCTACTACAGGATGACATTTTCCATGCCAGATAGGAATAACCGTCTTTTCTGAGCCTAGATACTATATCCAAGTGAATTAAATTAAAGAAAGTAAAACATTTTATCACTGGAAAACATTAATATTTTATTCTGACTCCACATTATCATGATACCTGTGGAGTATCTTCAGTAGGATTTTGAGAAGTCCTACTAATAACAGTTGAAGTTACCCTTTCATTTTTGTTCCAGATCATTCCACAAAATACATTGTTCTTAAGTTAGATAACTAACAAATGTAATTTTTTTACTTAATATGTTTATTCAGATGAATTATTGTAACGGTTGGTCACTGAATTTTCAGGTTCTAAACAGAATCTCATGAGGATTCCTTCAGATTTTTAAACACCTTATGCAGTTTAGTTGTTGAATGAGGAAAGAAAGCCCAGAATGAAAGCCCAAAGAACCATTTCTTGGTTAATACAGGCTTCTTCAAAGGAGAAAAAATTTTTAAAAATCTAAATTTTTTTCTCAAAAAACCAAAAAACAGGTCAAAAAGTATTTCTAGTAAGCTATTAAAAATATCCAACATTAAATTTCTTGAACACATTCTTTTTACTGCCTCTGTTTGGATTACCACAGGATAGGTGTTAATGAACTCTTCTACACAGTTATAGTTTGCTTTCTGTTGATATTTTCTAGGGTCTGCTCACCCCTCTTTTTTCCTAAAAGCATCACTGTTAGCAAAGTTCCTCTCTACAATAGTCACAGAAGACAAACACAGCTGAACTCAAAACTTGTTTTAAGAAAAATATTTTTCTAGAAATTCTTTGCTGGGGCTATCTCTTATTAAAGACATTACACACACAAAATTTAGTGAGAAGGAAACGATGACACATCGGTGTAAGGGTGAGTGTAAACTCTGAGGGCAGAGTGACTTAAAACGGTACCAAGTGATGGCAGCATAAAACAGACATTAGTAAACACTTGCCATGACCAATGCCCAAATAAATCAGATTACTCTGCAGTATAGATGTTTATAGAAATAGCCATTTTGGTGAATTTAAGGCACTTCAGATATTAACCTTACATTTCAGAGCTGTGTGACTGCCCACTGATGTCAGAGAACTTAAGTGCCTGGTCCTACCTCTTCTGGCACAACTTTTGGAATAACTCCATGAACACAACTCCATAGTCTTCATTTTCCAACAGCTATTCTACCTTCCCATTTCCCCTCTGTGACTGGAGCAGTTCTAGGGATACTCAGGAAACACAGAGCTACTTGTGGTTGAAGAAGACCTGTCACTGACCACCAGAACTAAATAAATATATAACTAAATAAATATCCAGCCCTACATGTTTCAAGAAAGGCAGTTTGACACCATTTTGCATTTGGTTTCATCTACTTCTTGTAGCTTCCTCTCCCTCAGGAGCAGCTCCACTTCTCCTACACTATGGTAGGGTGGTCCATTTGTGGCCCCTTACTTAACTGGTGATGATGGAGACATCTGAATCCCTCTGTGTCCAAGATAACAGCTGACACAAACATCACTACAGACTTAATCTTCTTGCCCATACCTACCCCACCTATGGAAGTCCAGGAGCTTGTGGCTTCCTCAGCTTCCCCATGGCCAGAAAACAGCAATATAATCCAAACCACTGGGAAATATTAGCTCTTCCCCTACCTTCTACACACCCGTCCACATTTTCTTACATTCTCCAGGAAGAAGTTGTCTCTCCTCTACCTTCTCACATGCAAGAGTTGAAAGAGTAAAGTAGGGACTAGATCCCTGTCTTTCTTAACTTCCCAAATGATGACCCCTGCTCTAGGGTGGCTAGACAGTCACTCCTGGGCATGAAGGATAAAACCTCCTGGGCAGCACCCACTAAAGGGCATCTGACTGCCATTCTGCCAGCAGGCTGTTGGCAACTGGGTGTTAATGGCCATCATCACCTCAGCTGACTGTGCAATGATGAGGTTAGGGCATTAACACTGACACAGAAAAAATCAGATGGAAACATTACTTGGCCTTGCAGGCAGCTAGAACTCCTCTCCACCACTTCCACCTCCCTCACCCTCTCACTCACATCCCCAGGCACACTTGCAGCCTCTGATTGCTTTATTGGTTCCAGGGGAAGAACATTGCTTGTTCTTTGCACAGATCTCTCTTCCTTCCCCTACCTCTTTTTTTCTTCCCATCCCCAGTTCCCAAATATGTTACTGGTGCTAAATAAGCAGCACATCAAATGGTTTTGAAGCTTCCTCTGGCAAAACCATAAAATCTGCACTGGTAAATACATATATATTTCTGCCTCAGATTCCCAATCTGTTTCCTTTAAATCCAATAAAATTTATATCATAGGGCTTAAGGGCAGAGAGCTTCATACAATTGAAACTGATTCAGTAAATGCAAAACATAAAAACAAAGTATTGGTGTTTGGTATTCCTATGTTTCAATATTGCTTTGATATTTCACTATGAAACTTAAACTGGGTTGGGGTTTTATGCATTCTTTTTCCCCCTCTTTTGTTCCCCTACTTTTTCCTTTGAATTTCATCTCTTTAATCACTGGACCATGGACCAGAAATTCTTGCAACTTGTTTGTGGATGGGCAGAGACTAAAGCAACAGCTTGTTTAGGAGTTGTTTCACCATCTGTTCTTGCTTTTTCCATTAGATGGCTGGTTTTACACAGAGATTCATTTTATCGTTCTCTCTGTAGTGCATCATCTTGTTTCATTCACATACTCACACAATTGCTCACTTATCTTCCTGTTTGTTCACAGTACCTATTTGTACAGGGAGTGCACATTCCTCAACAGGCAATATCCTCCACTGACTTCCACCAGGACCACATGTAACTCCTGGAGCCAGGGCTGGGATTTCCTTAAATTGTATAATAGATCCAAAGTTCTGGTGGCTGAAAGGGGCTGTTATGATTATCTAGTCTGACTTTCGATATAACAAAGGCCGTAAAACAACAAAGACCAAGAAGCAATTCCTGAACTGAACAAAACCCCTTTGGCTGAGCTGGAAAATGTTAACAGAGACCTCCAGTTTGGGTAATCCCCTACAGCTTTGGAGAAGTTGTTCCAGCAGTCAGAGGTAGCTGGCCTCTTTTTGTGAAGAAAACGTGGCTGCCTTCTAAAGTTTCCCTTTGCAGACACTGATTTGTATTCCCTTTGCACTGAAAAAAATCAAGACCTATCTGATAGCCAAAATCTTCTCCCCCTAATGGATTCTGAGTATGCAGCTGGCCCCCAGAGGAGAGGGCAGGCACCCGGGCTATTCTTCTGAGCAGCAGTGTGCTGTTGCTCCTCTTTCATCTGCAACCATGCCCAGTTTCTGTCTGACAAAATAAATAGGTTACACTGCTTTCCATTTTTGCTATAAAGCAGGTTTTGAAGACCTTATCAGCTCATACAATTTTGAATATTTCTCAGTCATAGTCCAGTAAAAGACCTGCAAGAAATGGAGTTGCAAAGTACTCTCAGTGCTGGGCTGAGGAAGCTTTTTCAGCATCAAGGTGAATCACTTGATTCCTGCCTGTATCACAGCAACACGTGAGATCTGCTGTCTGAAAGCGAGGACAGATGACCACGTGCATAGGTCACACACTTCTGATCACTTCAAACCCTTCACCTAGATAGGAAGATGCAGATTAGACTCCACACAACACAAGAAGTTGCTCCCACCTCAGCAGAAAAAGTTGGAATAACTAACTTTTTGAATTTGTTCCCAGCCCTGTTTCCCATGAGTCTAAAATACATTAATTCACAAGGCTGTGTAATTAATGTTTATTTTCCTGCCATCACCTGCATTCAGTGAGTTAAACATCTCCCTATGGCTTCCCCAGGCAATTTCAAATGGCCATTTTAATTACATATATAAATATACTAGAAAAATCTTTTCTTTCCTCCAAAACCTGGGATTCTATACCAAAATGATAATTTCTTGATGTCTTCTCCTTTCAACATTTAATGTGATATAGTGACACCATTTCCATAAGTAAAACTACCATAAGCTGAGGGGCTGACAACTCACAGCCTGAAAAGTGAGATATTGGAACCTTGCACTGCTGGGAGGGTGAATGGAGCTGGAGCATGGTAGGGTCAGCCAATACTTGCCCCAGTCCTGGACTAACCAAGGGACTAGACATAGAAATCTGAATGGTTTTAGCTTTAGAAAAACTATTTTTTATACCACTGTTTATTTATTACTTAGGAAAATTTTCCACCCAAAAAGCAGTATTTATCAGTGAGCTTTTTTCAGAGCTTTTTTTCTCTAGCTTCTCAAGAAGGTCTTTGTAAGGGGAAGATTTGTGCTGTTCAGTGAGGAAAGAGAAAAAAATCAGGAAACTTTATAATTTCTTTTTCTTTATAATCCCTTTACATTCCTGGCTTATTTAATCTTATGAACTATTCTTGAAGTTACCAAGAACAGCACCTGGACTATGATTTCCTCTCCTGTGAAGGTGAATGGATGTGTATCACCTTTCTTGTCATTCTTGGTGGCTGATGGAATTTTTCAGGGTTTTTTCTAATGTACAGTTAATCTCAGAAATACATTTTTTCATTTATATGCAGTCATTTTACAATGGGTGCCTGAATTCAACTGTATCACAAATTCTGAAGCATCCTTTTAATGGCCAAATAGCTGACATCTGATTATTGGGAAGGAACCCTGGATAATTCAGCCTGTTCTGTAGGGTGACTGCCATTTTAAGTTACACCATGTCTGTTTGCTAGTGAAAATTGCTTAACACATCCAGCTTATTTAAGACAGCAAGAAATCAGTTTGACAAGCACTCATTATTCTGAAATCACATATTAAAGAGAGTAACATTTGCAAAAGTACCACAGCTATTCAGGGAGAAGAACTTATGTGAGGTATAACCTTATTGTGCAGCGGGTAACAGAAGCATTAATACGAAAAACCTAAGTGGAAACACTTGACAAAATAAATTAAAGCACAGCTCTCCCCTGAAAAGTGACTAAAAATGGCATCCTAGGGTCCCATGTTTATTATGTGTTACCAAGTCCAGATCAGATTTGCTCAGTGTACAAATAAGGGGTGAAATTCTATCTGGGTTGAATTCAACTAGAGCTTTGCAGATTACTTCAATGAGGCCAGGATTTCATTTTAGGAAACTTTTTTTTCCTTTTTGAGCAGTCTGTGGAGACTTGACTTGGAAGATCACAAGACTGGTTGAAACATGAAACAGAAAAATCCTAAAAAATTTCAAAATTGTTTCCATTTAATAGGGCTGAAAACAGGCCAGTGTTTCGCTTCTGTGTTTTATAGCTGAAGATTTTGCATATGGGGTTATTAATCAATCTTCTTATCAAGGATATCACTGACATGTTTATTAGCATTCTTTTCTTCCAGAAACACGTAATTTGGAAAAATGAAAAATCTAAATGATCATGCTGGCATTGATCTTGATACGTTTGTCAGTAAAAATGTCAAGAAAAAAAAGAAGCCAAATCATGATGTGAAAAAGTCCACTTTTCTCCAATGATCTTTGTCTTGAGAAAAAGTCAGCTTTTGAAAGAGAGGAGGAGAGAATTACTTTCCCAAAACACAGACTTGCTGTCCCCGGTGGTTTGTGTATGTGGACTGGTTTTATGGGTGCCTTGGGTGATTTCTCAACCTGCAGCCCATGAAGGCAGATGGCTGCTTGCCCTGAGTGCTTTAAGACATTGGAGAAGCCTATGGAGAAGGACAGCCCACTGTGCTTCCCTCCTCTTTGGCACTGATGGGGTGTGGATCGGGCTGGGGAAGGAAGTTTGTTTTGCCATTTCCCATGCTATACTCCTGTGGTTAAAAAGAGGCTCCAGACTCCGGAGCTGTCAATCTGGCACTTTTCACTAGCACTTAAAAACAATTTCAAAATTGACTAGAAAAATGAGATCCCAAACCTGCTGTATGTGAACAGACAACAGCAAGAGCCATATCAAGGGCTTTGCTTGCAGGCGAGGCTGGCTGGAAAGAGGCAGTGCTGTGCGGATATTGCATTTTATTCTTGATAGCACAGGACCTCGCCGTGCTTCTGTCATGTTTAAGCTGTCTGTTTCCATCAGGGAAAGGTCTTAGAAGCACAAAACACATGGGCAGCCTTTCAGCCCTGTTTCAAATTTCTGCAACACAATAAATCCGTTTGTTTTTATTTCTTCTTTCTGTAAACATTTCTCCATCTAACATAGTAACTGCTGTTTATACAGTGCAGTAAAAGCACAGGTCAGAGCACAATAAGATTATAGTCTTACTTCAATATGTCCAATCCACAATAAAATAAAACCTTACAAAATATCCAGAGGAACAGTTTGGGGTTCTCTTCATATTAATGTGTGTCGTATGGGAGGGTTGTATTGGGGCATAATATTTTCCACAGCTGTCAGGACTTATTTAAAAGGCAATATCCTTTTTCTGGGATTTTATTTAGGTTCTGTTTATACCATATGTAGGATTGTTAATCCCATGATGTATGACTCAGTGGTGTATGATTACTTGAAGGTAATATGTACAAAATGAGCTAAATATTTTGGGATACATCCTTGGGATTAAACATACTGGGCTCACAACAGAGGGGTGGTATGGTAAGGAGGGGACAGAAAAGGTAACTGCAATCTGCTTTTGCGTCAAGTGCTTGACCCAAAGGCAGACGATATCACTCTATAATATAAGTTGTCGTCAGTCCTGCTCCAGTGCATTCCCCATTCTCTGTGGCCCCTGTGCTCCCTTCCACAGGGAGGCACGGGGTGGAGGCTCAGATGCTTTGAAGGTTTTGAATCCTTTTCCACAAAGGATTCAATTCCTTCCCCTCTGGGAAGGAAGGTGCATTTATTCCCCTGCCCTGGCTCTGTTCCTTTCACTGGGACATGCCTGAAGAGGCAGAAATCCTAAAAGGCCAGCTACCTCGACTTTCATGGGTGAGTTAACCGTGAGGGTTGATAGAGCATTCTGGGGGCTCTTTGACAAGAAATACAAAACATGTCTTCAGGTTTAAACAACATGAAACATGGGTTCATTTCATGGATGGTGTGAATGTATTGAGATGTGTTTTCTATCAGCTTTGACATGGAAAACAGAGGCATACCTAAATCCACTGAGCTAAACTTGTCCCGAGTGTAACTTCATTGGCCTTACATCAGGAATGTGTTTGGCCCAGTGACTCCACAGGTACTTATTTTTGCCATTTAGTCAGGTTCTTTCCAAATGAATGGAAATGAAAGGACACATTAAAAGGCCATAAAGGAGCTGTACTGTTAGATTGCTAATTTTCTCGTAGTTATTCAGTGTGTTTGGTAACCAGCCTGTTTGGTTAGAGAATTTGCAGAGACACCAAATTCAGTTCTCCCAAACTCTGTGTGCCCCTGGAAAGAGATGAAATATGAAGAGATACACCTTGTTAAGGTGCCAACAGGCCAGAGTCTCATAAGTGTTTAAGCGCCTGGAAAAGCAGACAGACTCCCAGGGGAATTGTTTTATAGTGCCCATATGCCTGACTCCTCCAGGTCATGCAAGGGTGGTTGAGAAGGGAAGGAAGAGTTCAAACATCTGAGTAAGATGCCAGGCCAAGAAGATTTAGCAGCTGAGATCCAGGTAAGTGTTTTTTCCATTTTAATGCAAAATGTAGTCAGCTTTTGAAGGGTATAAAGCAGTAAGAGTCTCTTAAAGGACAGTCCCTGAAAAGGACTACTTAGTTGCTGGGTGCATCACCAGGAAGTATCAATGAAATCTCTGAGACCTTGGCTCATCCCAGCCCTGAAGTTACCTCAAATGATGTTTTTGAGCTCTGGGCACTCCTCTAGCCTTACACAGCTCATAGCTGCATGAAACTACCAGGAACACCATGCACTGCTGTACATGGTCTCCCACCATAAACACACCAAGAGAGGTGCCCCACCAATGCAAGGCTGCTCAGGAGGCTGGCAGGAGGCTCCAGCCCCAGCCATGGGCAGACAAGGGACAAAGAGGCAACAGAAAAGTAGGAGGAGAGAAGATGACCCCCATCGCAGAAGGGTCCTGCTTTACTTGAGATTTAGGCAACCACCTGGAGAGATGCTGTGTGTGGGGCTGGAGGGTTCAGTCCCCTGCACTGCTGCTTGTCCTCACTGCTGGGTGATGCACAGAGCAACACAGAGGCAGAGGGAGAGAGTGCAGCTGGCAAGGGCTCATGAAATACTGGAAGAGCGCCTTCATGGGACAGCATGGGAGCTTCAGCACGAGGGAGTTGGGAAGAATATAGCCTGTTTCAGAGAAAATACATGGGTTTGAGGCACTTTCATCACTTAAAGCCAGAATCAGAAGTATTTACTTATCCCTAGGTAGAGATCTGAAACCTGATTAGAGGGAAAGGCTGCAAGGCATTCAGTGCAGCACAGCTGTGCTAGGCTGTATTTGTACACTCCTCAGGTGGAAACTCGTGTTCAAACTTTGCTCTTATCATGGAGTCATGTGTTAGTTTGGGTTGGAAGGGACCTTTGAGATCATCTAGTTCCAACCTCCCTGTCATGGGCAGGGAATGTTTCCACTATCCCAGGTTGCTCCAAGCCCTGTACAACCTGGCCTTGAACACTCCCAGGGATGGGGCATCCATAGCTTCTCTGGGTGACCTGTGCCAGTGTCTCACCACTCTCACAGTGAAGAATTTCTTCCTAATATCTGATTTAAGTCTACTCTCTTTCAGTTTTCTGCAACAATTAACTCTGTTCAAGATCAAAGTAGACATACAGGCAGCCTTGGCACCACAGTTGAGGGCAGGAACTGAGAGGAAATTGGGGAGAACTGTGGGGAGAAGTGGGGAGATGCCTAGGACAGCAGGAAGGGTGGTGAAAGTACTCCCCAGGCTGAACTAGGTGATCCAGTCAGTCATTTCACTGCCACCCCACTGCATACACTTACAGGCAGCATTCCACCAGCAGTGCAAACAGCAGCCTTGGTTACAGCTGAGCAATGACTGCTGTGATGGAAAACAGCTCTTAATGGGATGAATTAGGTAACTACAATTTTCCTCCAAACTGTCAGTACGAGACTTACTCAGCAGGGAAATGGCTCTTAAGGAGAGTGGCAGAGCTTTTCTCACATAGGATGGTGAACACAGCAAGATGCTACATGGGATGCTACTGAGGCATCTGTAGGTGAGATTCCAACCAGTATACACTGTGCTGGCCACTGGCAAACCGGGGGGCATCTGCTGGCTCCTGACACAACCCCTTCTCCCCTCTTATTCCCAGAAGCTAAACTGCATTAAAAAAAAAAAAGAAAAAAAAAAAAGATGAAGTGAAATGGGGAGCAAAATTACTTCCCCCATGTCACAGTGTTTGCTGGAAAATTACAGGGAAACAATGTGATTCCAGAGAGAGGGGAATAGGCAGGGGGATGCATCCTTCCTGTGCAGGAACAGCAATGAATCCTCACAAAATCAGGACAGTGACTTAAAAATAATCCATGTGTTTGATTTGCTTAAAAATGCAAGGAAAATGATGCCTGCTCTCCTGCTCTTCAACCCTGAATAATGAGCTTGCTTCCAGTTCTAAAGTTTTCTGTGTCACCATGACATCTAAAAATTTACATTTCTTCATTCAGAGGTTAAGGAATATTGATTGTTTAGGCTTTCTTCTTTTTTTGCCTACCAACAAAGTGGGGCATTATGCAATATACTGGATATCACGATATGGGGTAGTTTCTGACATCGTGTCTCCATTAAAGTACAGCCACAGTTAGAAAAAAAAAGAGAAATCTTATGTATACTTCATAATCTGACAGACCTATCCTATTTATCATTTCTATGGCCAAATCCTGAAGATATTTATTAGCTATGGGTAATATTCTTGTTTATTTTTCAGCGTAGATAAAAGACCTTGTCTCAGAGCAGTACCTTCTGCTGGATGCTGGACAAGCCTTCCTTTTAGTTTAGGGAAAAGAACATTTACACAGCTTTTTCCAGGCAAACATTGCCTTGCTTTGGTCATGCTCAGAGAAGCTAAAAGCAATGGGGTTGTGTTAGCACAGTGTGGTATCTGTACTAATCTACATTTCAAATAATTAATAGAGCTGCACTAACCATAGCTTCTGGTTAAGACAGGGCATAGCAGAGAAAGATTGTGTTTGTTCAGAGAGAGGTTAAACCACTTCAGGAAATGGACAGAGCAGGCTCAGATATAGACAAGCTCTACAGGTGGCTTGTAGAAGCTGTTAGTTTAAGTTGGTGAAAGATGCAGGATTTTGTGCTGCAATTTAATATTTTTTACACATAAAAGAGGATGGAGACCTTCTGAAGCCATAAATGTGTCTGGTGAAAACCTTGGAAATCAATGGAAGTTTTGTCTAACCTTCCCGTAAGCACTATTTGGTGATGAAGGCAAGGCTGGAGCAGTACCTGGTGTTGCTAACTCTTGTGGTCAGCTCTTTGGAGTTCTCTCACCACCCAAAACACATGGCTTCTACAAAAAAACCCAACACTTCCTCATGCTCCATATTGCCCTTCCCACTTTACTCTGGAGCTGACTGACCTCTGAAGAGGAACTTGCCTGGAGAGCTGATATTTGGAAGCTGACACTGTGACCATGTTTTAGGCCCAGTCAGAAGATGAAGTTTCCTGTTTTCTCTGTTGTGTAGCACAGAAAGAAAATTAAGCTTCTATGTTGGCATTCTTGAGGCAAAGAGGTTCCATGGCATACATGGCATCCAAGAGCAGGGACTTTCTTCTAATTCTCATTACTTGTGACAAGCTCTGGTTGCATGTAAATAACTCCTGCACACAATAATGCTATTATCCACTAGTGTCTTTTTCTTGCCTTTCAATATCATTGTAAAGTTTATTTACATGGCCCCTTGCTCTTCAGTTAACACCCTTCCAGATGTACAATTTTCTTGCTCTATAATTATCTAGCCATTGTAAAGCTGAATTGGCAGACACTATATTGTAATTCTGGCACTTTTAGCCTAATTGGGGATAACCACATCAAGAGAAGATGGTCACTGACAAATGAGCACTTTTTTCCCCTGAAAAATAATAGTTAGCTGCTGCTTCAATCACTTTTTTTGACAGCTCAACATTTTTATATTTTTTGAATATACATTTTTACAAGGAGAAAGCTATTACCAATGCACCAGACAAGCATGTCCTGTCCATAAATTTTTTATTATGGTAGAGCTTCACAGCTCAAAACAGTGTGGGTGACTTTCTGCATTAATGTCAGTAGGCATGTCCAGCAAGACCTACAGCCTCTCCACCCGGTGAAGCAGGACCAAGAACTGCTAGACAGGTTGTGGGTCACTAAGGGGGTCATGGAACGGCTTAATGGATAAACCAGAGAAATCATAGACTTTTTTGGGCTCAAGAGAAACATATGATAGCAGCAATGTGAAAATCCAGGGCTGCTGTCCCTGGGATTAAAGGGGTTTCTTAAAACTTTGAAAAGTATTTCATCTCACTCATGACATATGGACCTTGGAAGTCATACAAATCTTGTGAGATATTAAATATGCGATGCTTTGCAGTGACAAATGTACACTGCTGAACAGAGGGTAACAGGGGCCATGTCCCCTGCCAGATCTCTCCAGGCACACGTGCGGCACCCCAGGGGTGAGCTGTCACCATGCAGCCTGCCCACACCACACTGGACATTTGACCTTCCTTCTCTGTGTCTTTCTTATTAATTCCCTTAGCCAAAGAGCAAAGCTTTGGTGAGAAGCAGCTTGTTTTGTCATCTCTTTGTGGGGGTTGATGTGAGCACAGAGCTCAGTGCTGGGACATGCCAGTGCGAACATTCTCCATGACCTATCCAGAATCCCAGCCAACACAGATCCCCACGGGCTGTCAGAAGAGACTGCAGATCCTCCAGAAGCTCCTCATGACACCACAAGGCTCACGGGGATGCGAGGGACCTCCTGCCCCTCCAAAGTCTCCCTTCTCACCTCAGGTCAGCTTCAAAATCCCTTTGGTCTCTGGGAAACCAAAGTGCTCTCAATGAAACACTCTTTCATTTCACTCTTGTGTTGGTATCGAGGACAGGACAGAAATAAAATTACTCAAATCTTTCATAGGCCTTTAATCTAAGTGTTTCAGCCTACACATTTGTACCTCTCTTAAATACATCGTTTATTCCACCTCCAAATTTCTGCACAATCCATCCATCCAATACACCCTATACCAAATATTTTGCCTTGTCATCTCCTTGTAAATAGAGGGTGTCAAATACATGGCCAGCTCACTGGACACAGCTAGGGAAATAGTTTAGTCTTCCCAGTGGAGTAATTAAAGAAATCATCCCAGCTAGCTGGTCGGCTCTAGCCACACACCTAATCAGCCAGGCTGCAAGCAGGAGACTTGTGATACACATGCACCGGGAGGGGAAGGACATGCAGCACATGCAGTCATACATGGAGAATTCATGTTTCTGACGCCTGTGTTCCCAAGGATCCAAGAGTGGGACTCAGTCTGAGAAAAGTGGCTCTAAACACTGGAGAGCTGTTAAAAGGCCTGTGATGGACTCTCCTGGTAACTCCTCCAGGGAAGGCAAATCTGTGAGCTCAGCTGTGATTGAGTACATTGTGTCCCCAGTTGATAAAATTGCTATCATACTTTGGGCAGTAACACTCCAGCTGGAGTCACAAACAAGGAGTCTTGCCCACCCAAACAAGAAGAAAGTTATCCACAAAACTTCTTTTGGGCCAATATTTGTATTGCATTGTTCAAAAATGTACTGCACTGCATTGCATCCCACCACATGCCTGCTACAAACTCTGAGCAAAAAGGATCTGATAACCCAAAGACTGAAGATTCCTCCTTTTCTCATTTTCTTGACGTTTCTTTTTGCCCTACTTAGATTTGTGCTGTATGTTAAAAAACCCAAATTCTCCAAAACAAAATAGTTTGTTGTGACAATACTCTAACTCAATAACAAGTCTGGAATTTAATTAAAATTTCTTATTTCAGTCCTTCTATGTACAAGCTACTAATCCTTGAAAATTTGTGAATTAAAAGTCTTTTTCAAAGAGCCAAGCTGTTTGGCAGAGAAAAGAATGGAGATGAGTAAATTTGAGAAGTAAATTGGCATCAGCTACCCAGTCTCTAGGAGGATGCATCAATTGCTGTGTCTTCAGTTCCTGAAGGGGAGACAAGAAAAGGAACTTGACCAACATTGGCTGACAACACTCATTTTTGCTGTGTCCCGTGGTGGCAGTGCAGGGATTGTTTCTTGTCTTTTTTATTTAGTACTAGGATTCTAATGGGCTTATTTTTCTTCTTCATCTCCACAGGGAAGAATATTTCTTTTCCTTTCCATTTTATTTCCATTTGCCTCACCAAAGGAACTCTTCATAGAAAAAAGAGGAAACTACAGCAGAACTGTTCATCTTAATGTGTTTCTAGCATGGTTCCACGTTTACAGATGAGACTTAGCTGTGCTTCTGTTATGTGCTTTAATTAAGTCAAAGTGCAAAATCCCACCATGCCCGATAGAAACCTTTGGCTTGGAAGTGTGACTGAAGCCATCGAGGGAAACAAGGAATTCAGTGGAACAAGGTAGTCAGTGCACTAATTAGTGTCCAACATCTGCATCAGAAGTCTGAAAAATGTGATTTTGAGACTGCATCTGAAAGGGCATGAACTGTTCTTTCCTTTGTGCTCAGCCACATGTACCTGTCTGTCTCTGTGTTCACAGCAGGACTCCAGGGGGTGAGGCCATTGGATGAGGGAACTGATCTGACTAACCTAAGGAAACGCTAAGGAAAAGGACAGGAAAATCCAATACAACCAGTATGTCTCTAGGATGATGAGGAGGTGACAGCTGGCTGTAACACTACACCCAGGTATATGGAAAATAACATTTAAAACATATGATCTATGATTTTTTAATTCTGTGCATCAGCAGAATATCTTGTTAGCATAGAATAAATTCACTCCAGAGTTCCCCTGCCTCAGCTCACCAGAATTTTTGTATGTTTAAGTTCTCAAACTGAAACACAAACATGTTTCTTTGAAGAGTGAAGTCTGCTTGGAATTCATTAAAAAAGTTCTTGTATTATGGGTTTTAATATTTATTTGAACTTTCTGAAGAATCAGAAGAAAAGGTTCATTTTTCAAATGATTTCGTGCATTTCAGCAGGAGAAAGCTGCTTCTGTAGGGGTGTCTGTCTGCTGCTGTTAGTAGGAGAAAGGCAGCAGGTTTCCAAAACTTTGCCTCTGTACCAGAGGTCTCAATCATGTCAGTGTACCTTTTTTGCCAAAACAGGCTGCAGTGAGATTTCCTGGCTGACATTACTAAAATGCTGTAACAGAAAGAGAAACTATCTGACTTGTGAACTGAAATGAGGCTTTTGATAACTTCAGAACTAAAATACATCCTATTCATCAGTGATGTTCAGATGGGTCACAGTGTAAAATACATTTCAGCATCACTGATTAGACACCTGCCAGAGAAAGGCAAGCAAACCTCATAGGAGAAGACATTTTTCAATCAGTAGGGCTCGTAACACTTGCCATGGAAGCTGTTCCATTACAAACAGCTCTGCTTCCTCTGCTGAAGGTGTAGTGGAAACATCTCATTTTTATTTAGCTGATCAGACAACCATTTCTTTGCAAAGTGGAGTGTGGCATAAAACATGCAAAATGAGGTCTTTAAGAAGTTATACATTTTCTTGGGTAGTTTTTAATTTTAGATCTCTGAGTCTTATTACTGTCCAGTCATAGCTTGCTAGCACTTTGGGAGTGCCAGCTTCCTCAGTGTTTGAAGTGACAATTACATGAACTGTGACATTTTAAAAGCATGATGTCTGCTAGGCATGTCTCAAAAGTTGTATGTGTTTGTTAAGTCCATAAATCTTCAAGCCCACTTGTTGCATTAGAGTTTTAAATTCAGATTTCAACTTTTGCTTCTTTTTGCCAAAAAAAATGTATATGCCAGTGTTTAATATTTCACTGCAAATTTATTAAAACTGGAAGAACTCATGTAGTGTAACACTCTCAGACAGAGGGGGTGTCTATACTGCAGTCTAGAGGTGTGACTGTGATTTGAGCAGACAGCAGAAGTAGCTTTTGTCTGGCTTGCTGGGTACTGATAACAGTCCAGCCATGGCAGCAGAAGGCTAACCCAGGGAGATCTGTGCACCTTCCCATCATTTCCAAGTGCTCTGAGGCTGCTAGTTTCAGGCTGGGTTGGAGAGTTTTCATGAGCTGCAATCCCCTTTGGGTTTCTACACATGGACAGACAAAAGGAAAAGGAGACTATATTAGAAAAAGATACGTTTCAAAGTCCATGAAAAGATAATTTTTATAATAGCCAATGGCTATTATGGCTATCAGATGAACAAGTTTGGAGTTAGGAAAAAAGGTCAAAACCCAAGAATACTTACCTGCTTTTCCTTACACCAAGGGTCTTCAAGGATAAGGATGAGTTCCTCTTGCAGATGAAAAAATGGCTGGAATAAAAGGTATTAAAAAATCCATGTGCATGTGAACAAAGGAAAGGTCTCCCAAGGGCTGTGAGAACAAAAACAAATGCAACCTCCTGGCCAAGAAGTTCCCCAGCCACAGACATGGAAAATATGTACAGAAAATATCACAGTATAACACCTGGTTCTCTCTCTAAGCCCCCGCAAGCCACTATCAGAGAGACAGGGCTGTGGCCAAGATGCATTTCTGGTCTGACTCAAAATGGCCATAGTTTCATTCTTATGAAAAATTTAGAATAACTGCTTTTCATTTGGGCACTGGAGAGAAAATACCCACAAGGAGTTGTCTCAAGGAGTTGTTCCTGGAGTTGTGCTCCTTAAGCAGGCTCAAAAATTGCTTAGGAAATAGAACTGGGACTCATTGTGGTTTGTCCTCTGAAAGTATCAGCTCTGGGTTTCACAGTGGTCTAAAGAGCAAACGTGAACTTGGGGTCATGAGAACACAACCACAGTGCTCGCTGTCCCACTGCACAGTGTCCCTATTCACAGTGTTGTGAATCCCTGATGCTGTTTCAGCTACCCAGTCTCTAGGAGGATGCATCAGAATTCAAAAGGGAAAGGCAAAAAAATATTGGAGAAAAGTGCATGGAGGGCAGGGAAAGACAAGGATATTTGGAACTTTCATACATGGAAGCAGTCAGCGGAAATGGGACTTTGAAAAGAAATTACTTAAGTTTATTGGGGTGGCAAAGATGAGCAGATACAATAGAAGTGTGTAAAGTCACAAATGCTACAGAGAAAGTAGATAGCAAAAACTCAGATTTCTTGCAAAGTCAAGGAGAAAAGGAAGCCAAACCTATTGCCTATTTGCAGGATGCAAAACAACAATTTGCAAGCTTTCCACCTTTACTCAGCCCTGGTGAGGTGCATCTGGAGTGCTGCGTCCAATTCTGGGCTCCTCAGTAAAAGAGGGACATGGAGCTCCTGGAACAGGTCCAGCAGAGACCACAAAGATGATGAGGGGACAGGAGCACCTCTCAGAGGAAAGGCTGAGAGACTTGGGCCTGCTCAGCCTTGAGACAGCTGAGAGAGGACCTTATCAGTGTATATAAATATCTGAAGAGGCCCTGTTGAGAGGATGGATCCAGGCTCTGCTCAGTGGTGCTGAGAAATGGGACAAGGGGCAATGGGCAGAAACTGATGCACATGAAAGCTGCAAGGAGGCAGGAAGAAGAAGGTACAAGAGATGGTAACTTGTGGGAATGACTGCTCCCTCTTGCCCATCCTATGGGACTGGGCCCAGCAAGATCAGAGCAACCAAGAGGAGGCACCTTCTCACCCAGAAGGTGAGACAACATGGGATGATACTGCCTACAGCATGTAGTGAAGGCCAAAATATTAAAAGGATTCAAGAAGCAATAAAAATTTAAGTGTCTATTAAGCCCTGTGGTGAAGCTCCACAGGGAATCCACAAGTGAAGCTCCACAAGGAATCCACAAGATATGAAGCGGCACAATTAAATGGTTTACCATGAAGGATGATTCTTCACTTTCTCCATTGATTGCATTCTTTCTTCAGACACCTACAGACCACTGCAAAGGTCCATCCTGGGCAGGTCAGCCTTCCAGTCTGATCTGTTTTGACAGTGCTATGTAGTTCACAGTAAACACTGTCCTCCTCCATATATATGTTTTCATGTTTAATGAACAACTTTCCAGTGAGATGAAGTGACAATGAACCAGTCAAATAATGGCAATCTACAAGAGTGACAGGTCTGGGATACAATAAGATATGGTTTTTCACATTGTTTGAACAAGCAGTTATTTTCCAGAGCACAATAAGAACCAGGGTGAGTGCTGCTCTAGTAGCTCTAGAGTACATCTGCAATACTGTATTTTAATAGGAAAGGTGCTTGACAGAGTGGATCAGACCAGTGTTCTACTGTCTTCATCATTAGTTATTCCCAGAGGGTTCACAGGAATGTGAGAGACATCCCACAATAGACCACTAGAAAATAATTTATTCATAAGAAAACCATCTCCTTAACTCACTTTGGTTATTGATGTCCGCCCTACTTTGAAGGCTGAAACCTTTTCCACTTTGGACCTCTTATAATTCATATAAATTCCTAACCCTGCAGAGCGGTTGGCCTCAGTAATACTTCCTGGCAGAAAGTTCCACAGGTTAATTATGTGTTAATTATTTCCCATGTTCCCTTTAAAATACCTGCATCCAAGTCAAAGAAAATGCTCACCTCCCTTTGGTTTCAGTAGACTCAGGGGCTCTCAGGCCTTGGCAGTTGGGGGTGGCACTGACAAGGTGGTAAGGAATCCAGCTATATGTGCAGTTTACATTAAATGGAGCGTACGCCAGCCGCCCTCATTTTTGATAGAGATCTGAGCGCTGCAGAGATTTAAGCTTCCCCACAGTGATCCATCACGGCTCTAGACGCAAACAGAGCTGCATTCTGGGGTGTGCAGCTCCCCGTGGAGCATTTTTCCACACCAACAAAGAAGTCATTGTGTGTGTGTGTTTGTGTGCACGTGTGTGCGTAGCGGATGGGGAGCAGGGAGCCAGCCACAGCACACAGATTGATATCTGCAGAAGTATTAAGTAAATTGTTTCTGTCCCATCCTCAAGCTAAATCATTAAATGCTTGCTTGTGTCTGACATGAGGACCCTGAGCTGGTACTTTGATTCATACCTTCCTGCAGGTCCAGTTTCACACCACACCTGTTGTGACCCACTGTCAACCTGAGAGAAATGGCCCAGCTCTCCCTCGCCTGTCCACTGTCAGTCATTTCCAATGAGTTCCTTGTGCTGGACCACAGGGCTCTGTACAGACACATCAGCTCAGCTGAGTAACCTGAGCACCAGGTCAGCAGCTGGTCCTGGTGACACTACCATGGCTGGTGTGATGGGAGACACAGGCTGGGAGTACATGGACAGAGGTCTCACAGAAGCCCACAACCAAGGACAGGGGAGATTGGTGTCGGCTCATGCTTCCCTTGCCTCCAGCAGCCCTGCCTTCTCCCTCTTGTTGATGCTGGTGCTTCTGAAACTATGCAGTAGGTCAGATGAGGAACCTGATCCAGCTTAAAGCTAACATGACCTTAAAACAGAAAAATACCTAAAGACAGGCTATGATGAGAATTGTTCCCTTGCCCAGTGTGCAGGCTGCAGACTCTGCTGCTGGGGCAGCAGGGACATGAACACAGTGCTGGGAGGGCATGGAAGTAAGGTTGGATGTCAATCTACACAGTGATTAAATTACAGGGATTGAAAAATGATAATGTTTTTCCCCTTTTAGTCCTTACATTTGGGAAACTCTAAACATGCTACCAACACAGCCAGCAGCCTTGGGTTTGCACAGCATGCTGTGCACAGATGCTGGCCCGTCAGTGAGGCTGAGTGCTCCCAGCAGACTGCTCTGATCCCATGTTCCCTCCTCAGCACAGGGGCAGGATGTGAGCGGGAACATGAGATCCAGCAGGAGTCCAGATAAGGGCAGCCTTGCAAAGAAAATGAAAACAAGCAGCACAAGAGAGTCCAGGGACATGAAATCAGAAGAGAATGAGGCGAGTGAGAAGCATATTTGCTTTCCAGGGTACTCAAGCTTTATCACAAGAGCTCTGAAACATCATACGTTCACTTGTTCTCTCCCTCTGGGGACAGTAGCTGCTCGGACATGGTGGGAGGTGACATCTGATAGACTGGAACCTCTTACCCAGGTCTGAGAGACCATACCAACACAATGGCCCTGCTAGACAGGATAGGCATTTTTTTGCAGACCAGAACACCAAAGCTGTTATAGCTGTGCTTAATGTCACCAGAGTTTCAGTCTTATCTTAATGGATAGGAAGGCCCTATTTTTACAATCAGTCAAGAGTCTAAGATCAGCTCAAATAACATTTTCCTCCAGCACCCAGGTTACATTGCTCTGACTCTGAGGAAATGGAATAAACACAGAGACCAAAATTTCAAAATAGAAACACATGAACAGGGATATTTGTAGGATATAATTTTCACAGGTCATGGAGTGCTTGATGGATGCGCCTGAATGTGCGCTAGCATCAGAACTGCTGGCTCCTGATCCAGTAGCCATTTCCTTCCGTATTTCCAGATGCAGAATATTTTTTTCCATAGTCTTAATGGTCCATTAACGATGGCAGCAAAGGGACAAGGACCGTTGGCTCTGCACCTACTGGAGCTTTCCTAGGGAAAGACACAATGACAAATTTACGTATTCCAGCCTTAAAGACAAAATCTGAAAACCTGGCCTTCCTTCCTTTCCTCTGTAAATGTTGGGCTTTCCTAGCAAGTCAAAAATTATGGCATCTAAATACTTGGGAGAGAACAGTCATCAAAAACAGTATAAGCACTTCTGCTACACCTTGGCATTAGCAGTGACTGCAGTTTTCTTTAGAAGCTTCTGAGTGACGGGAAAGTGGATATAAAAAAGAAGAAATAGTTAGAAATTGTACAATATTCAAGAAGACTGTAATAATGTTAAATACCATTTTAAAGCCCCTAAACTACTTTAAAAACAACAAAAAAGGGACTGATTTACAACCTGCTTCACAGCTGAAGGGTGGAGTCCAGTAGGAATATTTGCCTTTGGATATGCTAGTAAAATAACAAACCTATATTAATCCAGTCTTGAACATAACTGCCAACATTTTGAGTGTATCCATCTGTTAACAGTATAGCAAAACAGTCAAAACAGACTTTATTTTAAAAAGGAATAAAAAGATGAAGGCACCGCTAAGACAGAAGTCAGTTATTCATTATAATACTTTTTGCAGCAGCGCTTCACTTCAGAAGCTGGAGAGCTAGTGGTTTTCTTTGCTTTGTCATGAGATGTTTGACATGCAGGTCACGGATGAATAAGTCACGTACACACCCACTTACGGTGTGTATGTATATGTATGTGTACATACATATACATATATATGTACTCAAGATTGAATTAGTAAACTTTTTTACTTGGGAAAGAAGTATGAGGTATAGACACAAGTTCCAATGCACAGAAAAAAATCATATTTTGATTGTGGTTCATGGGTACCCTGGTAGAATAAGGTCACTAATCATGCACCCTCTTGTTGACCAGCTTATCTCAATGTCAACAGCTAATGGGCATGAAGCACGCGAGCAATTACCTTTGAAGCCATTGAACTGGAGTGTTAGAATTGAAATATTACATGGTGGGGCACAGTCATGACTGGCAAGCAAAAGGGGGAAGAGTTACCTAATACCAGCAGCTCCCCCATTACACTGCCCTGGAGGAAGAGGTGAACTGCCAGAGGAAGGTGACTGTGAGAGACAGAACAGCTCAGTGATGTCTCTGCAAAGCTCAGCTGATCAGCTCATGGTGCTAACAGGCTTGCTCATAATTGCTAACAGATTGATGATTACTCACACCACACAGACTATTACAGGGAATGAGCTGAGATGTCTCTTATGGAAACCATTACAGAGAAAACCATTGGGCCCTATCTTCTCTGCATAAATGAACAGAGCTTGACTGAGTCAGCAGAGGTTCCCCTTTTAACATGAACAAAGAATGTGGCCCCCCTGCTTCAAGCCCTCAAACCATGCCAAAACTGTCACCTTTAAGGTCTGAGTGATCAAGGTTTGCTCTGTCTCCCAAACAATTCTTTGACCAAGTCCCTCAACATAGGTAAAGCAAAGTAAATTGAAATATTCCAACCCATACTTGAACAGAAATTAAATAACAAAAAAGACAGACTTACAGTACGAGAACAGGTTGTGCTTGACTCTTGGTACCAAACTCTTCCTCAGTGAGAAGTTTGACTTTTGTATATTTGGCAGGTAGTTGCAGACAACATGGTGGAGACACAGGCCTGCCCCAGCACCAGTACCTGGCAGGTGACACAAGACACGTGACAGGAGGAAAACACCTTTCTGTGATGTGCTGGGATCTTGAAGAACCACACCGCTTATTGCCCTCACCATTGCCAGTAGTTTGTGACTAAATAATAGCACCCAAAGATGTCAATAATAGCTTTTCACTGTGGAGGTTACTCCAAACATGAGTGAAGAAACGCCCTCCCTTCACCACGTAACTTCAAACATAAAAAGCAGAAGTCTAAGAGCAAAAGCACAGGCAGCTCTAAAATAAAACAATTGTTTATAACAAACAGCTGACCTACGCACCTGTTCCAAAAAGTACTTGTTGGGCATCCCTCATTGTCCATGGCAGAATAGGACCATTTCGGGTTGAAGACAAGTGCTACCACCATGCTTTTTTTTTGTTTCATTGTTCAGAAAAGCAGACCTCCACCTCAGCACCATTCTCCAGCTAGTTTTCTTCTGGTAGGTACACGTTAAATTCAGGATGACACTGACACCCCAGCCATATTGGTCAGTCAGCTCCAAAATGACAGCTCTCATTTTAATGACGGAAGTTTATAATTATGTGATAATTAACTGTGCCTTGGGCTTCTGGGTACTATCCTCATGGAAAGCAAAAGAAAATGCTGGTGAGCTCCTGAGTACACTGAAGCCAGTGGGTCTGATGGATCAGTGGACTGAAGCTAACAGTATGAAGTTCAAGGCCAATTGCTGCATTTGGTCACAACAACCCCAAATAACACTACAGGCCAGGGGCAGAGTGGCTGGAAAGGTGCCCAGCAAAAAGGACCTGGGGTTGCTGGCCAAAAGTGGTTGAACATGAGCCAGTGTGTGCCCAGGTGGCCAGAAAGGCCAAGGGCATCCTGGCCTGGATCAGGAATAGTGTGGCCAGCAGGACCAGGGCAGGGATTGTACTCCTGTACCCAGCACTGGTGAGGCCACACCTTGAGCTCTGTGTTCAGTTCTGGGGCTGATGCCTGAAGAGGCCACCTAAAAACAGAGACTAGACAGGACTAAGGGAATAAGGTAGGTATTTATTTGAAGGGCCTTCAAAGGTACCCCCTGGGAAGCCAGAGGCTATTGCCAAGATAGACCCCAAGATGGATGACAGGTCACGAGTTCTTCACACTTTTATAGGTTTGATTCGTTTGCATATCAGAGTTAATTCTCCAATTAAAGCTTCAGTTTAATGATGTAATTCCCCTCAGCTTGCCCTCCTCTCAAAGGCTTTTGGTTTATACTTTTTGGGCCTAGGATGGTCTGGATGTCCTTGAAGAGCAGGCCCAGAGAGACTTTGTTATGTCTACCTAGTGCGAGAGAGCAGAAATTAACAGGCTACAAGAATCTTCAGAGTTACACACTAGGCAGTACAGAATTTGAAAAAATATAGAAGTTAAAACCTAAGGCATCAGGGCCTTCATGACAAGAAAGACATTGAGGGGCTGGAGGGTGTCCAGAGAAGGGCAATGGAGCTGGGGAAGGCTCTGGAGCACAAGTCCTGTGAGGAGCAGCTGAGGGAGCTGGGGGTGTTTAGTCTGAAGAAAAGGAGGCTCAGGAAGGACCTTATCACTTCCTACTACTTGAAAAGAGCTTCTTGCCAGGTGGAGATTGGTGTCTTCTCCCAGGCAACAAGTGATAGGACAAGAGTACATGGTCTCAAGCTGTGCCATGGGAGGTTTAGATATCAGGAAGAACTTGGTCTCTGAAGGAGTTGTTTATTAGGCTGCCCAGGGAAGTGGTGGAATCACCATCCCTGGAGGTGTTCAAGAAATGACTGGACATGGCACTTAGCGCTGTGGTCTAGTTGACAAGGAAGTGATCAGTCCAAGATTGAACTTGATGATCTTGGAGGTCTTTTCCAACCTAAATCATTTTGAGATTCTGCGATTCTGTGACTTTTACCACCAGTATCAAAGGATCAGGATATCATTCCATACTCTATATCAGTCTATAAACTGAGTTTGAGTCTTGGCTGGGCAAATTACTTAACAAACCATTTAACAATTTATTGCTTTTGGGAGACTTGCTTATTTTCCTATGCCTTTGTTTTCTTCTCTGACAGAACATTCAGAGCTTTATAAACCATAATTAGCAGATTTGGAAAGCACTTAGAGGTCTTGAGATAACAGCATGCTACAGGTGCACAGTGTATTTATTCTTAAATAAGGACACTTCAGGCCAGTGGTCCTCAACCTAGAAGCTGCAAAGCCATAGCTTACAGAGTTGGGTTGCAAGTTCATTGGAAGTAAAACCAGCTCACAAGTAGAAACTGTGACATGAACCTCGAAGTGGTACTGGGAGTGAGGTCACGAACCTGGTGGTGAAGCCAGAAGAAAACGTCTGTCAGTTTTGCTAGCTCCAGAAGAGCTTAAAATAGCAGGCGTCGTGCTGATAAATATGTTTCCACTCAAGGCTACAATGCAAAGTCCCACAGACGTGCTTTTCTGTTGAGCTCTCCCTCAAGAACAACAACAGAAAGTTCTGCCTATGCCAGTGATCTACTCAATTAGATTTTACTTCAATACGTGTTAAGAGATTGGAACAAGATTTTAAACAAACTTTTACCCCCAAAAAGAGCCTTAACAGACTCAAACCTATATTTCCCATGTGTATACATCATCTGAATAATAATAATAAAAAGTCTCTGGGACATACTGTGAATATCAGTTTGGCTACCAGCTTTACTGCATGGAAAACTTCCCAGCAGGTGGTTGTAATCCTTCTAGAAAGGAACAGGGCTGGATCAGCAGCGCCTTGGGGTGTTAGGTGCCCGTCTCTTATTGGATTTACACTGTGATAATCTAAGCACAAACCATTGCTTCTTGGGTTACTTCATTAAAAAGCTGACATTTTGGTTCATGAAGCCATGTCTAATCTAAGCACTTGGCTTGCATTTGGTTTATCAAAGGTAAACAACTGTTGTCTTCAGCTTTTACAAAGCTTACTGGTTTTTCCTGGGCATTGGACTCTCTCTTTGTCCTAAAAGTATATTTCATTTCTCAGGAACATTATGTCCTGGAAAACATTTTTCATACAGAAATAATAAATAAATAAAGAAATCCCCCTCCAACAGGTTTTCATTTGTCACATATAATTTATGCCCATGTAAGATTCATTCCTTAAAATAAATACTGAAACCTCAGAGAAAGCCCTTGTTCAGGTCTGCAAGGAGAAAAAGTGCCGTGTAAATGGGAGTGGTGGTTCAGCGCAGCCTGAGCCCCACTGGTACCCTCAAAGAGCAGAGCAGCAGACCGGAGTTTTTACTGGCCTCTGTTGTGTCTGTTGAACTGTTGCTCCGTCTTTAGTGAAATCTCAAGCAACAGAAATCCTCTATTAAAACCACCTGCACAGCTTTGTCAGCCGAGCTCCGTGCTGTCAAATGGCTTAGCTTCTTAAGCCAATACAAGTCATTAAGAAGAAGGTGAATTAGAGATTTAGACATTGCCGATAGTAACTATCTCTGATCAATTGATATCTTCCTCTGATAGAGCGGCGCTCCCCGGCCGACCCCCTTCTCTGCCTCATCTGTGCAGACCCCGACCACTGGATCTAATTATGGGTGAGGAACACCAGGCCCTCGTCAGCGCTGAAAGGCCATCAGTAGGCCTATCCATTAATAACTCTCCTGTGCGCTGTACATTGTAATTGTCAGACTGCAATTTACAGTAATCCTCCAATGCAAAAACTTAAATAGCTGCAGCTGATTTGAAATTCATACAACCAGTTGAAAGAGAGAAAAACAAGATGCACGGGTTAAAAGGCCAAATTGTGCAAGTGTGTGCGCTGAGTGACAGACATTTTAGTACTAGCCTGGGACCATATTTTAAAAGGTCACTGAAAACTTTTGGCTTAGGCCCTCTGACAAACAATGAACTTTCCATATATTTATTTGCCATCTCTTTGTTTTTACAGCAAGCAGAATAAATGAGTTAAATGACGTTGTGCGGGTCTGCACATTGTCAGCACAGGTTATAAGTCATTATTAAACTCCATCAAATCAGACCAAACCTGGTCTAGGCAATGAGACTAAAAGTTATTTGCATTCCTTCTGTCATAAAAAATCATATCCCCTTACCCAAGACTTTCGTTTCTTTATTAAATGCAGCCACAAGAGTATTTCAGGTCTGGCAATGTGAGCTCAGGAAAACCTACTCTGTATAACTCAGTGTAACAGCTTAGAACCGATTCCACTAAAATGTCCCAGTTGAGTGTATCTGGGCACTCAATCAAGACACACATATTACTTTTAAATAAGATTAGCCTTTATATTTTGCTGCTTAAGTTAAAACTTTTCATGTCATTCTCTCATTTTATGTAAACTCCAACATAATTCTGTTTTAGAGAATACTTCAAACAAATTAAAATCCTCAACTTGAATGTGTCTAGCAAAACTCGCCTAATGGCATAGCAAGCTGTTTGGTGACACTAAAACACTTTTAAATAAGATGAATTTTCCCTGCGTTGCCCTGGCTTTGTAATTACTGCTGCTGAACAGCAGACGCCTTTGGTTACAATGGCAAAAGCAGCGGCTTGTGCTCTGAAACTTATTTGACAAATAACTTACAAGTGACCTGCAACATCTGTTTAAAAAATCGTCCTTTCGTATCTGCCTCAAGTCGAGTTCAGCATCAATTTTGAAATGCAAACATATCATCTGGGGCCAAGGGCAGCTCTTACACATACACAAGGCATGGTGCAGGGAGGGGGCGGGCTGCAGGCGCCTTCCTTATGCCAGTCAAGGGGAAAGAAAATGTTTAAGTAAGCCTCCATCCGAGCTACCAGCTTGTAGTGTCACAGTAGTGAGATCCAGTGACACTCAGCAATGGGCCTGATACCAGTGGTGCTCAGATCCTGGGTGCTCAGGAAGGCATGAGCCATGGTGGGATGGGACTCGGAGAGGTGGAGAGAGATGACCAGGGCTTTCAACCACCCTGGACATCAGCTGGAGCAGTGGGACCACAGAACCTCCAAAACCCAGCCATGAGCTTCGCTCATCTGGGAGGTGCCAGCAATGCCTATGGAGGTGTGTAAGTCACGCCAACCCCTCTGGAGCTGAAAACACCTATTTAGCAAGTAAAGGACTCCGTACTCCAAAGAAAACCAGAAAAAGGATTTCATAAAACTAATGACAGCCTAGTTTACACTCACAGAATGCTATAGTGATGGACATGATGCTCTTCAGCCTCTAAACCTCTCCTCAACCCTACCTCTCAATAGTTTACTACCATGCTGCTTGGCGTAACATTGGCTCAGGCTGAGATGGTACAAAAGCAGATGGAAGAGTGAAATAGAGCACTTCTCTCTTCTTCAGAGATGGGAAAATTTTTTTCAAGGTTTTATATGTCTTTTTATGTGAAAGTCGGTAAAAAATAAAAATAAGAAATTCTGACTGTATGTAATCCTGAATTACATTATTTTGGATCTGATTTAAAAGTAATACAACAAGGTTTGATTCAAATAACATGTGCAGTACAGATACCCCTTCACATCAATAAATATAAGTAGTTTAACTATTGAATATAAACTTTTAGAGAACTATTTCATTATTGCAATCAAAATAGTCTGCTTCTAACTTATGTGGAAGCTCATGTAAAATACAGGTTGAACAATACTGAAAATATTGATTTTTGTAGCTTTAAAAGATATTTGCTTGTAAGAGATCAAAGGCAGATCTAAAAGTTTACTTGTGCAGGTCTCTTTTTCTCTCTGCTGCTTTTTTCATTTACTTTCTTATACATGAATTTAATCAGCAACCAAGCTCAACCATCAAGTGATAACATTTCTGCAGCTAATTGTAGCATATTGGAATCTAGTAAGGAATATTATTAAACTGTCCTATAATTCACGTTTTGTGTGAAAAACTGGGACTTGAAAAACACCTGCCCAAACAATTCATAAACACACAGCACAGCAAATACCTATGGTAATTCACTGGATTTACAACCGTCATATTATATTAAACATACAGTATCAAAATTTATCACCTATTACACAGATTCCTGTTTTAATAATATCTTGTTCTTGTACAATTGCACCTTCTTTCCCAAAGGGTCCCAAAGCACTTTAAAATCATACATACAGGAATTGCTTCATTCACTGTGGAAATACAGCTGCCTCTGGGGTGGGGTGGGGTTCGGGGAGCAGAGGAATTGTGCACAGCCCTTATAAACACTGACACTCGAGAGGGATGTCTGGGGACGGGGAGCAGAGAAAATTATACCCAAGCCTCGGGAGCATTGTATAAAAAGCATAATCACAGTTGCAGGTGAGGGAGGTGCACAGGCAGCTGTGGCAGAAGTTAGCACAATTCAGGGCATTCTTGCCCTAACCATCACTGGTAAGCTGTCCTACCATCACCGTAGGGCCAGCCTGCAGCCTTCAGCTCCAACCCTCCGGCAGTGGGTCATGCAAAGGGATGAGCCTCCCCGTGGTGCAGCTCTGGCTGGTGAGGGAGTTGAGCTGCAGGCTCTTTGCACTGCCCGGATTCCCCAGAGATAACCCCAGCTGTGTTTCCAGGAAACCACAGGAAAATGGAGCCCACTGATAGATACCTCTATGGTGGGCAACTGGGTGAAATTGGACAAAAATAATGCAATATTAGAACAGATCAGGAAATGCATGGATTTTTGCTAGGCCGTTGACCTAGTTAGAACTTGGCTGTTGAAGACTGCTGTTACCTACACCACTGAAAAATGTTTGTGCTCCTTAGCTGGCTCCAACTGCAGCTTCATCTCCTTCATACTTGCCATAATTGCCAAAGCAGTCTCCTTTGCCTTCATGTCAGCCCCAAATCTCTTCAGCCTGGTCTCGTTCAGGACTTTCTCTGACCCTCTTTGATCAAGGCAAGGAATCAACTTCCGAATTATTAGATTTTGCTTTACAAGGAAATCAAATGAGAAGCTTAAAACTGGCTCCTGAAAATCACTACCAATGGATTTACTCCTGCCTACCAGACTACTCTGGTTCTGCCTGTTTCCACCACTGCTCAGCTCTTCCCCACAATGCTCACCCCTTTCTGGGGGTGTTATTTATGTGCTGGGTTGCCCGGGTCTGTTTCCTTTCCTCTGTATATTTGAAGTGTCTCTGAAACTTGGCATTTCTTCCAACATATTTTCAGTCTATGGCTTTCTCTATTTGTTGATGTGCTTCAGGTAGTTTATGCAGGTCCCCCATCACTCCTTGCCTCAGTCACTGTAGTTTCTGGGATTTCCTGACACACATCAACACACCATATCCTATCGAAAAAGCAGCTGCTATATATCTACCATAGACTACATACTCTCGTCTAGTTTAGTTCCTACAGCCTATGTGCCATAAGGCTCTGCTGCGATTTATTTAGCTGCTGCATTAAGTAACCCTTCACATTAGCTAATCTGCCAATAAACCACCATCACTTTACAAGAAACCTTCCACAGAGGTTGCTGTACGGTTGTTTTACACCATAATAAATGGTGTAAACAATAATTTAAATTCAACAGCTTGCAATTAAATATTAAGTAAAATAAGGATTTCCCTCTCAATGTGAATGCACAAGGATGTGTGTTTGATTCAGCCCTGCAAAGTGGATGGGGAAGGTCTCACTTGCCTTGCTGTACCTGCTGAGAAGAGTGGCATTCTTTGGGAATTCAGCTCTCCGTGGCAGGCAGTACTCAGTGCTCCATGAAGGAACCCTTCTAGCTGACAGATTCCACAGAAAGAGCAACTTTTTTAAAGCCAAACAAAGCCATTTGGTCCAACAAAAAATGGTTAGTAAATCTTTCATAGATCCCTTCCCATCTCCACCACCAGCAATTTCAACACCGTTGTTGAGGCAGAGTCGCAGGAACTTTTGCCCTTGTCCTATGTGAGGCTTTTGCTGGCACAGCCCTGCACAGCAGCCAGTTGGCCAGACAGGGAGTACAGCTGCCTATGCCATGCTTGTTTGTATAATGAGATCTCTTTTGCCTAGAGCACATGTACTATGTAAAGCTGGGAAAAAGGTGATGAGTGCTGCTGGCAGGAATATAATGCCCTGCTATTCCAGCTAGAATCACCCTGAAAGCAATATTTTCTTAACTTGAAATTGGTGCTGCAAAATAGCATTAATTGCTATAGTTGTGTGAGAATAGGGCAGATCTTGTAATAGGCAGAGAAGTTGCGGATGTCCAATCCCCGGAAATGTTGAAGGCCAGCCTGGATGGGGCTTTGAGCAATCTGGTCTAGTGGAGGTGCCCCTGACCATTGTGGGGCAGGGTGAAACTACACTTTAAGATCCCTTTCATTCCAAACCATTCTATGACTCTCTAATCTTAACTATCAAGCTCCTGAGGCTCTGCTGAATTCAGGGAGGGCTTCATTCAGACACCTGGGTCTTGTCTAAAGTCAGGCAGTGACTGGAGAATGAATACAGGAAAGTAAAAATAACTGATTTAAGTGGCTGTAACATAAGAACATGGAAGCAGATGTCTGTGCTTAACAAGATGTGTTTTCTGCTTTTTTACTAATGATAGTGAGACAGGCAACACTTACAAACATAATGCTGTTCTTCTCTCTGTGTTGCTGTACAGATGAGAAACTAAGTAAAGTTAAAAGCCTTACCCTAAAAGTAATGTGAAAGTGCCACTCAAGTACTTCTGTGACAACTGCTTTTCCAAAGGAATATATAGTTGAGGACTGGACGGGTATACTGCCGTCTCCTCATGGAACTCAGTGCTTCAGTTACATAAGTGATGTTTGCAGCTTAGCACCAGTTTATTACAAATGCTGGAACAGCTGCAGCAATTCATCTTCCCCACTTCAGGCCAAGTGGCAGTAAAGAAGAGAGGATCATCCTCACCCTGGCAAGAGATGAGTGTGACCCTGGAATAATGAGTGATTCCCTGGCCACGCTGCAGTCTGATGAAATCTTCTTTTCCCCTTGTTCCATCACTTTCCCTGGAAGAACATTTCCAGCTTCAGACTACTGTGTGAGACCCATGTCATCAGCTCAGTGCCATCCCAAGGTTAGGGAGGAAGGGGCCTCTTTCTCATTCAACTCACCTCATTTTCAAAGGGTGATCTCAGGGCAGGACAACCAAATGGTGGCCTGCAGCTCCGCTGACAGCAGAGAAATGGGTGGGAGTTAGCCCCAATGCATTCTGCAGAGGGCACCTGTCTGCCTGAAGCAGAATCGTCATAGAATCATTGAGTTGTTTAGGGTAGAAAAGATCTCTAAGATCTCAAAGATCATCGAGTCCAACCATTAACCCAGCACCACAGTGTTCATCACAAAACCATGCCCCCAAGTGCTACATTCACATGCCTTTTGAACACTTCCAGGGATGGTAATTCTACCACTTCCCTGAGCAGCCTGTTCCAGTGCCTGACCACTCTTTCAGTAAAGAAATTTTTCCTAATATCCAACAACTTACCCAACTCAAGGCCATATCCTCTAGTCCTGTCACATGTTACTTGGGAGAAGGTTATCTCAGAAATCGGCAGCTAGTGAACGTGCCACGTTTTATTAAAAAGCCTGAAAAAATAGAAGCAGAACCGCTGAGGCTGCCTTTGCACATCACTATGTTTCTCACCTTCTGCTTGACATCTGGAATTTATACTTCTCATATCTGAAGAACTTGAGCTCAAATGCACTCAAGTTACAGAGCCCAAGTCGATGTCTTCCCAGTGACTTCAGTGAGAGCCAGACAGGAACTCAGAACTACATGAAATTTTCAAGCTAACGGAAGAAAATTACTTCAATTTAAAAGCTAGCATGAGACTTCAAATAAAATACACATAAAAGGTAACGTTAAAAATATAGTATAAGCCAGGTAAGTGGAGATGGTTAAGCAGCAAAGTACATGATACCGTTTCCATAAAACTGGGAAGGTTCTTGGTTATTGTGCTCACCAAAATGAAATTATTGTTCACATTCTACAATAAGGAAAGACCTAACCACAGCTATTAGGAAAATAAAACCTGCTTACATGTCAGTACTTACACAGTACACAATGCCGGTGTCCACTGACATGGAGATTTCCTCTAAGGAACAGATTCTGCACCTGGACTCTAGAAGCAGTGTTAAGGGAAGCCCATACGAGCACCAAACCTTCTCCTCTGTGTTTCTGGATGTGAAGTTATGATTAGCTTTTTTACTACTTCTTTTCAGAACAAGCATTACCCAAAACTTATTCCCCTCAGTTTTCCAGCTCCTTTTATTGTATGATTTTACTTGAGAGTAGTAACAGCTAAGCACATACATCTTAGTTCAACTGATGCAATTATGAAACACATTTTTTCTTGTAATAAGGAAATAAGAAACCAGTACCTGTAGAGTCTTCCTCAGATGTATTCTCTCTTCAATTCCTTTAGGGTGAGCACTGAGGACTGTCAGAAGGACAAACAGCAGAGCTTTAAACTAGCATCTAAGGGGGGAAGGGGCAAAACCAGGCTCACTAGTGATGAGTGATGGGATGGTGTGCCAGAACTTGACAAAATGTGCACTGATGGGATCCCTCAATCTGCTTCACCAGGCATTGGCTAAAATGTACCACACCTGAAATGTTTCTACACTAATGCACACATCAGGAGGAGCAAACAAGAGGAGCTCCAGGCTTTGGCCCAGTCCCAGAGATTTGACATCACTGGCATAAGTGAAAACTGGTGCAACAAGTCCTGTGACTGGAGTGCCCTGTTGGAGGGTTCCAGGCTCTTCAGGAGGGACACGCAGGTCAGAAGAGGCAGGGGGTGGCAATGTAGGTAATAGAAGGGGTAGAATGTATGGAGATCACACTTGGCAACGGCACAGTTGAGAGCCTCTGGGTAAGAATCAAGAAGCAAACAAATAATGTGGATGTCATTGTGCAAGTCTGCCATGGACCTCCCAGCCAGGACGATGGCAATGACTAATTATTATTTGAGGAATGAAGGATCACTTCCATGTTAATTGCCCTTGTCCTTATGGGGCCTCAACTTGCCAGAAATCAATTGGGAGCATCACACAGCTGGTACAACCCAGGCCAGAAGATTCCTAAAAAGCCTGGATGACAACTTTATGAAACAATTCCTAAGGGAGCTGACTCAGAAAGACGCCCTCCTTGATTTGCTCCTTGTCAGCAGAGCGGATCCCGTAAGCCAAGTGCAGATTGGCAACCACAAAGTGATCAAGTTTAAAATCTCTGGTGACAGGAGGAAAAGTGCCAGCAAAATCTCAGCTATGCACACAAGGAGAGCAGACTTCAGGATGCTCATGGAATTAGTAAGTAAAGTCCCCTGAGCTGGCAGACCATGACTGTGAGAATGATCAAACCCCAGTCAACCCTGAACTTGTGGGATCTGCTGCTCCAGCTGTCTCCCTATAAATCTATGGGGCCTGATGAGATTCACCTAAAAGTCCTTGAAGAGCTGGCTGATGTCATCACAAAACCTCTCTTTGATAATTTTTGAGCAGTCTTGGAAATCTGGAGAACTCCCAGCTGACTGAAAGCTGGTAAACCTTGTCCTGATTTTCAAGAGGGGCAAAGAGGACCCTGGAAACTACAGGCCTGTCAGTCTCACTTCATTGCCTGGTAAAGTTACGGAGATACTCAGGGAGGTACTGAAAAACACCTGAAAGACAATGCAGTCATTGGTCACGGCTTCATGAGAGGAAAGTTCTGCTTATCAAACCTGACCTCCTCTTACGGCAAGGTAACTCACCTAGCTGATACAGGAAAGGCAGTAGATGTAATTGGTTTGGATTTCATAAAGCTTTCAATATCGTCTCTCACAGCATCCTCCTGGACAAAATGTCCAGCCCCCACCTGGATAAACACATCATGGGATGGGTGAGCAACTGGCTCACGGGTCAGGCACAAAGGGTTACAGTGAATGGGGTGACATCAGACTGAGGACCTGTCACTAGTGGGGTTCCACAGGGCTCCATCATCAGCCCTCTGCTCTTCAACGTCTTCATTAATGACTTGGATGCAGGACTGGAACGGATACAAAGCAAGTTCACAGACAAAATACGTGGCCACCTGCCTTTGAAGCAGAACCTCTACTGATTTTATACCTTGACTTTCTGGAAAACTGAGTTTGTTTCACAGTGCTACCCAGCAATGGATGGACCACTTTTTAATGAAGCTGAGGCAGCCATACCTCACCTCATTTTGCCACAATTAACAGGATATAATGGCATCTTCAACTAATTTTTATTACTATTATTTTCAGACCAATTTTCCTGCAGAAAATTTTGGGAAAGAAAGCTTTCTTATTTGACTCCCTTGCTAGAACTGGGGAGGTGGGGGCTGTGTTACCCTTACTAGACTACACACTGGAGCTTAAAGGGCCTTACCCTTAAAGGCCACTCCTCCAAATCCCAGAAAAAGCTATCACCGTGCCTAACAGCAGCCCAGCAGGCTCTTCTCTATAACTTAAGGCAAAACATGTAGTAAAAGTTGCCCACTGCAGATGCCAAACAAGCGACTGCTGCATTGTGAAGTCTTCAGAAAGGAATACTCCTGATCTTTGTCTGACAGGTCTGACTTGTCTCCATGAAAGATACATGACACTACTGCGCCAGTCAGAACTGTACAAGCACACTTTCAATATTCAGGATATGCAAAATACTAACAGAAAACAAACAGAAAAATAATGAAATTCCTGTTATTAATGCCGAGACTATTAGCTTATATTAACAATATTGTTCTTAAAACATCTGCCAGTCATACAAACTTGTGTTACAGAACCCTTGTGCTCTGGGGCCTCCCACACCAACAGACATTTTGCAGGTATAATGGTCAACACAGAGATCAAATTGTACCACATACACCATCATTTTTAACTGAGTGTCCCTCAAGAGTCTTCACATAGCTATGAAGACAGTTCATTCATCAGAGGAAGGAGACAAGCAGACTTATCTTTAAACAAGGTCAAGAAATATTGTTTTCACAAATGTTTTCACAATTTTTTTTAAATTTAGACTGAACAGCAACTTTCTGGTAAACTCTAGAAGATTTATGGAGAGATAAACAGGAATTTTAAAAATATCAAAACAACAATACAAGGTGAACAGACCATAACTTTATTGGAGATATACTCAGCTACAATTATTACAAAAAACTATTAAAGGTAATTGTGATCCATAAGGTGCAGATTGCAAACTTCTGCAGCATGATTACAGTATGAATGAATTACATTTTATGTCCCTTAAAGACAGCTGCAGCATGTGATGGTAAATATTTTATTGTCCATCAAATTATATTTGTTATTCTTTCTACTTGATTTTAACCATCTTTTCAGTCACACTATTTACAATAAAAAAGCCTGCAATTTCCAATTATTGTTCACAAACATTTTTCTCCCTAACTTGCTGCTGCAGTAAATTCTGAGTGCATCTACAAAGCAATTAAAGTAGTCTGTGGTTGCCATTCAAATAAAAGAGGGAAAACCCCAAGGACTTTATTGGATGAAATTTATTTTTAAGAAATGTAGTTAGCTTTGATAGAAGTTAATTTTAACTGCTAGTGGAGTATACTACAATGACCTCTAGATATTTGCTAACATAATTCATATTGAGTTACAGCTGATATTTAGATTACATTTGATGGTCATGAACTGTAGTGTTTAAAGCTTAAAATCTAATATGAAAGAAAAGAAATTGACTTCTTGAATATTAGAGCAACTGAAAAAGGATCAATGTCAGTAATTACGTACCAAAAATCAAAATGCTTCTTGCTTCACTCATGTAAAAAATACAGATTTCCATAAGAATGTGTTCACGGGGAACCCCATCCAAAACAAACTCAGAATACTGTCAGAGTCAAGTGCAGTATCACAGCAGACCACGATGCTATTTGTCATTTTCGGATTGCATATGCTACTGTGACTGAGATACTAAGAATTCATTTTCTGTACAGATAAATGCATAGAATATGTAGCATATGTTATGTCATATGCAGTAACATAAACCTCCCGCATTTTCCAGTTGATGGTTCTGTATTTGCTCACAAGGAGGAAAAACGAAACTCTGCAACATACATGCAAGCACAAGATCTTCAGGTATGTAAATGAATGCAGTTCCATTACTAAAATGATACTACATCAATTTGCACTAGCTGAGGATCCAGCACCTCATCCCTGGGCCACCACTGTATTCCTCCCCAGCACCGAAACTGGTTCTTGTTCAAGGTCAGTATTTGGCAGTTGCAACATAACTACTGTGTAATGAGACTTAAAAATAGTAGGCTTTTTTTTGTATGGACTTTAGCAGCATCAAGCTGAACAAACACTTCAGAAGTCACTACTGGGCACTCAATATTCAGACTGAACAGAGATTTAGTTAAGGTTGACAAATTACTAGGGGCTGTCTTCTCCCAAAAACTACATTATATGCGTTAAATGTTGGTTTGTTCAGAGATAATTACTGGAGTGTCAGTCAGAGGTCATTCTAATGTTAATTACTTCACATAACAGTAAAATGATGTAGTAGAAAAATAATAGCTTTAAAATACAATCAAGAGGTGTTACACATCTTTGTTGTATTTTTCCACATACAGTAAAAATGCCACAGACGTTACAAATGACCTATTTAAGTTGTGCAAGTAAATGACACATTGCAGGCATTAAAAACTATCTTTTTCAAAGTCATTAAATCAGAACAGCAGCAAGGCCAAACCACATTTTTCCTCTCTGTTAAGCATTTTTTCCTTGAAATGAGGTAAAGCATGGTACCAAGTGCAATGCTTATTTGTGCTACATGAACAGAACAGCGCAAAAAAAAAAGCCATAAAAATTAAAACACAGCATAGTTAGGAGGACTGTTTAAAAGTACAGTATAACAGGACTTAGATAAAAAACCCCAAGGTTCATGCCAATTAACCCCCACACTACTTATGATGAGCCTGTGTGGCTGCTTTTGAAGATGGGCTGCAACAGTCCGCTTACACTTGTGCTTACAGCATGTCAAGTGATTTCTATCCCAACCTTCAAATGCTCAGATTTAGGTCTTTAATAGCATACACTGTCCAGTATCAAAATCATATCAACTGTAGGGTAAAACACACAGATGTATAACATGGAAACTAATAAGGATTTTCTGTCTCAAAGGATAAAAAGTATTTCAATGAGGTCACACTGGAAAAAATCGTGGCATTTAAAATGCATTTAAAAATGCATCAGCAGCAGAAACTACTTTATAGTCAGCCACTACACATTTCGGATGTCCAATTCATACGCTTTATCTAGTAACAAAGTGATCATTAAACTGTTCTGAAACACAGAGTAAGTTCAGCTGATTTTCTCTGCACCCAAACACTCCATAACCACTTCACTGCTAACAATTACCTGAAACCCCTGAGAATCTATAACCTTATAACAATCAGTATAATTAGGCATTCAAAGAATAACTGAAATTTTAGTTTTTCATAATGCAATTAAACTACTTAAGACTTTCTAGATGATCTGATTTAATCTGCTGATTGATGTCTGGCCAGAATTGTTGCCATCAGTAATCATGCATTTTCACTAAGAAACTTCAGTCCTACCACAAAGAGCGAGCTATAGCTTAAATCAGTGACTTTTTTTTTTAGTTTTGTAAGCAGCTAATGCAAAGCAATTTACATTTAAGAATTTGGACTGCATGTTTTTATTGTTCCGTATCACCATATCATTTACACTTGCAGTTCTTATACCTCCTTGTTATATTTTCATGACTGAAGTACCAAACAAATACTAGACTTTTTTATAAGCTAGTATTTTAATTCTTGGTCTGACTCCTGTAACAAGCAGCTTTCAAATTCAAGAATGGTCCTTTTCACAGACTGAAAAGTGACTGAGATAGCAAATATACGAACTTTTGAAAACTGTATTTCAGAAAAGCTTAATATCTGTCCCTTGTCACTAAGGCATTTACTTAATTTTTTTGTTAAGAAAGCAAGAGCTGACAGTTTTTGTTTTGTTTTAGTGTGCATTTGTGAGGAAAGGAATAGGGTTTAAAAGCAGGAAATACAGTATTTGTTTGTAATTTAATTCATAAGACACAGCATCAAGTTCAAACTATTGTGCTGGAAAACATTAAAACACCTTGCTCTGCTTTCTCAAACTTCAAGCATAATTAACAGGGCAAAATTGCAGCAAACCTCTACTGATACTGGTGGGAATACAAGACCCACAGCTTTTTTTAAAAGGTAAATTAAGAGGTATTATAGTTACAGTGCAAAAAATTAAAATTTCAAGCATAATACATAAACATAGCACCAAAACAGAAAAAAACCCAATGCATGCAAAAATAAAAAAGGAAAAGAAGAGAAAAAAAGAACTGAGGTATTTAAGTGAAGAGTGCCTACAAAAACCTAATTAAAGAAGTATAGGCAAAGCCTAAAAAATAAAAGTATGATTTCCCCCCACGCTCCCAGTAGACCAATGAGCTAGTTTCTCTAAATTAAGGACCTAAATCACAGATGTATCAAAAGTACGGCAGTTATATCTCAAACATCAACTTTCATGTTATTTAACAGCACAGCTTTGGTAGATGAAATATGCATGCAACTCTGAAAAACAGTAAGAAATTTACGTGGAAATATCTCTAAGTGTAAAGGTGCTTTGTTTGTTAAATACGTAACCAATTGACTATAAAATCTGCAGCATATCTTAGGTGTGATATGTCTAAGGTTATTTTGTTAGTGACAGTTTGCACTGTGCAATTATTTGTTGCTGTTTCCAGTATTGGAACTATCTAGCTTGCAGGTTTGTGTAAAATTGGAATTTTAGCCAAAGACCATATTTCATTTATGGTATAAAAAAAACTGTAGACCAACCACCTCCTCAGAATTGTTAAAAATAACCTAATTACATATATATGAATATAATTTCTATTATAATCCTGTAATAAGTCACAGCTATAGTAATGAGTTGTACTGTAAATATAGAGCTGTATCATTGTAAAATGCATAACAAAATGAAGGGAATGTAAAACAGTTTGTTCCAAAAAAGATCAGAAATTAAAGATTATTAATGAGGGTTTATTTATTTTTAAGGCAAGAACCTTTTTTTATGCAAGACTGTGTGGCAAAAGGAAACCGAAGTTTCACTCTACCAGTATGCCAGCCATTTCAATTAATATCTGTCCCTAACAAATAAGTGCAATAATGATTGGGAATGCCATCTTAATGTAAGAAGATGACATGGAGAGAAAAAAAAGGAAAATAAAAAGGAGAATACTGGCACACTTAATCTTTCTTATACCCAATCATCCAGTACAGTTTATCAACTGCTTTATGACTGGCACTAGTGCACAGATTGAAGAATTTCAAGATTACTATATATAAATCTAGCAACTGCATTAGGCATAAGCTCCCTGGCCTTCTAATACTAAGCAAAGCTGTACTGACAAGAAAAGTAAACCAAAAAGACCTGACAACAATTATTCTGAACACTTGCTAAATGTCATCATTAAAGCACTCTCGTGATTAAACAAAGCAGAAGTGAGGAAAGAAGACAAGATTGTGTTTGCGCAAAAAACTATAACTACAATTAGTTCCAAAATTTTATACATGTTAAATGTTTTGTTACCTATTCCGTTATCAAACAAACTTTAAATTCTGTCTTCCAATTTGTTCCTCTCAACATCAACTTTTTTTTTTTAATTTGCTTTATTTGTATGTTTTTTTTTTCCCCATTTCATTTATTTTTAAGAGGAGTCTCAGCTGTTTGGGACCTGAGGTTGATTTGCTTTGAGGCTTCGTAGTGCTCTTCTTGCAGCTGCAGATTTGGCAATCCTGTAGCTTCTGCCAACACCTTTAAACTTTCCCTTTCCTACAACTTCCACTGTAACTCTGACCTTTCCATCGTAAGTTCTTTCTGCAGGACTGCAAAAATATACACAAGAATTACTTACTGCCTAGGCAAGTTAATGTGAAATAAGAGACCTACATTCTTTTTTCTACAGAAGTTAAAGCAGTAACATTAAACAGAAATCATTACATTTCTCAGAAAGCTGTGCAAGCAAAAATAATAAAGAACAGTGGATGATGTTAGCTGCTTAGTGCAAAAGAAATTACAAGTACTTTGTGACATTTAAAAATTCTCAGTAGTTCATGAAGCACAGCTTAGAAACATTTTCTGTCAGTGTGTATGGAAGAAAGCACATCCTTACCTAAATTTGGCTGTCTCTGGCTCCATCTCCAGCAGCTCTCGCACTGGGGAACGGGGCACATTAGCAGAAAATTTTTCTATTTGGAAAAAAAAGTGAAAAACAAAAATTAGCTTTGTTCTTTTTATAGCAGATGGCACTTAATTATTAATAGTTTTCTGAAAGCTGGCAATACCTATTAGTGGCCTCATCATTGGATAGTACACTTGCCAAACCATTTCCAAAGACATTCCACTATCCATATAAATGGCACCAGCAAGGGACTCAAATATATCCCCCATGGCCTTTGGTACTTCAATGTCTTCCTCTTTTTCTTCATCTTCTTCAGATCTTCTGAGCTGTTTGCAATTAAAAAAAAAGGAGAAGGGTGGGAGGGAGAAACAAGGGGATGGGGAAAGAGAGAAACGATTGCTTCACTTACAGTAAAACAAAGATCTTCAGAAATGTAAGCTCTTTTATATCCTATATCCTGTGCTGCTTCCTCTAAGTTTTTAATTGACAGCCTTCCACAGCAAAATTGTTGTTTTATTCCCCAGTGAAACCAAGCTGCTGGTTACATCATTTTTCAAATATGGAAAAAAAATCCCAAACACCACTGTGTACAAGGAACTTTTATGCTTTGTGAATTCTTTCTGTGATAATTCTGTAGGATTTCACCATGGGTCTGTTTTTTCCAGTCAGAACCAGGCTTCTATCAGTTAATACTAAAAAGCTACCCATAACAAAGGAAGAGTTCACACATGATGTATCTCCCAAAAAGAGACACCTAAAATCTTTAAGTCCAGTCGCTGGATGAAAGTTGCATGTACCTCTCCTTACCTTATTTACCCCTGAAGACAAGCACAAAACAAGCACTAGTAACATAAGACATTAATAACTGAAAAATGGTACCACCAGACTGAGCTAACAGGCACATTTAGGTATTTAGGTGCAGCAGGCAGTGTTTTCTTCTATGCTACCAATTTAAGACAATAGTCTATTTTCATTATCAAAAATGAACTTTCAGTGTATGTCTTAAAGGTCTTGAGCTAATCTAATCCTTTTACTAAAATACTTTAAACACATGTAATATACATTGCCCTAACTACAAACAAAGTAACTTGGAAACCAAGTTTTTGACCGTTATGCTACTCTGCCTAAAGAGAAATAAGTTTCTGTCAGTCTTCTCCCCCAGCAGCTACTCTCTCACTCTATCTGGGGTTTAAAATCCAATTCAGTCCTCTTAAGAGTGACCATAATACTTCATAAACGTGTTCCACCCAATATTTCTACCTGAAATAAATCAAACAAATAGTCAGACCTGATGTATACAGCAATCCAAATGGGAATTTTGACGTTAAAAACCAAGTTCAACTGTTTTGAATAGTGTACTTCATACCAAGTGTAAACTGAAGCACTTTTGCATTATACTGAAAATAACAGAAGAGGAGAGAAACTACGAGCTATAAGGTAAGGGACAGATGTTTCATGAGTGAGATTTGAAAAAACAGAAGAGCAGATGACGTGGAGACACACATGGAAACCAGTCCAGCTGGCATGAACTGCAGAAACAAAGACTCTCACATTAAGTGATGAAATAAGAGTTTCAGTAATTCAGTGCCAGACCAAGATAGGGAGCAGGCGTAGGGAGAGTGAAACAAGGATTTTATTTGAAACAGCTATCACACAATTTGGTTTCAACTTTGGTAAAAGTTTCTTTTTGCATACTAGGAAAAACTGAACAAAGTAAAAAATACCACTAAAAGCTCTTAAAGTAAGTTCCTAGTCTTTTCACTCATATTGTAGAGAAAACAAGAGAGATAAGAGCTTGATCCTCTAATGTAAAGTAATTTATATTATCTCAACTTCAGTGACAAATTTCTTTTTCAATCTTTATGGAATTTTTCCCATAAAACATGGTTTTCACTCTGCAACAGAGTGCAAGGGCTGTAAGCACATATATATGACTGAAGTATTTTGATTCCTAAAGTTTTAAATTGTCTACTGGAAAGAAAAATTACTAAATACAAAAATAACATGCTTATTTAGTGCTGGCATATTGTCAGACAGAATATTTTTTAAGAGACTGGTCAGTTTTTCAGAAGACAAATTATTATGGACATCTGCTGGGTAACACTTTTAAAGAAGGAAAATGAGAAGTCTATCTCTTCCAGATCCTGACTAGAATTTAACTCACAAGGCCCTTGGTCCCAGAGATGTCCTAACCAGCTTATGTAAATGAATTACTTTTACCACATTCTCCAGAAAACAGAGGTTCATTATCATCAGCTTTCCTGCACAGCACAAGAGATGACCTGTGTTTGCAGGTCTTCAGTGAAACTATTTTTCAAGTGGCTTACTTGAAAGATGCATACAATGTTTCCGTGGCTAGCAGATATAAGGCCTTTAGGAGCATGTCAGACATACTTGATTAAAGAGCAGTAACATCTCCTCCAGTAAAAATCGTAAGAAAGCAAGCAGAAATCTCTTGTCAGTGTACTACATTTAATCGTCCCAGCATTGTGCCAAGGTAGCTTTGTTCACGGTGTTGTATGGATACCTTACCCTGAGTCAGCACCATGTGATTTGGCAACTTTTCATCACAATTTTATGTTGCAGTAGTGCTTCCTATCAGCTGGTGAAAGCAGCAAGCTAAATGTGTATGTCTGTGTCCCACATTGTTCTAACATCACAAGAGCAAGACAACTACTAAAATCAAGGGCCACAGAGAAACCTAGAGGCAAACTGCTTTCAAATTAATTAATTTCTGTAAGTTCTAATTGATTTTATACTTCCTGAAGGCTGTATTTTACTTTGCATATTGCATCCTTCATTACTGGGAGCTGCTTCTTTGGCTGCTGTGTGCATAAAACATTACAAAAATGCTAAGAAATCCAGTGACATGCTTCAAATCATATACTGAACACATTTCTTCTACTTCCACTAACCTCAGAATCCATTCCTTGCATTTCATTCTTTTCCATTTGAAACTGCACAAAGTCATCAATAACATGAAACAGTTCAGGAGAGACAGCTTTGAAGTACTTGTGGTAGTCATACTTTACAGCTAATGATGCAAAAATGGTATTATTGACTAGAGCAGATCGTAGGTCAGTAAGAACTCCTGGAGAGTGTTGCCGTGGGTCTTCGTAAAGGTGCTTGGTTATGAGGTAGTCCAAAATTGCATCTCCCAGGAATTCTAAGCGCTGGTAACAATCTTAAAGCATTGGAAATAAAAGAATGTACAACAACACAATTAAGTTTAACACACACATTCTTTCCAGGCTTTCTGGATAAGAAGTTTGGTAGACTGCCATGTAAATTCCACAAACTAACCAATGCTCAGGGAAGACAATCTGTTTTTTAAAAGAAGTATCCTTGTGTTTAAAGAAACTGCTGATGAATTACTAAAAAAAAAAAGAAATCAAGAAAAACAGGACCTGTATCTAGTAATAAAGCCAATATTGAACAAAATGTTAATTTGCCAGGCTAGAAAAACAGCTGTGTTTATAATCAATTAATACTTTTACTCAAGATCTTCACGTGCTGAGAAACATCAAAAAGTAAAATTAAGAGATTCTGCCAGCAGGCTGATCTGAGAACTGTAACAATTAAAACTAAAAAGTAAAAACAATACAAAAATCAATGTATTAAGATCAGGGGAACACAAAATCTGAGTTTTTTGTCTGATTTGCCACATGTTAAGACACCTTTAACAAAGATCCCTATTTAGAATATGTCTTTTAAACTGGAAATTAAAATTGTCAAGCCTTTGCTTTTTTGACAATTGACAGGGGCCACAGGAAGAGAGAGCTAAGAACATCTATTTTTAGAATACAAACAAAAGCAAAAACTCTCCTGAATGCAAATAGGGGTAGGTAGGTTGAGAAGGAAGAAGACAAACTACTACAGAAGTTACCATGAGAGTGAAATGACTAGCACTAAGTTGCTTTTATAGCAGCCGAACCTAAGATACTGCCAGATCTCAACTGCTAGCTACTCCTTAAAGAGAAAAAGTTACAGGTAACAGCTGTTCACAGTTGTCTCACTTGGTAAAAAAAAATGAAATCAAAAGTTTTCCTACAGTTTCAACAATGTAATTTCAACCAGACACTATGCCTCAAGGTTTTTGGTAGTGTATACAGATATTTATGTATGTATCAAAATGAAGGAATCATCTACCTTCAATACATTTTGTGAAATATTTGTAAAAAGTAAATACACATGTGGGTAATATCACCTACAATGAAAAACCAAAGGAGTGCTTCTGTGTTTTGTCAGAACTGTTTCCCAGTGTAGCAGCATTTCAGAATTACTTATTTCTTTAATGAAAGCAGAGCTTTCTCACTCCTTGGAATAAGGGACCAATTCACTATGGGGAAAAATTCAGACTGCTGACTGCAAAGAAATTTGCCAATCACTACAAATAGGGTTGAAATTTTACCATGGCTTGCTTCTGATTGCATATTATTGTAGGAAAATATGCAAAGTTTTAGAATGAACAAATATTACATTAATTAGTATAAGCAAGAGCAATTTAAAGATCACAGAAACACAAATGTCTACTGCTGTAAAATCTTTTATGAGATCATGTACAGAAACATTAAACGTTAATCTGAAACTAATATTTAGTCTGATTTAGTCAATTACTTCAAACTCTGACTCCAAATATTTACTCAATAAAATGCCTAGACTTAAATTAAGACTTTGAATTCACAGCTTCAAAGGGAAGTCTCCCCATTCTGCAATCCTATAGATTATTCAACTAATAAAAGCTGTAGTCTACAGTTCATCCTGAGAAGTACAAAGTGTAACATTCTTGGGATTCAATTACAGAACAGATTTGCTAAATATATTTGCAAAATACGACTGCTATTTCCTGAAGTATATGGCAATTTTCCAAAGTTCTACAAGAACTCATTTCCATTAAATGAGGATCTGATGTCAGTCATATACAGCTGGTGATAGGACATTTATCATAGATGCTGTTTCTTGAAACTTGGTGAGGCCTCAGTAAATATATTCTATCTGCATGAAGTCAAAATATGAATAACCACCGAGATACAAATTGAACAAGTATCCCCCTCTAAATAGCAAGCAAAATACTGTTTTTTAAGATATTGTATGCCAAGACTATTCTAACATGCAATGTCTAAAAAGTCTATATATATATGGGAACACAAGATACTACTACTCTTGCTTTTGCAATATGGGGAAAAAACTATAGAGCTTTTTGAAAACAACTTACCAGTAATGGTATTATAATGGTAAGAGGCATGAGTAAATGCCTGAAGAAGATAAGCCTTGTTCTTAAAACTGTAATTTATTTTCTTCTCAAAGTTTTCAAAACCAGAAATAAGGTGATTTAGGGTTTTTTCAGCATCTGGGTGATCAAACATACACCTTGGTGGAATCTTCAAACAGCCATACTCCAGGTCTTTACACAGAGAAGGCTCTGAATTAGCTACAGAAGCAGAAACAGAATTTGGTGAAAGGTTTTTCTGCTCACTGTTAGAGTTCTCTCCGGTAGCACACGAAGTGCCTTCCCAATCAGTCTTTTTAATTACAGGGAGCACCTTCAGCCCCAATGAACACAGGAAAAGCTGAGCAGCTCTTTCACCACAGCTGGTCAGATAGCAGCCCAACAGGGCTTCCACACAGTCTGCAATGCTCTTGTCAGCAATACACTGCTCCGTATGCAAGTCATAGGAGATTGACTGTTTTCCTGCATCAACACCACAGTTTTCTTCTGATGGATTCCAGAAGCCCACTACAAAATCATCTTCTTCAACAGCCTTGCTAGGATCCAGATAGCACATAGCATCCCAAGAGCTATAGTCAAAATCATCAAAATCTGATGAACACTGAACATTACCCATGGATGACTTTTTGGGTGCTTTCCATTCATAGCTTGAATCAGTGGTTGAAAAGTGTGAGAGTGAAATTTTCTTCACAAAAGCCCCTGATCCCATTAACATATTATCAATGAATTTGATATGCTCCTGATCATACTCCAGAAAATCATCTTCAAAGTCTGTTTCTTCCTTGGGCAACCTCCACATTAGGTCTTCATTCTCTTCATCATCATTATAATCATCAAGTTTACCATTAGCCAACATGTTTTCCTTTGTCTATGAAAGAACACAAAAAAATGGTGCTGAAGAGGGAAATGAGACACTTTTACTTCAGAAAGATTAGAAAAGCAGGATTTGAGAAGTGTCTGCTAATAATAAGACTGATTTTTTTATGTTCCTAAATAATTACATTGTCCGATCAGATGCACAGTACAACCTCAACTTACACTAGCGTTCCAAGACTAGAATAATTGTCCTGGAATACAAACTCTCTGTTACTAAGCTACAATAGCATGTGTTCTACACATAACACATGCTGCATTTCATAGGAACCTGTGCTTGTGCTTGAATGTGATGCACACACAATGAACTTTATATCCACTGAACATTATATACCTGCACACCAAAGCAAACAATAGAAAATTCTAAATTAACGAATTTTAGAGAAGTACAAGAAAGTTCCGGGTCCATCCTTCTCTCTAGCTGCTAAATAAGACTATTACAAATGTTGAATCAATGCAATTTTGAAGATTCTTTCTACACGGAAAACTCATTAGGTGGGGGTTTTTTTCAGTCTTTTTTTTTTTTTTTAACAGGCTATGCTTCTAGCCCTAACTAATAAAAGGCAAAATTGTCACCAATTTTCTAATACTTACATACACATCCACAACAGCAAAATTAACGATGTCTCATGTCTTTTCCCTGCTCATATTGAACAAATTGGTATGGACTGACATAAATTACAAAGTGAACACAAATATTCCCAAATTATATAATGCTTTACAATTTGCCATGGCTCCTATCCAGGAAAGCACTTAAACATATTAGCTAAATGCACTAGTAGTCTTCCTAACATCAAAAGGACTATTAACAGGCTCAACACAGCAACACTGATGTCAGCGGGAATTCTGCCACTGAATTTGATAGGAGCAAGATCAGATTCAAAGCACTTTCCTGGACTAGGTCCTGAAAGCCAACAACATTTTGAATCAAGTGAAATAGCCTTTATCTGCCCTGAACCTATGTATGTCATATTGTAGGGCTCAGTCACTAAATCTTGCAAATCTGTGAACCAGATGCTACCATGGGGGACTCTTCCCTTTTGGCAAAATGCACACCCATCCAGAGGTGTGGATGGGGGCAGCCATAAGGGGCTCTAGGCAGCACTTAAAAACTCTCTAAGGATCAAACAGATCTCAATGTTCCTCATCGGGATGGACCAGGCTTAGTCAAGTTTAGTAAAGAGAGGAGAGGAAAAAAAAGTGGCTATGGAAGTTCTTAGTTTAGACAATCTGCTGAAAGACTTTCTACTGCTGTAATTACCCATCTCACTCACACACAGAAGGGACTTCTGTAACTTAAATTGATCAGAGAGAGAAATCAAAACTGGATTTAAGGCAGTTATTTTGTATACCTGTAGTAATATAATACTCAAGATTAATTTAATCAGTCCCAACAAAGGCAAGTACTGCTTTTTTTCTTGATACACACCACCTGTCACATTTACAACTGAAAAAAAACTGTCTGAATGAGGCATGTCTATACGAATGCTCCAAAACAGATTTTGGCATCTGCTTTTACAAAGATGTAACAAAATATAAATTTTTACTGTAATTTCATTCACAAGTTTCTTAAAAAAAATTTTAAGTAGCAGGACAGCTACATGAACTGTTCTAATATTGTCTGTACATTACTTCTTGTACATTAGAAAAAAACCTCGAAGGGATACGGATGAGCAGTGGCTAAAGAAGACAGCCATTCTGACAATTGATTTTTTTGTCATTAGAATTTAAAAAATTAATCAACGATGAACCCCAGAAGAAAGAATTTTTCTTAAATAATACCCGACTAATTTTCAGGAAGTTATTGCAAAGAAATAATAAAAGGTGAAGAAAAATACACGTTAAGTGCTTTTTTTCATGCTTTCTTGAAGATTAGCCATTTGATAAAATGAACGAAGAAAGATTCTTCCCTTAACAAAGCTTAATAAGTAATAACATTTGACTACAATCTTTTAGCAATTATTTGTCATAATGAGATTTCCATTTTCAGTTATAGACCATCAGCCCATGGATGGAGAATGAAATTTACATCCAAGGAAACAAAATATCTACTTGGCATAACCTCCCCCCCACTACTATTTAGTTGCATTACTCTCAGCATTTTGGTCTGAAACTGTGTGTTTTATTTACAAATTAACAGTGACTATCAAAGAGGAAGAGGCCACTGAAAAGTTGTGGAAAACTGTAACATTTTAAAAACCAACAATTAGCTCCAGTCCCAAACATACTATCTCATTTGCCAGAAAGGTATAGCAGGAGTCTTTTTTAAATGAAATCTTGGCACAAAACAGAACCACAATAATCAGGTTGTTTTATTCTGCAATAAACATTTATTTGCACAGTACATCCACCTAAGAGTCCTCTCATGTGCCCTCTGGTGGTTCTACAGTCTGAGTGTGGTCTCCAGAATGGAAAAAAGAAAGATGTCCCTCCACCTCCTTCCCCTGAACTCCAAACCAGTCTGAAACACTTCAAGGTCATGTTACTGACTGCTGTGATCACTGGTATTTCTGAACATGCCCTTCTACTCCCAGCATGTCAGAAAATAGTGTGAATCTTTCCTCACTAAGATATGTCATTGTGAAGCATTTGGTGGTAAGACTGAGGGTGTCAGACAGTGAGAGCGCGCCTAAGCCAGCACTGTATTTTACATGAGGAGCAGCTCTCAGTCATACCCATGGTGTAGCTACCAGCCATCAATATCAAACATTTTCTCAAGCCAGTTCTACTCTTCAATCTGCCTCAGCACTATGAAAAACAAACTCTTTTTCATATATTCCATAAAGGCGAACTCGTTCTTTATTACAAAGCAGAGAGTGTTCTGCCTGAACATATTACAGCTAAAGCAGTGATGATAATACCATTTAAAACTTCCAACAGAAACTTCTGAAAAACTCCTGGGAGCAGGCTAACTGTCAGCAGAAAAGCTTTTCTTCTCTGCTTCTCCATTAATATTTACGCTCATTACTGGATGATGTGCAAAGAATTTCCTTACTTCAGGTTCTGGTTAGAATCAGTCTTCTTCTCATTTTCTTACAGAGAAGTTTTAGAAAGAAAAAAATTATACAGATTTACCTTTTTTTTCCTGAAAACAGTAAAATAACTGGGGGTAGTGGGATGAGGTAGGGGTGAAAGAATACAGACACACAAGTAACTACTTGTCAACACAGTTAAATAAATTCATACCATTTCATCTTTCTCCCACTTGTCAGTGTTGCTCTTGTCCTGATTTACTACGTAACCAGGAGGAAGCCAATTGACTGGGGGATCAAAAATCGACACCACCATGCGACTCGGCAGTCCTTTCTTTTTTCCAAGGCGATACAAGTTACAGTTGCTGACCTTGAAGAAGAATATTCTGATAAACCTCTGGACATACATTTACACAAATAGGCTAAAATGCAAAAGGAGCAAAAAATGTTATGTGTCAAGCTGGATCTTGTTCTATTATGCATTTTCTCCAGTTCTCAAAAGGGAGTTCAGCTTTTGTAATACAGTAGAAACAACTCAAAGCAAGATACACATCTTCCCTTTTTTTATTTTGAGGCCAAGCATATTAGGTGTGACTGTTTCAGTTAAAGAAATCTAATATATTACATTCCCCTCGCAAAACAAATGGATTGCTACTTTTAAAATAATAGTAAATAGAACCTGTACAAGTGTCATTTATTACCAGTATAAATAATCATCATTTAGACTACATTTGGAATGAAAAGTTCTTATTTATAGGTAGACTGACCTAAACCTCAGCAGTAGACAGTGTTAAAACAGTTCCGTATAACACCTACTAAGTCATAATCCAGATGTTATTTTGATAGCCTCTAAAATCACTTTAAGTATTTTAAAGGGAAGGGAAAAAAGCATTCTCAGATACAAATGTATTTCCTTTTCCTTTTTAACTATCAACTACTGATCTTTTTCTCCTTTTAAACGCATTTTGCATGTTTTAAAGTCTTGAAATTTGAACTTGAATATTCAATCACTTCTTTTATTTGAACAGTGCAACTTATTTAGCCCTCCTTGTTTTCCAAGATTACACTATACAATCATTTCATTTTCAGAGTGATGCATTTTATTAGAGGTAGACAATGAATGCCTTGGCACTTAATTGAAGTTATCACATCATGTGGAAGAAAAAAACAAAACAAACAAAAGTTTTCACATGACTGATTATTCCAGCAGCAGCAGAACTGAAGACTCTGCTCCCTACTGTTAACATTTACTGTAAAATACTTTCACAAGTTTTGTTGCAACAGTTCTGTAAGATTTTTTTGTTGTTTCATTTTTAAGTAAGATGCTAAAAATTGCAAGGGAAGTATCTTCTTGAGGAAACAAAGGAAAGATCAAGTAAAGGTGCAACCTAAAGCTCTGTGCTGAGAACTCAATCTGTCCTTCATTCAAGCATTCCCATTAAAGAGCTTCTACTCAATACAGCTCTAGAGTTCAGTGCACCAAATATTCTCACCAACCCAGAACTTTTAGTTCTATTCAATCTCATCTTTTCTTAGGTTCGTAATCAACTGGTTTAGATGTCAAATTGAACTGCAGAGAACAGTTTTAATCAATCACAGTTATGGCAACATTAAGCCCACAGTCCCGTATTTTTATTACTAATATGCATGATACTCAATGTATAATGAACAAAGCTGTGGAATTAAATCAACCTGTTTCCATTCAACCTTCCAGCAAAAAATTCATATATATGGCTTGTTACAGCATGCTTTTTACACAGTATGACTAGATTGTTAGTACTCACTTTTTTACTTCTCATGTATGATAGGCGTCCCTCGTGAGCATCAGGGTAAGTGCAAAACAAGTATGTAGTGATGGCATGCTTTAAAAATGAATCGCCAAGCATTTCTAGCCGCTCCAGGTTAAACCCATCACTAGCATTTGAAAGAGTCAAAGCTTGAAGAATGAGACCAGGATTAGGACCGAGAGTTTTTGAGGAGTACCCACTGCAAGGGCTCTTTTCAGAATCTGCTCTGTCTTTTGAAAGATTAATAGCTTTTGAAGTACTGGTGGTCACTGCCATCTTGGGGCATCCATCTGAGGTAGATCTGTTAGCATTTCCATCAAGGTATTTATTACTCGGTAGAGTACATTCATTGCTGGGCTTGGGCTGGTTCTCACTGTTGTATAAATTCTGAATGGGATATGAGGTAGTTGGTTGTACAGGTATTTCCTGCCTGCAGTAATTCAGCTGATTTCCTTGGCAAAAGTCTCTGTTAACTAAATCACAATTGCCATTGGCAAGATTTTTATTATAGGAAACACCATTAATTGCTGCAAGTTCTACCGAGACATCAATTTGGAGTTTACTGGGTGACTCATTGAGCAATGTTCTGTAACTCACAGACATTTGGTCATGGTTTTCTGCAGAAGAGGTTCTATTAGCACCTTGATGTGCAGCATTTTCAGGGACTACAATTGTGCTGTGCTTACAGTAATTTTCATTCTCTACTACAGAGGAGTTGGGAAGAGAGATGAAGGACTTGCTGTCAATAGACTTCTTCCATCCAAAGTCCAAGTTAGGATATCTGTCAAGACACACATGAGGTTTGTTACCAAAAAATATTAGCACAGAACGAGAAGACTCTATGTGAACATACACGTTTAAAAAGAGCCACAGCTTTCTGAAAAGTACAGTGACTGCAACATGTAAGTTCACCACTCAATCAAGTATTTTTAAACTGTGTTTCCCTGAGAAGTGACACGAGTTAAACAAGAGTTACCAGTTTTGTAATTCATGCAGTAATAGTTAAGTTTCCACCTTATAAGTCAGATATCATATTGAAAAATACCTATTGAAAAAATACATGCCTGAAATCTGCAGGAAGTGATTTAACCCCTACACCAGCATCAGTGGCTGTTTGAGCTCTTAGTTCCTCTGCTGTCAAAAGGCAGTGCAGGCGGTAAAGTATGCTGGGAAGGCAAACTGCTTTTCTCCACAATGATGCTGGAATAGGATGTATAGCACAGAGCTCAGGAACCAGTATCTGGGAGAGGAGGGGGAAAGAAAAGAATTTTCCTTGTAAAGGTAGCCACCAAATCACTATTAAGAGAGTCCACTTGAACTAGATGCTTCTGTTTTTACCTGTTTATTCTGCAAACTTTCCCACTTTGCTTTCCTCTTCTCAGCACTGCTTAGTGGAAGTGCTTTTCCCTTCTGATTCAAATGGCGAGGAGTCAAAAGATTAAGTCTAAAAACCATGTGAAAATACTGTGATGTAAGTACATAATTAATGAATAGAACTTGCTACCCTCAGCTTTCTAAAGTTTCTTAGTACTCAATGCACTGTGAAGTGGCAGCACCATTACCTCTAGGAAAAAATGGACACAATTTATAGTTCTTGTTACACAAGCACCTCTCAAGAAAAAAAACAGTAATTATTTTTGGAAGACACAAGCCCTCAGCTTTACCCCATATTTTAAAGGAAAAAAAGGCACTTTACTGTCAAACTACAAACATCAGACACAACTATGACTGTTGTTACCTTGAAGATGTGTGGTCCACATCCAGCAGTGGCTGGTTAAGATTGGTAAGGTCAAGATTGTACTTTGTTTTATAATATTCTGCAAAAGTTTCATATTCAGGGGAAGGGAATTTACTGAGTGGAGTAAGATCAGTGTATACATCAGCTACGTAGAATCGATGAGGCTGATCAAAATTTCGATATCTAAAAAAAAATAATATTTTGGCATTACAGTAAAGCTTTTGTTAAGTTCTTCATGTTCTAACATGGTCAGGAGATAAACAGTTAAATAGTGCACTTGAGATTTTTGGTTTAGGAGGGTTTTTTTTGTTGTAGAAATCATTTATCTAGCTAACTCAAATGCTGAATGAGAAACGTGCTTTAAGACAAAGATGAATAAAGTCAATCTACAATCTGTGAAATTCCCTCTACAAGATAAACATTTAAATTAAATGGAGGACTTAGGGTCTTCCGTATGTAATAGAAAATAAAGCTCTGTACAACAGTAGTGCTACAAATGACAATTTCTTAATTCAAAACACCTAACAATTAAGTTTGATAATTTGGCTTTTTAGCATCTAGTCTCCTATGTGGTATTCTACATCAGCAGAAACTGAGTTCCTCTGTATACAAAGATTGTACTACCTTATGTCTAGACTGGCATTTTAACCAAGTCATCCTCCAGATCAAGTTAAAATACAAAACCTCAAATATACAGCAAGATGAATTCACAAGCCTTTCAAGGACAGTGACATTCTTGTATTACAGGCAGAATATTAAATTTGAAACCAGACTGCTACAACATCTTTATTGTGGCTACCGAGGCTCATTGGAAACTACGGTGATAAAGATGCCCAGAAGATAATAATGATAAAAAAAATCATGAAATCAATATTCAACAATTAGATTTGCATATTATTTCATATTTGGATATGCTGCATCATTTTAGTTTCTACTGAAATATCTAAATAGAAACTCTAAACAAGTAGTATCTCTAAACAAAATTTAAACATAATTAATGAGACTTTTCAGCTTCTTTAAAAAAAAAATAAAGTCTGAGGCCAAAAAACAAAGTTTAAACCTACACTTATTCTCACTATATATTCAGCAAGTACCATTGTTTACAATATACTAGGTATAACACAAGCCAGTTAATCCATAGGGAATAATTAAGCCTCCACAAAGCCCAACAGTTCTGGAGAACTTTTGCATATCCAGTACCTAAAATGCATACCACTCAATATAAAGATTCTATTAAATGGTCTTTATCACTTGTAATTTTCCCATCTACCAACATGATACCTTCCTTTAGAGGCCCTTGGTGTGCATAAGCAGTAACCGGAGAACAGGACTCCTGTGCAATCTTCCAAACTAAAACTGGTTTTAGTAGGCCACTTCTTGATGAAGTTGCAGTGTTTAATCAGAATACTATGTAAGTTTTCTGGTGAGCTCTACTATTCTTTATAAAAAGGTAATGAATCTTGGGATACCTAAATACTTAAATCCTATTAATATAAGATTACCTATTGATTAAAAAAAATCCTTGAATTATTTGAAACACAACCAGATACCTTCAGACTAACAGCATACAGTTCTTAAAAAGCAATTCTGCTGCAGATACTAACATGCCCTTATTCAAGTTTGTATAAATACAATAGGTACATACCTAAACTATGTAGACTACTCACCGTGGAATGATAACTGCATCCTGGTAATCTTCTAACTTGAAAATAAAAGGCATTTCTTTTGTATACTGTGTACTGGGAATGCCTGTACGTGCCTCAGATTTCTCAATGTCTTCCATAAACTTAAAGTCAATGTCCAAAGTGCTGGAGTCATCAACTTAAAAAGGAAAATGCATAACTCAGTTTTCTAGGCTGAACTTTTCTGAGAAGTTGTAAATTACAGAAGTTTTGTTCTTACCAACATTAAGAGGTAGAACACAATAGGCTGAATCAGCTTCTGTAGGCTTGAACTCTAGTGCAGGTTTCTCAAGACGAAGAATATGTGAAAAAATGTACTGGTGGAGTCGTGTTATCAGCTCAAGCATTTGCAGAGACAGAGTAAAACCAGATTTCTTAAGCTCAATAGATATTGTAACCTCTCCAGAGCGAGTATACACAGGAAAGTGAGGAATCTAAACAAGAACAAAACCAAAAGAAATCACAAAAGAAAATCCAAAGTGGGATTCCTCTACAGAGTACTGTCTGTTTAGTTCAGGTGTTGAGGTAATGCTTGCCTGGCCCTACAGCAAATTGGATCAAATAGGACCAGAATTTTGAACTGTGATGACATTCAATTACAAATGAGACTCTGAAAGTTAAAGAATGACTGATCTGGCTTTTTTAAGAGTTCTCCTCGTGTTTTACAGCTCTTGTCTTTATAAAAGCTAAGTAGAAAATGAAGTGTTTTCTCTTATGAAGGAAGAAATGTGAAAACCAGCAATATTCCTGAAATGTTTTCTTATGTGGACAACAGAAAATACAATTTGAAAAAAATCTTCCTCAGCTGAGTCTCACCAACAGAAAATGCCTATTAAAAATTTTCCGAGGCAAGAGGTGCCAATTTCAATTAACATGGCCTACTTTTCCTGCTGCTGCTGCAGACTAGGAATGCTGAGAGGACTTGTTACCATAGCTTTTGTATAGATAAGGTAGTGCAGTGCAGGCCACCTCTGTAGCTGGTATGTCTACTCCTATCATACCTCATACAAAGAGGAAGGACATCTTGAATTTGCCAGCGCAAAATACTAAATTTCTAAACCAAAAGTTTGGCAATAATAGAATAGATTGTCCCATCCCTGAAGACAGAAAATGAAGTGGTGACTTGACTGGATGGATAGTGTTGCTTATTTTCTGGAGGTTACTTGATATAAGTATCATTTACAGTCACTTCCAACTGTTCAGTCTGGGGGTGGGGAGTAAGAGGAAAATAACAGGTTGTAAGGCATGCAGAATAAGGAAAGGAAATAGATTCCTTACTTGAGGTATAGGTTTGGCTGTCAATATGCCAAAACATCTTGTTGTATCCTCAGGAGGATATAGCTTTCGTCTTCTGAAGTTGAGCTCGTCAGGTAGAGGAGTCGTTAATACCATTCCTATTACATACAAGTAACAGGGCTGATCAGGTTTGGGATAACTATCCCTCAAACACTCTGGAATCTGAAAAAAATCAAAAAAAGAAAAAACATTTACATGATAAACATCAGCAAAATTCACCTAATTATTATTCTTTGAACAAGTCCTCTTACGTTTATTTGGAAACACATTGCTAAAAACAAGGAACAAAAAAAAAAATTAATTCAGGCTCACGTAGTGTTTTCTTTATCAAGCAAAAATATTTGACCAGTAGCCTGGCATGAGATTTCCTTCATCTTCAGTAGGTGAGCTGGGGGACGGAGGGTGGCTTTTCATAAGAAGATTTACCAAAATTCTAAAGTAGACTTACTAATAATCTGTCCTATGGGTCCACATAAAGTTCCTGTAACTTTTCCAGTACATTCTGGATCTCAAATGTCTGCCCTCAAAGTTGAAGATGCCTCTTCACGCAGAATCATTCCCTCAAATAAAGGCGTATTTGTGGTGGGTGCTTTTGGATATGCCCAGCCTCAAAAGATTGCTAAGGTAAGGTGCTGGTTGCTGGGGAAGGAGAAAGCAATTGGAACTCTAATAGTTTTGGGACACTTCTCTACAAATCTATTAGGACTGGACCTCCCAAAGGGAAAGGTGTGGACTGATGAAGAAGGCAAAATACGGACTTTTGGGAAAGAAACTCACCATCTATGCCTACTAGGTGCTGCCTCAAATCTTCCTCCCTCCCCTCCCTTCTAAGCAATATCAAGCCTTATCCCTTACCCTTGGGACCAAGTACAGATCACCCCAGTTACTGACTACTTGAAGAAGAAAAGGGTAGTGATTCCAGCACATTCTCCCTATAACACTCCAGGCGTGGCCAGTTCACCAAACAAATGGCAACTGGAGACTGACTGTGGACTACTGAGGCCTTAATGCAAACATAGGAGCCCCGAGTGTCGCAGTCCTAAACACAGCTGAACTGACAGCCATCATAAAAGAACATGCACACAAAATTGTGGCTACCACTGGTATCAAAGACGTGGTTTTCATGGTTCCCCTACAGGAATCAGACTAGGAACGTTTTGTATTTACATGGGAAGGCCAGCAGTATACTTGTACCTGCCTCCCACAAGGACTCAAACACCCACCCACAATGGCACACCATGCTTTGGCACAAGAATGGTCACTTATTCCTCCCACAGCAGGGGGACATAAATAGTATATAAATATATAGTATATAGAAGTATATAAACACATTGACAATATACTGGTGGCAAGAGATGAAACTGAACCAGTTCAAATGACACAAAAGGGCATTACTGAACACCTAAAATCTCAATAATTGCAAGACCTCGGTACACTTTTCTATGGAAAAGAGTGAAATGAAATTTGACCTCCTTTCACAATGAGGCCTTACAATTCTTAATTTTTGAAGCCAACACCCATCAGTCACTAGGCCTTATAAATCCTACTGATCCCCTACAGACTAGGGACTTGCCATTCCAGGACTGTCCATACATTAATGGCAGCAAGGGCCAGATGATCGTCCCTGGCCCATTGGATTTTACTCCCAAAGCTTTAAGGGACTTGTGTATTTGTTGGGGACATCCCTCCATAAGACTGGAAAAATCAAGATGAGCACTGTAATACTACCAGATCATGCCTTGCTAGCTGATGTGGGATCCTCATTACCATTTCCCAGTTCAAGGTATCCCATTAGATACTAAGCCAAAAATCCCTGTTCTGATTTTAGAGAGAAAACCAATTGGAAAAACACCAAGTATTTAGCTCCCTGAGGAATGGCCTGGGGCTGATCCAACGGGAAATTTTTATTCACACTTGTCACTGCAATAGCATGCTGGACTAAGGTATGGAGTCAGAATCCCTTCCCTTTGCCCCAAGCGCATCTTCAGTTTTACTAAAATGTCCAAAACGCACCAATACCGTAGCATCCCCATCTCCGAAGCAACACAAAGACCGGAATGGCAAATTAGTGGGATTAAAGTTCCAAATTATTATACCACCAGACACACAGTATCACTGATGCCCAAAAACGTCTTCACCCTTTATGTTACTTTAAAAACGCATCAGTTTGTACTTGAAAATATCACTTGGCAATTGAATTTATTGAGTAATTGGACACAACATGCATTTGGAGAACTTAACACACAAGTCCAGCAGGCTTGCAAAATGACTTTACAAAACAGATCAGCCCTAGACATGCTATTGTTGAAATAAAAAGGAGTATGCAGAACATTGAATTTATCTGAAACTCAGCGTTGCATTACAATCTGTGATGCCTCATTCTCCATTGAGGACGCATCAGCCAAGATGAAAGAAATAAGTGATCAAGCTGGAGAACTATTTCAATCTATGCAAACATGAAACTGGTTTGATGGATCAGAATCTAGGTCATGGGTTACTACCCTCCTAAAACCTTTAGAGCTTACAGGATGGGGAAAATGGTTAGCACAAATTAAGAGCTGCAATTGTCACTGGATTTGTATTTTTAATTGTTGGCATTAGCCTGGTTAAGTGCATGATAACACACTTAGGCATCTCGCGTTCCCCTTCTGTTCACTATACTTCTATCACCACCATGAGAGAAGAACACTACGTCCACGTTCCTCAAGGCAATCTAGAACCATGGGGTGGAATGTTGTGAACGAGTAAAAACTAAAGAATGTTTTTCCACTGCCTCTTCGAAGATCAAGGTTTGAAAATTCAAGTTTTAAATTGCTCCTAACAAAAGCTTTAGAAACTGCTTTGTTTTAGAAAATGAGGCACCCTGTTTGATAATTATTAAAATAGCTTGTAGTTGATACATCTAGCGAGCAAGCAGCAGACTTTTGATACATCATGAGAGCCAGCCAATGAACTTTATGAGGTGGGCGTGTTGTTGCCACTCTCAAAACCCTCTATAAGCAAGTGCCCAACCTGCCACAGGTGCAGCCAAATCTACATAGAGCTAGAATCTTTGCTGTCTGTGCTGTCCTACACTGTCCTGTGAGGCTGCTAGTGCCCCCCATTACCCCCTGCTGCCATGGCTCTTCTCCCTCACTGGCAAGCTTGACTGTTCTGGGAGAGACTTCACCAGACAAAGACACATCTCACCCGATGCAGATCTCCCCCAGTGCACTCTATAAGCCAGCGCTGGACCTGTGGTTGTGGTAGCCTCTTTTCTGTGCTTCCCATAATTTTATTCTGGGCAGTTGCCTACTTTCCGATTTTCTCTCTTTCCTTCCTCTTTTATAAAATACAAAGTTGTATTATCGCTTTGGATCACACCATTTAACCTCATTTGTGTTTTAATCTTGCTTTTGGGTATGCTTAGAACCTTCCTTTCCGCAGTAGTGGATGGAGGCAAAACATGTCTCTCCTCACTTCAAGTGGATCGAAACTAGCTTTGATGCAAATTTCTGCATTTATCCAGTAAGTCTGGAGCATGTGTTATGTCCAACCTCTTTGGAACTTAACAGGAGAACAGGGAAAAAAAAAAAAGGTAAAAAGGAAAATGTGCGTACTCAGAAAAAAAAAGCTCGACTGAACTTACGGCTTCATTAACACAGATTCTTTTTCCAGCAGAATTGTTTAAAAGTATCAAAAATGTTTTTATACACTTGGGACAAACACATAAACAATATTCAGTACACTGCCCCTTTGCCCAGGCACTACACTATATGAGTTTTCTCATTACAATTCTAGCTCGCAGATGTGAATACTCACAACAGCCACAAGCACTTTTAATTCTGATGCTCATATTTGTCACAGATGTTAAGAAACCATGCTTTATGTTTGGTAGAAGTTCTTTGCAGGTCTCAAAAATAATCCTCCTGTTTATCTAAAACTAAATGGCAATACATGTAGTCCTGGATTTTAAAGTTACACTGTAGTAAAACTATGGCCTTGGCTTAATGGAAAATTACTCTTAAATTTAATAACTACATTAAACCCAAGAGGATCTTGCAGACCTTAAACATTTGCCAAAGCTTATTTTCCAGATGTGAAAAGTTGGGACAAAGGCAAGGGAAAGTATACTTAAGATTCCCTATTAAGAAAAAAAATAACTGAGAAAGAATGATGCATCACTTGACAAATCAACTCCTCTGAATGAGATACCATAATCTTGCATTTTATGAATCACCCCTTTCCAACAACCGTTAGTGAGGTAAGAGGACAGAGAAAAGCACTTGTAGCAAGAAACATTGTGCAAAGATGCAAACTGTGCATCTTTGTGAAACGCAAAGATTATCAGATTCTGAATGAGTTACCTGTCCCAAAGGCCCTTAGACAGAACCTGTAACAACTGCAGAGGAAAAAGGAAGGTTCCAGAATAGTTGCAAAATACTCTGACAAAGCCTCTTTGCTCCATTTGCTCTTAAAGTATTTGCAATTCCCCCACAAATACCATTCAAGAAGTCCAATTTTACAAGCTGGTGCAGTTGAAACCTGTTGTAGCAGACTGTGAATACATTGCTTAACACAGAGCTATAGCTTCTTGTGTGATCCTTTTAATAGATCAAGTATAATATTAAGTATAATATTTAGAACAACTTTAAAAGTAAAAAAACCATAGAAGCACACTATTTGATATTGGAAAATTTAAACCAGGAATTATGAAATTCTGTATTCAATCAGTAAACTAAACCAAGCATCCAAAAAAAACTCCCAAACATATTTCTGTGTTTAGGCTGGGGTACACCCTTCAGTGTTCAATTATTTGTCAAGAAAGTCAATTGGGTAAAGATTTTACAGATTATTAATGCAGGACTATTTTCCTCAGTTATCTTCATACTAGGCAAATACAGCCAACAAGCCCTACAGAAAGAGTATGCTCTCTGAGCTTACAGGCATGCTTCCGAAGCACGTGGTACCATAAACTCAGGTAGCACTGCAGGCTTCCACAGAATTAGAACAGCAAAGTATTTCCACTGTAAATACAAGACTTCTAAAAAATTCTTAGCTGCTAATATTAAGAGTTGGCAATTCTGTCTTATCAGGACATAAAGCATTAGATAGAGATCCAGACAGCAGTAAGTGATACTAACAGCTTTAGGATAGCACTGTCTTCGTTTTGTAGAGCCTGGCCTTCCTGGAACACTGGTTTCTTCTTCATCGTGTAAATCAAGTTCCTCCTCATATTTAACCGTTTCTTTACCAACTGGCATCAAATGATCATCCAGTTCACCTGAATGAAAAAGTACAAAGAAATAGCATTACAAACAATCAAATCTTGGTTCCTTCATATCCTACACAGTAGATGAGATTCCTTGTGAAAACACCTCACATGTAAGGTTTTAAAATACATGGACTACTGCAAGGCTCCAAAAGTGCAACTTTGGGGAATGAGTGATAAAGACTGAATTTTGGGCAAAAATGCTAACTTCTAGTAAAAAATCTCTTAAATTTAATTTAAAAATTCAATTCTATAATGAAAATATCCAAGACTTCTTTTTGCCCATAAAAAACAATCTTTGACTGAAACACTTATTTTAAAATCACTCACATGGAGTTATACCAAGGAAGAAGGAACATTTATATTTCTCTATCATTCTAAAAAAGCAAATTACTGCTGTTGAATGTGCACTTTCAACACTGACTTGAGCCACCATCAGGGTGCCATTCTTGGATACATTTGTTGATACGAATTCAGTGTTCAAAAGGTTTAGCTCAAAAAAAAATACAAACCCCAGACCTACAATTTTTTTTTGCTTAAAAAATACATAAATACTTCTGTACTTCATCAAAAAACCTGTAACACGGAATTATCTTTAAAATGTTCCTCAGTGAAGAACATGCTCCATTATACTTACTACAAACAAGAGCTGAAGTAGTCTCGCAATATCCTATTTTTGGAACACGACTTATGATACAGTAGAGAAAGGAATAAATTTAGGGTTGCGTATTTTATATTTTGTCACAATTCACTTTAAAAACCATGTTCTTTTGGCTGTAGGATGTAGTCCCTGACCTATAATCAGTATCTTCTAGAGAACAAGACTCTTTTCCTCTATTAAGTATATTCAATGCCAAAATCTTTGTCTCTTGTACTAATGTTGCTTTTGCTGCTTAATACAAAATATGTTAAATAACAAGATTTCCCTGTAAAATTTAACTTCAGCTTACAAGGTGTAAGCTAAATTATTAAGTCCATGACCACATCACAAAACAAGGCAAGCGAAAGAAAGCTGCAATAGATGGCTACAACAGAAGGGCATGTACATCCATACCATATGCAATTTCTCAACTATAAAATATACTTTAAAAAAGAGGTTGTTTTTCCAGTTCTTACCAATTTTGTGCAGTTTTTCACAGCAAATAAGAGCTACAACTCTCTCAGCCAGTCTTGCACAACTCATTGGAGGGCCCTATAAACATTTAAATACCTCGTAAAAACTTTGGGTGATTAGCAAGTTACTTACTATATATGTTTAATTCAACACAACAAAGAATTTGAAGCTAGGAAAATTTTTGTAAAAAACACACTGATGACAGTTTTGTGAAGATATTCAGGCTTGCTTTTCTATGAAAACCAAAATTACAAGAACTCAACTATACTATTAATCAAAACCAATAAAGGACAAGTGCATGAAATAACATACAGGGAAGAATATCTAAATATTTTTGCCTTTGGCATAAACAGTAACTGATGGAAAATGGATTATAACAAAATCAGAGAGTAATCTAAAAACAGAGTACAAAAAACCCCTCTGATTTTCATTAACAACAATGAAACTAATTCTAAAAACAGCACAGACCAATTCTTAGCTCAACGTACTAATGTATTTCCATGCTTTTCCTTCCCCAAATACCTACAACAATTGAAGCTCGAAGAGGTGAGTTGATTGGCAGGTAGAGAGTAGAGTAAAATGTATGGTCAGGCAGTTCCCGGGTTTTACACTTGGGAGCCAGGTGTGTAAATGGATCACTTGGTAATCTAGCGCAGTACCTAAGTTGACAAAACATTTTATACATCATCAAAACCTGCAAATTGAAACCTAAACACTTTCCAGTGCAACCTTGCCCTACTGGTATGACTGCTACAGAAGATGGTTTCAGGCATACTGAGCACTGTAAAGGTATACTGCTGACTCATATTCAACTAACTTCTGAGCAGAAGACCTCCAAGTCCTTTCTTTATTATAAACCTGGTCTCCAGCAAGGTCACTCCAGGTTGTAATGATGCGTAAGACTATTTCCTGCCAGGTCCCAGGGTTCACATTTTGTCTCCTGAGTTTACTGCTCTCTTATTCCTCCTGTTTATCGTTCCCCCTCCTGCCTTTCCTCCCTTGTACTGACCTTCCTCTCTCCCAACTTAGTATTAAATGCAAACATGCTGATGTTAAACCGTGCTGGACCTCCTAACAGTCCAGAAATAATGCTACATATAACCAGTTGCCAAATAGCCATTTACCGTCTATCATTCATCCTTCAGATCTGACTGCTTTGAGAGGCTTTATTTACCACTCCATCAAAATGCTTTGCATCTCAAGAATTTAGCTACTAAAGTAGTACTTTGGCAATTGCATCTAAATCTTTTCTTAAGTAAATGACATTCACTGCTTTTCACAGTCAACCACTTCATGATACTGGAGATAAACAGCCCTCAGTAAAACTTGGTTGGTTTCTGCCAACCCCCTTTTCTTTATGGGCCTAAAACCTGCTGCCATGAGGACTTGGTCCATAGGATTCCATATGACTATAGTTAAATTGACTGGTCCACAGCTCCCTGGATCCTCTTCCTTGTCTTTTTTGTCCTCCTATCTCAGAGAACCTCCTCTAACTGCCATCGCTTCACAGAGCTGATATTTGACTGGTTCCCTTGGAAGCATACCATCCCATCTTGTGGACTTTTATTACTGTGGTTTTGTTTTTAAAGATGACAACAGATTGCTATTACAAACATGAATACTAGAATTGGAAGATTTAACTACAGTTTTAACAGTTCTTTATTTATTTTTAAGATTAGATTGACAAGAGCAAAAATGCAAACCTACTACATATTTTGAAGCTGAACGCTTTTACGGAAGGAATCAACATAACTACAGTTATTACCAGAGCTAGAACCTCTGGTAGGATAAATATGAAGAAAACAAATAATCCCTTCAAACCTTTGTGACCACTTTCTTTAGGAGAGAAAATTCTGTCACAATGCCTAAGAGGAAATGTGTAAAATGCCCCAGCCCATGCTTCCATGTTGTGAGACTGACTAAGAAACATTTTATTCAATTACAGGAAATAAGAAGGGAATATGCCTCTTACCTGTTTATGTGCCCAATAGCAGTGTTAATAGTAACCCTTGGACTGTTCTCATCTGGCCTCAATACATAGGGTGGAAAGACATCGTCATCATCAACAATGGGTTCAGTTTCAGTTTCATTGGCATCAACAGATTTTGAGCATTTGTTTCGGAGGATCTTAACATTTCAAGAACAGAACATGATGAGAGATTTTTCCCTTAAAACATACTACGATACACTTAAAAAAACCAGGCCCATTCCTTTGACCTCGTACCTTCTCAATTGCTTTGTATGTCTTAAGATCCTCTTCAAAACTTTTGATTTTGTCTGTATCTGCTAACATAATGTAGTTGGAAATTGGTGCTCTAGCTCTTCCTTTTGACTGCACATAGGAACGGTACTCTGTGGGCAAATCAAAACGCACCACCAAGTTGCATTTTGGTATGTCAACACCCTCTTCTACAATACTAGTAGCAATAAGTAGGTTGGTCTCATGTGCTCGAAATTTTCTAAGAACCTGCAAGAGTAATGAAGACAAATTTGACATATTAGTCCAAGATCTGTTTCCATCATGAGATTCAACAAAAGGCAGTAAAAACCAAGATGACTTGCTCAGACGCACCCAAATCTTTTCAGAAACATAACAAGACTATTTACCAGAACCAGCAGATTTCTAGGAATAACATCTGATATATGGAATCACATGTGTCTAAGAAACTACTATAACCCCTAGAAATGGAGAGGATCCCCCCAATCTACTTACAAGTTTTCAGTTGTGGTATTAAAGAAAAAAAAAAATGCTGCTTTCAGGACACCATCTTTTCCCAAACATTTCTGAGGCTGAAGCATCCTCAGGGTAGAGCACATTCTAGAGCTGGCACTTCTGGTATTTATACTATATAAGAAACAATACTAAGGAAAGGTGTGGTGTCAGGACCACAACCCAGACAGGATGAACTTTAAACGATGTAAAATCAGGTGGGTTTTTTTAATATTTATAACATTTAATGATTAACCAAACTCACATTTAGAAAAGATAAATATTAAAATCAGCTTAACTACTGAAAATGTCAGTAAGCCTGACATTCTTTACAGCAGTATTATATTACCACTAACACAATGCAGAAAAATTAGATCATGATCTGACTAAATATAAACATGATTTTACATGAAATTTTAATTTCTATTTGTGTAATGTAACATAGCAGTATCTCCAAACATGCTTTTACTGTTTTACAAACAACATCTGAATCTCCAATAAGTATGTGTATTTGTTAAAACAAAGCTGTTCCCTGGACTTCTAATGACTGTGCCCCAGACTCTGCCTGTTGGTTTGTTTTGTTTTCAAAGACACACACACACAAAAGGTTCTGAAGGTACCACCAGTTTAAATTTTTTTTTCTTGAAGTTACCTCTTCCTGTTTTCTAAATTCTACTTCCATCTGCTTGTTACGAGGCTGGTTCTTGCCAATGCCATGTCCAGTTATAAAATTGCTACTGATATAAGCCAGTTCTGGATCTTGCTTGCCAGCTTCTTTTATCAACCTAAAAATATTACACGTGTTTTAGAAGTTACACAACCCACAAAATGGAAGAAAATCTTTTGTTTGTAAGACCTATATTAAAAGGAAAAGTGGAAGCATGACAATTAAGTCATGCTAACACATAAATTGACTGCAGTCTTCTCGAAAACCTCTGTAAGGTTACCACAAGACAGACTGCATACAGAAACACAAGGAGTGCTCATGCATCAGACACATTTCAGACCTATCATGGTAAAACTAGGTATTCTGAAACCAATCTATTACTCTAAGGCTCTCTGTTGTTAAAGCACCCTACTCAAAATTACTTTGTTAATCTCTTTTTCTGTAAGCTATAGCTGATCTTAGAAGAAAGACCTGTAACTGCTTCCTCAACAAAAGTATATTTCCTCAGTATAAAATGTTAACTTTTAGGTTAAAATTTAAGATTGTAATTCTACTTAATATTAGAACATACATTCTGTTCAAGTACACTGGTGACAAAATATTGACCTGTTCTCAAGAGTCATGCTCAGCCTACCCAATGAGATGTTCACTACTTGTGAAATTAACCCAAATAGAGGACAAAATACAATTCTTTAAAAGGAATACTCAACAGGGATGTGAGGAGCATTCATGCTCTCACTTCATTTCCACTCAGTTTATTCTTTATGTTACAGACGCAGAAAAGGCTGGCTTCTGCAGTGTTCTGATTTCACAGATAAGGTAGAAGATTGCTCACCTATATAATGCCCTAAATCTAAGAATGAGGCATGTGTGGATTTAAAACCACAATTACAGTGTGCAATCAAAGGAAGTATCAGTTTCCAGGATGAACAGAATTTGGAACTTCTCAGCTGTAACAGGCTAATTTTAAGCAGCAGAGCCAATAAAAACCAAGGGATTATATACAACAAATAATCCCTTGCATTTGTCACTACAGCCATCCCAGCACTACTCTGCTCAAAGCATATCCATCCTGTCCATTGCCAGGTGCTCCTCACAGCCAAAGAACAGCCTGCCTCTCTACACCTCCAGCAGCAACTCCAACCTTTCCCAAAAAAACCTCTAGCATTTCTGCCTATCATATAAGTAGATGGGTGTGGTGCCAGTCCCCGGCTACAAGCCTACCATCTGCCCAGCAAGCTGCTGCCAAACCAGACGGAAAATGACAAAGTTCTCCCTACTCCTTCTAACCTCAGAAAACTACTGAAGTCTTGCCCCCTTTCCTAGTCCCTGTTTTAAACAAAATTTATGGGAACATAAAACACCTTGAAGGCTTTCCTCCTTATAGATCTGTTAAAACTGGAATGAACAGGGAGATATGCAAGAGGACAGAAGAGGCATACAACTTGCCACCCTTAGGGGAATAGACTAGAAGGATCCTCCTGTGCCAAAATGCAAATGTGGTTTGTTAGTTCAAGGCCAAATGGAGTTACGTTTCTGTATGCAGTCTAGGCTCTCAAGACAGACACTCTAAGAAAGTATGAGTTAATAACTGGACAGAAATATTTTTTTAATATTTCTTTTTCAACATGGCATTTCTGTGAGGTCATACAGATTGAGTACCTACTAAATATCTTGAACACTCTTACTTTAGTTCACTTGTATAGAAACGGACAATTAAAATCATCTGAATAAATACTTCATTGCAAATCTTCAGCAAGTTCCTGAGAAATATTCACTACTTCAACCTTGTAACTAAAAAAAAGTATTTGTGGTAGGTAACAGGTGGTGTTTTTCAAACAGATACAGGAACTTCTGCTTTCAAACCCTTCTCTTAAGAGAGCTGAGAGGCACTGCAACACAAATGGAAGGAAACTGGGCTTCGGAAAATCTCTTCTGTTCTGAAAAAGAGTTTATAGGCACCAGAACTCAACTGTATACACCAAATTAAACAGTGAGCGAGCCTCTCCATCAACTGAGTGTAATAATAATTAAAGACCCAGAAAATACAACTCATGCCATGAATTTTGCCCTTCTTCCGTCATACTGGATTTCATAAAATAGTATTCCAAATACTACCGTAATAAATATATTTTAAGAAAAATTATACTTCTGTTTTAACTCAGTTCCTTTTAATGATCCATACTGGATTACTGGAAGCACAAGTAGCTGTGATATACTAATTCAATCACTCATGACTCTCCCATTCAGGAGAAAGTCCTCCCCCTGTATATAGCCTAATTATAGTTATCATCAGGAGAGGCCCTTGAACTAAATCCACTCTGCTGAAGAGGGCCTACAATGAGCTTCTCCACTAAAGGCTTCCGGCCTTAATTCCAACAGCTCAAGTCTGATGGTCAACACAACATCGGGTATTCTGAAATCAGGTGCTACATGAGGTAAAGGAGCATTTTGAGAGTCTGGCAGCTAGCTTTCAGAAGGGGATAAAAAGTTACATACAGTTTTATATTTTGCCACCAATAACCTCTGCTCAAGGTGCCTAAAGCTCAAAGATGGCAGAATTTGATCACCTATTTCATCTAGAGACTGTATTCTGTCAGGTTCAACAGCAGATAGGACATTGTATAGTGCATAAATCACAGAATACAAGAATGCACAGTGGAAAACCAGTATTATTTAAATCACATTCATAATGGAACAGAGAAGAAAAAAGTTTTCAGAATTCTGTGCGTTCCCTGCTGGGTAATGAAATACTCATTTCAGCTCAGCAAAAGACTGTTAATGTTATTTCTTCAGGACTTGTTAACAGAATATGTTCATTTTGCTGAACAGCCTGGTTTGCCTCATACTGCAGATTTATGTAAACATATTTAAAATGCAAAAAAGAAAAGAGAAAAGACAAAAGTTGACAAAAAACACATAGGCAAGTCTGCAGATCAAAGGATATGTTATGCACTTATTGACTCAAGCAAAAATGTACCAACAGAGGGGTCAGATTTAGAGGTATCCAGGATGCAATGAACACCTTGCATAAGACGCTTGCTACACTATCAGAGAAACCTATCAAAAAACCAAAACCAGGATAGGTGAATCAATCATGTCATTCACAGTTTGTGGAAAACAGCTTTTAACAATTAAGTGTTATACATAACTAACATGTATCACATTCAAGAATACAAACTGATAAGGAACTACAATACTGCAAGCTGGCAAACACTCCCAGGGTTCATATTTTTCTTGGTGGAGACTTTAAGAAAGCACTTAAGTGTTTGCCTAAATAGGTGCTTTATAAACATCAACTGTGAAAGTAGTACTGGTAAATACTGAGAAATATTTGTGCAAGAGTAAGTTTGATTTTCTCTAGACTTGGATCATATAATATTGTCATTTAGTAGGGTAATGGTGAGATTTCCAGAAGTATTGCACTCAGTAGGCTAGAGAAGTTTCCAACATCCATTGCAAATATAAATTTAAAGACTGATTAAAATAAATCAGTATATGCTTATTTTATAGGTTTAGTACAGTATTTCACATTTTGCCTTCTAAAGGAATCAAATTAAAAAACTCAGGACCGAAACAAGTCCTCCAGTACAACTTTCAAAGATATATGCTCTTCCCTATGCTTTAGAATATTCCATATCATCTCCTACACCAACTTTATAAATAGAGTTCTGAAAATACAAGGCAATCCCCTATATATTCATGATATTAACATCCTGGCAGCTGAGTCTGCCTTTTTTCTTCAGAATATTTATTTTAAATAAAATGCTTTACCTATTTAGAACAACTGCTGTGTATCTTCTTTCCACAAAAATAATTCCACATAAAATATTAGTAAAGGGAGATGGGAAATTAGTCTCTGGCTTCTCTTTCTCCTCAATTTCTTCATCCTCATCATCATCTTCAGAATCACTCCAAGATACGTAATTATCCTGATTCCTATTGTTATACCATTCAACACTTTCAAACTGCTGCCGTTCATATGGTTTGTATTTGCGCAAGATTTCAAGCAGCTTTATTACTTTTGGGGTCACAAATTTCAGGTCAAGTGAGGCAGGCGAGAAGTGCTCTTCACAGAGTGCATGTATTTTCCTTAGGAAAGTGTCTGTAAACAATAAAAATTTCCTGTGCAGCTCCTCTTGTTCATGTTTGATATACTTCTGCAGCTCTCTCACCATCATCCCAGCTACCTTATCTGCACACCACGGTCCCAGAACAACCAACACAGCTCGACAGTCTGACAATATCTACAACAAATGAATTCAAGTATCAGTTCAAAGAGTACATTCATGAACTATTCATTTAAGACTAGGGGCTTTTTTCTCTTACAGCACAGTCTATGTAAGGATTATGACAATTTTTCTATTAAAAAAAATGCAGAAGTCTGCTTTTCTCATTTAGATGACCTTGGGAAATTTGGTGTTTCTAATGGAGCAAGTTCCCCCCTCCCCCTTAAATTACTACCAATCAACTTCAAACTGTACATTTGTAAATCTCCAAAATACCCCAAGCTCAATCAAAATTTTGTTATTTTGTAGAACTGTAATTTGAAAATTATACTAAAAAGAAGAGTATTTTTTGAAGCAGCAAGATAAACAAAGCAAAAATTCTTATCTTTATTATATAACATAGAACTAATAGAATAAACACTTTACTGGGCATTTTTACTTTATTTACTACTGACAGCTGGCAGGGTTTCAAAAGCATATAACCAGAAAGTTGCACAGTGGCCTTAAGGTAGCCTTAGGAAGTCTATCCTTTCAAAGGAAAAACAGAACACAGTGCTTTGTATGTGTGGGTGGAATACTAAAACGAGAGAACTATATCCTATTCAGAGAAAACAGAATAGGCATTAGAGTACCATCATAATCTTATCTGATGAGAAGTTGTTTCCTCCTGAAGAGTGAAGTTGTCAGACAATAAACTAGCAATTCAGAAATGGGGTACACTGGTAAAAGGACTTATCATTTGGATGCCCTTTATTGCACCAGAACTACAACTGAACTGTAACAGTCAGGATGCTGGTTTTCAGCTGCTACTTTAATTTCTCTTCCTTCTTCCCTTCTGTGAGGAAATAAAGAACAGGCTATCATCCTCTTGATGCTATCCTCTGAGAAATTTATTAGTTCTAACACTTAAGGGCAAAATTATCTAGAGTAATTGTAACTTCATACAGAGGCTTGATACTCCTACATTGCCAAGACATAAAACACCTCAGTCTGAAACTCATTTACTTTCTTAATTTGAGTGCCTCCATCTTCTCTCAGATGCTTTAGATATATAGCAGTTAATCCACTCTTCTGGACTCTGCAAGTCATGAAGATTGCCTCCAACCAGCATTCCTTATGTATTTTAGCCTATTATTGTTTAAGTTTAGCACAAAAGTAACCAGGACTTCCAATTCCCATGCACTATGATAGGCTGCCTTATGTACCATCTTTCCCTCTGGCACAAACAGTATTTTACGGACAGAGTCAGAGTCCTCAGTTTCTAAGAATGCTAAAGGAAACCAAAATATTTTGGGCTGAAGAAAGAAATACATTCTCCAAATTTCTCATAGACTATCACAGGAATAGTCACAGTAGTGACTCACTACTGACTTCTTGTTCAAAGACTTACATCTATGTAAGTTCAAAGACTTACAACTACATTAGGAGGTAATTCCAAACCGGGAAGCCCAAGCAGGGTTAAAAAAGGTGTCTGGACCCTCTGTGTGAGAGGTCCCTGCTAAACACTCCACACCTTCTGGGCCAAAAGTCAGGACAACACAGGGGCAAACACAGAGAAAGTCAGGGGCAAGCTTGAGATTCAAATTCCATTCCAGCAAGGTGTGGCACTAGTCCAATACTGTTCTAAGATAAACTGCAGACACCGTACATCTCTGGCTGGAATTTTTGCCTATATTCTTCCTTTATCAACTTTTAATGCAACTGGGTACAGTCCAAATTCTTCCTGAAGCATTATTTCCTCTTCTGTACTGAATTTATTCAAAGGTCATAGGAGATTGTGAAAATGTAGTATTCTTGACTTCAGAGATAAGGACCAACTACATCAGGGTGCAGAACTGTTTTAGTGTTTTAAGCAAGTCTGAATCTCAAACTAAATGAAATTCTAATCAATGCCTGCCATTGAAGCCCCACTCATTTACGAACACAACTGCATGTTAATGAACACAAAAATCAGAAGTCTTTTTGCTTCAGATAATCAAGGATGGCTAGCTTAGGAAGTTTCAGTTATGTAACATACGTGGCAAAGAGAAACGGTAACAAGATTTCTGCTCCCCAGGTTTCTCACATTTCTTGATATCCTTACCTGCTTAGAAATTAAGGTAGAATCTCTTTCTTTTGAATGCACAGATATGTTGCAGTCATTTAGAAAAGCCAGTGCTTCATCCAATTCCTTTAATAATCTTCCATACAGCCCACTTTTGTCAATATATGGTCCACAGTCTACAACAATCTCACATGGCTGAGAAGTATATCTTAATGAGGGCAAAGATCAAATTAAACACAGTTCTGAAAGCCAGGGCTATTTCAGCTCTAAATGTTATACAGCAAACACAACAGCAACATGATGTGTATTCAAGAACATTTCTTTCCCCACCATCAATTAAGAATTATTAAAAGTTATACAGTTAAACACTTTAGAAAAACCTCCACCACCCCAAATACTGAACTACTTAATTCTAGATACTGTTCTAATACACTTCTAAAAAGGAGGTTAATATATTGCTATCTTCATTTTAAATATTGGAAAATCTAAGGAAATTCAATTTACTTCACCAACAGCTTCACTCGTTTTTCCATAGTGCACTCTCTTGATATACAAAAGAAAACCAATCCACATAATGCAAATTTATGTCTATATATCCATTTACACAAGTAAAATAATTACTATTCTTGAATGGCAGTAGGAAATTCTTAAAAGCAAATTGTTCAGATGAGTTCAAAAAAATGCATTTAAAACATTTACACACAGACGAAACACCTGTTCCATAACATGAAAAAAACCCACTTTTAACTTTGTCTGAAACACAACAGTACAGTAGAGGTGGAAGAAGAAAACATTCTACGTGGCAATAATTTCACCGTAATTATCCCCTACACCAAGTCATCGCATTATCACCACCTTTAGTTTAACAACATTAATAGGATTCTAGATTCTGTAACTCACTTGCCCTGCTATTTAAATATTTACTACCTCGTCTCATCTCCCTCTATCTTTCATCAGCCTTTAAGACCCAGGCTATGCATTTGGGGGAAAAAAAAAGGCAACTTCTCTGGCATTAAGAACACATTGTACTGTGGACGTTGCAACATATTCCTAAATAGTGACATTATGGCATCCACTGGACATGAGATAGTTACACTTCAAACAAAAGAGTTCATTTTAAAAGTTCAGGAATATTTTGTGAAATGTCAATTTTTTAGCTTGGTGGTGTGTTGAGGGTTTTTTGGTTGTTTTGGGTTGGGTTTGTTTGTTTGAGGATCTTTTGTTGTGTCTTTGCTGTTTTGTTTTTTAACTACAGAAAATCTCTCCATACCAAGGCCAATCAGCCTTTGTATTCATAAGCCATCTAACATTCCATCTCTGCCCGAATGGAATAGCAGCATCATATACACACAATTCTAAAATTTAGAAGATGAAATATTGCTACTGGTTTATTCCTCTATCCAAAAAGGAAATGCAGGCATAATTTACCAACAATCATTATAAAACACACCTGTCTAAGACCACCAAATCAGTTGCAGTTTCAGCATTGCTCTTTAAAATTTTCTCCAGTTTCTGGATCTTCTCCTCTAACTCAGCAGGATCACATTTCCCATTTAAAATGGAAGCTGTTAATCCCAAAATTCGAGGACATGATGGATAATCCTCACAGATCTGTGAAATCAAATCAAATTATATTATTTGCAAAAGGGATCCTGTTAATTTACCTGCAAACTTACGATGCTTAGGCTGGAAACTTTTATTTCAATATCAGGTGTTGCAAAAGGAACCAAACACTGAATTAATATTTTCTGTTCTACTGACAGGAAGCTAAACAGCCATCATATTTAAAGGTAAATACTTACAACATGGAAAACCAGAAACAGTTAGCATTAAACAGAATATCCTTGTCACACTTACATGTCATAATACTTCCACACCATATAAAAAGGCACATGCACTTGAGAAGAAATTTGGAAAGAGATTTATTATGCAGGTATCTCTCACTTATAAGCCAAATATGACATGGAGCCAATAATATTCTGGAAGGAGCCCTAAACACACCTTTAGAAATCAGCATTTTTAAAATTAACAAAATTCCCCTAATGCAATAAATTTAGCTTCCCTGTTAATGACAGATTTTTCTTGAATCCCCACTGTAAAATACAGTAAATACATTATTCTTCTACCTCATAGTATCACTGAAGTCTTAACTCAATCCAGTAATTTCACAGTCCCAGGAACATGCTAACATTGGTTCCACTAATATTTTTTTCTTGGTAGTAAAAGTTGCCTGAAATGGTTCCCAATTCTCCAGCCCTCCCACTGAATTCTTCTCCTCAGCCAAGCATATTGAACATTCATGCAATAAATGCACCTTCATAATTTCACGGTATGGATGATCCTGGATGGCGAGATGGCACTCATCAAACACCAGAAGATTAATATCTGACAGGGATAAATACTCATGTCTCAAAACAGTCAAAGCAACATGACATGTCATAACCAGAACCTAGGTTGAAAGGAAAGAAACAAATGTCAGTACAAGAGAAGTACAAGCTGTCTGAGGTCAAGGTGAAGGAGGAAAAGCCTTCAGCACATCTTGTGAGACAGCATTAGCAAATATCAACCCCTATTCATCTACCTACACCAGGTAAGGACGAAAGAGAATAAAACACTCTCTACTGGAGAAAGTTATCTATCTGAAGGGGGGTGTACATATATATATGTATATATATTTGTGTGCATTTGTATATCTCCAGTCACATGCCTAGTTAAAAAATGAATACAACAATCTCAACACCAATCAGACTACACAGAACAAGCATCATTAAATCCTAATAAGTTAAGTTAGTGTCCTTATGTGTCCCAGCATCATGTCTCTGGCAAGAAGGATAGTTTTTTCATAAGCTCTTAACTATTTGCAGCTATAACATAAGCCAAGATGTTATCAGAATTCTTTTTAAAGAAAAACTTACTTCTCGTACACATAAAAATGGAGCTCTTTAACAAAATTATGTACTATTTTTACACTCACTTTGAACTTCACTAAGTATAGTAACACTTTCTGTTGTCGGAGTTCCTCAGATGTGCTCCATAGACCATTACTAATCACTAGAAAGAAAACCCCAAAACCCTAACATTTAATAAGATTTTAATAGCATTTAAAGTATAGTATGCACACTCAAAATTTCTTCTGCAATCAACATCATGAACAAATCAGGGAGATTTAAAACAAAGGACTTAGAGGATGGCTTTTTAAAAACAACCTGACAATGCCTATATATATTTGCCTCAAAATTAACACATAAATATTACCAATATGCTGGATTTCTTTTTTAAAAAGACTGAATGTATATTCGGAAGAAACCACTTCTGATCCAACCTCTCTGTCTGTATGCTTTGCTTATAGTTTTTACTTAATACATTACCTGATGCTTAGAGAATTCCTGACTCCACTTCTCTTTTGTCCATGATTCAGTTATCTCTAAACTTGAATATTCTCCCACTTTAAGGTCTGAATGTGTCCTGACAGCTGACACTTGTTGAGCAACTTGATTTGCTTAAGAAAAAAAAAACCTCATTACATAAAGGTCTTCTCATACTTTAATTTGTGTGTCATATGACCTAGCACCATATTTTATAACATTATCTCTAGTGTAGGCTAAGGTTAAACCACGTGTACCTGGCAACTGTCTTTACTCAAAACCACATCAAGGAAACAGATTGGTAACTAAATTGCACTTCACATTCAGTGTCTTAACTTCAAACTAGAAAACAGAACACGTTGTATATATAAACAGGTTACATTAAACGCACGATGAAACAACAGATGAAAGGCATTGCACCCTTGCTGTTGAAGACTTTATGCAAAAGTTTCTCCCAGCTTTACTTTCAGAGAACTACTGTTACAGAATATTCCATGGAAATATTAGCAGTGTGTTTAGGAACATTTCCTCTTACCCGAGTTGACCAAGAACACAGTTCTTTTTCCGTTTTTGTTGAAATCTCCCCTGATCTGATAGGACAGCTCTTTAGTGAGTAGTACTGCAATAAAAGTCTTCCCTGAGCCAGTGTTTAAGCAGACTATTGTATTATGATCCAAAGCTGCTTCAAGCAGTTCAACCTAGGTTTAAAAAATAATAATGCCCTTACTTGCAGCAATGCATGAAAAAGCTGACAAAAAAATAACAAAAGTGATAAATAAACTATAGACAAGTCAGTAGTATCGCTTGAGATCTTTCCAGTGCCATATAATTAACAGATCTTTTTCATAACAATGTATTCTCACAATCTCTCAAAAACATTAACACACTATGTATAGTCCAGCTTTAAAATCCTTCAGTACCACAGTTTGCTCTCAGGTAGCTTTCTAAATATATCATTTTAACAGATCATTCTGTTGCTAGATACATTGTGAAAAGAAAGAAGCTACAGCTTTTACATCTAACTGCACACATCAATTCAACCAAACAAGCAAGAAGGCTAGCGCAAGGTGATCCAAGTTTCTCAGTAATACTAACAAAACACTTCTGGGCACCTCTGCAGTGCAAAGAGAACTGATATTCTAGAACTCAGAAACAGTTTTCCATAACAAAGTGAAAATCAGAGTACCCTGATTGGGTTTCTGACTTTAGAGGGCTGCTTTGACCAGTGTGTGAACCAAAAATCAGAACTAGTATACAATGTGGAAGACAAAGTGAGAGGTGGAAGGAGACATGATGTCTGCATACAATTGAGAGGCACAGTTCATTTGTCCCTTGAAGCATTCTGCAGAGAGTGGCAGGAGAAACACCCAGCTTAAAAGCTGTTCTGACTGTTAGAGCAAACTGAGAAGAGGGAATGGGGATATAACAAATGTAAAAAACCAGCCAAACTACTGAATCAGCTCCCAACAGGTGGTGCTGAGAGAGACATGTCTTGACAGTGTGCATCACTGCATGTTCTCCACCTGCTCTTGTTCTTTTTCCATTAATTAATGGATTTTATTGTACTTTTTTTGATGTTACTGTATTAGTACTATCACTAGTACCTGATATTTTCTTGGCGTGTAAATGTTATCATGAATTGCTTCTTGTTGCCATGGTAGTCCAAAAAATGGACCCATTGGGGAGGAAGCAGGGGTCATGAGCTGCAGTCCCGCCATGCTGAGGGATTGCAAAGCAGGGCTTTTCATTCATTCATCCAGTGTTTCTTTCATTGCATTTTTGTTCCAGCACAGCCTACTATGAGAAGAAAATGAACAGTGTTAGATATATAGCTGCAATCTCAAGCAAGAAGAGAAAATTTATATTAAGAAAAGGACATTACTTCATTTTACTTACAGAAGTGTTCTTCTTATACTATTTTCAGCAGAAATTGTTAATTTTAAATTTACAGGCGCTTCTCCACTTGAAGATATGTGCTAACCAAAGTACCCCCGAAATTCAAAAGGAGCTGCACTTTACAGGACAATGCTCATTCTATGCATTTGGATTTACACACATACATTTTAATATGAAGTTCCATTTATGGTCTGACAGAATCTCACTTTATATCTTTACAACAAACTTTAAAAAGTAAAGCTGTTTAACCTTTACTACAGGAAAGAAAAACACTGATTTTCTACAGCATAGGCAAAAGTATCATTTTCCATTTTTCCTTCCAACCAAAAAGGCCTTTGACCAGTTAAAGCTCTAAATACATGCAAACAGGAATTTTATTCTAATAGCTAGGAGAAGAACAGGAACTACACAAGAACTTCAGTATTTTCAAATCATCAGATTCTGATAAGATTATCTTTTTAAGAACTGTTAGAAGCATTATAAATAATTGCTGATGACTCTGGTAAGGACTAATACAGAATGGGACCCTTATCAGGTTAACCACCAATTTCCATAAAGACACTATAATTCATAAACAAACAAGGCATTCAGAACTTCATGACAATTATGCATTGGAGAATACTTTCCCACTGAGGCTATGAAGTTCTCACCACAGGGTGGGGAGAGGGTCCTGTGTGTGTCTGAGTGAGTTAAAAACATTTGCTATTTGTCAGGAATGATCAAAATGAAAACAAACAAACAAAAACTAAACAAAATAACTTATAAACTAAAAAACCAAACAAACCCCACAACAAAAAACCTTTAGCCTGGGAAAGTGATCATGGCCTGATAATATAGAAGAATATTGCTGATGTATACAGCAACATGCTACATGAAATCTAAGGAATTTTGAATACTCCCCTCTTTAAACTGGATACATACCCTATCCAAAACCCAGTATTTTCAAAAGTTAGTTTTCCTCAAAATTCCTACAAGCTCTATATTAATTTTAGCATCAATATGGGTTGAGAAATGCGTAAAATTGACGATGCATTCATATTTAATCATTCTTTAAAAAGACATGAGGAAAAGCTAATTAACATTTTATTGCACTGAAATGTTCCTGCTTTTCTACACAACAGGAAAGCAACAAAACTTGCTTAAGTTTTGCAAATGTGCAGTAAAGAATTAAAAAAAAAAAAGAGAAAAGTATAATATGCTAAGAGAAAACCAGTAATGGTTATCAGAAATAACTGAAGAGAGAGATTAAAAATAAAGCAGTACAAATAAATCATCAAAAATGGGGCATCGACTAGATTTCCAGAGGTCCCTTCCAACCCTAGTAATTATGTGATTCTGTAATTAAATAAAAATATTAATTTAGATATGTTCCATAGTCTCCAACTAATAACACTGTTGCTCTCTGTTATATATTAATATTTTTAAATGAAATATTATAATCTGGACCACGTCTAGACACTGATATTGAACTAGTATTAAATAATTATCAGCAGCTGTGAAAAAAGAGATGAAACCAATTATCTCACTTTCCATCTCAGGCATATATTGTAAAATAAAGGGAAGGCAATATATTGAAGTACATGATCACCCCTCTTACAAAGTCAGAAGTAATTTCACTTTACAGTAAGTGGTCAGATAAAGCTTTGTCTCAATTCATTTCAAAGTGGCAGGGGAAGCCCTGAAGGACAGGGTGGTTAAGCTGAAGTAGCATTACACATGCAGTTCCTTTGTAAAGAATTATTTATCTTTTGTAGACAAACGTTCAGTAGTAAATGCTACTTAGTGAACAAGGCCAAATGTAACGTCTTGGGTCTAGGCTCAGCAATAAACATACTTCTCCCTCCATCAAAAAAGTTCCTCTTTAATAGAAGTGTTGATACCGCTGGAATACTGTCTGATATTTTCATTTGAGCATCACAAAAACTGTCATAGTGAGAAGATTCCAAAAAGAAAAGATGTATTAAAATCTTAAAAAAACTCAAAAGGAACGGATGTGCATTTTCACTGGACATAGTAAAGAACATGTTTGACATTATGTTTTTTCAGTTGCTTTAGGACAATCTCCAAACTCATGCAAACCTTCTCATTTATTTTTCACTCCTCTAATGTAAGCTAGTATTTGAGCCCAAGTATTTCAGATTAACTGAATAGATAAAATGGATCAATATTGCTTTATTTAGCTGTAAATAAAGAACAACACAGTCTACACAAATCAAAAAATCATGCTATGTTATTATTCGTTTCAGTAGTAATACAAAAAAAGACTCCTGTAGACTCTTAAATTGTTTCTATACATTTCAAAGAATGCATACAAGCAAATGCAGGTTCTAACAATGCACCTATAACAATTTTATAGTGTGTTCTAATCTGGCACAACCAAAGATGTTTTGGTTCATTTCGTCCTCAGAACTAGTTGTTTCATGGCTGTTCCTCCACTGGCAGTCCAGAGCTTTGGGTCATAGGAGACAGCTGGCAGGAAAGATACAATCATCATAGAATGGTTTAGGTGTTACACAGCTGCATGTAGCAATCTGATCATTCTTGACATTCTAAACTACTGAGCATTCGCACATCAGATGTACTTGATGTTTATCAGTATGTGACTGATACATTAAATCAGTCTCCTGGCAAGGACAGTACCATGACACAAAATCCCCAGCCACCAGCAGAAAGCATCAGGAAACTTAGGGCACTATTAACCTTAGTGAAGCTTTTCTGACAGCTTCTAACTGACAGCTTAGGTGCAGGAGAACAAGAAGGGAGAAAAAGTAGGGAAAAGTGTCATCCCCAACACCTGCTTCTCCAAACTTATAGATGAAGCTCTCCTTTAATATATCTAGCTTCTCTTTTTGTATTCCAGTGAGGGGAAGCACTAGTTGGTAACATATAGAAAAAATCCTTAGAATCATAGAATGGTTTGGGCTGGAACGAACCTTAAAGACTGTATAGTTCAAACCCCCAGCAGTGTCTGAAGAACACAAAGGTCTTTTGCCTGATTACATTATTTCATTGAAATGGTTTCAATCATGCTTCTCTACTGACATAGAGCAACTGGTGAAATAACAACTAATGTTTGCTTTGTTTAAAATGAGACTTCATTGTCATAACAGAAAAACCCCATTTTCCATAGTAAAAGCTGAAGCTGATTCCTCAATCATTCTTGTACATAAGCCCAGACACTTCAGTTTTATAAATCACTTTAGATGAGCAGCGCCTCCTCTTTGTTTACTGTTCCGTCTGTGTTGTGTTTTTTTTTTCAAATGATAAATACAACTTTGGGAACATATATAAAATAGCTATATTGCATCACCAGGAGGGAATTAAGGAGAGAAAACCAACCTTATTTTAAAAGGCTGCTAATAAAAAACAAGTACAGGATCAAATATTACAAGTAATTAATCTCTTCTGCTACGCACCTAATAACAGTGATACCAGTTTAGTTACCCTGCTGTTAAGAAGCAAGAGGATTTATGCTTATGTATGGCTCCAGGCTGTGAAACAACATATACTCTAAACTATAGCTTTGGTTTCTGTGTACCTTCATGAAAGACCTGCTCTTAAGTACAATCATGTCACTGAGATCAAAAAGCATTCTCAAAAAAAACCCCTTTGAAGTGCAAAGGAAGAAATATATGCACATTTGTAACTTGAAAAGCACACACAACCAAAACAGCATTGTGTGCCACTTCAATCATACCTGGGTTGAGCTGGCATGGGACATAACACATTTGAAAGAACATACGGGGGAGGGAATTTAAGCTAAGTCAGTAAAAAGAAAAAGTTATCCTCCCAAATCAATGTTACTTTCTGCTATACTAAGGTTTCGTAGTACTGGTCTTCATTTCTATGATTTGTATTGGAAGTATGTAAGATCTGACAAGATCAATGTCAACATTATTATGGAGTAAGCCAGATAATGCAGTAATTGTATCATTCTAGAGTCTCTATTTCAATAGCAAGGAAAAATATCAAGTTCTTCAATAAAAGAAAAGCAGTACAGGATCATCTAGGAATAAAAAGGGAAAGAACACATCTACTTGAAGAACAGACTTTAAATTGAAAACATTTGAGATGTAAGCACATATGTTCAGAATCTGTGGACAGAAAACTGAACATGAGCTAACTGAAACTAGCTAACAGTATAGCAAAAAAAAAAAGCCAAACTAGTCCTGCTCAGCCAGTGTTGAGTAATAAAGATACTTGCTAAAATGTTCCATCTTTGTTCACTACATTATTTTGAAAACTGATAGAAAAGAAACTGTAAGAACTTGATGAACCTGAATTTGGAGCAAGAAACACCTGAAACAAATCCTGCCTCCTGTGACTTTAGACTAGTTTTGGAAGCTGGATAAGGCAGCACAGTGCTCAAGCTTATTTGTTCTACTAAAATAATAGTGAAAGTTCCAGTTTCATGGCCATCAATCTTGAGAGTTTTAAGAGAAGAATTTACAACCTAGTGTCCTTATTTCACATTTATGTGAACAGATAGCGAACTGCAGAGCTAAAATTAACCCCTTATTCCATCATTTAAAGAACTGTTTTTCAGAAGAACATACAATGTTGGAAATGAAGTCAACAACATGCAATAGCAATTTTTTCTAGTCTGCAATAATTCTGGAACTGTGGTGTAGGTTTTTCAGTCACATGACTATATCCAGTTTGAAGCCATCCCTTGGCGTACAAAAAATTCAATGTTTACTGCACTAAGGAATACAAGCCAAACTGACCAGAGCATTCACCTGGAATGAGACATCCTGGACCTAGTCCTGCTTGGAGGACAGTTTAAAACATTTATGGACTGGCACTGAGGTACACGGAGAAGAGACTTGCACGCTGGGGATGCAACTTTCAAGTTCTTACCACCATTTGTGAGCACAGTTTATGTTATATTCACAAGTTTATGAAAACTATAACCATCTCCCATTAAAACCAAAAATTTCTTACTGCCATTTGCAATGCATTTAATTTGCTTTCTGTACCGATTTTTAAAATTGTACCTAATATAATCCTTGTGATACAAACATTATTTCTAATGCTTTAGGATTTCATCTTTGCCCAGGAATGTGAACAGATAGTGTTCTAATTTATCCTCTAAAAACACTCTCAGCACCAGCCAAAACAAATTAGCCTCAAGAGGTAAAAATAATCCACTTACTCTAAAGGAAATAAACCACAGTCTATAAAAAAACATTAATAGAACCTTGCTGCTTGAATATTCTCTTACATGAACACTTAAAGAGTCTGAATGCAGTTTCTTTATAGCAATTTCTATGTTCAATTGCTATATGAAACATTAACTTGCTGAGTGATCTAACACAGAGAATTCTTACTTGGGTAAAGGAGGTCCAAATAAAAAGAAAAAATGTAAAATATTACAAATATGAAATACAGAGTAGAAAATTAATGTAAATGTTAATATACAAAATGTAAAATGTCACTGAGAATGTTCCATACCAACTTACACTGCATGCATTCAGTGGCAAGAATTGGTTTTGCCCCAGTGAAGGGGAATTTGCAAGAATTCTACTTTGTCTGGTTTCTAAACCTCCTTTTAGAAGAAGTCTACTTTTTAAAAGGATTTTACTTTTTCTGTGATAGTCCAAAAGAATATACTACTTCTTCCAGAAAAAGAAGCATATTTTGTTAATATTACTCCTTCAACTTCAGTTCTCTTAAAAGAACTTAAAAATCCCAAATCAAAACCCCCCAGTTTTAGCTGGAAAAAGAAAAGCCCAAAATTTAACCATCAAACAACTGTCAAACAGTATTATTGAGCAAGATGAATCAGAAATCTCTTTTATATTGTGCTCTCTTTAACACAGAACACAGCTTATGAGACATTCTTTCTCTCCCATCTTTCAAAGATCTTTATCACATGCATTGCCTAACAGCAATTTTTACATTTGGTCTTAAAATGTTCTCAAATATAAGCATTTCTGTAAAGACCATATTCCTTGGTTTCCCTAGCACAATCATCAATATTGATTGTGAATGTCATTTTAAACAAGAATTTTATTAGTTCTATTTTTCTGATACAGAACCAGTGTAACAGCACAAGCAGAACACTGGTCTTTAATAGCCTACTAAGGCATACCAGAACAACAAAGGCTGCTTTCTGTTGTTCAGGAAAAGTTTCATTAAAGTGCTTATCAAATCAAAGTTAAATTGATGCTCTGTATTTGGATGAGCTGATTTTGAAACACTTCTACAAGCAGTACAACAGTTAACAGCTGAAATTCCTGGCAGATTCCTTCTAAATGTCTGTTTGTAGGAGAGAAATGGAATACAACATGACACTTAGCAGACTCAGAAAAACCCTGAAGTCCTTCATGCAGTGTTCAGTATGACCAAACCTGGACATGGGGCAAAAGCCTAATAAACACCTCATGTTGCAATCAGTCCAGCTTGACCAACAGAGCCAGCGAGACACTGCTCCCACAGGAGTTGTGCTGCTGCACACTGCAACAGTCGAATGCAAAAGGATTATACCACTATTTATCAGTGTAACACACACAGGCTGTAGGGCATTTACAAGTAAAGTAATACAACCTGAAAACAAAAATCAGTTTTGTAGCACATCTCTAGTGATACCACTGCATGAGGCATTCAGAATAAACGTGCAGAAAGGGGCTGTTTCACCTTTAAGGAATACAGACAAGCAGCCAGATTCTGAAACAAACATTCATTTTTTTCAAATGATATGTATAAGGCCTGTGGAACAACCCAAACTACGTAGTTGCTTAATCAGCAGTGTAGAACTGGTGCTATGCAGACTCCTTTTACCTCCTAAACACAAAGGACAAAAGACAAAGCATGAAGTATATGGATCTAAGATGCAAGGCAAGGTGATCAACAGCAGAACTAAACACATTTTTCTCTTCCCTACATTATCAACCCACATTTTTCTGCTATGTAGTTTTAATCAGATAGCCTCTTTCCCTATTTTTGCAGAACTCGTATTTCAGACTGAAGCATAGTCTTGAAACTAAGACCTTAATTTACCTGTCATTTCTTTTCTTTACCATTTACTTTGTATCTCCTATCTGGAACAACATATGAATTCAATTCTAATTCTAACCCCTTGTGTCAACTCTTTTTTTTTTTTTTTTAAACTGATTGTATTTCACCAACACAACTACATTTGAATATAAAATCCACAAGAAAAATACACACATTCTTTTAAAAAACTGAATAGATTTCTAATCATATTCAGCTTCGTAAGAAATAGCAGGGCATGTGTTTAATGATAAACATTTAAACTTCTATGAATAAAATGAAGTCGCTACTTTCATTTTTCTTTCCAAAGAAATTCACAGTCAATTTCTATAAATTCACATGTGGAAGTTACTTTATAGTTCTGAAGCAGCTTTAAATATAAAATAGAAGAACACGGTGCAGTGATACATCAAAACCTGTTTCTCCCATACTACAAAGCACAGCCTTACCGTTTTAATTTCCACAATCTCTGTGTTTATGCTTCCCAAACTGCATTTTGACATCATGATATCAGCTTGTAGATTAATCACATAATTTGCAAGCCTTGGCTCTTAAAAAAAAACAAGAACAAAAACCTATGAACTACAATAGCAAGATAAATTGTGGTAATTCAGTTGCTTATAAACACTTATATGTGTTGAGCCTACACCACAACTTGCTGACAGAAATGAACTACCTAAGTTCACTCTGAACACAAATTATTTTAATTTACTATTAGAAACTAAAATTTAAAAGAGTTATTTAAAATATAATTTAGTTTAAATGTGCACATACTTCCCTAGTCCTATTTCCAGGTTACTATCATTAATTACTGGTTCACGTGAGAAATACAGGAGTAGAGTGTTTGATACAATTTTACTATGGTTCGTATAATTGTATTGCTTTTTCCATGCACATATATTTTCAATTTGAGTCTGCAAGTAATACAGTCAACTCATGAAAAAGCAAAAACCATTTCTCTCAAAGTACACATCAGTCTTTTTAGTAAAAGAGAAAATCCTGTGCATTTAAGATGGTAATTCAACCACAAAAGTAAAATTTGGAAAAATAATAATTCATGACAGTGAATTTCTAGATATATTAGCCAAATATATGTATTATATATGTATAAAAAACTACAACTCAAAGCAAAAATACCGTATTTAAGCAGATCTAGTATTCTTAAAGCTATAAAATAAAATATTTGCACAATATATACACCTAAAAGTGTGAGGTTTTCCAGACCTAAAAAGACAGATTGTGAAGTCCAATTTTTTAAAATCAATACTGAAAACTTAAACACAAAATGAATCTTGATGAAAATTTCTCCTCCAATCAATTCCATAAAGTTAACAAAGAGGACACCCCCAAGATTAGTTCAGTATGTTCATTTTTACCTCAAATGCTGATGCTGAGCTTTTCCAGAGTCTCCAAGCCTGTAATTTTGTTTCACCCTAGGTAACCTAAAAGGCAACATAAAGAGAGAGCATTTTAACATGAACTGCCATTAAAATCAACTGTGCCATGTGGTAGTCTGCTTTCTTGCATTTTAATATTTAGCTCTGTAGCGAGAGCACATGGTCTTTCAAAATCTAATTATCATATGCCCCTTTTTGGCTAGGGATACAGAGAGTCAGTGTCTGGAAGATCAGCCTTAAGTGCTCAGGAGATATTTGCATATTTTGTTTTATCTGCTAAAGTAATTGCTAGCTGAGGCCAATTAGATTTACAGCTTTTCTCCCCTGTGCTCTCTCCACGTATGTTTCACCTAACACAGTAAAGAAATGTGGAAGAAAATTATTATTCAACACATTTAAGAGAGAGATCTGAAAGAATGTATGTTTTCCAGAAAACAAAGTAAACAGTTACTGTTCAATTTTACAAGAATACAAAAGGAATGCAGCACAGAAAATCTAATGAATACTGCATTCATGTACAAAATAGACCCACAAAAAATTTACTCCCTAGGCTACATTTTAAATTTGTGTTTGCAGCATACATAAATACATCTTTTATTTTCAGAACAAAATACAGCAAATTGCTTCTAAGATGTAGTAAGTAGGACTTAGATTTATTATAGCATGTTCCTACTATGTCTAGGTTATTCATTTATTCACTGCCTCTAAACATGAACCAGAATATATATTCCATTGAACTAGAAAATAACCTACCCACAGAAAACTGCCGCACCCACGGCAAAAATATAGAAATATACTCCACTCTATAAATTTACAAGAAAAGCTGAAGAGAACAACACAGCATTTGGATACCCTGGCATAAAGCAAGCATGAACAGAAAGAAACGTTCAACCCTTGTCAATAAAGCTAATGCCATGTGTGTCTTAACAGAGCAAATTTACTTTACTGCCTAATCGCAGATGGCAAACACAAAGCACAGAGACCAGTAGGTAAGAACCAAAAAAGTATGTAATTCTAATTCTCCACCAGCACAACCGCTTCCTTTGGCACATCGAAGTCAGAAGACCGAGGCTTTAATCAATCGATTGGAAGGCAGGAATTACAGTAGGCCCTTAGAATGCCAACCTAAAACCAGACAGGCCACATTCCGGAGATGCAGTCAAGGTCTAGTACAAAACAGCAGCGTGTAACACATTAGCATCTAAATGGTGCTGGTGCACCCACTCAGACAAAGCCGGGTTCGATCCTTCTCCGGCGGCCAGGGGCACCTGCTGCTGGCGACGGCCCTCGGGACAGCGGCACCGCCCGGGCTGCCCAGCACAGAACATCCCCCATGCTGCAGTTGCAGCTGGCAAAATATTTTCTACCACACCAAAAATAAAGAAAAAAAAAATATAGATGTTTAATTTTGCTCTATAGTGTCAGAGGACCTCGTAAACAAGCAAAAGAAACAAAAAGGAAAAATTATTGACACTTTAGAAACCTAATTTTTAGGAATGCCAATGTCTTCTATCAAACAGCAAGGTTTCCCCGATTCTTAAATGTCACCTTTTCTTTTAAGAGCTCAACATTCACATATTTTATCAACAGACAGAAGGCAAGAGTTCTAAGATAATCAATCACTTAAAACGTCTAACTCCAAAACATACCACAAACACACTAAATACTCAAAGCACTAACATGAAAAAATCCCCAGTTCCTATAAAGACATCAAGAGAAGCATCCAAGAAGTGTCACAGCAGGCACTTCTGCATATCTCCAGCGCTCTAGAAATCTGCAAGCAACCACAAGTTACTTCTGCAAATATCAGCCAAGATCTTGAAGTATCTTGGCTATTTGCTACTGAAACACTACTAATGCAAAACCCAAGTATTCAAATATATCAGAGAATACAGACTATAGAAACAGGTTTTATTTTTATTTCATGGGTTTATAATTCAGTCCTTGAAAATAATCACATTCATACGATACCTAACCTGCTATTAAAAAAGGATGGTCAGAAAAATGGTAACTGAAATTTACAGTAAAAGACCTGCTGTCACACTATAAACAACAGGCTGAATCTGAAAGGCTATCAACGTTCTCGCTCTTCAGCATCTTCAATTTAAAATTATACAACTATTCCTTCCAGCAATTAAACCACTACTCAAATTGTTAACAACATGAAAATGAAGTTATCTTGCAGCAAGTTCTATGCAACTGAACTCTTAAACTCACATGAAAGCTGTGATGAAGTGAATTATCTTTATGCAAATACAACGGGATTCCAGCATGAACAAAAGTCCTGCATGATCTTTAGGGGATAAGGTAAAAACTGCCATTATGATTGGGAAGAAAAAGTACACCTGGGCTGGCATCCTGTCTCTATAATTACAGCTGGTCACATATGCTGAGGGCTGGGGGGAAGGGGTGACTAAAAAACAGGATTTATCCTTTTCTTCCATTTGTTATTCCAGGAACTTCATATTTCAACTATTTTTCTTCGGTTTATTATGGTACAAACAATAAAGTTATGTCAGAAACCATAGTACAAACTCCCTACCGCCTCAGGTTAATTTGAAAGCAATATACTCTTGGACACCCAAGGACCTAAGCCTTCTTCAGGGAAGTCAGGAAAGAATTACACTCAGGACACACACCTCTCTAAATATACAAACACTCTGAAACACATTTATTAGTTTTAACAGCAATTAGAATTAAATTATGCCACTTATTTAAGGGGGTTTTTTGCTGCACAGAAAAACTGTAGCTCAATGTGTAGATTCTAATTTATGGGTAACTATACTATCATATCAGTATCATAAGTAGGGATAACTGACCATATCTGTGAATTTATTTATCATTTGGTTGTTTACTTGGGTACCAAATTATTTACTTGTGATGATTTAGTTAATTTAAAGGTTATGTTCAAGCTTTTCAGGTACTTATGTCTTTCTACAGGAAGGCAATTAAGCAGACATTAGAGCAGGGATTTCTCTCCTCCTCAATTTGGGGGCAAGCTGTGAGGCAAGTACAGTTCCAAAGGATTAATTATTCTTGCTTTGGATAAGTAAAAGCAGCAGCTGCCCCCTGAATATAACCCCATGTGGAGACTTCAATCCCATTATTTGCATAAACATAAACCCTTTCTCTGCATGTGGCTAGAAGTCAAGCTCCTCAAAACATGGGTACTCAACAGTTCACTGTTAACACTGTGCCGCAACATCCAAAATTACTAAGTGCCCCACACTACCAAATACTTTCTCTGAAGTCAGTAATTGTATGATGCAAGGCCAGCAGACATTTAGAGTGTAAATCAAGCTCTAAAACTTCTACCAATTCTAAAATGAGAGTTCAAATCTACTGCAGTTGGCCATATCAATTTATGTACCACTCAAGAACCACTGTTTAAATTCTAGCCTTAGATCCAAAAAAACCCCCAACAAAACAAAACAAAAAAAACCCAAATCAACCAAACAAAAAGTATTCATCATTAACGGTGCATCAAACTAACTCTTCCTAGTGCAACCTTAAAATGCATAAGTATTACATGGTGGTTAGCATATTATTTAGTCCACATTTTACGCTTTGTTGTTTTAAATGTCATCCCAAAAAAGAAAGACTTATCACCAGTTACACTACTTGTCTTCACATGGCCTTTCCCTGCAATGAACTTGTGGGCACACTACTGGAATTTTCTTTTATGTGAAACTGGGATGAAGTCAGTATTAAATTCATAAAAATATGTAGTACAAAGAAACTTATTTCTCCCAAATTCTGAGGACATTCAAAGCTCCTCAGCTGACATAGAATTCAATCTCCAGAGAAAGAACACCAGAGAGGAGAAAAAAAAAAAACCCACAACAAACAAAAACCATACTTGATTATTTTATTTTATTGAAGGAAAATATGTGAATAACTTCCAAGACATTTCCATAGGTCCACACGGTTGTTATTTTTTGGTTTTTTGCTTGCTTGTTGCTGGGTTTGTCTTTGTTTTTCTTTTGGAACATGTAAGAATATCTAAAGGTGAAGATGTTGCTCAGGTTGAGTCAACACCCCTGAAGGTATTTAACAAAATGTGTAGACATGGCACTTAGGGACATGGTTTTGTTTGGGCTGGGCAGTCTTACATTGATAGTTGGATTTTAGGCATCTTTTCCCTAAATCATATGGAATTCTGCAATAGTGTTGCAAGGGCTCTCACACAAGATGCAGAGCAGAATAAATGTGCATGATTGTAAAATGATCTGAATTAATTCCAAAGTGGAAAAGATGTAATTATTTCCCTCTATGTAAATAGATGCACTTAGACTAGAACATCGGCATTCCTTTACATTCTTTACAGTTAAACTAACAATAAGACTTCAGCAGCTCATCTCAATTAACTTCTATTTTTTTTAATGCATCGATCTTTATTTTCAATATTGTCCAAAAAAGCAAATATTTGCATGGTGTCTGGGGTTCAAAAGTGGTGAGAAGCCATAAATATTACACTTCACCAGTATAATGCTTCAAGCCTCATGTAGCATTTCCTTATCACAGGTTATCTGTAGCACTGTTGACCTTCCAGAACAACTGACATAATACCGCAACTGAATCGAAAATATTCAACAATTTACTTGGCAAAAATGATCAACCATGAAAGCTGGAACAGGGTCAAACAAACCACCTCCTCTGTTAGCAGTGAGGTAAGTGGCTCATAAAGGTCCCTTAGCTCCAATACTGTTGCAAGTTAGCACCACTAAACCTTGCAGTGCAGAGATCCAAACCAGAAAACAGACCCATTCCTGATTCATCCATCAATCTTCCCACAGTAGCAGAACAAATGCAAGATGAAAAAGAATAAATTGAGATAAAATACATATCCTTGAGAGAGTTCTCTGCATGTATATTAATAGGTATCTTTCCCTAATGCCAAGTGTAGATTGCAGTTAAGAATCCTTTCAGTCCAGCGCAGCATTAGTCCAATTTTCCACATTAGATCTGCTCATAATATATACAGTGATAGATACTCTTAACCATGTGGGTTAAAAAAAAGTATCCAAGTTGTTACTCCTCCTTGAATGACAGCAGAAGCTTCAAAAACTGAAACAAGCTGTTTTGCTACAACCATCATTAACAAATAGGGGGCAAGGCATGAATGGGGAGAACTTTTTACCCTTCATTTTTCACAATGGAGTGAGAGCTATTCCTGCATATATGCAAAAGCATTCCCAGATATGCAAACGACAGGATTGTTCCAGACATTAAAGCAGTTGTGGTTTACTGGATACAGCATTCACTGAATACTCATTTAATTATTAAAGAGGCAAGTTAGAAGAGAAATGAAATTATTGTTAAACAATTCCACTGTTTTATGTTATTATCTAAAACTACTCAGGCCTGAGAAATAATGTTTTAAAGGAGTTAAATCCCTGTAAATGGTGCAACTGAGGGTTTCTGACACTACGTTGGGTTCTGCAAGCAATATAGCTAAGTTAATATAGTACTAAATGTGTCAATTAACTCTTCTGCTAAGCACAACTCAGAATTAATATATTCCTATATTTGTTTCAATTCCAGACCCTGTTTGCATTATGGACACAATACTGCATTAAAAATGACACACATATGTACACAACCCTAGTCTACAGCCATCAGTTGAAAAGAGTTCCTTTCTTCTGTAACATTAAAATAGATAGTCCTGTAATTCAGTCAGTTGTGAACTGCATTTTCAGAGCAGAACACACACATACAAGTTTGAGTAGAGACTCTCGTCTAAAAATAACACAGCAGATTTTGCTTTATCAGAGATTACCAGCTCCACTAATCTTGGTTATTAAAAGATAAAAAATACAAAGCAAAAGAAAGAATTGTCATGTTCTTACCACGTTAGTTGTAGTTTGCATCAACATTGCCAAACCACCAATTATTATGTCTGTTATCATCTAATTACAAAAAGTATAGTAGCTTGATTGCAGCAACATTAAGTAGCCAACATCAAGCAACTATGAGCAAAAACTCTGAGGTGTTTTCTTAATTCAATAGTTCTCAATTTTCAGAAAAAAAATGCAGCCAAATTCTGTGAGGCTGACTGGCAGCTGCATTGGCAGAGTCTGGACTACCTCCCCTTTCTGCTGTGCTCAGCTTCCACTTGGATACATTAAGACTTACCAAAAGAAAACAGTAACAGCCTGGCAGGTACATTCCTGGTGACTGACAAGGGACGACTTGGCAATAACAGGAGAATGAGAGAAGCAGCAGAACACACCTCCACCATTCTGAATGTGGGAAACAAACCTCGAACTCACATACAATCTCTCGCAGTTATTACTGTATCATTCCTCCAGAGTCTGGGCAGCTCTGAAGTGTGCGCAGAGTCTGGGCAGCTCTACACACACTTCAATTCTTTCACTTAATGATGAGCACTGGATTTAGAGTACTTTCTTACCCTCATTTATTCTCACAGTACCCTGCAGATGACCAATGCCAGTAGGTCAGACAATGTTTCTCCAGAGGTCAATCAAACCCAGACTCTCTGAAGACATCCTTGAAGCAGCACAGAAGTGAAGGGCAGCTGTAATGAACACCCAGTCAGACAGGCTGAATCAGATGAGGCACCGGTAGCATCACTGGGAACTCAATCTAGTTATGAGACAATTAAAGGGAAGAAGCAAGTTTCTAGCAGCAAACCAGAAAAGACATGAATGCAATCAAAGATTTGGAAAAGCAGAGATATTTCAGATTAAAAAAAAAAAAATACAAAAATACAAAAATAACCCCAAACCTTACTAAAAGTCTTTAGATACCAAATAATTTTGTTTATGAACAGGGTAATAATCAAGCATTTTAAAGTAAATTATTCCACCATTAACATGCCACTACAGCAAGTCAAATTAAACCAGAGGCATTAACATCCCTAATTTTGATTTCTACTGGTAAACATCCCAGATTTATACTGGGAAGGCTTACATCTAAGGTTCCTACATAACTACCCTATTAGTTAGGAAGTTACATTGTTTTTATAGTTTTCCTTAGAAACTAGTGCATCCATATTGATATCATTTAGGTTGATTCACAACCTAGGCATCTGACTAATTAGGAGAATAGCATCACAGCCATTAACATTCAAGTAATCACACTATTTACCTTATTAATTATTGTACTGAATTATGTAGAACAACTTCCCCCCTGCATACTATGGTGTATTTGAAAAGAATGCATAACTCAATTAATGCAAACATATATTACATTTATAGTAATAAATAAAACTTTAAATTACTCAGAATAAATATTTAAATACAACTGACTTTGAATTTCATTGACTAATCATTTGCTTTCATCAGCTAATGAGCAGCTTATTTGAGTAGGCATACACAGACGCATTAAGATGCCTAAAGAGGCAAATAATTGATGACTTCCAGAATGATTTAAGCAGATTAGATGCCTAACTTTCAATAGAGATTTCCCTCTTCTTCCTCAGCACTGCTTTCTCAACCCTGAACAGAAAATCTCGTACTTCTCTTCAGCTAATGATTTTAAGAAAATTACCATTTTCATAATTTCTTAATTTGCAATTCAAGCTACTTCAAATACATACTAAAACTGGTAAAAAAAACCCAAAGCACTAAACAACAAAAAAAAAAACCCTCTAGGTCTCTAAGACTTGTAATAGAAAAGTAGTTTTGAAATGAAATTTTAAAGGTATATAATTTTTAAGTTAATAAGTTTGACCTTGTTGCACACACAAGACGTTAGAGAAACTGAGACTAATCAACTAAAGCAATGAAGTACATTGAAAAGGGAAAGTGCCTTAAACCCTTGTGAGCAAGCTGTCACTGAGAAGAGTGACCTTATTACTCCTCTTTTAGTAGGATTAAGCACATGGCATATGCAGAGGTTTTACATCCCATCATTTTACCAGATCAGTATTTCACTTCAGCTTTCTAAAACACGTTTATAAAAATCTGTAGCTGGTTGTACAGTCAAATTTTTCTAAAACAATCAGAGAAGAAATACATTTCTGATGTAAACAAAGCACAGTAGAGATTCTTTTCATTTTATCACTTTTCTTTCATTTTCACTCAGCAGCAAGACAAAACACTGTACAATAAAGGCTTCCTGATCACAGCTTACCACGCATTTAATATGGCACAGCTGTACACCCAAGAATTAATGGTTATATTGTCCTGAACTATTTTTCTCCCAGAGTCAGACAAGTGTCAAAGCTGTTAGAGAACGGAAGGAGCAGTGACAGTGGGGTTGCTTCACTGAACACTAGGTTGTCATCAGATTGGATCTATAGTCTCATGAAAACTAATCCCAAAATACTACTTCTCACCTGTTAATTGAAATAACTGTATCATGTTTTTCTCGATTTTGTACTTGCTTGCTTTTTGTTAATAGCTGCTGTTATAAACAGGCGTGTTGTGACAGTAGTTTTGTGGGTTTGTGTACAAAAATCATCTGTGGTAAACCCAGGATAGGAACCAAAGTCAGGGCAACATCATGCTACAAAAATTAAATTAAAAAACAGTTGGATTTACCAACACTTCTTCAGTGAGTATTTCTGAGATGTGAACAACTTTTTAATAAAAGTAACTGCAGTCAGTGCAGTAATCACGATGGAACACTTAGACTAGCTTAGCTTGGAAAATTCAGATCTGAAGTTACGCCTAGTTTAAAACCTCTCATTTTTACCCAGTGGTAATTTGTAGTTGTGACCCCATAATTAGGAATCTGTACAAGAAACTGCTTAAAATTCTGGGACTTATTTTCCATTTTGCCTCAAATGTAGTGATTATATGTTCCAAGACACTAATACAATTAGATACAAATCAATGACTTAATAACTTTAAGCTATTAAATTTTATTAAAAGAGTGTTTTCCTCTATCCAGCTTTCCATTCTTATGAAAATGGTGGGATAAGGTTTTTTTGTAATGATATGTTCAAGTTCTTGGGTATAATTTCATTAGCTTTAAAAGCTCTTCAAAGCTCAGTGTTTCCATTTTAGTGAAGGAAGGGGGAATCATTGTCCTGATTTAAAAAACCAAACAAAACCCCTAAAACCAACCACCATTGCCCCCAAACAAAACTAAACAACTCGCTAGTTTGTTTACCATGAAGCTGGTAGAGATTTGTAATCACTCATTTGAAATCACGGCTTCAGGACTCCACACTATCCAGAGCAGAATTTGCTATATAATTATGTGGGAAGTTCAAAAGTAACAAGCTGGAGTAGTTGACAAAGGTAGGTTACCCTTGCAGATCAGGAGAACTTTCTGGTTTGGTTTTTTTCCCCCCCAACTTGAGTAAGAAGTTTCTCTCCACCCCAAAAATTTCCTTGAGAGAAGAACTAGGGGTAGGCTTAGGCTATGCAAGTTTTCCAACTTGGTTGGTTTTGTTGGTTTTTTTTTTTTTTTTTTCATAGACTAAACTCAATTTTATGGTTAAAATTGACTGCGGTTTTTGTAAAAATATATAATTGAATGGTGATTCCATGCAACTATGGTACATGTATCATACATGCATATATTGGATTTTTAAGCAAAAATATCCAAAACTTAAACAATGTTCTTTTCAATGTTACGAGTTGAGCAGGTCCCAGTGTGAGCTGAACTGTTGTATCCTGTTGGACTTAAAGGGTAAACAGTGTTTACAAATCTCAGTTTACAGACATACTTTAGGAACATTGTGTAATATTGAGGGTATGCGTAATTTTCATATGAAGTAGTAGCCAATACTTAAGGCCAGGAGTATTTTTAATTAACATTATGATACTGTCAAAAGAGTTAATTAAAAAGACAAAAATCAGAAAACTTTATTTAAAATTTTGCATTCTAATTAGGGGGCACATGATCATAGAGGTGCTACTCGAAACAGTAAAACTTTTTTCCTGTTTGGCAGCTGAGGAGCTTAGGCTGTATCTTGGGCTCTAGTTTGACAGGCATTTTAGATGGCATTCAAGCGGCTGTCAAAGTGGAGGACAACCATCTCCTCATGGCAGCTCTAATACTCCCCTGATCCACATGAACTACTTTGCTGAACCAATAGAAAACTTGCCTAGGTCAAGGAAATTGGATTCAACAGGTTTTTGACTGTGACATTTAAAATCAGACACCAGCTTCTCTTCTCTATTGCCAACTGTTGCTGAACTGTGTTACACTAAGAACAATAAATCTAAAAATTCCAAACCCAAAACTTCTTGCTGTGTAGCACAAAACTATTTGAATGGCGCCAGAGGAAACACCTAGAGGTATCAGACAGCAGTAACCAGATGAAGCGATATAAGGTTTTAACAACTCTTAATCGCTGACAATGTATACAATTAGTAGCATTACTGGCATACTACTCACAATGCCTGCCAGAAATCAGCACCTGCTTCATCATTATGCCAGTCACTAAATGCCCTAAAATCATCCAATAATTCCTTGCAGACCCTCATCAGATGCAATTATAACTGGTCAGTAGAGAGTTTTAACAAATCATGAATTTTATCACTAAAAACTCATCCTGTGTTCAGTTTAGGCAACACATAATCTTTAGAAGACCATTTTCCAGACAATTTACTATTAATCAAGGGAGGTTTAACTTCTCGACTTCAACACAGCAAAGCATTAACTATGCAAGGATTACAATAGGGAAAATTGCTCATCTCCTGGAAGTTGATCATGTCTTTCAAAAACCCAGGGAGCTCATAGATGTTTTTGGCATTCTTCCAATCCTTTTTTCAATTAAATACTTGAAGATAAAAATGCATTACCTTCCTAAAACCTACACACTTCCTCCTCCAGAGCTTCGTCACCCATCATGCCTCAAACTCATTGCTCTCAAATCACTCAGTAGGTGGTATAGCCACACTTCTGTAGTTGAAGATTTCATTAACTCATAGCCCTTGTGATTACACAGTAAACAAATCAACTGATCTATTCAGCATATAAACCTATGGATATACTGGGTATACATTTCCAGAAATACTTGGATATATGTTTCTTTATTTTTTGATTTATAATCTCTGAAAGTATATAGACAGCTTCTTGTTTCCGTATCATTTACAGCTTGCTATCTTTCTTTAGCATCAGTGAACTCTTGAGGCCAATGCTGATAGAGTTCAATATTCTTTAGAAATAACAAAGAAAGGAAAAACTTTCCCCACACATTTTTTACAAGTTGTAAAAAATTGTAAGGCACTCCATGAGACCTTGCTGACAGTAACTGTAAAAATAATGAAAAAGATACAAGGATAATCCCATGGCTCTCAATAACATGCTTCTGTCATTTCCCCTTACAGTCTCTGCCATTCATGCTGACTCTGTTCATTACACTGGTAGAAAATATTAATATTCCAATTTTCCTCTTATTTTGTCTCACAGAAACAGGAAAGCATAAGTAGCAAGAATAAATGACAAAAACACACACATCTTCCTGGGGACTCAAAGAACATGCAGCAGAGTTATAAATGTGTGTTTGTTTGCTTTTTTTGTTTGTTTTAAGAAGGAGTGTACTTTTAATGCTCATTATCCATCTCCAACAGTAATTTGGTTTCTGCAGTCTTGGAGGTCATTGAGATAGGACTATGTTAGACAGCAAAACCATGAAAAATTATCTTCAGTAGCTGGGGGAGAAGGGAGGAGCACTGATTCTTTTTTCCCCCCAAAAGAATTTTAACAGAGCTCATATCCCTTCTTAACAACTTTACATAGCAAGCTGACAATATAGGCATTTAACTTAAGTTGAAAGATGGCCAAAGGTTGCAGGTCACTAAAAAAAACTGACTGACCAGAGCTTTTGCTTGTATTGTAAGCACTCTCATTTTATGTCTTCTTCCAAAAACAAAAAGCCTAGTAGCCATTGATCATGAAGGTACAGCAAAGCACAGGTTTGCCTGCTCAGAAATACACGGCTTCAGTGAGGAATTAAAAGCCTTTCTTGAGATTGATCCCAGACACTAATATCCTGAATAAAGAAGAAATACTATCAATTAATATTATGAATTCATAAAATCCCAGTTAATAAATCAGATTAAATACATTTAAATGTTTTAAGGTATGAAGAATACAAACATCAAAAAAATTTCTTTTATTTATGCACTTGACAGTTAAACTCAAAAGAGGGGGTGAAAACGAAAATACCTAAATGTATGCCAAAACTCAGTGAGAGAAGTTAGGTCTTCTATGGTTTGAATGTTGTCTACAATTCAGATCACCGCTAGAAGTTTTTACTACGAACTACAAGGCAACTTCACCTTTAGATAGCTAAGCCTTTTTCATTTCTGCTTGAACAAAAATTATAGAGCAAAAACATCGAAAAAGGCCAGTAACAGTTCAAGGAAAGCTATAAGAAACTTGATCTAGATCAGAAACAAAGCAGACTTCACAAACAAAAGAGAAACATGAATTGCAAAGGTAGCCAGCCCAGACATGCTTGCATAGCCAAATCACCTCAATGGAGTCAAACAAATTAACTTTAAAAAGCAAAATGTATCTACCTCACTTCCTAAGGAAAGGAGATTTATGCAATCAGTAGGCAGGTCTAAAACTCCAATTCAGTTTTCAAAAATAAAAGATTAAAAAAATAATTCCTAAATTCCTATTTTCAAGACCAATTTCTTCACTACTACCCAGCTACTTATTAACATCTCAGCTGAGGAAAAGGCTGCTACACGGCTTGACAAATTATCAAGAATCAGAGTCCAAAAGAGGAGACACACACTGGAAACCAGATTTTAATAACTAGCAATAAGGGTCTGGTTCAAACATGGGTTTGGGGCCAGGGGTTTTTTTGTGTGTATGTATATTTGCACAAATGAAAAAACACAAGGATATTGATATTTAAAACAAACAAAAAAATGCCAAGGCCAGATAAAACAGTCTGAAACCGACCACCTCTGTGTTTCCAGGTCAACCTCTCCTTCAAGTCAGTAGCCACCCTGCTGCTTCTCAGATCTCTCATGCTCATTCAATGAACCCAAAGGAACTGATCCTTTATGAAGAATAACAGACTATTTAAAACATGGCCGGAAACTGATCATGCCAGCTTACATCACAGAAGTACTGAGCCACTGAGTGACATAAAGAGAAGAAAGCACAGTAAACCAAGGTTTTCTACTATCATTAGTAAAGATCAAGAGAGAATACTTTTGATTTTTTTGCCTTGGTAAGAAGAGGCACAGTAGTAACAGCCGTGCCAACCACAACACAGATCTCAGACTGGCAAGTGTACTGCACTTAAAGGAAGGGCCACAACAAGCAGTACTGAAGTCTCCTGGATCTAGGTGTATTTATGACAGAAGGTGGACAATATTGCTCTTTCTTCTCTTTCCCACCAGAGAAGGACCTTTCAACACCTGCAGCTATGCAACCCTGCACGTAAATTCCTTGACATAAGTTTCAGTTCTCCGCTTCTTGACTGTAGGATTTTGAAGGCGACAAATATAATGGAAACCTGATTTAACTAATGTAGACCACAAAACAGAGCAGAAATAACAAGGGAATTCCAGATATATTGCTCAGCACGCAAACTTGTAAAATTATGATGTCACTAAATAAGGCATACAAGAACTATCAAAACCAAGAGTTGACCTAATATAATATCATGGCGCATACTAAAGTGGGCTCTGCTTTGTTCTCTAGATTAAGTCTTCTATAATGTTTATTTTAGTAACAGTCCTAAAGCCACCATACCCCAATTAACACAGTTTGAACACCAAAACTTGAAATGCCAACGAAGACTAACTTCAGCTAAAAAATTAACTTTTAGTTTTTACTATATATCAGGTTTCTTCTCTTCTGGTTTATCACAATACATATGGTAGTCACAAAAGGCTAAAGGATCAAAAAAAGATGTCCGGAAAGTATAAAGCAAAATCATGCTTTCTGATCTACTCCAGCTATTCTTAGCCTTCAGGATACAGCATTCTAAAAGCACACTGCACACATTTTATAGAAGCTCCTGTTATACACAACACTATAATTATGTTTTTACTTTCTTTAAAAGTAGCACTTCCTAAAAAAATATATAAATGAAATCAAAATTCTGCTATCAGTCTGAAGAAATTACTTGAACACATGAAGGTGATGGGATAGAGATAGCCAGTGGTTACACAGTCAGGCATTAGGACTGTTCCATCAATGATCTATCAGGCTCAGTATACTCCCTAGTTTGTATTACCCACGTGAGAGGGGAAAAAAGGTCAGAGAGAATTATGGAACAACAGAACAACCCATCTCAGAATGTTCTGAAGTTCTACCTGCTGCCTGATAGTGATGCCTTTTCACTGGCCCTAAAATCACAAGCCAGACACAGTAAGTTGATAAAAAGGGGTTACCTTTACAAGGATCCTTATGGTGCACAACATGCTGAAAAGAGATGAAGATGCACATGTAACATGAAACAGATACAATTTTTATATATTTAGCAAATTAGTATAACTGACAAGAATCCCCAATTAGATACATAGGGGATAAGGTAATTCCCCCTGGTACTACTCTTTTCTGGAAACCCTCCCTTAGACAGGAACTAAGCTTTGCCTATGAAAATGTGTCTCACGAAGTCATTTTAACCTCAGTTCCTGGAGAACCTAATCTTGGACCCCAAGACCTTAGAGCTGCTGGGGAATTTATTTTGTCTTTCTGTCTAATAGAGTAGGTAAAATGCTAGCTACAAATACAATAATAGGCTACAGTGCTACAAATATAGATGTAAAGAATATAGAGAATATATAAAAGCAAAAAGGCAAAAACCAATTCAGTATCAACAGACTAATCTACACCCCAAAATAAAAATCCTGTCTGTAGTCTTAGCACTTACTGTAACGCTCATCATCCCTAAAGCCCTAGAATCCTTTTCAAAATCTTCCTGAACTCTTGCTCTCACTTACATTCTCGACCTTATCTAACGAGAAATCAGACTATTTCAGCTCCTTTATCCATTTTAATAAGTAACTCCTTGCTCTTTTAAGAATGTATGTGTTTTCGTTTAGTTTTGCCAGTAGTTTGCATTCAGTACAGATCAATGCACATTTAGTCAGCTCATACTGAAAGCCAACATGGGTCAAGCAGTGATACTCAGACTCTGAGCACCTGCACTGAAGCAATTCCATACACTTTGCTGAAAAGGTGGCAAAGTACTTAACACATTTTTGAGGTGGGAAAGGAGAAACATCTGTGGACTACATAAAAAGCCCCATGAAAATACACTATTTTTTTGAACTGCAGGTTTTGCTTTTTTTTTTCTTGTATGCTACAGATGATCAAGGTATTTCTAAAGAAAAAGTAAAAAAAAGTGTATCTTCTAGAAAAACATTAGTGTAATATAACAGACAAAATAGCTTGGTTGGATTCCCCCTACCAGCAACCAGTGGAGAACATGTATGGAGCTGTGAAATTGCAGGGCAGGCAGGAGCACCTTCCACGGACCAGCCACCTTGATGTTTGCCAAGACTGAAAAGACACTCTTGTTTTTATAGCCTCGGACGATTTTCACTACAAATTAATTGTTTCAACCTTTCTGCAAACTTCTGGCATTGCCAATAGGCTGATACACCATGTCTTTCAGTTATACACAGTGTAAAGGAGTACTGCATTTGTTTTCAGTCTGTAAGATACAGAAATCTTTCAAAAACATGAGAACCAAGCAAACAATCAACACTTCCCTCTTCTACTTTCTTCATGACTCTCTTTGTGATGTTTGTTATCCCTTCACTGGCATGTCCTTCCGCATGTGAAAAGCCCCAGCCAGTTTTCAATCTACATCTCCCTTAGCCTAATACAACCTTTCAAAAATAGAAGAGAGATAAAGGGAAAATACCCAAACTGCATTTAGTATTAAACATATAGACTGAGAACGGATTTATACAATGACATATTGACGCCATTTCCTTCTCAAGTAATTATTAATTCTTGTATTAATCATTTTGTGTCTGCCAAGTACTGACCTGCCACTTTCACAGAACTGTATCATCAGGATGCTTTGAAGAACAGCAGTAGCTAATTCAGGGTCAACGTTTCTGATAACTATTTTTTAATCCTATCAATTAAGAAAGTAACAATCCAATTGTTAAACACAAAAAAAGCACTTCCAGCTGAAAACTTCTAGTAGCATCTTCAAAGCTCACAGACCACAATGTGGAGATAGACAATAGGAAAAACTCTCTTAACAGAGGCACTTAGGAGAATAACTATCAAATTAATTTCAGTTAGTGTCTGTATGAACTTGCTAGAACAAGCACCACCCCACCTACGGAACATATATGTGCAGTCAGCATTTCAACAGAGCACCCAGAGTGGCTTATTTAAAGAAAACACATAAAACACAGTAAAACAGGGCAAACTAAGTGTCTACAAAGTTAACTGTTTTGATTACCACGTTCACAGAAAGAAAATGAAAAACAATCTTCTAGCCTACACTTTCACCACCTGAGCCCACCACATAACCTGAAGACCAAAATCTTAACATCAAAAATACTCAAAGCTGATCTGAAGTGCCAAACATCCTCCGGACTGTTAGCAGTTAACTGAGATTCACAACTCACTTTGAGAGTCACTTTTTTTAAACACTAAATTTCTGGTTAAGCAGAATACACCCCAAAATAACCCACCCTTTTTTTTTTTGGTCAGATGTCAGTATCATTCCCCATTTTCTACTCATGCGGGCTTTTTCTATATTACCTAACACAGCAACAAAGTCCTGTGCAAAAACATATGTCTTTTTCGTTTTTCAACGCACATTCACACAGCACAAGGTCTGCCTTAATCACACTGCCTTCATTTACCCTGGGAAAGGATGGAAAGGAAGCAAAGAGGAGAGCCAACACATTCTTATATCGCCTTTAACATCAGCACAGCTATGTATAAACTCCTTTACTACCCGCCACTGCTTTCCCCGGGCCCCTGAGGACACAGCGGGAGGGCCCCAGAGCTCCCGGGAGGCTCCGGCGCGGCTGCCCGGGGGGCGCCGCTCACAGACAAAGCCGAGCGGGCCCGCAGCGCGGCCCAGCCGTGCGGGCCCCGCCGGCGCCGGGAGAGCTGCTCAGGCCGATCCCAGGGCCCGGGCGTCGGTGCTGGGAGCCGCTGGGGTGGAGGCGGGGCAGCGCTGCCCGGGCCCCGAGAGGGAGGAACGGACCGCCGCCATCCCACCCCGCTGGCGGCGGCGCCGGGGCCGCGGGAGCTGCGGCCGGCGGGCGCGACACACCCGCGCTCGGCCGCTATGCAGCTCCCGGGGCGCCATCTCCTACCTGCTCGGACCGGACCCAGCCCGGCGCTTCCCCCCACTACAGGCCGCGTCTCATTGTGCTCCCGCCGCCGCCGCCGCCATTTCCCCGCCGCCGCCGCCTCAGTCCCCGCAGCTGTCAGGACCCTCCATTCACCTGGGCCCGGGACGGCCTCCCCCTCCCTCCCTTGCCCCTGCGCTACGGCCGGCGCTACGCAAACAGAGCGCCGCCCCCGCCCCTCCCGCCCGTACCAACGGGGGCCGCCCAGCGCCCACGGCGCAACCAGGCTCCGAGAATTCCGCCCTGCGCAGTCCGCACGCTTCGCATCCCCCACGCTATGAGAGGAAGCAGGCGATTGGCGGCCGGAGCCGGGTAAAAGGTGAAAGGTCGCGAGGCAGCCAATGGGACGGCGGGATACAGCGACAGCCGGCGAGCCGCCGGGCGCTCCGGGCGCTCACGTGCGTGCGCGCTCCCCTCCCCCGCCAGAGCGCTGCTGAGCGCTCGGCCGTGCCCCGCGGGCGGGTCTCGCGCGCTGAGGCGGGGGGCGCGCGGCGGCGCTGAGGCGGGGGCGGCGGCCGCCATCTTGGGACGGGGGCCGAGGCCCGGGCGTTCGCTTCTTGTGCCACTGAGGCAGGGCTGGTCGTGGAGAGACGGATCTGAGGGAATGCGGTTATTCTATCGCACGGCGTGTCCTCGGGGAAAAAGGTGATCCCTTTTGGCAATGTCTGGATAGAGCAGCAGTGAGCTGTCTCATGACTGTGTAACAAAATCCCACCTTTTCACACACACAGGTGGCCATTTCCATCAGAAGTCACCTTCCTGACACAGGCAAAGTGGTCCTTTTCCACTGGGGAGCCTCCAGCCCTTGCTGGTGCAGGGCCCAGAAAGTGGAAGAAGAAAGGAGAGCTGCAGGTGCTTGGGTTATGTAGGCTCCCAAAGCAGCATCTCTTTCTGTCATTGCATGAGGCAGATTGTTGACTGGCTGGACCACTGGTCTCACTCCAGTATCTTGGCAACACTCCATTGATTGAGTAGATGTTACTAGTTGAGGGTTTTTTACCAGCTGAGAGAAAGCTGAAGGGGGTTTACCCCTCACGTGCCGACAAAAGGAAGCCTGGACGTCACAGCTACAATGCTTCTAGAAGGCGGCAATCCCCACTGCAACACACAAAATGAAGGGGTAGAGCTCCTCACCCAAAGGAGCTTTCTTCTTGTTGCTGGAATGAAGGCACAAAAGCAAAGAAGAAAGGAGACTCTCCATATGTGTTCCACACAAGAACATCCCAGAGCAAGAGAAGGACAAAGTGCTAAATTCTTAAGAGAGTCCAGGGGTTTTATAGTGGGTACAGAATAGGCGGGGAAAGGGATCTCAGCCAATGGGATAGGGACAAGCAGGTGGGGTTGACAGCAAGGGAACCAAAGGGAACAACATATAGGAGTGACTTAGGGAAGGATCCAATGGGGCGTCAAGGAACAAAGAACTTTCTAGAACTGATACATATTAAACAAGGAATATGAATATATATAACTTCATACATAAACAGGGTGGGGAAAACATTACCCAATCAGGGGAAAACATGCAAACATCAGAACAAAGGACTCATGGGTTATGTACTAAACTTGGGTTGCTGACCACCACAGCTGGTTTTCTGAATTCTCCTCATGAGACAGAGTGGTTGGAACTACCTGCAGCACCAGAACTAAGAAGGACCGAGTCTTTTCAAAAGTGCTCTGAAATGTCTGGGATTAAGCAGCTGGTATAGGGTAAGGTTTTGCCACTGCCAAAACTCTTAAACGAGAAGTGAACAATGAGTTATGTTTGTGTTAAGTCAGGGGACCCAGTGAGAGTCTCCTATGAGCACATGTGGTTGCAACAAGGACTGGATGGTAACTGGCCTTGTTGCCTAATAAAGATGACCATGAATGCAATGCCACTTCTGGCCACCCACTGCCATTGCAAGTTGTGCTGAAGGCAGTGTGTTTTCAATGGAAGATCCTGTCACTGGAGGTGCAACCTCCCTCATTCCATCTGCTCTCTACCAGGGACTTGCCATGGTAACACAACTGTGCCTACAAAACCAGTATGAAAAGATAAAGCTCACTGGAGCACTCCTAAGGTTCATTTAAAACAACCTGAGTAAAATTACTTCAGATTCAAAGTGATACAGAGGCCTGGGGTATTACCAAATTAAGTATTTTCTTGGCACAAACCACTGTTGCTGTTTAGAGCACATCTTCTGTAATGACTGCCATTATGCTGTTAAATGTTACAGTACTAGGTATTTTTATAGGATTGAAAGGGCATCCTTCTGGGGTTTTTTTGTTTTGTTTTGGGTTTTTTTTGTTTGTTTTTTTTGTTTGTTTTTTGTTTTTTTTATGGATAGAAGAATAATTATATCCCATGACAAAAGCTGAGGAAGAGGAGCAGCTGTTCAGTCTTATCCAGTGGGGACTGTCAGAGCATATGGGTCTATTTTTCCAATTTTAGCTGAAGTACTGAAGGAAATTGGCATTCTTGATTCCTTCTAACATAAAATAGAGCAGAAAGAAACCCTCCCTAATGCAGGCCATGATTAAATAATGAATTTTATTCATTTCAAGTAGGTTCAAAGAGAACGCAACCAGAATACTTAGAAAACAAAACAGACAAATGCCAGGAGAATTCTGGAAGTTATTTTCTTGTATAAACGGGTGTCTTTCTCCACAGCTACTTCCTCCTTGAGCCTGCCTGCTGACAGGAGTTTTTGATATAAAAGTACAGGATAAAATCTGTGCTGTTCCTTACAATCCTATTCCTAGTACCCTCTCTCCATTCTAAGAAACAGATATTTGATGTCATATATTTGTGTAATCAGACCTAACCTTCACAGTTTAAGCCCAAATTAAAAATTTACTTTTAGGTTGATTTCACAAATTCCTTACAAAGATTTTTAAAGTAAAATGAACTCATCAATGCAAGATGCAACTCTGAAAAATTCCACATATTTCAAACTGGTTGGCATTCAGAATTTGGTAAAAAAACACACAACCAACCGTAAAAGCAAAGCAAACAGGCTGTGGGATGAAGAGGATACACTGCCCAACTATTAAAATCTGGACAAGAGTAAGTAACAATGTACCAAGTAACAGCCTTCCCCATATCTTTAGTACTAGAAATACTGATATTTGCTCTATGGGGTAACTTATTAGACAACAAGAAAATAGAGGCATTTATCTCCCTTTAAAAAAATCAGTAATGGATGGGAGGCTTTTCTGTTTTTTTCTGTTGACTATGATTAAAAAAAGATTCTGTTTGGGTTAGAAAAGAGGAAAACTGACATTAAAAATCACTTTGTCACAATGAATTGTCTTTGTTCATGCTACAGAACGCTGTAATCACACCAGTGGAAACCAGGCTCCATCAGGTTCTAAAATGGACTCTGAAGAGATTCCTTCCTGCAAGACAATGGTGACCTCTGTTGTTCCCTGCTGTTGGTACCAGCCGTGATGTCTTCTGGTCTTGTGTCACCCACTGGTTCAGTAAGGCACTTTGAAACAAGCTGGCAGTTACTGAGGAAATACGTGCCCAAGTGTTGCATTCTAGTTTCTGGCCAGGAAAAGATGTGTCTATTCTGTACTCCACTTGGGAAACTTTTCCTTGAGGCTTTCCTCTCAAGAAGCCCCTAGTCTGACTACCAGGTTTTCCAGCTCATAGCTGGGAATCACTGCAGGAAAGAACAGTTGCAAACATTAGACCAGAGTGCTAATAATAACACCTGCAATGTGTTATGAGAAAAAGCTGCAGGTATGATTATAGAGAAGGAAGTTGGAAGAAAGAAAGAACCTATTTTGAACAGATTTCATTCTAAAACTGAAGCTTAGATTTTAACAAGGTGTTGGGTTGCATGAATCTTTGTCTCACCCTAAAATGCATTTAAAAAAAAAAAAATTTGGCATGCTTTCCCACTTTAGTGACCCAGACTTCATAATTCCAAGGGTATTTTCCCTAGTCCAAGAGAAACTTCAGTAATTTTTTTTTTTTAAAACCTCTTTAAATTGCTGACATGAGGATATGAGCTGACATAGTTTGGAAACTGACTCCTTTCTCTCTTGGCAACATTTCCCAGGCAAAGTTCCCTGCTTTTTCCTTGGGTTTCTCCAGACTGATGATGTCCTCCATCATCTACTTACTGTCTCTAGAGTGTCTCTATCATAGGTAGACACATCACTAAAGAAAGCACACAAATTCAAATCACTGGTAAGGAAGAAGGATGGAATAAAATAAATGTTCTGTTAGGAAATAAATCCCTTTTTGACCTCCTATAGTTACCAGTGGATGAAAAAAAAATGGGGAACAAAATTCAGCTCAGCCACAAGATTTGTATTCAGCTCTGAGCTTGTTAATTGTATTGGCTGTTCTGGAATGTCTCACAGAGAGAGAATATTTTGAAACCAAAATTGGCTTCCAACTCTTCTAGAAATAATTTTTGGCTTATTTTGATGCCATCAAACCTACAATGGTTTTGGATGCCGTGGTTAATTTTCCTATAAATTTAGAAATACATCAGAAGTAGAAAAAGGAGAGCACCACAAAAGCCTTCGGTGTGACTAAAAACATCTCCTGAATATGGGCGGCAAGAAGGAAGAATTTTGCCCAGGTTTACTGGTGATGTCAGCCCTTGAAGAACTGAGACTGCACTGTTTCCTTTCAGGTTTGTGCCAGTAGGGAACCAGGGAAAGGCTCTTCCTTTCTACCCTTTTCTAAAAATGCGTGCAAGGTTTCCCTTTTTCCAGTCACTTTGGACTTCACCGGATGGGTTTTTTTTACTGAAAGATGGGAGCAATTTCACAAGCAGCTGCAATGGCACAGTGCAAAAGATCCGTCATACAACAGTTAACAGAAGTTCATAATATCCTTGAGATATACCCTTTTTAATGCTCATTGTTTGCCTGAGAACCAAGAAATACCACTTGACAATGTATAAATCTATATTTATGTCAATTCTTGATAACAAGCAGAAAATACATATCAGCAGAGTGATAAATCAGTTCCCCAGGGCACAGAGCAGCCATAAAAAAAAAAAGTAAAAATAATCAATTCAAAGTATTTACAGCAGATGGAGCTATATATTTTGCTTTGATCATATGCTATATGATAATCCAAGATAAAGTGTAGTTTGGCAAGGACTGTGGTAAGCCAGTGGTACTGTCTCACCAAGGAATGGATTTAGTCACAGAAGGCATCTCATAAATTGCTGCAATTAGCTCTCCTGGAAATCATCCTTGTAACATCAGTAGAAATAGCAACTCAAGAAAAGATTATTGCTGTATATTGGTGTCTTAATAAAGATCACAGCTCAAGTCTGAGGCTTTGCTATATCCACTCACCAGTTTGAAGGTTCTCCTGCCCCAGCTGGCTTTTGTTTACCAACCAGGTAAAATGAGCACTGAGGAGAGGATGAAGGTTTCAGTTTACACTACCAACAAGAATATGTGTGATGGCCACAGGTTATCCTTAGGAGGTCCAGGCTCCTGCACAACCAAAGTGCATACTCAGTGTGTATACTTGTGTAGGGCTTCTTGTTTGAAATGAACCCTGTGCTTGTCTTTGCTGCTGCTAAGATCCAGATGGATCCAGCATCTTTCCTATGCTACATGTGCATCATCTTCAAGCTAAGAAATTGTGATTACACAGCAAGGATAAGGGAGATTACTTTTGAGTTTCTATCAGAATTACTTTTGTCCTAGAGTAGTTAAAAGAAAACCAACAGTTCCTGTCTTACTATGTTTGAATTTGAACTAAAGTTTGGATCTCATACCATTGTAAAAGTTTACTCTGCTTCCACACACTGAGATGACCTATCTTGCCTGTTTGAACTTTACACCTCCCCAGTGCACTTCCAAATTCCTAACCATCGTGTCAGTAGCCAAAAAAAAAAAAAAAAAGAACCCAATTAAAAAAAAAAATCACCAAAGTGTATTTAGAGATTTTAAAGTTTTGGTAATGAAAAGTGCTAGATGCCCTATCCCTGTAAACATTCTGTCAGACTGGACAGGGCTCCGAGCAATCTGATTTTGGTGGAGGTGCCCATTGCAGAGGAGTTAGACTGGATGACATTTAAAGACTCTTCCAGCCCAAACCATTCTATGATTCTGGAAATTGCATTGTTAACAGGACTGGACCCAAATATCCCAAGTTCTCAACAGCACCATGAGTATTCTCTTGCTATGTATGCTTAGGTGTGGGGGAGGATGGTCCAATAGGCAGGTACAGCTACTCCAGGACTGGCTAGAAACACTATGAAAGCATGTGAGATAATTTGATTTTGTAGAAGGATTAGAGGAATATTTACAAGTCCTAAAGTGTGATACCCATGAAGCTTTTAGAGAAGAAGCACTCCTATGCCTTTCACATATGCCATTTTTTTTCTCTGTGTTTATCCAATTTAGATATATTTTTCAGGAGACTCCATCATAGGGCTGATTCTGAATTGTATTGCAACTCTATTGTACTTTATTTTCTTTTTCTCATATACTGCAAAAGGAATTAAGGTGTAGGGAGAAGTACATAGTAAATATGAAATGGTACTGCAACTAGTAATTTGCTAATCCACAAGTCTAAACATGTACAGAGAAACAGCCCAGATAAACTAATTATAAGAATAGTAAATAATTAAGCACAACTGTTTTTGTAAGCTTTCCCATGGCTTGCCTTTATAATGCCAATTTCTATGTGTTAATAAATTAGTAATTCTTCATCTTTAAAAAAATTAAAAATCAGTTTGTTTATTGACCGGAAAAAAAGTTTAGATTCATCCTCCAAAATGAAAAGTCACTTTCTGGGTAAGTGGGAAACTATGCACTTTATGAATTTGCAGTCTTTACTGAGGTCTTCTCTCCTAAAAAGTGCATTTAGTTTCTGGGCACGAAAATGTGTAAATAGAAAAAAATAATACACATATATATATATATAAAATAGATAAAATACATAATAATAACAATTAAATTAAACAAAGAATCCACAAGGACGAACCCACAGGTAACAGATTAGATACAGGAAGCCTGTCCATTTATTTCAAAATTGGAGATTCTGTAAAATAAATTGGAGCTATTCACTAGTAAATACTACTCTTCTTACAGCATAACAGTTTCTAAAAACATTTTCTTCTGGTGTACCAGCTATACAGAAGAATGTAGTTTTTTCTCACAAAAATTAGCTATGAGCAACTAGTGCAAACATCCAATACAAGCCCCTCACTGAAAGTGTTCAGAAGAAATGTATTTAAAAGTACACAAAAATGCATTTCCTTCAGTTTATCTGGACACCACTCAAATCCTCCCAGCATTTGTTCTCATTTTAAAAAGTCATCATTCCTCACCACTTGCCAAAGAGAAACATGTATTTTAAATATTACATTCCTTACTTACAATGATTTATTTACTATGAAGTCCCTCATTAACTCTTTAGCCATCTAGTACTTTACATTTTAAACTAGAGAATTTAAACAAGAAAGGTAAAACAGTTTATTCAGCTTTTTACACAGCGGTATACAATAGCGCAAAGTGGTATGCCTACTAAAATGTTTTGTTCAAGACAAAAGTACAAGTTGAATTTTTTATTACAGTAAAAATACTTATTTGACTTGTGTAATTTTTTTGGCATTAAAATGTGACTGCATTGTTTCTCTCAAGAACTGAGCAGCATATATGTTGAAATTTACTTGATTCACAGTAATTTTGAAATAAACGAGAGTGATTTTCTGTTACAGTCTTAATAATGGCCATGGACCAGGGACATCCCTGTACAAACTGGTCCTTGGACACAGCAAATCTATTCTGTGAATCAAAGAGATTCCAGGAAGGCCCAGTGAAAATCATGAAAAATAAATTACTTACTTGGGGAATAAGATATTACCTGGCCTGAAAATAGCAGTGATGGCCAGGAACTAGCCTTTCTTGGAATGGTAGGTTTTAGTATTTCTCACTAAGGTAAAATAATTTTTATTGGTCCTTCTAACCTTTTCATGAAGAAAAAAATATATTAATCACTCAGGGGCCAATTTTATGTTCCAGATACATAAACTTAGACATTTCCCCCACTATGGGGAGAAAGTAAGATGGTTCTCATTTTCCAGTATCAGCAGTAGCAGCTGCTTGGAATGGAATTGTCAAAAGTGCCACTGATGTGGAAGGAGGTTTTCCATGTCTTACATTTAGTGGAGGAAAGAAATCCTTTGATGCTCCACAATTTCAGTTAAGATAACCCTGCAATGACTATGGCACTTGAAAAAATAAGGGTTAATTTTTCACCCTTTGTGAGCTTGAGTTGTGTGAAGCAATGGACAGAGTAAGTGAGCTACTCCACAGAGAACATGACTTTTCTGTATCATTTAATGTGTGTGTATCCCATCCTCCTGCATGAATGGCTTGATGATCTTGGGCTGGTATGGGTGAGGACAAGCCATACTGTGTATCCTGTTTATATACAAACCTGGAAAGTGAACAATCCTAAATTGGGCAGCTGTAAATTAGTGTTATCAGTGGTGTGCCAGGGGACGTTATTTACCTGACAAAAACCTGCACAATGCAGAAATACAAAGGATTTAGTGGGTTTTACCTCCATTCAGATCTGTTGCCTATTTGCTCAAAGGAAACAGCAGGCAACCTAAGCAGGGTATGAGCTTTCAGCTGTAGCAGTTTGGGAACTTCCACGGCCATATTCCAGCCTGGAACCTCACCCTTGTTTTCCAGTTATTTGTTCCCTACTGCTGTTCTCTTAATTCAAGATGGAAGTAGATGTTAACTTCCTCTCTTTGGAGGGTTGATTCTGCAGAATTTAGGCAAACAAATGCTCTGTGTAAAATGGAGGTAACTGAAGTGAGTGGTGTATGGTTGGTGTACATTGGATTTGCATGGGCATTGCATAGGCTTCAGTGACTTCCTGGCCTATGTGGTTGATGTTGATTTAAGTGCTCTCAGGGCCAGATCTGGTAGTGTGTGCTTAGCACACAGATGTGTTGCACTGACTTCCACAGAAGTAGAGGAACTGAACACATCTCTGGATGCATTCATGTTTGTGCTTGGCAAGAAGGGACTCCCAAGTATTTAAAGCTAGCATAAGTGATAAAGCACTATTACAATTATTATCATGTTAGATGGCTGAATGTGATACCACATACAGTGGCCAAATTAATCTCCTAAAGCTCAGGTTCTGTGAGGGTTAGTGTAGAGAACCCTAAAAACCCCCATTGGATATGGCATGGTACCCCTGTAAACTCAATGGAGCACTACTTGAATAAAGAAGTTACAGTCATACTGAGCAGGAGTAAACTGAGAGTGTCCAGAAAACGTAGGGGATTTAAGTGTGTTTAGACACCAAATATCAACATGTAGAAATTTCAGCCTCAGGAAGTTTTAATGGAAGAAAGTAGCTCACTCACTCAGTATATTTTGCAACTTTAGCTGAAAGTTTAACATCACAAAATGACATATTGCTATGCAGCTTTAAGAATCACACAAATGTATTCAATCATTTCCCCCACTTTTCAAATCTCCTGTTCATTAAAAGCTCTCCTCCTGTTTGCAGTTTCCAGTTTTCAAATGGATGACACAACCGATGCATAGCTTAATGTTCATTCTCATGAGTCATAATTAATAAATAATTGTATCACATACATAGAATTTTACAGGTACTCTTAAAATGGTTTTACAGTTCTATTAAATATATAGATAAAATAATCACTGCTATATAAAAAAAAATCATTTTAAAACAGCTGAACTCTCAAGCTTTGCATAAAATTCTGTAGACACATTCATTACAATCTAGAAACTCAATAAAAATACATTTTAGAGCTCAATCTCTCAAAAATATTCATGGCATTGAAAATTGATTGTCATTTTTTACTGTAGTCTGTGCTTGCCCTGCCTTTGCACTGATAATTTCCTACAGTTTGGCAAAAGCTATATTCCGGTCAGTTTGTAGATTATGTGACTGTTTAACTCATTTCCTCAACTCTAAGTCATCTGCCCCATAAATGTTTAGCGGGGTTCTGTCTTTAATAGTGTATCTTTCCTTGCACTTTCTATAAAATCACAATGAAACACTTTGCAGTTAAGTTACATGACTACGATGACATTGAACCATCCTATTACAGTTGCCACTCAGTCTTTAATGCTGCTTCTGTGAACACCAAACATCCTTTATCCAGTGATCCTCAAGGCACTTCCTGATGCTTACACTTCACAATGCTCTGCTACCCACATTTGCTCAAAACAGGTAGGTTTTAGAAAGAGTCTTAACAGATCAGTACCCCTGTGTATCTGAATTCAGCCACTAAATCAATATACCAAATGTGGTCAGTTCAAGCTTAGCATTTTTCAAAAACCCAGGCAAAAAATCAGGAAAAATTTCCTGTATTCAGACAGTGCACAGATCTGTTGGAAAATGGGTAGACAATAGATTGCCCGCCAGCCTTTAAACCCTCCACTACCGCCAGCCAGTCCCCTGGGCAGCGAATTAAAACAGGCTTTGCCATAGTGAGTATTTCAGAATCAGGCTTTTAGGCAGTAGCTCAGAGTAGGCCACAAACCCCAAAACGAAGCAGTGTTTTGAGAACAGGGCACTTGCATTAAGGGATTGGATCTTGCACTGTGGAAGAAGAGATGCAGACTCACGAGTCAGTTTAACTGAGGGAAGCTGCTGCTTATGCAGATGTCACTCTTTACTGTTCCAGGTAAAGGCAAAACTCTGAAGAGTTCAGTCTTTTTTTTAAGCAAAGTTGACAACATCAGTATAATCACTTTTTTTAGTGCTTCACCCTGGATCTTCTCACCCATGGAATGGCTGGGTAAGGTACACTGCTTCTGTTATAGCACACCCACAATAAAACAAACCCAAAAAATTGAAAGCAATGTAATACCCACTATCATGGAATGACTTAGTATTTTTTTAATTTCATCTATTTTGAATGGAAGAAGCAGTCTCTCAATGGGATAGGCTGGAAAGTGTACATCAACTGAAACACTGGCTGAGATGACCACTACAATTGCTGGATGCTGTCTGACATTTAAACTGCTCATTTCAATGTTTCAGTTACTGTTCATCAGTGGGAGGTAACAAAGAAAACCTTGGGTTTTCTCCTTCTTGGACAAAAATAACAGTGTAATGACATTTCCGGCATCAGTGCATTCCTGTTCACCTTTCCATTCTTCATGGATGTCAGTTGTTTAGATAAGACATCCAAAGAGCTCCTCATCCTGATTAATTTTCTTAGGAGGAAGGAAAGAAGACAGAAGGGAGCATATTTTACTTGATTGAACTTTGATAGCTGTAAAGCCCTATAAAGAAACTGTAATCCAACTCCAAATAGCCTCTGCTGAAGATTAATAAACATGGAAGAACCAGCGTAAAGATACAAAGGGTCAGAAAAAGTTATCATAAACCAAAGAAGCCTATGAAGAGTGGAACATAATGAAAAGCTGTCAACAGTTTTGCTCCAAACTAGTGTAGTACACCGCTGCTTGCTGCTATTAGATAGATGCTGTACCCCAGCCTGGTATTCCCTGGTTTTCAGGATAAGCATAAAATGTTTCTTGTTCTAAGTTTTATTCTTTCAGAGGAAAAAGCACTAACCCTTCAGCTTTTTATTTTAGCCTACTTCCAGAAAGCACCTTCAAAAATTCTAATATAGGTTTTCTTTTGGAAGAAAGTATCACTGTCTTCTACAACAAGCACAAAAAGGTTCATGAATCACAAAATCAGATGACTCAAAATGTTGATTGCTTTCATGAACAAGATGAAAGAAATGTCTTTTTTTTACTTACACTGATTTAAACCAAATTAAGTTGGGACATTTGGATCTCCTCCTCCCAAGAACAATGGATCATGTTTCTGGGTTCATGGGGTGAATCCAGCTCTAGTCAACAGTGACAGGACAGAATAGGAAAGATTTCAGCTTTGTTGAAAGGTGTTCATAATTTTATCTTCAATGTTTAAGATCTCCTGACATTCCTGATTTCTATTGAATTCTAACTGCAGCTCAGGAGAAAAATCCCAGGGGAACAAAAAGCTTATGAAGAAGAATGAAGTGTGGTGGATGGTTACGATTACCCCAGCAGATAACATAACTACAGACAGGTTTCTAATACCTGCAAATAAATTGCTATATATTCTGATGTATCTTGATCCCAGGTACTATTAGTTCATCTGAAAACTTAGCCAGGGTAGGGATACATCTTATGCTACATAAAATATGTAAAACTTATAGCCACGTGATTTAATTTTCACTCAGTGTAAAATTATGAAACCCTTCATTTAAGGAAGTACATTGCAGTCAACCTTCCAAATTTTCAGGTGGAAGCAGCAATGTGATGTAGTCTCATAAAGCATACTGTGAAACTAAAAATGTGCCAATGAGAAGTAGTGACTTCACTAAAAGTCGCATGGAGAAAAGTTAACTGCTATTGAATTGAAGACTTCTCTTTTGTCCTACAAAGCATGGATTACACCTTCTCTGGCAAAAATCCTCTACCAAATATCCTAAAGTGATCATTGATGTGGCCAAAAATTACAAGAGGGAGAAGTAGCTCAGCTGTGCCCATGGACAAGCCACAGGAGTCTCTTCAGTTGTGCTAGGACGTCAATACTGGTTGTCAGCATTTCTCTGTATTTAGTTTTACATCTGTCATTTCTTTCTCAATTGATTTAGACATTTAAAAGATATTTCTAATTCTTTTACCATGCCCTGGTGCCTTAAGAGTAGCCTCAGCAAAGAAGGCACCTATTATTTTTTGTATCTGCAAAAGAGAGAAATCGTTATGCAATCTGTAAGTAAAAGCAGCAGAGAAATTAAAGCAGAAGCAGACTCAGAAGCACTGAGGTACCTTTAAAAAACTTTAGTTTCTGGCCTGAGATTTCCCATATAAACTCTCCTAAGAAGCAGCTAGCATGTATGTTCTTCGCATTTCTCCATACCCAATTTACTCCTGCAATCAAACATACCAAAAGTTGCAGGAGAAAAATGACTTTAAATCCTGAAAAAAATCAAACTTCCCTACCCCAAAACCCTTAACCTGATTTTGTTGTCCACTGGATTTGCTACTGGAACTGTAATCAAGTCTTGATGTGTGTTAGCTACCTGTAGTTCTGCTCTGCCTCCAACTCTTTCAAATAATTCCATGGAAAATGTGAAGAAGCATTTCTAGCCTTGCCCTTGCAGGTGGTCAGATCCAGAGGTAACTCAACACCATCCCTCTTCCGCAGCTGTCAGGCCCTACATAAGAAAATTAAGCCAGAAGAATAATTTTTGAAGACTAGAGCTCTGAATTGTTCATACTTCTACTGATAATTATCTGGTTTTATTTAGCATCTTATAAAGCAAGGCACAAATGTACAAAATTGCATCTACTAAATCGGATAATTTTTATATATATTTACACAATTACCATAATATAAAACGTGCTTTGACACTGTCATAGCACAACAGTAGTGGAATTGAGGACAACCTGATAATAAATACAAATACCAGGTCCTGGATTTCTGTTTGTGCTTCACCTGAAGGAACATATTCATATGCAGGTACACAAAGCAATCCAGCCACCATCCTTTATTTTCCACACCTCACACAGATCAAACTTTGTTGCTAAGAAGCTGTGGAAGGAGTAAAAGGCAGTAGACCAGCACCCAGAAGAAAATGACGAAGTAGAATAGCTCTGGCTGCTCAAAAATAGTCATCTCATGAGTTGGTGCTGGAGTCTCGCTTTCTTCCAAGTCCTTTTTCTTCCTGAAAATGGGAGAATTCAGTAAGAGGCAAGGAAAAGAAGAAAAAGCCTTCAGTGTTAATAATTACTGTGAAGATCACAGGGTGGACTAAAAGACAACAGTTTAATGAACCTTTTCAGTCTAGTCAGTTGGAGGGCCCCAGCTGGACTAGGAGGGGCATACTGGGTGTTAGCAGTGTGTTCCTTCCACAGTCAACATATGTAAGAATCCATCTTCTGAAAACTCCAGACAAATTCTCAGATAGTTTAAGTACATGCCATTATACCACAGCCGTCTGATTTAAGATTTCCACCAGTCAAAAAGATACCCTTTTATTTTCAGAACAGTAAACAGAGTGCTGGGCAACATGTCACACTTCCACAATTTCGTTTATACACTGGATCTGAGTTGATATATTTTCCCCAAATCATCTACTTTCAGAGTTCCTCATACTAGGCACTAGAATATTAAACAGAAAAAGCCCAAGACTTCCAACCAAGAAACCAGCTAGCAGTTGGGGGTTTGCAGGACAACTCCAAAATGTCAACTTTCCAAATTTCCAGCTGTGGTTCATAAGAGCAAAGCCCAATGGATTCTGCCAGCACCACTGAGCTCTCACCATGACAAGGAAAGGTCTTATTTGAAAAGGCACAGGATGATACAGTCATTTTATAATTTTATATTACTGTAAGAAAAACACTCTGGTAAACTGTTTTTAATCTACTTTTGGAGAAAATTTGTGTTTTTCTGGCTTGGGGCATCTGACTGGATATATACCTGAGTATTACACAAAATTAGCTTAATATCAGCAAATTGTACAACTGATACAACTGTAGCCAGCTATTTGTGTGGGTTTTTTTTAACAGAAGCATAAGTGAGACCAGGCCAGTGGATCCTGATAATATTTTGTATGTTTTCTGTATCTAAATATAGCAACCATTTTACCTAGAAGTTCTGAGAGGTACTATTCATACCATGTATACTATTAGTATCAGCTAAGAGGCAAAACCTAAAGCGATCCTTGTTTCTTATAGATATTTAGACCCTAATACCAAAGGGATGCACACTCTGTGTTCATGACGTGTCACCCTAAGTCTAAACTAAACACACATAAAAATTATCAAAACTCATAGATGCTCCAGCAGAGGCCAGACCTTCACTGAAGTAATTGACTTTCCCTGGCACTGATCTCACTAAACATTGTTTTGACAGTCTTCCAAACCTGGAAGGAGTCATCGCTGCCAGAGGGCCTAACATTTGAAGTTTGCCCACTCTTTTCTCAGCCTGAGATAACCACCACGTGGGGAAAACGCTCAGAATCTTGCTTAGACAGCTGAATCTTTCAGGTCAAGAAAAAGCAGTTTAGTCAAGGGACAGATTGAGCAATAGCGAAATTTTGTATCTTACACCTATGGGAAATGTGGACTCTGAGCCATTACAGAAGACAGTTGCTACCACTGTAATTAATTTCCAGCTCCCTTTGTATCACTGCTAGTAGTACCTAGGAGTTATGGATTCCTTGAAAAAGTCTGTCTGAATAAGAACCACTCACCCAATGATTAATGGATTTTCACCCATATCTGTCATCTTCTGCTCGTTTACACCATAGGTTTCCTTAAACAGACCAGGAATAGATTAGATAACAAAAATAAAATTCAGCATCTCACAAAGGTGGTAACTGTGTATTTTATGCAAATTGTATCTAATGTTTGCTCAAATAAAATGAAAGTGTGCTTATAAACATATTCCCCGTCAGAACATCCAGTACTGCAGTCTGGTGCACACACAGAAAAGGAAAAAAGTTGTGAAATAAGATTTTTTTGCTTTCAACTGCTTTCATCAGTTGAATAAAGCTCCCCTCATTCATATGTATTTCTACTAGCTCTGACAGTAGTGCAAAACTGAAGCATCTGTGTAAAACCTCCCTTTCATTGAACACTGGTGGCAGCATTTTTTTTTTAAAACTCCTACATGGTCAGAATTTTATTTTTGTGTTGAAAAAAGCCATATTCCTACCCTTGCTCAGCATGACCAGATTGCTGATGCTGTCCCTTCCTTCTGACTTTAAAAACAAAACTCCAGACCTCAGCTGTATAGAGTGCTCTCAAGAAACCAGTATGAATCGCATCTGTCGTTAGGGGCGCAGTTGCATGTTACAACTAAAATTCTTTTAGGGTTAGCTGCTGATAATGTAATACACTGCTACTGTGAGGAAAAGGGACGGAGCCCAGTTTTTCAAAAACAGTGCTCTTCAGGAGACCCCCAGCATTTTTGCAGGGCTGAGACCAGGGCACCAACATCATACAAAGAATTAAAGACTAAAAGAAACTGGGGCAGCAAACAAAGGCAGCTTCAAACAAGCAAAATGTTGCAGTTATACAGTTATGATGAAGTAAGATTTAAAGTTACAATAGATTTAACTGTAGTATTAGGTACTCCTTTGTGAATTTGTTCAACGTTCAGTTTAGTATGTATTTAGGAGAGTTCAGTAAAACTTTGCAACTATGCCTGGTTTTAGCACTAAAATTAGAAGTCACAAGACTTTCATACTGTCACAGGCCTTTTTACAGTGTGTGAACTTCTGGAGTTTAAGAGAACCAGAGAAACAGCAATAAATCAATGTCCACACTCACCTCCTCAGAAGCATTATGAGAAAACCTTTTTCGGAGATGAATGTTGGCATCACTGTCACTGCTTCTGAAATGTATGTAAAAGCAAAGTTTTTAAATTCATAAAGCTAAGTTAAAAAGAGACACTGCAAATGGACATGACAGGTTTAAGCTACACAAAACCACAAATATGCATTGTTGCATGTATTAGAATATGGACTGGAATTTATCAGTAACATGATAAAAGTGGCTTTGGGAAAATCCGACCCACAATAAAAAATTCATATGCTCAAAAAGAAATCTTTTCCGAAAAATTGTATCTGAGAGCATTTTTGCACCTTTGACATCATTAAGAGAGAGTATACCCAAGTTTTACAGCCATTGATATAAAAAAAATTTGGACTGACAGGGAACAGAAAGCTTGAAGGGGAGAACAAGTTTTTCTAAGCAAACTCTCAAATTCATTAGAGTGCTCCAGTGCTATGTTCATGGTTCATGAATAATAATTATGGTTCATGTCCCACTCTAATAGATTACCTAAGAATAAATTAGAACATAAGAAAAAACAGAAGTGAATGGTCCAAAATTAGCTGAGTGTCTCTGTACTGGGCCTGGCTGGGCTGCAGTTAAATTTTCCTAGAGCAGCCCCTCTAGTGCTGTGCTTTGTACTTGAACCTAGAACAGTGCCAGTCCCACCCCAGTGGGCCGGGGCTGGGCAAGAGGCTGGGAGGGGACACCGCCAGGAGAGCTGACCCAAACTGACCAAAGGGCAGTGACACACACACACGTTCTTATATCTGTCTTCTGAAGCAGCCACTACACCCTGCTTCCCAGAAAGTGGCTGGACATTCCCTGCTGATGAGAAGCAGAGAACAAATAAATTTTTTTTGGTCTTCTTCTAATTTGCTTCCTTTTGCTTTGCCTTTTCATTGAAATGCCTTTACCTCAACCCATGAGTTCTTCGTCTTATTTTCTCTCTAACACCTCATTTACTTGTTCATAACCAGAAAAAACATCCAAAAAGTATCTACTGGAATCAATCAGTGTCATGCTTCCACATAGTGTCACAATGCACATAGACTGTTTCATCTACATTACAAAATAATCTCTCTGTTGGAAAAGCAGTTATAACACTTCCATGCTTAAAATGCACTGGGCTTCCACTTGGGTTTTATGTGGCAAAGTTTGTAGCACAGTCAAATCAAGTCCCACTGACTCACTCAACATGTTTAAGAGAAACACAGAAAGAAGCCAAGGAATCCCAATACTTCTTCCTAAAACAAGACTACAAGAAACATCCAATGGACAGGGCACATTTCAAAAGACCTGTCAGGTGTATTTAAGACTAAATTAATGTAAAATACCTGGTAAAGTCCTGGAATTCAGCATTTTGTTCCAGGTTATCTTGTGATAGAGTAGTAGTGGCAACTTCTGAGATCTGCAAATCTTCTTCAATCATATTTTTCCCTTCCTCCTCCTTATTACTATTTTCTTCCGGTGTCTTTATGGCTATTGGTAAATCCTCTAGATGTTCTTCTACGGCCTGTTGAAATTAAGAAACGTTTTGCATTAGACAACAAGACTGATTCCCCACCCTTCCAAATATCTTAGTGGTGCAGCCTACTCAGATGTTCAACTGCAGGTAGTATGAGACTGAAAGTCTCACTGAAGAGAATAAAAAAGCAATGCATTTCTTGAGAATCTTTTGGAATACACTGAGCTATAAAGTATCATCAGTCTGACATACATACATACATACATACAGTTGGAAAGTCAGATCTTTCTATTAAAAAGTCATGTCATGCCATGGCTCTTTGAGGCAATTCACGACTTTTTTAAATCTACCCCCAAATAGTCTTTCAAGTTAACAGCAAACTGACTTCATTACTGTAGTTAGTGTCAGGACCAAAACATGTTCAAGCAACGTGTCTAAGCAACATGTAGAGCAGCATTAAATGGACACTCATTACTGAAAGACACTGTCAAAAATTACTGCACTGGAAAACATGTAAGGCACTTCAAAGCTGGTGTCTGCAAGAGGACATGCAGGAGAAAACTGCCTAAACCAAATACCCTCAAAGTGCCCACTTCTTTCTCCTCCTCTAGTGCAGACAAGCCTTCATTTTACTGACGTAACATATGCTACTCAAATTGGTTTTTCAAGTTTTTGTAAGCAAACTTACTTGGATTGAGACAAAAATTATCATTGCCTGTATCCTTTCTTTAGAAACCATACTAATTTCTGTTCATCTCATTACGGATTATTAAAAATACCCTCTCTGGTAATCTTTTATGCCTATGGATTATACAGTAACCTCAAACTATTTAAAAACATAATAAAAATTCACACTTTTGCCATACTATTAGCTCATCTTTTATGCTTAGGGATTACAGAAGCCTCAAATTATTTTAAAACATAATATAAATTCACTTTTTTGCAGTGCCGTTAGTACTAGGGTTTATTTTCTCTTTTAATGTCAGATCTTCTCAGGGATCTGCAATTCCATTCATACCAGTAGGGGGCTGTGGCAAACAGTGTAATGGAATGGGAAACCAAGTACATTTTAAATATTTCTTCCAAACACTGCAAAATGAAAGCAAATGAAAACCACTGGAATCTGATGCTAAGCCCACATATGTACACAAATAAATGCTGGTAATAAAATAAAATAAAATAAAATAAAATAAAATAAAATAAAATACCTCAGGATCTTGTGGAGTAGTGGAATCTTGATAGTTGGTGGCCTTACTACCATCTTCTTCTATTTCTGACTCTTCTACTAGTAATGGCACTTCTTTTTCATCAGAAAAATTCACGTGACTGCTTGTTTTTGTAGTTTCCTCCTCGCTGTTCTCAGTACCTATTTCTGATGGAGGGGTACCTAGCTTATTCTCCAAGTCTGGCTCTGGAGCGTCTTCCTTGTAGTCCTGTTCTGGTAAGTTCTCGTCATGTAAAACATCTGTTACGGCTTCAGAAGTAGCTTTTTCATTTCCTGTATCATAACCTTCGATACAAGGCTCGAGGTAAGCATTCAGAACTGCTGATATGGGAACATTATAATGTGGATAATAAAACAGATCATGGGGGATCACGGATACTTTTGAAGAACTGGGTAGCGCTTTAGCTGCAGACTCAACTTCATCACAGCTGTCCAGGTCCTCTGGAGTTTTAGGTACATCTGAGAGAGAGTCATCAGATGTTTCATGCTGTGCAGATAGTTCTTGGCTTTCGAGATTAGAACCATTCAGTGAACAAGGGTTCGTTTCTATTGTCTCAAGGACAGGTGATTCCTTTATATGTTCATCTTGTGGAAGTGTCTGTATTTCCTCATCTAGGAGATGGAGAACATACTTCTGCGTATCTTCTTGTTTTGAGGTATCTTCTGGTAAAAGAATTGAAGACTGGGGTTTGCTCTCTTCTACTTTATTAATAGAATCATCTGTAAGTATACCTGAAGTCCAGGATAATGGACTCAAAGAAGAAGTATTGGCTGAAAGGCTCTTGGTTTCATTGTCATATTCAGTAGGGGTTTCCTTAGTTAATTCTTCAGAGTATTCTTCAAAAGAGTCAATGGAATTTTTCTGATCTGTCAGAACAGCTCGAGAAAGGTCATTGTTCTCTTTCAGTGGATCATCAGAGATGCTCCCTTCACCTGGCATGAATTTATCGTTTGGAACCTCCCAAGAGGAATTGGATTCAAAACTGACAGATCCTATAATTTTCAGTGAGGTAGGCCTTTGAGGCTCCTCTTCAGACATTCCCTGTAAATCACCAAACACTTGACTTGGTTTCCCATTACAATTTTCAGAAACGGTTTCTGATGGGATTCTCTCAGGGATATCAGGAATATGGACCTTTGGCGGAGCTGGATGACTCCTTTCATGATTAACAGTATACATATTTTCTTCGCTTTCGCTTAAAATCAAGATTTTGCCTTCCTTTTCTGATGGTGTGTCTTTGATGTGGACATACGTGGACTCAATTGGAAGCTCCTTGTCAGGATCTGTAAAGTCTTCCTGTAAGTGATGATATACCATTAGAAGACAAATCCTAACTCAGGTACCATTTTACATTTCCCAAACACTATGGAAAGAATAAATACCTAGTCTTTCACTCCATTACCTTGCGAATGGCCAATTAATAACTCACTTATTTTGAAAGTAGGATTTTTTTTTTTTTTTGGCAAGTGCCTTAAACAAAGCTCAATGTCAACAACGCACTTGTATAGGAAGATCAAAACGCAGACAAGCCTACTCTTCAGTTGTTAATGTATTCATCTCTCCCTGCTGCACCTGTGAAGACAACTGACTTGGCTTTTTGACATCCCAAACCCTGGGAATAACATAAATCTAACAACTCCAATAAATCCATTGTGAAATATATTGATATACCAGCTTATTTCCTTCCAACACTCTATTAAAAGAAAGTCAGTTTTTTACTTTGTCCATTAAAATGCCAACAAGTCCTAAAGTCAACCAATCTTATTGCTCATCTAATCTAATAATAATAATTAGATTATTACAATAATTTTAATTCCAATTACTTTAGTAATGCCTACCAATTTTATCAGCTACAAAATATATCCCAACTGTAACTTTCAGTCAAGAAATGAGAGAAAATGCCTGATTCTCCAAAAGGCCTTTACCAATTCTTGACACTGTCAGTCCTTGCTTAATCCTCAATTCGTTATTTTTGCATCAAAGTACTGGTCATTTCAGGTGCAGTTTATTTCATGCTTATAATGAGTGCTTTTTACTGTTGTATTGACAAGGTTCAGATTTTGGTATCTTGTGTCTCATACCTGCTAAATTCAGACTGATCATGGCCCTCAAACTTGAGAAGATAAAAGTAAAAATTGAATTTGAAGTCCAATAGATCACAATAGACAAAGGAATAAATTTCAGCCTTATTTAAAACCAATATAGCAAAGCAGTAGAGTCCTATGAAACCAGTTCTAACCTCTGAAAGTTATAATTGGATGTAAATGTATAAAAGCACTGTTCTACCTAAAGCATTTTAGCAATCACCAATGAAAGCCCACTCCACTGGATTTAACAAAAACATGAAAAATTAAATCCAGGTTTGCTGTTTATTTTAGATAGCTTAGAAAGAAACCTAGAAAATAAATCTGACTTTATTACGTACACCAAAGCAAATTAAAGAAATGACAGGAGATAGGAGTAAACACATACCCCTTCCAGCTCTGGGAAGTGCTCCAGAAATTGTGCCACATATGTCACAATTGACTGTTCATCGGGTGACTCCACCATGATATCTGCGGAGACAGACGCAAGGGGCTTGAGCACACACACAGCTTTGGAATGCTCTTGCAGAGGAACAGATTGTCAGACATTTATCCTGCCACTATGGTCACAGAAATAACTTTTTTTCTGACAGATAAGAGAGATGCTCTTCACTGCTGATGGCACTTGACAGAGTTCTCAACATCCTATTCACATTCATTTTTTCCTATTTCCAAACACATACTGAACCCTGATCAGGGTTCCTTCTCATCCACTTTCATACTGCCATTTATGCTGTTGTCACTAGACAGTTGAGTGGTTTTGAGCAATAACACAGAGATTTATTTTTATCAGGATGTCCCAGTCTTCTAATAGGTGATGAAAGTGCAATTGTGCTTTCAATCATGCCATCAAGGCCTAACACTGGTCTAGTAGAGTTCAGTAAAAAGAACTACAAGAAGTCCATTTATACATACTTTATATACACATACACACTTAGGTTTATATTATAAATACGTGTGTGTATATATATGCACTGTAAAGGGAAAACTGGGAGATGCAAATGCATTTGAATGGGTATCTCTCCATTTGCCTGCTATGGCAGCCTCGCACACTTCATCCTGGAGTGACATTTAGTCTCTGCAGATTAGGTGTTACAGAACAGTGCTAATGCACTGAGACACCCCTCAGCACAACAATTAATGCCCTCTAGGAATGCAGATGTCAAAAAGCATCTAAGCATGAACCAGGACCAGTGTACATAGCTAAAAACATGGTAAGATCTCTGTCCCCAAAGAACTTACAAATATGACTGGAAGCATACAACGGCAAGCCACTGACCATTTTTATTTTTCTTATCAACAAGCTCAATACACTAATCACATCAGCAGCCTAATCACTGGGAGGTTTTTGGTAGGTATCACAATGCAATATTAATGAATTCATTATAGTCTGAGTGTTACCCAACAAAGCTGATATAAGCATTTTACCTTCTGGTTCGAGGAGCCGAGGAACACCCAGTTTATTCTGTGCTATGCTGAAAGCATCCTCCAGGTTTTCTCGTGCTGATTTCTCTAGTGCATGTTTCATGTCTACCAAAGTACAATCTATGGCTTTTATGACAGCTAAGAAAGCAAGGCCACTCCTCCAACTACTTGTAAAGTCCTGGACTGCAACGCCATACCTAAATAGAAATACATACATTTTACATGGGTGGTTTGCTAGAAAATCCAAAGTAAAGGCATCATCATTTTCAGACTCCTGAAAGTTAAAACGTAAGGTTGCTGAGTAGCACCTGTCACATCTGAGATATTTTTGGATTTCAAAATCTAGAAATACATTCAGAAAACACATGGTTTCACAAACTGATGTGGCTAACAGCTGACATCAACCTGCTTGTAGGAAGTAGTTAGTGAAAACAAAGCCCTCAAGAATTCAGCAACCACATTTAACATTCACAAAACCAAATGTCTCTGTGATTCCTGTTTCTGTTGCTCTCCAGCATTTTAATGCCATAGCTTGGGAAAACTTCCAAGATTTAAACATTTAAACACACAAGCATATATTATTCACATTCCTGTGTACTTGGCCTTCTATAGCAGAAAATCTGCCAAATGAAAATGGTGTCAGCATATGCATAAACCACAAGAGTTTTAGATGCCCAAAGTTTTGGAGGAAAAAACAGCCATCAAACTTGCAATGGAATACAGCCCCAGAAGAGAAAATTCTGCACAGATCGCGGGGTAACAGGATTACAGTGATGCTATTATGTTTTTAATACTGCAGTTGCAACAACAATTTTCTCTTATTAGATCTTTTCAATTTGCACTCTTTGACTGGGCTGAAAAGTCTTCGGCCTTTACTTCTCAGGTCCTCACTTTTGTTGTACCACCTGTTAATGATGACTTCAGCCTTATTTTGGACTAAAATTGTGCTTCCTCTATGGTCTGTCCTGGCAGCAGTGAACTACAGATCTCAATGGAAGAAGTTTATCTGCTCAACAAGCACCCTTAGTTTCACTGGAGATAACCAAAGGATGATGTGGTCCACAGGACCAAGTATTTAAGATGTAAATTTTTGTCTTCAACACTAGACACAGAAAATTTGCGTTCAAAGGCAGATTTGGACATATAAATCAACAGACAAAAAAGCCAAATATTCAGCTAACCAACCTGTACAAGTAACTTTAACACATGCCCTCTTTAAAACTCTCTGCCAGTCACTACTTCAAATAACAATATATGTAAAATACACTCGAAGTATTTGCATGTGCATGAGACATCTTACACTGCAGTTTTTTAACCTGACAGTAATTCTGCCAGGATAAAGCATTACTACACAAAATGCTTTGGTGAAAGAACCACTTTTTTATTAAAGAGGAGAGAGATGTGTTGTGCAATGGAAATGCACTCATATGTTACAAGTTCAAGAGAAGTGACTTAAGTTTCACCCCCTTCCCCTCTTTAATTCTGAGGAAAGAGGAACTCTAGTAGGGGTTCTGTCCTTCAAGGCACTTTGCAGTACACAGAGAAGCTTCCTCAGGGCTGCTGCTTAATTTAAAAGGCTGCTGATAAAGTCTTTCAGTACATCTGTTTTTTTGGTTCATCCCTTGGTTATACCTAACCTTTAATTAGCAAAAGATGTCAAATAGACTGCATGAAAGCTGGGGTCTGGGGAGTAGAGAATGATCCTGTTTTAAACAGCACCAAGCAGGTTAGTGCAAGTTAACATTTAACACTCAAACCATGGAGCCAGCAGCGGCCTTCAAGGTCAGATGGTTGCTGTAAACACATGGCCATAGTGAAATACCCCCCTGCAGAGACCCTGTGCTCCCAAACTTCAAAAGCAGAAGAAGCCACAGCACATGGTAACATACCCATGGGGCAGGACAGAGAAAAGAGACTCAGCTTCAAAAGGGCAGGTAGCAAGACACTCTTTTGTTCAAGGGTTTGTTAGCTTACTTTCTGGTTTTCCTCTGAACCCAGATTAGAAGGGCCCTGATGGCTTTCCGCTGATCCTTCACTGTAATGGACATGTTTCTCTCCACGCTGGGAGTGCTGGGGGATGTGTCTGATTCTGGACCACTGGGCCCAGAGGACAGGCTGGAGGAGGAGGAGTTCCTGTTGAGGTTGCCTGTCAGCTCCTTAATCTGTAATAAAAGATGAAATACACAGTGTTCTGCTTTATCACTGGCTGCATCATGTCCTTGTTTTCATGCAAACTTTAGAGATCAGTGCCATAACTGAATTTTAAGTGATAATTATAAACCTGTTCATTTTAACTCTCAACTTGTATTTTACAAGCATGGCAGCCAGCAGCAGCCCAGGCAACAGAAAGGGCAAGCAACCAGTTTGGGCTGAACTACGCCAATTAAACAAAAAGCAAAGAAACATGTCCTTGAAAGAAAAATTAGTTTAACTGAAACTGTTCTCTTCACAGGAGTTGCTTGAGTGAAATGTTTTTAGCAAAGAAATGGTGACCTGCAGCAGCATTCCTGTCCTTGATCAGTGCTGACATTTGAGACTCTGCTGCTTTTTGGGCCCCCTGTGCCCTCTGCTGCCAGGGTGACAGGTCCTGGTCACACCATCTTTGCCTGTGAGTCTGCCTGGCCAAACTGGTTCTGTGCAGCACTGTTCAGCCTGAGGAGCTCAGCCAGGGAGAAAAGCCCCAGTGCAACTTTGAGATTTTTTTTTAACCTTATAGCCATTTTTTAAATCAGACCAAGAGATTGAAAGGGCCTCACAGTCTTACAAGAGTTGCAGAACCCTCCCTCCATCTCCCTCTGTCCATTAGAATTTGCATTGTCTAGAAGGTAATTTTCAAACTATGTGTAGGTTAGGGAGCAGTTTTAATCTAAGCCTGGGGATAAATAAACTTTCAGGCTCAAATATGTTTTATCAGTTCCAAGTCCTTTGAGATCTTTCATATGACCATGTACATCAGTTGCAAATTTTTGCCATGTTGAGTAAGTCTCCAGAGAACAGTGATTCTAAATGGAATTTCCCACCACACTGGACTAAATCCAGAAAAGGTAATTGAAAATAAACTGTGACCTGGAACCAAACCCAGGACATTGGTTCAGATCCAGGGAATCTGGAACAGAACCCTGAGAAGGCACAGGAAAGAAGGGAAAGTAGTAATCTGAAGCTCTAATTCAGGTCCAAGTTAAATGAGGGCTTAAATTGTCTCCAATTTACATCAAAATAGGTCCAATGAAGTAAAATGAAAGCAGCTGCAAGTATAAAATTAGTGTATATTAGGAGGGAAAAGCTCAGGTTTAGCATGATTAATTATGTTCTTTAGGATTAAAAATCAATTTAAAAATCACTATTCAGCTGGAACAGATGGATACCATGAAGACCGATTACTTATGGTTAAAGTGTTCAAATTTTATTACCTGAAAAAACAAGATTATATTCCATATTAGTCCAAGTACCAGAGAGGAATTTCCATCTGCTATTTCTGCTGCATCGATGCTAACAAGCTTTACCTGTAGAAGAGATCATAAATTCAGAGCCAAATTCAAAGCAGCAAGCTATATGCAAAAAATGCACTGAGACTGCTGGATATGTCCATACCACTTCTGGCACTGACAGGCCAGCAAAAAAGCAATACTGAAATCTTGTATCAATGAAAATTTGCCCTGATCACAATCACCCTTCTCCTGGAACTCCTATCTGAAACCCCCAGCATAGTCTGCAGAACAGAAGTGGACTCAGCTCTGCATTTTTGGGACTACAAATGCATTTTCTCCATACAAAAATGGAAGACGATGGGGCCTCCTCCAGTGGACCCCACTCATAAAAAGGAGAGTCATTTCTCATACAAAAATCGAAAATCCTAGTAAGTTCTGCTTACTTCTTTTCTCCTATGCATCTCCTTTCTCCTTCCTTATCCCACCTTACAGAGCTTGTCACAGAGTTCTAATTAAATCAGTTAGCAGGGTTGCCTAATCCAAGCAAACTCTAGGCTTTCCCACACTGAGGTTCCTTCCAGCTGATAACACCAGGATGTTATTCTCTTAGACAACACGGACTTGGTTTTGGCAAAGGTCACAGAGGAGGGAGGAAACAAGGAAGCTGTCAGTACTGCACATGGCACCCAGACCGAGTTAAAGCCCAGCAGCCCATTTATCACTGAGAAGTCCCAGACACGGTGAATCACTCAGCAGGGCTCTACCCTGCTGGCCCAGTTCCATAGGAATGGACACTGTCGGGTTCCACCCACTGTGGTTTAATATCTAACCCTGAAGCTCTTGGCAGCCAAGGCATTTTGCCAACACTTCCATCACCACCCTTCACTAACCGGTTTGGTTAAGCTGAAAAAAGGAAAGCAAAATAACTTTTTATCTAGTGGTTTGCACAACATTTTCAGTCTTAGGAAGAAGACACCTCTAGTTGTCATATTTCAAGGATCAGATTTCTTGCTAGTTCCAAAGTATTTGGCATGGGAAAACCTTTGAGACTTAGTACATTTGAATAGCAGTTTCTCCAAAATGGGGAGCAAGTCACATTTATCATTACACTGCTCAGTGTGAGCTCTGTCGTCTTACTGCTGCTTATGTTTGTCACCCAGCCTAGCAGAGATAGTCAGCTAGAAGATACTGGCTGCTTACTCTTGAGGTAACAGGAAATCCATAGGAAAGTGCTTTTTAGCACCACTGATTTAAAAAGCCACTGGCATTCAAGGTTCCTCCTGCCTGGCCTTGCTGATTGAGGACCTAGTAAGATCCTGGCAACCAGATATGCTTCAGCTGCAGCTCTGCCAAGTGCTGGTACCAACAGAGAGAAATAATCTCATCTGCAAGTGGGCCTTAGCTGGATTTGGGTAAAAAGCATCAACTGGGAAACTGTTAAGAAATATGTAAATATGTAAAATATTTCTTAGCAGTTCTACAGCAGGACGTGTAGACGTACACATTTAGGGCTAGATCAGCCCCTACTGATGGAGTTTCCATAGGGAGGCTGGAACACCTGGAAGTTACTGGACAACTTCTTGACCTTTCACATCCTCTCCTGGGGAAAAAGGCAAAGGATGTTAAACCTCCTGCATCTACAAAGTCATAAGAGATGTGCTAAGACCTCACATCATGCTCATTTCTGCACTGGGGTTTGCAACAACTCTCCTGCATGACAACCACTGCTGCTGGAGCAGGAGCTAAGCTCAGTGCAGGGAAGCAGCAAAGTGACATCAGTTGCTGTTGTAGCATCCCATACAAGGCAGGGTTTTGCACACACTGATCCCTCCTCACCCATAAAGTTTAACTTTACTGAAGTCCTTTAGAGGAAATAGCCCAATACTTGTTTTTCTGGAAGTTCTAGGTATACCATGTATATGAGTTGTTACATGGCTGGGGCTTCTCTTGACCCCATTACTCTCAACATTTTTTAAAATCAGGGAGTTTTCAACACACAGGCCACTTCTACAGGGCTTTGGAATAAACCCATCACAGGAGAGACAAAAAAAAGAATGAATCATTTCCAGCTACAGGGTCTGATCACACTTGGTCACGTACAACTGTAGGCAGTGATGCTGTGGTAGTACAACACTGGCTATGAGGGAAGTTATATCCATGTAAGGCTTTGATTCCTGGAATTATGCATTTATATCATGTTCCTGGATTTCACTTTCTCTTACCTTTGACTCATGATCAGCTGCTGCAGCAATCAGTTTACCAGATAAATACATGATTTCTAATAGTGAAAGTATTTCTGAGAAAAGAAAGTCATCTACCATCAGTGTAACTGAAGTAAGGCCACTAAGACCCAGATCATAAAAATTACTTGCACTTCTTTTTATTTTCTTTTAATATTGGGTTCCTGATCCTTTAATCCCATTGAACTTTAACATATAAAATGATCAAATAATCCTTGCTTTAGACTCCGTAGGTGTTCTTGCTGTGCATTTTTATGTGGCTTTTCAGCCTTGCTGCTAAGTCACAGCCTCTTTAAGCAGTACACTCCTCTTACATACATGCAGCACATCAGATTAGCAACAACTACAACTTGCAGCATACATCAAGAGAAAATATTAAGACCAGTCTTTGAAAATACTCACATTACTGTCCTCCAAGAACTTAAGTGCTTTGGCTATGTTGTTCAAACGAAAAATGCGATGGGTCGAAGATTTGTATTCGTGCATCTAGATAAAAGAAGTGCCACACTGTTTTTAAAACAGAAATCACTCACCACATTATACAAAGCTTAAAACACTACAAGCACTGAGGCAAAATAAAGCTAAGGAAATCTATCTATGAAAAATTATTGCCATCTTTTGTGAGCAGTAAAATGTTTCAACTACACGATAGTAGCAAACCGGGTTAGCAACCAGTTTTACTGCTCTCCAGATGTTATCACTCTCTTGGACCTGCCACATTGATTATTTATGTAATCACTCCCCAAGCATGTTTGGTCACAGGATCAGATTTGCCTGAAAATTCATAGTAATAGATTTTCTTTTGTCTTGAATTAAATGAAATTATCCTAATTAGGAAGCATGAGCAATTTTAATAGCAGGCACAGGCAGGTGGGAGGCAAAAACCTTCCCTTTGGCAGAAATGAAAGATTTTGCATGTCTGTCTCCCTGCAATTCTACTTCAGCACACTGTTTTTATCCCATGTGTGCAGAAACAGCTAACAAGAAATTTGGCCAGCTGACCTTACCCCCTTCTCTGACCTCCTCCCTGACCTCCCAGGGCATAGCCTATGGTTTACCATGATGTGTCTTCCCCTTCAATTCCTTCCAAGCCTGGCCCTCAATGCAATCTGTGTGAATGCACATAGAGACACTGCTGCTTCTGCTGCAGCTCTGCCAGACTTTAAGAGTATTAAAAAATACTCTTGACTCTGAATGTGTGAGCACACATTCAGGGGCCATTCCTGCTGCAGGGGTATGCAGGTGGTCAGCCACTACAGAGCATCATCACCAGGTGCATCTGCAGTGGTGAGACAGCTGCTTCTCTTACCCAAGTGTGATAGCCACACACGGGAGAGTTCTTGATGACAAGACTGATGGAGAAAGAAAACATTAAAGTCAACTGTAACTGGGCATTTATATTTGCACTGGGTGTTCCATTTCTGGTACGTGGAACTTTACAGAGCTCTTACAAAGAAAGGAGGAGAGAAGAAGTTTCTGATTAGTAAACCTTTGCCCTGCTGATTTAGACCACCATATTCGTAAGACTAATGAAACCTGAGCCAGGATACCAGAATTAAACTCAGACCTACAGCAGGCATCAGAAGACCTATTGAGTGTCATAATGATCTTAGACAAAATAGAAACAGAAGTTACGGATTAAAAAAATGATACAGCAAATATGTGTTTTCTTGGTAATGTGACTTGGGTAATCTCCAGATGGAATGTGTGAGCATTAAAGTATTAAAGCCTTAAAAACCCTGAGGGGTAGGAACATTAACACTGATCACACACCATTTACACCTCATTGTTATATATTTCCTTGAAATCTACATTACAGCTCAGGACACCTGCCTGTAAGGAAATGACAACAAAGTTGCTGAAATTCTTACTACTTTATGCAAGGCATGGGCCCAAATTCACCCTTATTCCTTGGATTACCGGACACTGTTGCTTGTAAGATACTGAGCTCCTATGTGTGGAGGTTTCTCCCTGTCTGTACATACCAACTTTTGTCCTGAAAGGACTTCCAGGAGTGCCATCAGGATTTTGCCATCTTGTATATCAATAAACAAGTCTTTCACTTTCAAAGGGGGCTTGCACTGTGAAGAAAAGAAACCAGGTAATTTTTAAAGCAGTACTGTTTGATAAATCACCATGATTTCAGAGAGATGGAAGGAGAATTTTACAAGACGGAGATACAAGAAGTAAATCATAGCCTGCAGGGAGAAAGAGCTGACTGTTCTTCACATCTGTGGCAATTCTGTCCTATGAATGTTGGAGCTAAAACTGAAATCATTCAAGGACTAATTCCAGATTTCCCATAACAGAACCTAACCCTAAATACTCTGCCTAAGAAATAATCACCCAAGAGTTGGGTGCTGATCCCTCAGACTAAGACATGTCCAGCAGAAGCAAATACCACTTTATGCCCATGATCCAGCCAGCCACAATGTCCTTCTCATGTGAAAGGCTTCTGGTGGTTTCATTCTGTCTCCCAGCATTTTTTAAGTACTTTAAAAAGCAACTTCTTATATTGTGTGTCTCTTTTCTCAGCAAACTCCTCCAAAAGGAACCATCTCCTCCCTTCACCACGGTGTTGGTCGATGTGTGCACTTCAAGGCACACAGCCAAGTCAGTTCAGCCCTTAGGGGTATTCCCAACTGCAGCAATTACACTCTGCTCAGGTGTCCCTCACTCAGGTATCCCTAAAGAGCCCAATCTTTTCATCTTTGGTTGGGAAACACACTTCTGTTTGATTAAGCACTGCTCCTGGCAAATGGGGCCACACATTTTCATTACTGGTCTTCAATCTAGCCAAGAGTACTAAACAATGCTCCATGAGAGAAAGCAAAGTATCTTTCATTTCAAAATTAAATAACTTCTCTGAAAGACTAAAATGCAAACACTTTCTATTCTTTCAGTACTTAAAGCAAGAACAAACAGAACTCAGAAATTCAGACTACTCCCAATTATCCCATGACCAGCAGAGCCAGAGCTTCTCAAAAGATGACCCAAGTGGGATCACACCAAAAGTTTCTTGAAGAAGTACAAGAAGACTTCATTGCTGTCTTTAAAAAAAACAAGCCACTCTGCAAGAAGTGCTTCTTTGAGGATAAAGGCAGAAGCCACCTTTCTCAGTGCGTGTCCTCAGGGAATCACCCGTAATTAGAGACAGCTTTGGTGAAGCTCTCATTGTTTACATGGTTATGTTTATTATGCCACTTCCAGGAAAAAACATTAATATAGCAGAAGGCTTTTGGTCGTTCTCCAGAAAAGCATTTTTATTTGTTGAATCAGAGAGGAAAAAAATTTGTATGCACCCCAGAGAAAGCTGACCTGCCCACAAAGGTTCTAAGACTTCACATGCCTGGCACAGCAGAATTAACAGCACCCTACAGCCTTTTTCATGATATAATTCCTTCTGTAAATCAAAGACCTTCTTTACAGTCACATATTTGACAGCCCTTTCTGACAAGTTCCAAAACTGCAGTTAGTTCAAAGCCCTAGAGCCTGATTCATGAAGGCATCATGTAACACTGTCTTCATTCTGAGAGGCCTTCGGGAGCAATTGCTAGTCAAAACGTTTCCAACTAGCCTTATTCTGATTTTCCAGTGAGATTTAAGAGGATCCCTTTATGCCTTCAAAAACACTCACTGCAGAGTAGTGGACTTAAGCAACGATAGATGTGATGCCTTTCTTCTAAAACCCCTTTACTTTACTGTGTCTGAAATGCAATCACTTCTCAAGAACTACAGGAGCTAAACTGAGAGTGAGCCCAAACCTAGTCCCAATCTGTACTTTTTGAAATTTAGCCACACATACTAAGGCATTGTGAAGATTAAGCACCAGTCCAAGTTAGGGCTTCATCTAGATCAGGAAGCTGGTCTCATTCCTTGATCCTGCACTAAGCATTGCTGCTGTCTCAGTAATATTAGGAATTTTTTTTTGCTCTTTTCAACCTTAACAGCAAGAAAAATGTTCTCTGCCTGACACACTACTCAGGAGAGGTAGTCCTTATCAACTATCAATAAGAACAGTAAATTAGGTTTAAAAGCTATATTATGGTGTCATTAAGAAACAATTGCAACTTAAAGATATGATGTCCACACATTAGTTCTCTGATGTAAGTGTATATGTGAAGATCCCATCATATTGCCCCCCATAACATGTCTGACAAGAAATTACTGTCTTCCATCTTCAAATCTGGGATGAAGACAAGTTCTGAAGAACACCTGTCTTTGGCCTTGATTCCTCAGATGCTCAGACTTCCAGTCCAGGGAAGAACACAAACATCGTCACCTCAGAACCTCAACCTATTTGATTTTATGTGGGTGCATTCTGTGGGAATATTCTACCCTTATGGTAACAGTCAGTAGCATTAAAGATTTAAATGGACCTGAGATGATAAATGCTGGTCAAGCATTCATTGTGCCCGAAAACAAATTTTAATTAATCCAGAAACAGGCTTTGAGCTTCCCCTCATTCTCCTCCAAATGTCCCTATGCACAGAAGTCAACTTTGTTTCCAAATTTTAACTGCTTGAAAGGGAGTTAACTGCAATCTGTCTATGGCTATGTCCTTGTATCCCAATATCAAGATTGTTTGTCAGTCTTACCTTTCCCAAATGCAGGTTTATCCATCTGGTAAAGGTCCTCTTCTGTACATTTTCGCGTTCGACTACAAATATCAAAAACAAAAAACAGCATTTAAGCTTCCAGAAGAGGGAAAGCTGGTAGGAAATTTCAGAAACTGTTGCACGAAATAGTTAGAATTCATGAGAACTCTGTGAATAAGACAAATACATTCTAAATCAGGAGATACAAGGTTGAATTTCAATGTTTTATTCAGTTTCTTTGCCCAGACATGAGCTATATATTTGTAGATGCATTTTAAAGGCAGGAGGAAGGAATTTCTCTTAGTTTTGAAGTCTTCAGTGTTCAGCTTCTGAGAGGTGAGCATTTATGTGCTGTGCACAGCTCTCCGCTGTTGTCACCCTCTGAGCAGGCAGCTTGACCCTTTTATGTCAATTTAGAGGATTGTTGCTCTGACACCCTCTTGCAAATTGGGCTGGCGTGGATTCCAGTCTACTTACTTGCATGCAAAAGGAAACAGGACCAACACAACAATTTTGTCTTCATATTTATAAATGAATGGAAAAGCTTCATGAAATCCCATCTTCCCAGTCTCCTAACTAGTGCATTTAAAATCAGAATTCCAAGTCCCTAGACTGAAGAATCATTTTATTTATATTGCAATAAGTCTAGGAGTGCTTGTTCTTTGCCAGAAGTGCTGTGCACTAGGTGCTGTACAAACAGCTCGTGGGCCAGCTGAAGAGTTTTTAATCACATCTGCCATTTCCTGAATCCATTTCCATACTGAACTACGGCAAGAGTGTAAGGGGAATCATATTACTGACCAGCTTTCATTTACCTTCTAATATAAAAAAGTAAACCATATATTTAATATAAACGAAGTAGACTGTCAAAGTAATATTTCACTTTAAAGACAATTATTCTCAAGTGGTTCTCAAGTTTCACTTGAATTAAGGAAATCTGGCAATTTATGAACAGAACCCATTAAAACTAGTTATATGCTGTATTTCAATTTACTCATAGAGCGTATCAAATATATTTTAAAACCATTTTGTTTCTTCAGCCCTACAAAAACAGCTAACCTATCTACTGGGAAATCACATTCTGTAAAAGTCTGGGTTGTTTTCATTGGTCAGACTGATTATAGGCCAAGCAGTAGCTTCCGTAAATCAAATTTTAATATTGTTCTTTTTGATCATTTTAACCAAAGGGTCAGCAGCCTCCAATTATATGTATAATTGTTTTCCTTATTTTGATGCATTGGAATAGAGCTTTTCAGCATGAAGTACATCTGTCACTGATGGCCATTCAGGCCTTTTAAGTCATCTTATTCCATAAAACCTGATTTTCTCCAAGATTGGTTAAAAAAAAGTCATTACCCTTTAAGTGCTTTCGAAAACATAGAAAATGCCAAACTAATTATTGCTGTTGGCTTTTCTTTTAAAATGTCTTAGAAGAATGTGCAAAGATTTGAAACAGCTCTCTACAAATGAAACTGTAAATTATATTAGGATTCCAGAGTATCTGTAAAACACCCACAGCATTTACCACCTACAAATCCCAAAGTACAATAAACTGAGAGATGTGTCACATATTTCTTGGGCTTTGCTTCCTTCAGCACCTCAGCCCAGAACTGGCTTTCCATGCGCTCACTCCCACAGCCATGGCTGAGCAGCACAAGTGCTGCGTGTCACCCAGGGTGTAACTTCCACAATCGAGCTGTTAAAATTAACCTTTGACAGTGGGTGGAGGTTAAGCCAGAATCATTCCCAGATATACTTCTTTCTGTTCAAATACAGGTGCTGGTGCAAAGGGGAAGGCAGAACAGGCACAGGAGCTAGCAGCAGGTAACAGGGCCACCTATTAAACTTGTCTGAAATGCTCAGGAATGCTTCAGTGGGCACCAGTGCCAGGCTTCAGAAAAGAAAAAGGAGACCTTATCCAATGGGCTGGATATACAGACTTGCAATGTCAACTAAAATCAAAAAGGAAACACAGAAAGTTCACAGAAGCAAATTTAATGTTTTCTGGTATCATCAGAGGCTTGGTTTCTTGTCATATTTTTCACTAGTCACTCTGGCAACCTTCACTTTCAGTGTAAAGAAGGATGCAAAAGAGAGCTGTGTTTATTTACAGATCATCCATAAAACTGAGCACATGCTGGCTCCTAATTTTGCTGCAGAAATTCTGCCATAATGCAAATTAGGAGCTGCACATATGCCTCAAAGGATGGGTGAGCCGGTATTACTGCTTCGGGAAGCTCACACACCAAACATAAAAAAAAGGCGCATTCAGGAAAGCACTTGCATACATAGACAGTTTTCTGAGATGAATCTGTCTCTATGGCAAACAGCTTCTTTCCAGGAAGAGTGATGACCCCAGAATAGGCACTATTTGATTCTATAAAATTCTAAAGCAACAGTAACTGGAAGGGGAAGAGGAAAGGAGAGGAAATGTGTTTATAAAATCCCTAAGGCAGACAAACCCCTAATGCAGTCCATATGCTCGATGGCAGAGTTAACGTGAAAAGTTCAGCACAGGTATTTACTGATGTGTGCCTTTAACTGCTGTTCTGCTCCGACCTTGTGGACCTCCCAGTTTCAGTACAGCCCCTCTTCTCCACAATCTTTTCATTTAAGACGATTGTAGAGACTCTATAAACTTTATGCAGTTTCTATAAATTAAATCAAATCTTTTTTTCTCCTTCACACCTACTATTATATAAAAGTGAAGAAAATCATTCAAGTCCAAAGTTCCTATGCTTACGTATATAGTTTACTAAAACTGCACTGTGTTTACTGGGCAGCTAGAGAGCAATAACACTATTATAAAATAATAATTACACCCACCATATGGCTGGCCTGCACACAAATCCTACAGTGGAAAAGAAGGATGCCTGCTGTGAGGGTTGAATTGAAAGATGTAATGCTGGAAGGTAGTAAAAAGTCAGGAATTGCCTTTTTGATTCAGCTCAGCTCAGACCTTGACATAAGAGAAAAATTATAGAGACAAATTCTGACCACACACAGAAGCTGGGTCTTCTACACTCTTCCAGTAAGTCCACCTACAACACGCTTTCACAGGAGGGTGTAAGAGGCACAGCATTTGTATCAAAGCGCATGGGTATCAAAGTGCATGGGCTGAGACAGGCATCAACTGCAATAGTTTAGAGGGAAAGAAGGCACTGGAGAAGGAGAATGTGTACTGTTAGGATGAGGAGCCTATTGTATAACCCACACAGTTCTCTGCCCCACAACTGTGTCCTAGAGGACAGCAGAATTTGTCAGAATTTGGCTCAGCCCCAGTAACTGCACCCTAGTCAGTATTCAATATTCACAAAAATATACTGCTTTGTAAAATCTTACGGCAAAGGCAACTAATTCCTTAAAGAGTAAAATTAAGATAGTTCAAAAACCACTTAGGCAAAATTCAAGGTTAAACTGCTAATGCACAAGGGAGCTCAGCTGCTTTCCTGTGTGGCACTATTTCCTTCCCCACCAGTCTAGAAACTCCTCTGGCATTTACTAATGCCATTTCTCCCCCTCTCAAATCTCCTCAAAGGTCACCACTGTTTGCATCACTTGCAGGAAGCTGATCCCTAAGAGCCTCTACGTTCAACAGCAAATTTGAGATAGCAAATATTGATTTGCTTTTAAATACTATTTATTCTGTTGTTGTAGAACCAGTTATGAATAATCCTCTGAGGCACACCACCATGGGGCTGGGCACTTCAAGGAACTATGAAATATGGAAGCTGATTTGAGTAGAACACTTGTCAGTGTGTAATTACATAGCTTGAGGAAACTGCTTGATTTGCATGTATGGATATTACTCCCAAAGCAAAGCAGAAGGTGACTTAAACTTGCTTCTAAACCTATTAGCATTTCACCTAGGATACATCATCAAGTGATGTTACAGGCCAAGCTGGCCTGTAGATCCACTTACAACTTACCTTCTGGACATCTTGCCAAGTTCCAGTTTTGTAATAAGCACAGAATCCAGCTTCCTTGTTTCTACCACAAGCTCAGCCTCTCTATAGATATGCTTGCTATTACCCAGAAGCAAGTCTTCAAGATGGAAAGCTGGTGTTGGCCACCTAACTGTGATAGAGGGTGCTTTAACCACCCTTGGCTTCAGAGGCAATAAATTGCCAGGATAATCGCCCCATATTCACTTCGTAAGTACCCAGTGGCCACCACAGAACCAGTTCATAATGTGCACAGCTCTGGATGTATCCCAACATTTACCAAAGTCTTTGATCTGGAGAAAATGACACTTCTTATTACACAACAAAAATATATGGGAAAATGTATGGTAATTAAATACTACAGCCTAACTCTAAAGTGCAACATGATTCAGACAACCGAGGTCTTGGGAAATGCAAATTCCTCTCCTTCTGCCTTCCTCACCCCCAAGCCCCCACTCACAGAGTTAAGCAATCAATCGGTCTCTAATGAACACCTATTGAACAATCCACTTTTGAACTCCAGGCCACTAAACAAAATGAGAACTGGGATTTTAAACTGGGCTTCCTGGTGTTCCTGCACTGTGGTGCAGCCTAGGTATTTCTGATTACCAGGCATCATACTAACAAATCTGAATACTCCTTTCTCTGCAAACAGTGTTCACAAAGGAAGCCTGACTGACATCTTAAAACTTGGATTTTACCTAAAATTGCTCATTTGAGATGATGATAGATGCAAGCAGTTGCCTACAGGCAAATAAAGACCATGCCATTAGTTACAGTACATGGTCAGGCACATACAGGATGTTGATGACAGATACCGGATACTGACAACCCTAAGGAAGCTTGGATCGTTGTCTGGGAGACCTTCTACTGTTCAAACACGATAGGTGGGACAAAGTTCAGGTGCACAGCCCAAGGACAGAGCACATGCAAGCAACATGTCTGACATGGGAAGGATGATTAAAGGTGTACTGTAACAGAAGTAAAAATGGGGTGAGCAAGGGAGACTGGGTGCAGGGTGCAACTGACAGCAAAAGAACTGGAGAGTTTAAGATAAAATGTGTAAAGTAGGGCAGGGGAAAGTGCAATTAAATTTTGTACTTTTGTCTCATCTCAACACAGAGTTACATTAAACACATTGAACTATGAATGCTCAGAGACATAATCTCTATTATATGTTTTCACAAGAGAAAGAAAAAATAGTTCACAACATTCCTCTCATGTATATGGTGCAGTCCAGCAACACTGCTCTGTGAGCACTCAGTACTTGCACATAAAAATCTCCATATTTGTAGGAGTGTGAATTTTAAAGGCTTAATCAAAATATAAGGAATAATTTTAGCCAAATTGCCCACAAAATTAATTTTATAAGCTTATGAATTCCTGCAAATTCTCTATTTTCCTTATGCTTAAGAAACCCCCAAACAGCTTAGAAGATTAATATAAATTTTCTGTTTGATCTATACAGGGGTTGAAGGCTTTGTTGTGTACCATATGCCAATTTGATGTAATCTGGAGCACATGAAATATTAAATCTTAAAAACTCTGGTTTTCTAAAGGAAACATTAACTACACTATATAACATGAGTATGCTCTCAAGTTACCTCTTATAAACAGGGCCTCTAAGCCCTCCAGATGAAGTTGTTAATTGTTTGTTGAAACTGACCCATTTATTAGGGTCCTTATTAAATTTCTATGGCAGGTGTTGAAAGCTTGAGGCTTTTTCATTCCATCAAAGTTGCAGAGTCCAAGTCTTATTGGTTCAAAATTCTTTAAAACTCAGGTTGGTGCTGCAGAACACATTGTAAGATCCCAAGCGTTACATTTTCATTAGCTGCAGCTAAACATGTTTCTTTTGGACTTCAGTGTCTGGTTATAGCAAAATATTTACTGCTGCAATTGGTATATTAAGATTACATGCACCAGACAAATATTACAGGATGAATATGAGATTTCTAAAAAACTCTTAGTGCTTCAATCCTCATAATGTCTGAGACAGATGTTTCTCTTACCAAAGAATTAGATGAATTTACTTGTAAATTCTACTGGGCTTTGGAAGAGAAATCCTACATAAAATATTACTATTAGAGCTGATCAAAATAGCTTCCAATAAGAGGGATTTATATTTTCCCTTGAAAACTAATTTAGTTGTGGCAGATGGTAAAGATTCCCCTCCATGTACCCTTCAATCACAAAGCAAACATCTTTGTTCGCACGACTCTTTATAGACATGGGAAATGTTATTGAACAGATTAACAAAATTTCTCATTTACATACCAGGAATGTTATGAAACAAAATCTGACAAGGTTAAAAAAGAGAAATATAATCCTGTTCTGAACACAGAATGAAACAGACATCACTGTTTACTGTGAACATTGCTGGACCCAAATAAAGTGTTAATTAGGTTAAATTCAATGGGTTTGAAATTGATCTAACAAGTGACTTAAGTGTTGATCCAGCTAGGGATTTTCAGGCTGTGCAGAGTACCTCTTGTGGTTTATTACACACTGTTCGAGGATCATAATATCTCCTTCTGTATATGAAAAGAAACAGGACTTGCTGTTACCAGAAATTGCCATTAGGAGAAACGCAACAACAACTAATACTGTTGCGGTTCAAGAGCTGTTCCTCATGCAGCTCATGATGTTCCAGTCCTGTTTGCTGCACTAGTACAGATTTCTCCAAATGGTTCACCTCCTGTGATTGCTGATGTTTCCTGAAGGGACTGTGGTCCCCAGCTCTGCAGTGGGCAAAATATCCCATCCCTATCACTGCTGGCATACTGAACTCCACTTGAAAGCACAATGCTTAACTTCAATTTCAACCTTTTGCACCTTGTCTACCTACTTGAGTATAGCTGGTCCAATTCTCTGCACTCTGCACACTCAAAAATAAAATCAGGAGCATCCTTCTGAAACTAACAAAATCATAGTTGCCACATTCAGCCAGGTTCCAGTTAGTCCTATCTTATCAGTCAGAGAAATGGCTCTTGAATCAAGTTCACATTGACATGGTTTTACTAGCACAGTTTTTTCCTCCCACATGGAGAAGAATGTCCCACAGCCATATCAGTATCTGCACCAGTATCTATGTATCACTTCTAAGTGGTTTCTGGCAAGATCTCCATTCTCATCCTGTGGCATCTAAAATGAAAAATACATCAGAAACCATCCTACATCCCGCAAATAAGGGCTAGTCACAGAGTCCAGTCCATTCCATCTCCACTTTGCATTTACCTTTACTTGTTACGGCAAACATAGAAAGCTTAAACTGTGAAGCATTCCTTATTCTTCACATTTTTTCATTTCCAGAGAGGAAAAAAACTCCTTTTGGCTGGTTAACTTTGTTGAGACATCACAATCTGAAATGCAGTGAGATATTCTGCTATACATCAGATCTGACAACAGTGCTAAAGCCTGAATAATTTGAGATGAGCAAAGAAGCCAAACAAAACCCACGTTATATGTCAGGGTTATTTCTTGACATTCAGAATCAGATGAGAACTAGCACGTGCCCAGAGTCCCACTGTTTCCTATATTTGTCAGTTAATAGGGTGGTGGTTAACTGTACTTTTATGTATTTGAAACCACTGTAATTGAACTTGCGAGTAGAATGAAGAAAATGCAGGCGCAGGGGACCAGCAACGCATCCACTTTCCACAGAAGAGTCCCAGGCAGTTTCCTGGGCTTCTTTAGACAAACCAGTCTCTAATACAAAATTTGAACTTTCGCTATTATTAACCAGGATCTTTAAACCACCACAGGATGGTACAGAAAGGCTGAGAAGACAACTGCCAGAGGCATATAATCTTCTTTGGAATTTGCCTTTACCTGTGGGAAACTTAGAAGACAGTAGTTTCATTTTCTCAAATCAGGTAAGGAAAGGCAACAACAAATGTGTCACAGAACTACCTTGCAGAAGCCCTGAAATCACAAGGGTGGGGTGCTGATGGCTTCTGGATTTCTCTTTTCTGCTTTCCCCACTATCCCCAAACACCTTGAGATTACCCAGCCAGTACATTATTCAAACCAAGGAATGCTTATGAAGCCTTCTGGACACCATAGCACTAGAAGAGGTTCAGAAGTAAAACTTAATTATATGTGTGTAGTACTGCAAGAGCAGTAATAAAAGCCAGAAAGAGTAACCCAGTTCAGGGACCACCAAAACCTACTGGTGTGCTCAGGAAATGGAGCAGCCATGGATGGGTCTCCCAGGCGAGAAATACACAGAATCCAGAGTCACACTGCCTTTTGCCTCTCTCCCACTTATTCATCCTTTTAATTTCTCTTATCAAAGCCAATAAGAGCACAGAAGAAATAGAGTGAGTATCATGGTAATCAGGTGAATATTAGAAACATGCAGAAATACATGCAACTCTAAGAGCAAAAGATTGAAGAGATTTATGGAGATTAATATTAACTAGAAAAAAATCCTCTGGCTTTGGAGGAATAAGCAGATGCTTTGTTCATTGTGGGCCAGACACATGATCTGAAGTAGAGGGTACAAGACTCTTTTGGAGGGACAGAGAGGAAAACAAAACCAAAAGCAACATAAGAGGCAGGAGCTACACTATATAAGGTGCTGTATTGCAGGGCAAAGCAACCACCATTCAAAAATGGATGAAGGCAGACTGTAGGCTGCCACAGTTAGATTAAAATGGATAAAAAGCTGAACCACAGTAGAAATCCTTCTTAAGATGCATTTTACAAAATGCAACAGCCTAGCAGTGATCAGTGCATGCTCCTAAGGAGCTGCCATTTGACGTAAATGACCTGTTGGGAGGTATTCCAGGAGGCTTCAGGAGAGATACTCCTTCTTTTCTATGAAAGGGTGGCTGCCACAGAAGAACTTAAGGGCAGACCAAGGATGGCAAAATTCTGAGCGTTCAGTGAAGTCAGTCATGTAGTCTCCCCCACAAGACCCCAAGCCTGGCCCCTCTAGCACTAACACAGGCTTTGTGGGCAGCACAGCAGAAAGCCTGGTCCCCTCTGCACCCAGGTGAACACTGCTTTAGCACAGAGAACTGTGAGCTGCAAGTCCTGGGCATTATTCTGGGTGATGCTATCCAGCTATCAAAACTGAGCAGAGAAATTATTTTTCTGAGATCAGTAGCAGTCTTTCTTTTGCTCTAGCAGGCTTTAAGACCAGGTTATAATGTAAGAAGATAGTTCAGAAATAGTATTGGCACAGCTTACCAACTAGTCAAAGCTAGAAAGCATCAGACAAAATCTTGGACTGGGTTTGGATTAAGGCCTGCAGTAACACTCAGAATCCCAGTTTTTCCTGAGTCTCCCAGAATGCAGAAATGCAGCCCTCAAGTGACTGACTGATGCTCTTGATGGAGCTCCACATTTTTAGCTATATGCCTGAAGGCAGGTTTCAACAAATCTGCCAGGATGAAAATCCAAGGAAGAGCAATGTGTATATGAACTCTCTTGTTCTGAGGATCCAACAGTAAAACAGTACCATTTTAGGGCATTAAACCAGTGAGCTGTAGACATTTCATGCATCTTCAACACCGACACTGACATGCCTCCTCCCTTTGTTATTAAATAATTCACCTGTAGCTTCCAGGACAACTATCACCTCTTTACCTTGCTATTTTTTGCAACTCTTTTTCCAAATTTCAAATGAGAACATGGCAGGAACCATGAAAATTCACACTCTGTCCTTCATAGCCAACATGGAACATCCACTCAAAAGGAAAGGCAAACATAAAAGGATTTGGATTTAAGTGCCAAGCAAATATTTGTGTTGTTTATGGCCATTTCCAGAAACAAAATTTATCAGAAAGACATTCCTCATGTACAATATTACCCATAGCAAGAAAAACTTCTTTCAAGCAAAAACCTGTTACGACATAACTATACTCTGTGTTTGCACTGTACCTTCAACCTAATCAGCTCTGTCATCCTCCTTAACAGACTTTTCCATCCTTGGGGACAAGACACAGCAGTGTCTTCTGTTACAAAGAAGCAAATAGGAGCAGCAAGAACTTCAGGGACCAATTACCACACAAGCAACAAGCCCTTCCTTTAATACACTCCACAGTGCTCATATGGCATCATCACATCTTTCCAAAAGCCCAATTAAAAAAAACCAAACCAAACAAACTTATGGAAAGAACATGTATTTTGTTGCTTTGAACTGTGCCCAACATGTGTAACAGTCCCTCCTGAGATGTGTTTAAGAGATACACTTCAAAACAGGACTCAAGCCTTTTATTTGCTACATTAGCTTGTACTCAGAAGTTAATCTGATATTCCAGAGAAAGGTAGACCTTCCAATATATGTCATAGTCCCTGGCGAGAGGAATAAAGGTATTTTGGCAAGAGAGGAGGGCTAGCATAAGGGAGGGTATCAAGCCATGTTTTGGCAGCAGAGCTGGCCCAAGAGCACTGACACATACCAACACTATCACATGAGCTCACTCTTGCTCCCCATGTTGCACTGCCTTGCATCTCTCACCCCAAGCTCTAACAACAGGATTCTGGTTAGTGCATGTTCCTCCTGGTTTTTTATCCATTTGCCGAATCAAATCAGGAATGTTGTGCAATGGGAATAATGCAGAGCATGAAGGCTGACAGCATTCCTGATGCTGTAGGAGTCAGAAGAGCTCTAATCAGTCAGCTTCTGTTCTGCCTCTTTTTCCTCTCTCTGACAGGCACACCTGCCAATTTCAGCCCAGAGGAATGCCAGTATGTGCTGGATATGGTTAACAGGTGATACCTCCACCTTCTTTAGGCCTCCAGTTACCTTGAGAGCTGGAATGTGTATGCTCTCCAACAGGAAAAAATCAGTACCTTAGCCTCCATTTTTCTTGATCCATAGGACATAAGATGGATGGATGAACAACAGAAGAGGACAGTGAGGACGCTGCCACTGTCAGGACTACACACTCCAGTTCCTTATGGCAACTGAGCTGGACAATCCAGTAAAATAGGAAAAGACACCAAAAGCATAAGGAAGGCTTCACTGCACACAGACCCCGATGTCTGAACATCTTGTCACCAACACTGAGATCAGGTGAGCTAGTACAAGCACGGGCATTGCACTGCGGGTGACGGGATGACAAGATTTCCTCACTCAGGCCCTGTCTATGCTCAGGCCTAGAGACTTCAAAGCTGTTTTAGGACTGTTTGTACATGACTTGTATAAGATTCTTTTATAAGAAGCCCAGGTATCTCACAGAGCTGTGTTAGAGCCAGGACAGAGCCATTCTGCCTTTGCGTGGTGCTTTCAGCTGAGAAGCCTCTGCAGGTGGTCATGGTCCTGTGCAGCAATCAGTGCCTTGCCTTGCTCATGCCATCCAGCAACTGCTTAGTTTTGAGAGCCTGGTTTTAAGTTGAGAAGTTTAACTCTTGTGAGGAGTTGCTACTCTTTATAGCTGTATGAAATTATTTAAGGCAAACGAAACATTTCAGAAATATGAGACATGATTCATGGATTTTGAGAGACAGAGTTCACATAAATCTAGTGTGTGTCATTTTGAGATCATGGAAAGACTTACATTAAGTATTCCAAGGACTCTGGCAGGCTTGAAGTGTGTATGGCAATGAGCACCATCAAAGCACTTGCAGCACCCATAGTACAAGCCAAGTCAGACCAGAGAATTGAGTAATCATGACTAAAATATGATCATACAGTCAGTTCCCCTCAGGATTAGAAACACAGTGGAATCTTCACAGAGAAAATAAATCAGGAATGCAACAACCTGATTGCAGCCTCTTGCATGGCAACAGGAAAACAAGAAGTCTTTAAGCAAAAGATGCTACTTTGAAACTGAGGTATCATTAAAAAAATAAAATTACTCTCAATGCAAAACAGCATTTAGACTCTGCTACAAAATCTTGCTAGGAAGGTCATGGATACCAGAGTACAACCTCTATCAAAAAATCCTATGTAAAGTACGTCAAGAAGGCTCAAAATCTTAAATGCCTGCAGGAATTCCTTTCAAACCTTGGGCAAATTTTAATGCTCTGTGCTTCTCATCTGTAACAGTGGAATCATTCACACTTTGAAGCCAACTTGAAATCGAACCCACAAACACTGACTGCAAAGTCAGGCCCTAATGTTTAGAAAATAAGGAATTCATAAGATGATTTTCATGATGCATCTATCCAACAATACCACAACTGCTGATCAATAACATCATTTGCACAGCCAACAAAGGAATGCCAACAGGACTTGACAAAACAGTGTGCCTCTCTTGTGCTAGTTTTGTTTGCATCTGGATAAAGATTGACCCCAGTGCAGTAAAGCTGTAAAGACAGAAACACGTTTTACCTACTAACCCTGGAAGTTACTGATACTGGAAGTAACAGAAGAGAAAATGTTACAACTGAACTTCATCAGCAGGCCATTCTTCCCTTGCTCACCAACATGACATTCATGAGAAAGTCACCAGAAAAGTCAGGATTGGAATTTTGTTTTAGTGTAACTTCACAGAGACTTTTCATGGTTACCCTTTAGTTTATTTTTTCCATTAGTAATTATGACTGCAATTTAGCTGTAAGAATGGCTTTGAAAATATACCTCCTCTATTTCAATTTTTTTCTACAGCTGCAGAATGACACTGTTTAACTTTTCTAAGTGGATTTCCTTTGGCTTTGGCTCCCATTTAATAAAGCGACGAGTTTGCTGAAAACAGCCTTTGCAGTTTCAGTGGATTAGTATGGTAAAGCCTAACTTGATTGAAAAATAACTTTGCTCCATGTTGCTTTACTGCCAGTCAGCTCACGCTGTTGCCTACAGCTGTGTCTGGCCGAGAGACTGGCAATTTCACTTTTTGTTTGTTTTCAAATGGTCAGCAACAGCAACACCAATAACATGCACACTCTTCATTTTCACGTTCTGTGGTGTGTGCAGAGTAGGTGGGAATCCTCGAAGTGGAGACGCATTGTCAGAAGAGAGTTTTGCTACTCTGCTGGAGATCAGCAGTTGATAAAAGCAAAGAAAGTGTGCATGGACCAAAGAAAGCAATATAATTACTTACAATTCTATGCCAGATGAAACACGTGGGTGGCAATTAAGTACAAAAAGCTTGTCAGAAATCCCTAAGCACATAATTTAATCAGGATTTGATGCTATGACACCACTACATGCTGCACACCTCTTTAAGGCCTGCAGAGCCTTCATCCCTCACTCATGTCAGATCCTGCAGCATTCTGGGCACAGCTGTGTCTCACAGAGGCTCTTCCTTGACAGCACCCACGGATCAAGATAAGCATCAGGATTTAGCTTTCATTTGTCTGCTAAAACAAACAGATTTACTCTGTAGATCATGTCATTATAAATAAAATAATAAATAATAGTTACTTTGTTCTTTCAACACTGAAAAGGTTTAATTTTATAGCTGTTTTTTGTAGGATGGTCACATTAAACCTCACACGTGTAAGCAAACAAAGACTCTTTGACATTAACAGATGAGAAGAAAGGACCATGGATCATTCAAATTCTCAAGACAAATCTTGTATGCCTTTCCTACCTTGGCCAGAAAATTAAAAATGGAGATAACTGTTGACTCTTACAAATGACAGTATTGGCTCATATGTCTCTGCTGGAAAAACAATAACCAATTGATTTACTTCTGTGACCACTGAACATAGGATTTCAAAACTTAATTATATAAATCCTTCCACTTATACACTTTCAGACAACTTTCTCCATTGAAAAAAAAATTTAAAAGATACCATCAGGTATAGAAGTACAATTATATAGCAAAGGACATATTTTTGTCACAGACAACATCCAGAGAAGTAAAAACTTCGAGTTTTTGAACAGATTAAAATTCACAAACTAATGACAAAAAGTACTTAGACAAGTTCATAGTATTTACAACTTCAACAGAGATCTCCTTGCATAAAGAACATAAACTTTGCTCACTGAGATACAGCAGTCTTCCAGAGAACTTCCCTGGTAAGGAAGCTGCCAAGGGGTTAAGAGATGAAGTCATCCAGTTTCAGAAGGAATTACCAGTCAAAGGAAAAACTTTCTGCTGGTATAAACTGACCATTTTCCCCTGGATTTTTAGACTCTTATAAAACTGATCCATGCAATTTCAGGGCCAAACGTAAGAAATTATCACTATACTGATTTTACAAACAAGTTACATTTGATGGATTTGTCTGATGTCATACAAGAAGCCAAGTTACATCTCAAGCCTTGCTCTTTTAAATCACACTTTGCATGGTATGCCAGGATATGCTTTGAAAGCTCTGATTTAATTTGATTTGATTTGAGTTGAGTTGCTGTGCAAGAGATGGATCTTTAAAATGCAGCTTGTGTGGGCCCTTTTCTTAATGAAATCCACTGAGATACTGAACTCCACAGTTAAAATAGGTTTTACCATATAGGTTTGAAGCAAATGAATTTGGAGCAGAATGTACTTGCTATAAAAAGTAAGGGGAAAAAAAAGTCTTCAAACTTAACATTTGTCCCAAGAGTCACATAAAATTTCAAGTCTCAGGGTTGTCTTCCAGGGAAACTAATGTTTCCCTGGAAACATGTTTCTAAATACAGCTGCTCACTCACATCTTGTATTAACAGTTTGTTCAAGTACAGAGATGGGCTAATCAATGCTGAGTTAGTATCCCTGAAACTTGCCCACTCTAGTCAAATCCTCCAATTTCTCAGGATCCACCTATTTTTAATAACATAACAACATTATGTAACAAACCTAACCTGTGGTTTAAGTTACTTCCAAAACTCAATGCATGCAAATCCTCATCTCATATTTTTGCAGTAGCCCTAACACGTTTTTAACCTCTGGCATAAAAATAGAGATGCCCTACTGCTAATTACTCTTCAAGTCTGAGACAGCTGGTGCTCAGCCAGGTACCAGCATTCCAGGCATTCCAGGAAAGGGACTGTATCCTGACTTCATATCATGCCTGGCACACTGGAGCACCAATCACTTCTACAAGAAATATCCAGAGCTGTTCCAGCTAAGCTACGATGAATTAAACATTTTGAGGAGCTCCTGGGAACCAGTGGGGGAAATCTGTGAAGTCACCATGGTATGTGGTTTCAGGAAGAGGAAATCTGTGAAGTCACCATGGTGTATGGTTTCCCTCCTTACCCAGGCACTAATATAAGTATTAGTCCCGGTTTCCTCATGGATAAAGCATAAATGCTGGTGAATATTTCACTTCTAGAGTGCAAGAAGAAGGAGCTGCATACTTCCAGCATTCCTTCTGGTTACCCTGCATTGAACTTCTTGCCAATATCCACCTACAACTAGGAGGCAATGCTGGTCCTGGCATGTTTCCTAACAAGATCTCCAAGTTGCAGTGGGTTTGGCAGAGTTTAATTGCTGTCTTGTGTCTCTGCCTAGGAAGAGCTGGCTCTGAAAATAAGTGGATGGGTGATACCAACCTTTGCCCTGTCATCTTTATGCTTTACCAGAACAGAGGCTCTAGAACACATCATGCTAATCTCTTGTGACTACTTACCTGGCAGATGGATATTTTTGACGACAAACAATTCTTTTATCTTTTGATGCAAGAGTGGTGGCAAGAATAAGATTACTTGATCTGAAGAAATGAAGACTTAAGATTTGACAGAATAATTTTTTCTCTTTGTGTGAGGTGTCTCATGAGTGGCACTGAGAGACTAATTTGCTGTCTTTCCCAGCAAAAGAACTAAGGAACATCTGATGAAAACACCAGGACACAGGTTTAAAAACAAAACTAAGGGAATAGCCTCTTCACATAGTTGCACTGTTGAAGTCCTCACAGCCAGACGCTGAGGATTCAACACATTAAGTGAGAGCTTCAGGGGAGACACAGTCACAGAAGGAAAATTCTCCAACAAATTCCCTCCTGGCTCTGGAAGTCCCTGTTTTGCAAATGGTTGCAGACTAGATGAGTTAACTAGGTACCCCTTTGACAATCCTCAGAGAGAGATACTTGGCTGAGCAGACCTTTGCGTGAGTCCATGCCTCCAGCACATTCTCCTGTAAGGTACTGCAGTGGATGAGTCTCAGCTGTGGGACAGGTCAAAAGAGAACCTGGACTGAAGGCACTCTGACATATTCTAGGCTGAAGCAAAAGACCACTTTGGATAAAAGGCCCTGGGAGGTAGAGAAAGAGTGAGAAACCTTTGCATTTTCATGCTCATATAGCAATGGGAAGGCAAGAGGCTTGGGTTTGGTTTTCCTTTTCACTATTGCCTGCTCTGTCCACTCTAGAGTAGGACTTCCACTGCTGCAGATAAGTAGATGATTGTTACCATACTTGACACCTATTTGCAGTCTTCTTTGCATGACCTTGTACGGTCCCACCCTTAGATGGACTGAAACATAAAAAAAAAAAAAATCAGGGAGAAGGAAGGACCTGGATAAAACACCCCTTTTGGCTACCTGCTCCAAGAGCCTTTCACTCACCTTTACTGATAAAATGTAACACGCCTTGCTAAAGTCAACTGCTTTAACAAATTACTTTATTAATTTAAAATGTACTAACCTACTTATAAAACAGCTGGCCTTGTTAAACCCGCTGTCTGTTAATAAAACAGCCCTGAAAAATTTCTGCAGTGTATGTCTTAGAGGGTCTGTCTAGCTATCACAGAGCCCATGGGCGGGAGAGAAGTATTGTCATCTCAAGCTGGACACACAGAAAAACCCCTACAGTAAGCATAAGAACCAAAGTAAATAAACAGATCTCCTATCACACCCTGAAGGTTGCCACCACCCAGTGCTTGCCAAGGAAAGCACATTCCAGATACAGGGCCCTTCCTGACTGCCACAATTACTCCCAGAAACAGGTCTAATTCATCAGACTCCAGATCTCTATGGGAAATCAAAAGCCAGAAATAAAGTCAGGAAAGTAACACAAAATTATTCTCAGACAGGTCACCACAGAGAATATTTTTACCAGAAACAGTCTGCTCAATGTGGACTAGAAGCAAAGAGCAGTTACTTTCTCTTACCCTCATAGTGAGCACTATTTCACTGATGCCAACATCCTCTGGAGATTCATTTCTCCATCTCCTTGCAGATCTGTTTATCTTAGCCTGACCCCTAATTGCTTCCTGGAGATCAGAAAATGCCACTTCTGCCTGCTTTGCCTGGGGCTGTCCCTGCTTTCCCTTGGGCTGACTAGGTTGTATGAACACCCCTCTTCTTTCCCTCCCTTCATCAGGAGAGCCTCTTGTAGTGAAGTGCAGGTTTGCTGAGCAGCTAGGGATATGTAAAATGCTGCTATTAAAGGTTTTCCTAACAATGTAATTGCTTGACAGACAAGGTCACTTGCTTTACACATCAAATGAGTGTTTCGAAAGAAACCTGCTGCTTGCAGGGATGTCAGCACCTACTGTCCGATGTTCTTGCCTTTGGCCTGTAAAAGCATCCTGGGACTTTTGGAATAAGCTCTGGGCAGAGAAGTTATCAGTCAAAGACAAGAAGAAAGAATTTTAAGCAAAGAATTTGACTCATAAAGTCAGTGGGTGTGGTGATATATGAGAATGTTCTTTAAATTCAAAGCATCTCATTGCTGCCTCTGTTCTTTTCTGAGAGGGAAAAACGTGGTGTTTCTTAGCTGGTATTTTTTTCAAGAATTGCACCTGGAGCAAAAGAGAATACCACAGTTATCCAAAAGGACTCTGTGTTCTTACTGAGGAAGCAGCTCAGTCCCCAAGCACTACAACTACTCATGACCTACACACAAGGTGCATATCCAAGCACTTTTCCCACAAAGCCACCTGTGCTGCACTCCCAAGGACACATTCCCTTCAGTCTGTCTGCCACCCCTTGCAGTTCCTGGGCAGGAACTTCTCATGCTGTAGTCCTTAAACCTCAAACGATCTCCACTGGTCTCGGCACACTCATCAGCAGTTTCTTACGGCTTGGAGACTTGGTATTCACTTCAGACATAGAGGTGAGAAGGTAGAATTGTTTTGCACTAAGGAATACTGTCAGCAATCCATTTTGAAGAAGTCCTTTCTTTAAAAAGTTTATAGTTTCTCAAGTTGTAACACAGATCAATGAGAAGTTGTGCCAATTATGGCACACCTGAATTTTTGCCTTCAGTTTGGAAGCACTAACTCATGCTTTACCTTTAAATGCCCTTCTGGTTCTTGCTTGAAATTGTACAAAAACGTTCCTGAAATCAAGTTAGACTGTCTGCAGTTGTCTGTACTGAAGAGCTTCACAGGTGTCTAGCTAGCTCTGCACACCAGTATGCTCATTCTGGGTAAATGCTCATTCCAGTGAAACCCTCTGCTCTGAATAGAGCTGGTGATATTAGTAGTATCAGACATATCAGTCCTTGGAAAGGCTCCATTTTGTCTTCTACACTGCTGCTTTAGAGAAAAAAGGAATCTCCTTCCTCATTATGAAGTTACAGGCCCAGTGAGGCCTAATTCAAACCCACACATCTTCTGGGTGCCTGTTTGCAGATGCACGTCCTTGTGCTCCACATGGCCCCTGCCAGCGTCCCACATCACCGTCCCAGATTTGTACCCTCCTGCCAATTCTTCTCAAAACTCAGAGGTGCTCACAGGTAACCCAGTTCTGTCTAAATGATCCCCATTTGCTGAATGAACCTGTGCAGCCACAGCAGCCAAGCCATGGCAGGAGGTCCCGGGGTGCAGCAGCAAAGCGGCTCCCGGAGCAGCAATGGAGAACCAGCCTGCCCCGAGCCCAGCATCCTGGAGCCTGCAGGCACCAGGGCTGTCCCACGGGACTCCTGCCAGCCTCTTCCTTCCTTCCCCTTTGCCCCAGCTTGCAAGGAGTTTGACTCGATACTTCGTGTGCCACTGTTTAACACATGCACACTGGATAAGATGCTACTTTTTCTGTCTTTATTAATCCCTTCAAGCTCCTTTAATTGCAGCCTGGAAGCTTTTTCCAGACTAGTGGCTGGCATTATTTTATCCTTTCCCTGAAGAGTTCAGCTGCCTTTGCAATTTACAGGCACTTCTCTAGGGCTGAATCTCAATATTTCCTGGGATATGGAGTCACATGTTCCAGAGATTATCCCACCATCCATCCTCCTTCTGCTTCTTGAGTCAAGTCAGAAAAGAAAAAACAATATGCATACTTCTCTCTCCCCAAAAAGTATATTCTATCCCATTAAAAATTTATGCAGCATGTACTTCGAACAGCAGAAATAAGTCCTGCAGATTCACCAGCTTGTCATTTGCTCCCCCATTCTACCACTAGACAATAATATTAAGTGAGGTTTTCTAATTATTTTCTTTGCCATGGTCCTCTCTGCAATCAGGCTCTGTACTTTCTCCACATGCAAGCAAGGATTATTTGCCAAGGAGCGTCTTTTTCCACATAGTTTCTTCGGGATGCACAGCCCTTCTAGCTATTGTTACTTTGCTTTCCTATTCTATTCCTTACTTGTTAAATTGATTATTTGATTCTGTTACACATATCAATTACCAGAAAATATAATGTTGCAGAAAAGATCAGAAAAAGCTGGTTTCAGAAACACCTCGGCTAATCCCAAGACCATCTTGTCTTGTGTCTCACTAGGTGCACGCAGACTTGTGGGGCTCTCCAAATTCCTCCCCTCTGAAACCTGAGTTTCTTCCTCAAAGATGAACGCAAGCTGCTCCATGTTGCTTTTGAGGAGTTCTTGTGTTTCCTCATAAACACACTACATCTCTGTTTCTTATCCAGGTTTGATAATTTGACATTCAGTAGGAATGTAACTTCACACCATTGTATCAAAAATTCACCTCCTTTTATTTGAAGGGCAAGGAAAAAGCGTGGGTGAAAATCACAGGCACTTTTATTTTTTTCTTCATGCGTATGAAAGGCAGATGGAACATCAAGCACAGCAGACCAATATTGTAAATAATTCAGGGACATGAAAGGTTCCTCTACAGAAGCATCATTATGTTTTAAACTGCTTTCAGTTTAAATGTTTTCAACAATTAGGAAACAGCTGTGCAGGCCACTTCCTTTAAAAGCATCACTCTCATCAATAAGCACAGTATCCCTCAGCTGATTAAATGCTGTTTGTTAGGATTTCCAAGAGGACCACTGACTCCTGTTGTATAATTTTGGTATGACTCCTTAACAAGATTAATCAGCAGCTCAGAGCTTGTGGGAAGTGTGCAAGTGTGATACATCAAAAAGAACCATGCAACTGCAATGTGATAGCCACTTTCCATGCCAAAAGGATTCTGGGTGAAAGGAAGGAAGGAAAAAAGAGAAGGATTCATGTACATTATTAAGCAAATATCAGGCTGTAGATTTTATCTTTGGAGTAATGTCAGCATCTCAAGATATTTTTGTAGCTCCAAAGACATAGCATCAAATTCAATTCACTGAAGCATTAAGCTTCTGTAAGTTTTGGTTAAAGTCACACTGAGCTGTCAGTTGTTTTTTGAAAATGCAGAATGTACTGAGTTTTACTGAATCATAATCCATTAGATCTGTTGATTTTCTAAACTAGTTCATTCTCTCTACCTATCAGAATGAATGTTTTTATTACAAACCCCCAAATCTAATACTATTACGTGCAAAATATCCTTAAACTGTGACTAGGATATAAGACCTGCAGCCACATCTGCAGAGAGACACCTGAGACTCCTCTCCTGGCACAGAAGCAGGAACACGATAAGGAGGTGCCACAGGGAGACTCGTGGTGTTCACAGGAAAGGACAGGTATCCTGATGTACCTCTGGAGCATTATTTGAAGATTTCAGGTTACCTACATGTTAGGAGCCCAAGCAATATACCTGTTGTCTAGCAAACCATTGACATTACTCACTGGGTATTTCTTTAGTAAGCTGCCAGTGTTTTCTGGATGTGTTTGTTTAATTTTTTTAAATAGGATTACTTTGATCATCTTCTATTCCTTTGTCAGTGTAGCTTTCATGCTGCATTCTGAAACATCTGAAGTACTTGCTTAAAGCTTTCAGAAAAATGCACTCCTACTCTTTCAAAAAATGTCATTTTTAAACATTTATTGATGTTCCAAGACACATGACAAGAAATGCAATTAGAGACACTGTGATTTTCCCCCATGCATTCAATTTCTCTATTCCCCACCATAACTTGCGTCCCAAGTGTAGGTTATGTAATTTTCCCAGAAAATCATTCAAAAAGATACTCTTAATGCTGGGTTGAGGCTGTTTTCTCCTGCCAAGAGTTTGCCTCCTAAAACCTTTTCAAAGCAAAGTCAATTTTTAGTTCATTATCTTCAGAGATAACCATAATAACTTAGTAACATAAGCAGCAAAGAACACCACTGTATTTCAACAGTACAGTAAATCCATGCTAAAGCTTGTTGGAACCAAATTTTTTTTAAAACCCACATCATACAAAATGCCAAACTAATACAATATTAACCTAGCAGCTTTATTATGTAAAAAAAGTTGCAAGTTAATTTCGTATCTCCAAGTTTTAGATCACATCAGTCATTGTCTGGTGTTCTGCAGCCAGCAGGTCAGCGCAGAGTTGTCAAACTCTTCACTGCACATTCTGGCAAATGCAGCAAAGTAAATGTGATGCCACATGTGATCTCGATTACTTCTGCATTGTTTTATTGCACAGTAAATTATTACAGTAAATTATTGTACAGTATTGTGTTTCCTCATAAACACACTACATCTCTGTCTCTTTTCCAGGTTTGATAATTTGACATTCAGTAGGAACGTAACTTAAGACCATTGTGTCAAAAATTCACCTCCTTTTACTTGAAGGGCAAGGAAAAAACGTGGGTGCAAATCACAAGCACTTTCATTTTTTCTTCATGGATATGAAAGACATATGACAACATATAATCAATATTAACAGCAATGGGCTAGGTAGTGTTAAAATAACTCCTGGTTTTAATGAGCTGGGACAGTAGGATACACTTCCCTCATGAGTTAGGCTGCCACCCGTCAGCCTGTGCATCACATCTGGGCACCCACCAAAAGGAGGGGAACACTTAATAACAAGTCTGCTCTTGGCTCATCATGTATTTTAGCACAGACAGTTGCAATCCAACCCAGGAGAGCCTCAGATTCACTTTTACACACACTGGGGGGACCTGAATGCACAGCAAGAAGAGCAGATTCTGCTTGTCCCATTTTGCCCTTAATTCCTTCCCCATGAGGGTCTGTAAGCAAACTAAAGCCCTTATGCCTGTAAATGGAGTGGCTGTGGAATGCCTGGATCAGTGCTTATTTGCAAGGGAAGTGATATTCTCACAGTCTTCAAAAGCAAAAAATGTTTTGTTTGCTACTTTTAATGTGAATATCGTATTTGAATACGTTTATAACTCAATCACATAATTTATTATAGCCTATTCTTGGAAACAGAGGTTGTAACTAAAATACTACTATTTCTTTAACTTAGAAGCATTCATGTAGATGGATTCAAATCTCCATCCTACAAAGCAATCAAAAGCAGAAATGCAGAAATGGAGAAATGCCTGCCGACAGCAGGCTTCATCAGCCGCATAACATGTATCTCATGACAGAGCTGCAAGTTTGCAACACCCCATCAGGTAGGAAAGACCCAGAATGACAATTTCCTTTCTTCTTCATCCTTTAGTGCTACATGACTAAACATGACGTGTAGTGCCATACCTATTTTTCCTTACCTTTATCATGGATTCACAGTTTACACACCCAGTGAGAGCATGCAGATAGCTCTTCTGCAAAGATTTGCTTAATGTTCTCCATCAGCTCACAGACTCAAATGGCTGGGAGTTGGAGATAGGGAAGAGCTGTCTAAATCCTTCTGTAATTCTATGGGAAACCAGATGCAGGATCTGATGCCAGCTAAAGTTAACCTGATGGACAAAAGGGTTTATTTTAACTTGGTCACTCAATCCAATTCACTGCACAGTGACACAAACACTTGTGCCTGTATGAGCCAAGGGGGAAAAGGGTGTGTTATAGCTCTGCCTGTCTTGGCAGCAGCACTGGCTTATTTCTATTTAAACTGTATGTTAAAGTATGTCTTAAGAGCCCTTGAGCCATTTTATTTAGTCTCTTGAGTCACACATACATCACACAGATTTTTGCTGCTGTCCAGACTGGAGACACTTCATAAACAAAGCATGAGTCCTCATACAGGAGGGAAAATTATGGCATGTCTAACAAAATACTCAGTGATCCAATGGCTGCATACAATGGTTGTATTTTCAGAAATAGTTGCAGTTTGGTAGTTAAAGCAAAGGATTGCTGAGGTATGCCACCATCATAAGAGAAGCAAACAAATGAATTTGTTTTCATGTCTCAGTCTCCCTACCTTCCATAAGCACTTTGTAAGGTTTCAGGATGAGAACTAGCATTTTGATTGTGCGTATATGAAAAAAACAGCTGACAAAACCTTTTGATTCTCAAGATTTTTAAAAGCATTTTAAAATGTAACATAAAGCTGTGATAAAAACCAGGTATGTCTGTCAACAGGTTGACTGTCCATTCTCTCCTGTGTATTTGCAGGGCCTGCACTACAAGAAAAGTCCTTATCTTAAGAGTTTGTTCATTTTCTCTCTCCCTACTACATACCTTTACCTATGCAGTGATAAGCCACAGAAAAAAGCACATGTACTGTTGATTTATAACATTTAAATTTTGCATTTTGTTAGCTGCTCATCCCAGTCCTACTCCCAATGATGTAAATGAATTAATTTGTTTTGCACAAGTGGCTGGAGACATAAGGATCAATAACCACCTTCCTCCTTGACTGCTTTGCATTTATCATTCCTACCTCTCTGTTTTGCTGGTGCTGATTTCCCCATTCAGTCTTTGATCTTGGCTGTAATCTTGGCACACAGTTATTTGTTCCTCTTCCCTTCTCTGTTCATTCTTTCCATCTCACAGCTGATAAGTGGCGCAGCTCTATAGAGGTAGTTCCCTTCCTTACCAGACAACAATTTGGAAAACCAGAGCAATCACAACCCATTCCTGATGCTGCTCTGTGATAGCTGCGGTTAGGGAAGCATTACATATACCTAGTCACTCCAGCTATAACATTTCAGGCCAGCACAAGATGAACACAACACCCCTCAGGCATCTCTGCATTATGCTGCCCAAAGGCAGCAGCTGATGCACCATCTCAGGAGGCCTGATAGCAGCATTCAGTCCTCGCTCATGCATTAAATATCAGAATCACAAGGGGCTGCTACCTTTTAAATCCAGCTCACCATAAAAGGATCCTCTCTGTTGGTTATTTCATAGCTGAAGGAATGAATAATTAGAAGGCAGTAGGTATTCTTCACCAGAACTAAATCTTTAGTTAGGAGCAGAACAACATCCAGCAGATCCAGACTTTCATTTATAAGAGCTTAGAGGAGTCAAAGGTCCCTTGGGCATATGCAGAGCAGGCTGGCAGCAAAGGTCTGATGTGCAGAGCGCACACCAACTGATCCTGAGACACTATGGCTCTCAGCTGGGGAATGTGTTTGTCACACAGGCATCCCTGCCTTCTGCAGGACTTGCACAACTGTCCTGTTTACACCATGCTGGTGGCAAATTACAAGCAAATGAAGATTCCCTCCTTTTCAGTTTAATTTTACAAGCTGCTCCAGGATGAAATGCGCCACATGGTTAAACAAGAGCTGGGCTCGGGGTGTGGGATTTGACTGGCATTAGCTGCAAGGTGCCATACCAGTGGAAATGAAACAAACTCATCTTGTTCCAGTGACTTAATGCTGCACAAACAGAAGCTAGTTAAATATAGACCATGGCTGAAAAATCATTTTCCATAGGTGAAGCCTACTAAAATCCGTGCTCTCAGCAAAGCTGCAAAGCTTGCTGCTAGCTGATGTCCCTCGTAGCTTCTCCAAGGGGCCTTGGTGCTGCCAGCTATGCTGGAGCACACTGGGATGGACTGGGCACACATGGCACGATCCACACCTACCCAGGTAGGATGGGAGGTGCAACAAATGCTTCTCCAGCCCAGAAATCTCTGTGTTACAGCCCCACGATGGAGGCTGACTCTGCTGCCCACAGACACGTGCGAGGTCTGTAGTAGAGCTGGCAGCTGCACTTTCCTCCTTAACAGCCTAATGGCCCTGAAGTGCCAGTGGCACAGTCAGGAGTCCTCTTACCCTTATTAGTGCAGGAAAAGTACTATGGATATATCTCAGGCTAAGAGGTGGATATATCTTTTGAGGTAAGGATGTAAAAACAAGAAAAATAAGAGAATAGCTTTTGATGACAGGGTCCCTTTGAATACTCAGCTTGCTAAACAGAACTAAAACACCTGAAGGCTTGGATCATGAAAGAGTCCTGTCTGCCTCCACTTGGGAGTCCTTGCTACTGTAGGATGAAGTGTTGCAGCATCAGTCACAACCAATATTCTCCAAGGAGCGACCACATTGCAGTTGGCATTTGCAGGCTGTGGAAGGGCAGCCCAAAGGGCAGTGGGCACGGGGCTCAGCTGCAGGTCCTGGGCTCTAAAAAGAAATTTCTGAACACTTGCAGTACTGTATATCTTCCAAAGAGGGCAGGAAGTTCTGTAACACTAAGAATAGCATAAAAATCACTTTTATTTTCTCCTTCAGTTCTTTTTATAAGCTGGGCTATTTTAGACAGAGAAAAGCCATTGTTTTAATGATTGGTCAATACCCAGGCATTCCTGCCTTAGCATATTCATCTTTTTTCAGGTCTCCAATGGAACGGCAAACAGGCACACCTCAAGTAAAACTTCAAGGTAAAAACAGACAAATGCAAGTGCTCAGAGAAATGCAAGTGTTCTGGAATGCACCATCTCTCAGGCAAGTGCCCTTCCACAGCCAGTAAACGTCAACTGCAGTATGATCGCTCTTCGGAGAAGATTGGCTGGAACTAACACTGAAACACAGAAGGCAATGACCTTCCCAATGTAACCTAGAAGAGGGCTTCACTTATTTGCAGTCAGGGTGCATTGTTGGGTTGTTTTCAACTTTCAGATCTACTGGCATTTTTTGGCATTCATGGTAACACCCACATCCATATCAGCTGGACTACAAGTCACACACAGTTGCTTCCCAGCCTCTACCACTGCGAGGGGTTGGTCCGGACAAGGTGCAGACCGTTTTGCTTCCTGAACTTCACAAGCTTTCTGTTGGCCTAGTGACCAAGTTTATCCCTGTGGATTTAGGTTCTCTCATTTGATGTTGCTACCCCTAATTTAGTGTCGTTCACACATCTGAATAAGACACACTCTGTGGTGATCAAAATGTTGAGCAACGTGGACTCCAGCAGAGTACCCTGCGCACTACTTGGTGCCAGCTGGATGTGAGCTCTTTGATCTCCTGAAGTCCAGCAGAAGGTGGTCCCAGCAGATTTCAACCCACCTAACAATCTGTTCCACCAGATTGTAACTGAAGTACCAGAAAGGCCATTTCCCACTGGCAGAATTTGGCAGCTTCGAATCTTTCCTACACTGGCAAGGATGAAAATATGCAGATGGAAAGAGAAGCCATGGTATCTCTGAATTAAATTTTTAAAGTCCATCTGAGACCTGGGATTGCAAAGGTCAGCATTGAACTGTACCACAAATTTATTAGCACAAGAACAGCCGCCTTTGTGGCCTTTAGCTTACTGAAAAAAGATGGTAATGTTCACAGATGAAATTGAGATCCAGCACAAATTCAAGCGCATGTGAGGCACAACTTGCAAGAACTGATTAATTCCCAATGTCAGTGACTGTGATTTAAGCATTCTTCCAAAACCAAAGAACATCTCTTTAGTGGGGCCTCCTTAACAGTTAACAAGATCATGCTTTCCAGAAGATCACAGAACCTGTGCGAAGAGATTTTGTAGCTTTCAGTGAAGCCATTAAAAAGAAGGTCTATCATGCAATCCAAAACTGAAGTAAAAAATGGAAGCAAAAACACACTGACTGACTCCAGTGAGAACTGGTTGTTCAGATGAAGAGATTACCATTTTGGGTGTACATACACAAATTAGCAATTAAGGGTAATTGCTTTCAGCTGCATTTTCTGTTTAAAAAAGTATTAATAACTTGTAATTAACATTAATTTAAGGACAGATGAAAGCCCATGTTGGTGCTGAGAGTAGACACGCCTGACAGAAAACAGCTACCTCATATGCAGTGCCGGTGGTTGTCAGCTAGAATATTTCTTGTGTGTTCCCAAACCAAAATTACAACAGCTTTAATCTCTCTGTCTTCTCAGGCACTTCCTGCCCACTAATCTCTCCCTTTAACCATGGTCAGATCTTCAACAAAAGTACCACAGAGGAAGAAACTCATTGTGTGCAAGGCTGCCAGGTATCAGCCAGACACTGCTCCTCGATACCCACCCAGACCTCATGCCGTGGCACCGGACCTGCCGTGCCCGTGTGAGCTGCACCACTGAACTCCAAGGGGAGGCCTGTGAGCCACACTGCCCTGCCACACGTGCTCTTCTACCACCACGTGAAGAGATAAACGTAGCCAAGATTTAAGACTAAAAAGAGTCTGCTGGAAGATTTCCTCGTAATTTGCCCTGACAGTGTTTCCTGCCTGGAAATAAAATCTGTCCAGCCCCAGGCAGCCCTGGTTGTGTTCCCCTGCACATCACCACGGGAGGCAAGCCCATGCACAGGCAGTACGACAGGCAGGGCAGCCCCTTGGCTGGCCATCCCCAGGTGAACCTTCCCTTGTGCTTCCAGGGCAAACTAGTGAAGGGCCAGGGTGATGCTAAGGAAGAAGTTACTGGGCCATTACAGAGGTGTGGCTCCGTGGCTCCCCTGAGGTCAGTGAGGAGGTACAGGGCACAAGGCACCCTGCCTGGTCAGCACTTCAGCCACAGGCAAGTTCATCTCATGAGTGCCCCTCCCGTAAGTTACAACTTTGAAGTTATATTTCCAAAAGTTTACCTATTTGTGCACTTCACTCTGTAAAAGTACATGCCTGTTACAGGCTTTAATGCATCAGGCTTGTAGATTTGTTCTAAAGAATTGTGCTCCCAGCACCTGGTTACCCAAGCGATAAAACCCTTTTGCAGAGTGGTTTAGTATGCACTTTTCTGGACAGAATGCTGGATCACACCTAAATCTCATCTAGGTCAAATGGAAGTGGACTTGGTCTCGTCAACCGTAGCCAATAGCACATATTTGTCAATACACAGGACAAAGACCAACAGGGACAGTTTCTCAGCTGAGCTCCAGACTATAAAACACTAGGCAAGGAAAAAAACCTCAAACCTCAAGATAGTGCTGCACCTGTCCTATATGGCATACCCATTTCTATCACCTATATTCCCTCCTGTTGACTACTGTTGAATTTCTTGGGGTTTTTTCCCCCACTCTAATCAGTATTTATATTTGGTCAAATGGGCAGCCTTCAGGAGCATTTTTCAAGTTATCCAGCCCCGCTTCCTCAGCAGAATCACAGAATATTCTGAGTTGGAAGGGACCGATGAGGATCATCGAGTCCAGCTCTTAAGTGAATGGCCTGTACAGGCATCAAAACTGTGACCAGGCCATTATTTGCACCGTGCTCCAACCAACATGGCTAATTCCAGGGTCAGGTACTGACCTTCACCACTGGGGCTGGAGCTGTGACTAGAGTTCATTGCCCCATTTCCTTCACCATTCCAGTACACCGCTGGGTTCACCATACATCACCTTCAGTGGTGGAGCTGGGCAGATTGAGGTCCCTGCCGTATAACTGCTTGTGTAAGCGTCATGTGACTTCTTAAAAAAAAAAAGCCCTAAAAATAATAATTATTGTTATGAAGCCCCAGCCAGGCATCCATTCTTCCAACAGTGGAGAAGCTCAGAGATCTCATTTCATCTCAATTTCCTGCAAATCTATTTCTATAGTCTGAGGTTCAAGAACTTTTTATCAATAAAAGGCTAGTTCTTTATAGTCACTCCAAAGGGCACAAACAGACTCAGAATAGAATTCAGTCAGTTCTATCACCAAAACTTAACAGCAAACAGGTTTCACTGTAAACAGGATTGGCAATACACTATTTAGACATTTTTCAGCTTTTTGGAGCACAGGAACCCTCCCCACTTCTGATTGTGATTTTCAGTTTAGTTCTGGGAAAAACATTTAAACTTTCCACACTCCCTCTATTCTACTGATTGTGCAAGGAACACCCCCTTACCTGTTACAGACCATTAACAAAGTGCCCTTTTTGTGCTTCCTCACCCTCCCCCACGGCATTTGAAGAAATGCTGCAAAGCTGTGAGCCTCCTCAGACTCCACTGCCTGTTGTCCAGGAGCTGGAGAAGGCAAAGAGGAAAGTGTCCTCTGAGCAGGGGTGCAGGAAAACAGGAATTTCCCTTTAGGGATTGGCTGCAGAGAATTACCTGGTTGCTTAGAAACATGAGATTAACTACAGCTCATTTTCCCCTTCCTTCACACATCCACTTAAGCAGAGGCCATAAATCAGCTTGATGGGAGACTCAGGATGGCTAGTCTGTGAGGTGAGACGCAGGGTCACCACGCAGGGTCACCACACAGGGTCACCATGCAGGGTCACCATGCAGGGTCACCGCACGGGGCAGGTGGCAGACAGGGAGGAGGGCATGTTTTCTGCTCCCCAGGCTGTGTGAGCTCCCTTTGGTTTGCAGAGAAAAGTTTCTCATTGCTGAGTTTCAGCCGCCAGGATGAGAGTTAATCATGGAGCTCCCGCAGCCACATCACCTGTGCCAGGATTTCAGCTTTAGTGACAATCAGTTGAGGGAATGCAGTCAGGGCAAAGCATCTGACAAGAAGAAGGAGATGATATTTAAAGCAAATGATATTTTAAGCATAAACAAAAGTTATGTTAATTCCTGCACCTCTTAGTAATATTTTCTATGTGAGCTGCCAACGCATCAGTGATTGGTAGCAATAAACATGCTCGCTGCCTGTTTGCATCTTTCATTTCTCAAGGAATTGGACAGAGAGGGTGATTAGCAACACAGAGACCCAACTACTGCTTTGCTTACCCACCAGCACGTAACACAGAAGAAGGAAAAAACAATCTAGATAAAACAGACGTGGACTTAATCTCATATAGTTTATGGTCAAACCAGTTTAACATGAAAAAGCACCACTGCTAACACAAACATGAGAGCATAGCCCACAGTGTGTGCTCAAGAGCTTTAATGAAGTCTCTGCAAGAATACTCTTCAAGCCTGACATAACAGGTCAAAGGACAGATGAACTGGTATCTGCCTATAAAGTATTAGAATTTGGAAAAAGATACCGGCAAGTGTGCCTAATTTAGACTCTTTCACATTCATCCACATCCACAGACATCAGCTCCCAGACACAGTGTAGAAGGGATATGCTGTGCAGTACATACCCAATAACCTTGTGGACAGGAGCCAGCAGTGTGGTTATCATTATGCTGGATAGTTACTACAAGCTGAGGGTTAATTATTAGCAGAACTTAAAATCAAAGAGAGTTTGATCCAGGCTGCATAGCTACACACACACACAAAGCTTCTTCCCTGAAGCACTTCCCGTCTCTTTACAGGCAAGCTCAGCATAGTTTAGACACGTCCAAGGTGGCACACCATGCCAAGGTAGCAGGGACAGGGAGACTGTAGCCAGGCAGCTCTTGAAGAGTCAGCACCTACAGGAATGGGTTTTGGGGGGCTTTTCACTGGGTGGTTTTTTTGCACTTCAATGGTTGTTTACAAACAGCATGACTAGAACAAAGTTATGTTTTGTGTATTATTTATAAGTTCTGCACACAAAAATTCTCTCCTTGACCTTGGAAATATTTTTTTCAGGGAGAAAGGACTAGGGTTACCTTCTGCTCTGCATTTGCATCCTTAACAATGAAAAGCAATGTCCTCTGCAAGGAAAGGCTTGCAAATATCAGGACTCTGATTTTGTCAGAGGTTATTTATTGATATTTAATAGTGAATTCAAGCTGGTGGGATGGGGAAGGCCAAGGGAACAAAGCAACAATCAAAAACTGCAATCATCTTACAAGTTTCTTCTTAGATTAACAGAATTTCAGATTTGGTAGAGTTGTTTGTTCTTTTTCCACAGCAAAATGCTCTTTGGGCCTACATGAGCAATCATACCCAAGGGTTTCTTTCACTTAATTGTCCTGTTAATTCAGCATTAACCTGATGGGCTCATTTATAACAAAGAGTTGTACTTGTGCATAAGCACTTGATATTCAATCTGCATTCAGTAAGAAAACCAGGAATGTGGGTAAGCAGATCAGATTGAGTTCAGAATACGCAGTGACAGGGGGAATTGCCTCTTTCAGTCTTCACCTGGGATGGTGCAGATGTACAAGGTTTCTAAGGCAGACAAAATGGAGCAAGTACCACATGCAATTAACAGATGGTACACACTCTTCTACCAACGCCACAGAAGAAAAAGAAAAGGAGTTTACCCTACCAAAATGAAATAAAAATGACGAGCCAAGCTGGCTAAACAAGGCAGTGTTTGTGTAGGGTGGGGGGGGCTCAGCTGACAACACTGCTCTTTTATGTGCTCTCATACCGTGTTCGGTGCATAAGCATGGGCTGACGTGACCAAGGGCTCCCCGCGAGCGAATGAAGCAACTTTCCCCCGGCAGAGAAGGATTAGTGTTTGCTGACCCTGTCAAAAGGAAATCGGGGTGACCTCTGTCTCCCCCCTGCTAGTCCTGCCACCCCGGTAGCTGCAGGGCTTACACTGTAGTCTGCAGTGTTTACATTGCTGGCCTCAAACCTTCTCCTGTGTCTGCAGAGTTACAGCAGAGGCTGAAATTGAGCCTAACTCTCTCACAGCAAAGGAGAGTGCTTTCCCAGCCTGGCATTTAGCATTTCACATTCTCGTGTACTGCAAACAACCATCAAAACCAGGGAGAAATCACGGCTGCAGAGGAAGTCTGCATGACCAGCTGAGAAGGTCCAACTTCCAGTTGGTTAGGGTTTAAGAGAAATGCCACCCATTAAGCCAAAATTGTAAAGAGAGTCTCGGGGGTCTTATGAGACAGGGCAGCTAGGTTCAGGGATCACATCCAGCCCCTGCAAAGTGCCACAACTCAAAGTGTTTGTGTTAAGAGTCGCAGCTGTGAGAAAGGCACAGCTTTAATGAGGGCTAAGTCAACAGGAGGGACTTTCCGGGCGTGTAACACCAGCAGCTACGGTGACTGCCGATAGGAGTATGCTGTACTGATCAAGGAAACATTTGCTGAAGTAGTTTTGAAGTGAGCAGTCTAAACAACCTCCCTACCATTTACACCAATGTCCTCCCAAACATGGGGCTTTTGTTAGTACCTCAAATCTTGCTTTAGTAAATTAAAATACATTTCCACTTTGCTCTGTTAGCCACTGCAAGAGCAGAAAAGGTGAATTAAATCCTAACACTGTTCTTGGGAATGAATGATCCTGGGACAATGTCAACAGCCTGGCAAGAGCTGAGGAAACACTCAGGCGTCTCCCAGCCTTCACTCATACCCCCTCCCTGAAGTACTCCTCAAGGACTTTCCATGCATAAATAAGCTAAGGTAGGATGAACTTTAAATAGGCCTCACCCTACCCAGTCAAATAAACTAGGGAACATGTATATCTGATTTGTAATATTTGAATTTCAAGCAGTGAAACTTCTTGTTTTGATACATTATACATGGAATTACTAGCAAGCTGCAGACTCGATAGGTATTTTATGTGTTGCTTTTTACCATGAAGCACAGATGGTTGACTTTGCTCAGGGACCGGGCATTGCTGGGAAAACTCAGGTTATGGCAGTCCAGCTAAACAGTGTTCTCCTGCTTACAGCTGTAGTTTAATTTATCCATTCACTACCTCTCAAGGCCAAATTTCACATTTTGCATCTGCAGTCAGGCTGGGCCTTGGTCATGCTGTAGTTACTTGTCATTCTCAGTCAGTCAGTGCTGTAATCTCACTTATTTGTAGTCAAGCTGTTGTTAAGTACAATGATGTACTTTCAAGAGATTACTCTGTATAAATAAAAGAACTTAATTTTTTTTTCAATGGTCACAAATTAGATAACAAAAGCAACATAAGCAAGGCAATAAATAAAATGGGTTTATACAAATTAACATTGAATTTGTTTGTTTCATAGTCTGCAGTCTGAAAACATGACCGCTTGCACTAGGCTAGTGTCATTGATTTCTCTTGCTCAGATAAGCATGCCACCAAAAAAAGTCTGAGGTGAGGTGGGAGCTTTTATTAGGCCGAGAAACAGGAGCTGGAAAAACAACAAAGCAACTTATCAGCCAGCCTAAAAAAAGACATTACCTCTCCCTACAAACCTTGCCTTGCTTATATCATGGCACTAAATTCACTACCCAAATATTTCTCATCCTAACAATTAAATTTTACATTTACTAGAAGTCCAAGAGCAGCAATTGATTTTGTTAACTAAACAAGATTTTCAGTGCAGAAGGGCAAATAAAGCATGAGAACACTGGTACTGGAAACACAGCTTGTGTAATTTGGCCAGCAGAGTCTTTGAATCTGTGAGTTCCCCCACCCCCACATGCTGCAATCCCAGCATCCATGGACAATCCCCAGCAGCAAAATGATGGGCCTTGGGACCAAATTACCTCCCAGCTGACACTGCCCAGAATTACCATCGCTAGTGTGGGTGGGTCTGTATCCCAAATAATTGATTTGAGAGACGAGCTGGCTCCCTTGCAGGCATGCAGGATTCCTTGGGGACTCCTGAGAGGAGGCAGCAGCAAGCTCCTGAAGTGGCTAAAAGTCATCTTTCATTCCACACTCACTGCCACGGCACTGAATTAGGAGAGCATTTTCTGTGAGGCTGGAGGAATAATTGGATCCCATGGATCAGCAGATGAACAGGTAATGTATAGCCATGGGTCAGTGTAGGCATTTTTCCTGGAGCATCCTCCAAGTCTAGAGAGGCCTAATAAACTGCTTACAGGAACCATTATAGGTATATAGCCATTAGGTATATAACCCTGCTTTGTCAGCTGCAGAGTAAACATACCCACACACATGTGGTCCCTTTCCAGCATCCTTGTTATTAAGAGCAGCTCAGGCATCCCCAGTGAGCTTCTTGTTGAGACAGAAAGGCAGGGAAATACTCTTGAAATTAATTCCTAGCCTATTTTTCTTTAGAGTAGCCACACAACTCCTCCTCCCTGCCTCAAGGCGATGTCAAAAGCAAAAACCAGAATTACAGACAAATGAGCCTCAGCCCCACTGCTCCAGCAGGACAGGGCTCTGCGCTCAGCCTTTCCAGCTAAACCACTCCTCTGCCTGCCCCTCCCAGCACAGCCTCCAGCACCAGCGGCTGTGAATGAGCCCAGCTCCACAGGTATTGATCCTGGTACAAGGCACATGCTTAGCTCAACTGGCTGGACTCAGGGCCCTCTCTCTGCCACTCTCACTGCTTTCTCCGCATCCACTTCTGTTGTCAGGACTTGGGTCGACTTCAAACATGCAATGGAAGATCTGCACTGCTAACACCTTGTCTCAGGTAAAATATGAGCAGAGGCAGGAAGTATCCTTAATTCAGTTTACATTTAACTATGAAGAGCTGAGGCAGAGCCACCTTCATTCTTCAGAGGAACCACTACACCAGCATCCAGGCTGATTAGGAAAGTTAATTCTCATTAACTTTTGAGGGTACTCATGTTGACACAGTCTATGTTATTCCTTAGCTGCACCATACCAGAGTGGCAGTGACCACGTTTATGGCTCCACAGTGCTGTAAATAAACGCTAAACCTGTGTTTTAATGGTGGCAGGCAGGCAGCAGCTGTTGCTGGTATTGCTCTCTGGACTCTCAGAAGGGAAGGCACTGAATAGCCTAAAGATATTACTGTCTGCAACGAGCATTTTCTTTCATAAACACCACCTGAAAAAAAATCAGCCAGCCAACCAGCCAAAGAAGTAGTATGTTGGAAAATAGATGATGAAAAGGCTTTCCTGTGCCCCTGCTCTGGGCACCAGGCTGTCAGATTTTATGTGAGGGGAAAGTAAGATATTACTTGATCTGAAAGAGCATGTTAAAGAAAGGAAAGGCAGGATACGGAATAAAATGCATAATTCATGGCTTGTGAAAGCCTTGAGGCAAGACCTTTTGGACTTGCTAATTGCTTTGCTGAGAAATAGGCCAGAAGCCATAAGAATGACTCCTACAGCCAGGCAAATGAATGCATAAAGCATTGCAACATCCACTCAGGGGCTTCCACATCACCCCTCTTGCACAGGTGTGCTGCTGGCTCACCTGGAAACATGCCAGCCAAAGACAAGTGTATGGGATATCAGGCTGATCCAAAGATCTAGATTTAATTCTGGTATGTAGTTCTGTATATCCAGGTTTTTGAATTGCAGGCAGATACATTCATATAAACTGGCTGCAGCCATATTGTAGCCCTTAGAGGACCCTCACTGTGTGCTCAGAGCCTTAGCATGCAACTCTGTGCACGTGAGACAGGCAGAGATGAGCACTTCCTCCACTGCAGTAGCCAGATTTAGCCTCACTGAGCTCAATGGCCAAAAATTCAGTGGGTGCAAGATCAAATCCCAGTTGCAGGCAAAGAAATTCATATGACAAGTAGGAAGGATGAAGGCAAGCTTAACAGCTTACAGTTACTGAGGTTTGCACAAGTGCATGGTTTGGTGGATTTAAGTCATGGACAAAGCATCAAAATCTTTTCACTTCTTATGTTATAACTACCTCCTCCTCCATGTCCCCAGCAATCAGCTTTGGATTTTCTCATCCCAGCAGGCAAAATCATAGGATTTTGTCTACCTACATGTTCAAGTCTCTCTTATTGACATTCTCTCCTTTCAGAAAATGCTATTCAAGCCAATTCCCTGATAATATCCTGCTGACCACCACCAGCCACTGCTCTTCTTTGTAAAACCACACCAGAATTTTTCCTTAAGGACCTAAGAAAGGCTTTGCTATTGCTGTTTCAAATTTGTCACCGAATTCAGTAAGTCATTCACTGTGTGTGAGAAAAGATGGACTTGCCCCCAAAGCATAGGGATCAGGCACCCTCCTGCTCTGCCAGCTTGTCCAGCTTCCAGCCCCTTCAGCCCCCTTCCAGCCCCAGCATCTTCTTGCTGTGCTGTTTTAACTGTCTTCCCTCACTGTGTCCTTAGAAGAGTCTAATCCCTCAGCTGATACTCTCAATCCATCAGCAAAAAAATCTCTTTTAGAGCCCTTTCCTTCCCCTTTGGTATTATTTACTGATGTATCAAAACTACTGTAAAAACTCATTAATAAAACACAGATCTGTATCTTCCATAAAGCAGCTTATCTCCATGAGATTGCAGAAGTAACACTACTGAAAATGCAAGAAAACAGAATCTGTGCTTTAACTGTAGTTCTCTCAGTCATACTACATCAATTAACTTACTGAAGCAGATAAAATTTTAATTTCTCATACACTTATTTTCTTACTTAAAGACGTTCCATCTATTTCTCAGGGTCAAGAATATGAAAAAGAAGAACTTGACAGAGATGAAGAAAAAATAAGATGATCAAAGATCCCTGGGCTTGACAGGCTTCATGGGGAAACCATCAGTACCAGCTTGTGAGTATGAATGAAGCTATCAGTTAGTATGATAGTGGTATAAAGTTTCAGAGCATATAAAACGTTTTTTTGTAGTACTTCAAATTACATAATGGTAAAAAGACAGACTGCTTTGCAATACCTTCTATATAAGAATCCTAACTATTATTCTATAATTATAAAAGGAGTCACAATGAAGGCAGGAGAATTTAAATAGCAGTTCAAACATCAATGGTGAAGTACAGTGAAGCTGTGGATACCCAGACAGATCAGACTAAAATGCCATTGCTAGCTCTGTAGGCAAATAACATTTAAACTACTTTATAACTAATGTGCAACATGATTCAAACCAAGCTGCAACACATTCAATGGGCAACTTTCTCCTACACCTTTTAAAATCTGCCTGTAACATTTTAACTCTTTATGTTACTGTCCCTTAGGTTTTGATATCTACAAGGGGCATACAAGGAATTCACAGTTTCCCCAAGGCCAGAGGTTCCAGCCCAAATAAGCCAATGAATGTCAAAGCATAGAGAAGTGAAAGTGGGAACAGGAGAACGTCACCTAATCTTGTGAGTTCCACCTTTAATAAATGTTGGTAGCTCCCACACTGGGTGTAAGGTAAATATGCATTAGCAGTAAGTACTGTCTGGTATAGATTTGTTTTGTTCTGTGACCTATGCATTTGGTCTAAGAGAGAAGGCAGTAAAAGCAGAATGGGTCCATTGCAATCACAACACAAAGAACAGTCTTTCACCTCATGCAAAGAATACTAGCACAGATGGTGAATCCACATTCTGCAGGAAAATCCATGTGCTTCCACATTAATGAGACATGGGTTAGAAGAACACAGTATTATACACTATCATCATTATGTCAGAAGTGATTTGTTGTCCAAGCTTAGGTATCCAGATGGTGCCAAAAATACTCCAAACTTTCTATAAGCACAAAGCTTTCACTATAATTAAAAAATGGTTTCAGAAAATGTACTGATTTCTCTGAGTATTTCTAGTTCACTTTTAACTGCTGAACATGCCCTGTATTTTGCTTACAGTACTTTAACAAGGACATATATGCCCTGGAAAACCTCAAAAGGCAGAGCTGAGGAGTGATAGCACAGGATAGGGGAGATGGGCAGAACCATCACGTTCCAAAGTGCAGAAAAGAAGGAACCAGGAAGCCAAGAGCTATGTGGTGCTTCCTTGGTGGATATACTAGCAAGGTCTTCAGAAAAGTACTGGCCTCTGGTGATGCAGGATGGCACAAAACCAGAATTACAGAACTAACTGTTCCGCATTCATACTGTTAAGATTAGCTCCTGGTCCCTTCTGATTCAGATCAGGTTTAACCCCTTCTGTCCATGATGGGTTTATCCATACTGGAGCCAAAGCAGCTGGATTTTATAACTAAGTCCCATTATTAGCACACTTTATTTTCTGATAGGAGCCTCAAAAATCTTCATAAAAGCTTGCAGTGAAATAATTGTTCTCTTTTCACTTCACTCTAGCTGACTCCCACAAGTCAGACTGTATTTTTCTCTTCAAAGTAAATTGTACAGCTTCTGTTAAAAAGCTCACCTTTGAAAAAAAGCCTAGAAAATACCACGCTAAATTTGACAGGTTTTCCTTATGTTTCAAAGCCAGGGAAGGGTTTTTCTGGAAAAAAAATGACACCTTTTCTACTCAAGAAAACTGAAAATCTGCAGAAAAAGAATGGGTGGGGAAAAAAAGAAAGAAAGAAATTGCCAGGACAGTATGTGGGTGACAGGATTCAGTCTTTAATCTGATAGGTGTATGTCAGCACTCCTTCACAAACATACCCATAGGGGATCTGATTGTTTTCCTCCTGTTATTGTACTGTTTCCTAATGATACCCCCTGTTTTTTAGGTTAGCTTTCTTGCCTGATGTCCAAAATGCGAACAGGTTAACAAAACAAGAAAAGCTGACACCTTTCATCATCAATCTATTTGCTCTTCTGAGTGTCTCAAGCAAATGCATCTTGAAATTAAAAATCATGTTGTCAACCATGCAGTAGACAATGTGGTCCAAAGACAGATTTACAGACTGGTAACTAGGTAGCAGACAGAGGAGGTGGCTGCTCAGCTGATGGATATAAATAGTAAAATCCTAGTCAACAGGATATTATTGTTCTTTGGGGCTCCCAAAGAAGCCTTAAGTGATGGATCAGCTCCTACGCACATATTGATAGCAAGCCAGTGCCCATGTGCAGTGGGGAGAACCTGCCCAGGGAAGACATGGGGCTATTTCACGGCTTACCAGGCCGCAGCACTTCCCATGCTCTGGTGGGAAGAAAGATTGAGAAGGTGGGGGTGAAGTGCTCAGCAAAACACCTGTCATTTATTCATTCCTCTTAATATGAGTAACTCATCTCTAAGAATGAGGCTAAACAGAAATGCTTTCCTCTGCTCATGCAATGAAACCAAGCCTAGATGGAGATGACTAAACAAACCCCAAAGAGCTTGAGAAACTGGGAATAGAGAACAAAGAAGGAAAGGAATCTTCCAGGAGCAGGTCAGAATGGCTTATTTATCAAGCTTTAACTCCACAAGACACCAGCTTCAACTGGCTTCAAACCAAGGCAGCTTACGTTCTCAGATATGCAGAGCTTCCATTATAAACCACGTTTAAAGGTTAGGCAATTAATTGCCTCATTCCTCTATGACCTTTGCAGTACAAAAACATAGAATCTGATTGATGTCCTATTTCTAATTTTGTTTTTTTAACTCTCTGATTTCTTTCTCTTGCAGAATATATTCCTATGATCATCCAGGGCAGACACACATCCTTCGATAGGTATTTCCCCACATCCACACAAGATAAATATGCCTCATCCATGCCCTCGGCAAGCTCTCCCTTGGTCTTCCTCTCTACCCCAGCGAGCTCTTTCAGACCTATGCACAAGAAAGACAGGGTTTCAGGACAATGGATATATCACTGCTCTCTGTTAAAACAGCATTTGGATAATTCTGAGAACTGAACTGAAGAGCATGAATTGACAGCAAGTTCATGCTGGGATAAAATTTAATCTGATTCATTTATGCATGCAAGCAGAAAGCTTTTATTAGCATACATTTCTCAAAGAAAACAAATTATAGTTCCTGGAGATGTTCATCATTAATTACCCTCTTCCAGCATCTAGCAGGAAGTTTTCTTCCTTCCGCAGCTTCACTTTATCTTCTTTCTAGAAACACACACTCAAAACAAAATAAACAAAACTTCTGTAACAAACTCAGTGAACTGAAAGCATAGTACAAAGAGCCAGAGAGAGCACAGCTAATTTGGATCTTAACTGAGGTAATTCCAAAGCACTTGAAGGAAAAAAAAGTTTCTACGTGAAGTTGATAACTAGTAACTCATAAAGATGGCCAACATACAACATCAAAAAATACATCTTCACAAATGGGGAAAAGTAGAACAAAGCAGATTTATTTCATTCTACAAACATTTTGTTCTTCTTGCATTTAAAAAACCCCAAGTCAAGCCAAACTGAAATCTGATTGCAGTTAACCTTCACACCAACTGGTGTGCACTGCACACAGCACCACCAAGCACATGCAAACCCAGAGGGGAACCACCGCCACCAAACATGAGAACACCACATGCTGGGGTGAAAGATGGGACTGTAGCTTCATGGTAATTATCAGCTTGTAAAGGTTTACTATAGAGAAGGCAGTATATACATGTTACAGTTCACATGAATTGTTAGGGGACATTGTTAGCTTTTGTTGTAACATAATGAAGGAGACAAGAAGATGTGAAGAAAGGAATTTGGTGAGGTAGCTCCAATGGTCAACTTGAAAAGAGAATACCAAGATTCAAGGCCTGCTCCACCAAAATTTTCCATGCTCTTACATAGAAGAGCATGTCATTAGGTTGTCTGGATAACTTTGAAATAAATCCTCTGGATTTCATGTGTCTTTTATCCTCAAGCCTAACTTAAGGGTGTCATCTATAGAAATACATTAAAACCATGAGACACTTAAACACTAAAAAAAATAGAAATAAATAGATAGAATACATTAGGAACACATTTCAGTTTTAGTCAAGATAAACACAAAGCAGTAAGAAGGAAAGCCTATGGGCATCAGTGTTATCTGAGTATTGGAACTCAAGTTGAGCCTCTCTGTAAAACAAACAATTGCTAAATGCTACTTCCACATCCATAACAGCCCCTTCATTCTTCTTTAAGGGTGCTGCATGCAAGAAGACACACGTGTAGCAGGACCAGAAAGCCAAGAAGTGGGCAACCTCCGCCAATCTTGCTGTCACGTGGTTATCACATTAGCACATTACGCTGTATTTTCCATGCAGCTCCTGTGTTTAGGCTCCAAAACTGATCATTAGTATGATAAATTAAATGAGTGGAAACTTTGGCTCAAAGAGCCCAAACTGCTGCAGCTCTGAAGTCAGTCACTCTTCCTAAGCTTTGGTTCATTAGTGAAATGAGAATACAGGAGGTCAAGTGAACATTCAGTTCATAATTAAGTGCCTAAATGACAAAGCTGTTTACTGGCTGGAGTGACGCAGCACAGGGGTCTCATCAGCACTTGCTGTGGGCATCCAGACCACTTCTGCAACTGGCTTTCGTAATCAGTCTCAGCATAAAAGCAAAGGACTCACTGTGCATGAAAAAAACTGAGATCCTGCATGAGAAAAAATTGCTCTAGAGCCATCTGTGGGATAGGCAATGAAATAATGCTTTGACCTTTCCCAAAATTAAAGGGTGTAAAGGACTTGAAAAGTACTAAGATCCAACCAGTGGAAACAAGATCTGAATATAACTTGCCGTGTTAATTAGTTTCCAAACAGTTTTGAGACAGATGGGTATCAGCTTCCCAGACCTCCTCAGCTGCACCAGGATCTCTCAGCACCTGTGGAAGGCCCCTCTCAGCTATGCCTGGGTGTGGACAGGAAGCGTGCACCATCCTTCTCCTGCAGAAATGGGCTCCCATCACCAGGGTCAACCCATCAGCCACTTCCTGACTTCAGAGGAGTCACACTGGTGCGACCTCCAAATTCTTAAATTAAAATAAACTCATGATGAGTGATACTGTCAGCTGCAGCTTAGACAAAGGATTTTACAGCATCCTTTAGCTGTGCTAGCAACCAGAATATGGTGCTTCCTTTCTTCATACACACAGTTGTTGAACAAAGATCTCCTATCTTTTATCTTTCTGATAAGGATAAGGATGTTTTAAAGTTTTGAAAGGCCAACATTGAATACGTCAAAAAGACTGTCTACCTTCACAAGAAGAAATGCAGTTTAGCCAGTAAAAATTCTAACTCTGTCTTCTTTCAGCCAATGTCAATAACCAAACAATTTCTGGAAGAAGACTGAGCATAAGTTCTTTATCCCACATTAGGTCCCTTAACAACTTTTTTCTCTAAAATGGGAAGAAACAGAAAAACTCAGGCAAGAGTCTCTAAAACTTCAAATCACTCCTTGTCCTGTATCCAGAGAGATCTTAAAAAAAAAAATAAACCAACAAAACCAGAACAAAAATGAGAGCAACAGGAACTAAGTGTTGTTCAGTGGCATTAATCATCAGGCCAGGAAGTCCCCTACACAGCCTGAAATCTGATAACACAGAGAGGGACCAAATGTTTCCCAGCTACTCTTAAGAGTCACTTTTGGAATCAGGTTTTGTACCAGAAACAGGCCTACGGAATACCTCATCAAAAAAGGAGAGTCAATGGGAATTTTGTCTCTGAAAGATCATCTTCTCATTTGGGCAGGATTTTTATGTTTCACCAAGTTCAAGTATGACATGCAAATGCTGGCCACAGTCCCTCCTGCATGATCTACGTTTCTGAGGACCACACTCTTCCCCGCGGGCCTGCTTCTGTTTGCCTTGTTACTCTCCCTGGGCAAACAGCCCAGGCAGATTTATGTTTCATTCCTTGTATTTAAGAAAATAAGTCTGAAGTGGACATTTCATACTATGTTATTTATAAATGCTGTATCTTTATTAAGTTACAACTGCAGTTCATGTTTATCATGAACATCAGTAAGAGCCAGAAAACTTTAATCATGTGTCCAAATGCAGTCACATGAAGGATCAGATTTTAAGTTATCTTCATTGGCACTGCTTTCATTTGTCACAGAGCCAGGTCTCTCTTGCCCTTCCCATCTTTCACTGAGCCAAGAGAAGCATAATCAGCCCTCAGTTGTGAACTATCCTGACTGCATACACCCAACACCTATTGACATACATTAGGGGGTTCTTCACAAAGACTGAAACGAAATGGCAAAGTACTTCTATCTGGCCATTAGTGCACAACAGAAGGACAGCCCGTGCATGTAACTGCTCCCTCTGCTTTGGCTGCAGTTCAGAGCTTCAGCTGGAGTCCTGTCAAATGGACACTTCAGGCTGTGATATGACTCTCACAACATATGAATAACACATGGCCTCCCAATTGTCAGGGGGCTTAGTGCACTGTTACGTGTATCTCTTGAAGAAAAGTTAGGAAAAAAGGGCTGGAAGAGTAAAAATGTATCTGGGCCATTCCATGGGTATGGGTAAAGCATCTCTGACCTTAGCAGGGCTCAAGAGTAACTCAGACATATGGAGCATCTAAACAGATGTGTTTTCTGGTAATGGACACTACATAAGATCAGGGACTTCTTTGCTCAGCTTGGGACACCACAAAATGCACTCATATCCCCAGTCTTAATTATGATAAAATGAAGATCCAAAAGTATGCATGCATTAAATATAACGAGGACTGGAATATAAATCTTTATGTTTAAAATGAACCCTGTGACAACATATTTCATGAGCATTTATTTTGTAAACAACTGGAATTATACTACCAATTACACTACCAAAAGAGGACAAACATAATGAAGCAAATCAGCACTAGATTTGCTAGAAAGTCTAGAAAGGTCTCATTTCTGACTACTAACAGTAAAAGATGCTAACATTCAAAGTATAAAAAACAAGGTAACTCATTCTTCACAAATATACTAGGTCTGAATTACATTGACATCAGGAGTAACTTTCAAGGTATGGCATAAAATACATTTTAATTTACGTCTGAAATTAATTAGTGGAAAATTAATAGAATCCCTCAAAGTATTACATTATTATAACAAATACATCTTGAATCATGCCATCAAATTAAGTAATGGGCACAGGATTAGAGTTATCTTTTAATTGTTTTTGATAACATCTATTCAGATTCAGCGGGATTTTTGGTTTTATAATGAAATCCTCTGCTTATAGCTTACAGGTCCACAGGCATTCACTCTGCAGATATCCAGGCTGTTGCTATTAAGACCATCCCTAGAAGATGCCAATTTAAACTTTTGTTCATGGCTGTAGAACCTCAAACTACAGCTAAAATACAGCTCAGCTCTTTGCACAGAAATATGCAGCAATTACAATGAAGTAAAATTCATCCTGCAATCCTCCACCTACAGTCCCTGCATTTAACTGGTTGGGGAGATATAAAAATAGAACAACAGGTACAGAGACATGTAGAAAAAGACAATTATTTCTTACAAGGGGCTGTGATGCCCTTCACCACCCCAGCACGGACCCATATCTCACTGCTTATCTGATAATTTCTACTCGTGAATACATTTTTGAGTTAATTTTGACTTCTACATGACAAGACAGATATTTGGCTCTTCCCCCTTAGACATGTGCCCTTAAGAATCGTTCTGAAATAACAGTAAGGTTCAACAACTTAGGACATAAACAAATAATGGTTAAATGGACACTGACAATCCAAATGCCCAAGGTTGCCTCTTCTAGTCCAACAGAAGTCTGTCTTTAAAAGTGAAAAAGGAAATCAAGTAATCTCTTTGTAATATTTTCAAAATAAATGCTACACATCCTTCAGAAGGCAAGTGACAGAACCTTGAAATTGTCCTTAGGAGAAAGAAAATTGTTTGAATTTCTGTCCAAATCAAGTAGACAAAACAAAAAACAAGCAGGAGAACTATGAAAAGTTCATTATACTTTAAAATCATCACTAGTTTTAACACAGTGTTTTGCAGACTGCCATTTTTAAACTATGACTTCAGGTATGTAATCCAGTCTGAGGTGTCACCAGCTCTCCTAATGCTGAGGCTGGTCAGAGCTTGAACAAAAGTTCACCCAGGGAAGACAGAGAAGGTGATGTTGGTAAGTGACAACACATCAACCCCATGCCTCGAGTCAGGTCCATGCAGTTGCCAAACACAGTCTCTCTTAAGACAAATTGTCAGTACATGAGTAGGTTCATGTGACTGTGGAGCTACTGGGCATGATTTGAATTTGGTGTCACTTCATCCATTCAATGGGACAGAGAGCCCAGACTTCTAATTTGTTAGAGAAATTAGGCACTAACCTTGTTAAAACTGCATGCTGAAACATGCAATCTGCACTTTGTCTCCCCTCTCGCTGCTCCTTTATTTCAGTGCCAGGGTTTCCTACATCTGGAGCAGGTAAGTCTTCCTTCCATTGCTGACAAATACTGTCAGGTATGAGACTGCCCTTACACAGACCATCCCCACTAGGACACTTAGGTTTCCAGCATTAACTTTGGCTTCTTATACCTGGATCTGAATCTTTATTTTGGGGGGTCATATTTATAATTCTCAGGCCTATTTAACTTTACTTTTAGATAGAATAGGATCACTTTGTAGTTGTACAGCACTTTGCCTAAGGTTCTCCAGACAATTTAATCTTTCCAAATGTCACCTGAATCTACTAAGAACTCCACTAAATGAATCTGCCTACAGGCAGAATGAAATCCTCCTGAGTATGGTGAGAAGTTATAGAAGAGTTGAAGTAATGAACAGTTACAGCACCTTACTTTTGTCAGAATGAATGGATACATTAAAAAAGGTTTCCTTCTACTCATGAAATTTCCATGTATTTGAAAAGCATGCCAAACTATAGCAAACAAGTTGAATGCGGCTGTATCTTGCAATTAAAGGAAAATTATTACTCTGTGTAGTTAAGTGCAAAAGTCATAAAAAAGTATGCTTCACACATAAATTAAAAAGAAAAATACGGAGAAAAACATTTTCAAGACTGACTATAGTACCTGCCTTTGGTCATCCATCAGAGATGCTTTAGCCCCCACAAAGTAAAGATATATAGATACTCTCACTGCCAGAGTTAACTTCTGTGAGTTACGCATTTGTGTTACTTCTCAAGACAGAGGCTTCCGAATCTGTTACCTCGTAAGATGCTGAGATTCATGTTAGTGACAATTATAGTTACTACTGTCCAAAGCTTACAAAATCTAGGTCTCAAGGATCCAAACAGGAAGTAAAGCAAAATCAGAGAGTGCTGGGACTTTATGACTAAGTGATCCACCCAGAGATATAAACTATGGCAAGGATGGGGAACCGATGCAGCTGATATTGTTCAGGTTATTTCTTCTGGTCTGTCACCATTTTTTTTCTCCATCATTTCTGACAGTGCTACAATACACTCCTGCATAGCCCTCCAAATACTTCTGCAGGCCATGTACCCCTCAGCAGAGCAAGAATGAGACTCAAGAAAGTATTTAAATCTACAGAAATAAAGGAATAAACATGTAGAGGTTCCTGTGAGTTCTGGATCAAAACCCTGAATGAGTAGTGAAATAACAAGCAGCAGGACCTTGACTCATCCTCTGATAGCAGAATGGTAGAGTTCTACCATCCCAGCCCATCTACTTTATTATAAATGTGCAAAATGAACATTCCAACTGTAATTATTTTTAAGTTGTGGTAACAGCACTTGTTTGCCAGAGATGAGCAATACATCTGACCGCACAATTATTCATCTCTACATATTTCATTGCAGGGAATGTAAGGAAAGATATGTACTGCTCAACATACATTTAGACTATTGCAAAGCACACAACCAACATACGATCTAAAAGAGGATGAGGATGTTGCCTCTTTCTAGAGAGTGCAATTCACCACACAAGGAAGTATATTTTTGATGATCCTAAATCAAGCTTCCAGTAGGGAAGATTTTAAAATATTCTTGTATTGTAACAAAATGTTCCCAATGGTGTTGTAATGAAAGAAAGAAAGAGAGAGGAAAAAGCCCAGCTCCTGGCAGGAAATTAATTATTGAGCATTCCACTGCTTGACGATGCGCTCCTACATTCTGTGCGGGGTTTCCATTTTTCTCTCTCAGTATGTGGAGAAATTCACTATGGAGAATACAAAAACAGAACAAAGAGCACGAGGGTATCAGTTTATTAAATGCATTTAGAAACTAAACAGAGCAGAAGAGAGGAACTTAGTTTGTGCATCACCACACCTAGTGTTTATTCCCTCTTTACATTCCTCTCCCTTCCATTAGATTGTCACTTCTGCATCTGTTCTCTGAAATCACCTCTGTTGGGAATGGAAGCATTGTGCCTGCTCTTAGCATCACTTAGCTGACACAGTTTTGAAATGTCACTTCCTTCTTTTAAAAAATATAATAGAAAATCTCTTGATGGAAAGGGAAAATAGAAGCCCACCGTTATATGCCTAAATATCAAGATGTAATTCCATTTTTAAAATAATTCTTTTTTTCCACCCCCAAGTCCAGCCCATTTAGTAAATTTCACCCCTTGCTGCCTATGAAAAAGCTGAAAAAGCCACAGAGGCCATAATTTCACCCATTAGTAACATGACAGAACATATAGTTCCTGGAGCTACTTCTGCAGCCAGCACATGAACCTAAAACTTCTTCTCAATTTGGTGGGATCATACCACTGTAAAAGCATCTTCATGAGAGCAGACACTTCCCAGTAATTGGCATCTTGGATTCTTCCTGGATATGGAACAACCAAACTAGAGAGGGAAGATGCAACAGACTGAAACAGCATATGCCATCTTCAAATACAATTCTATGTCAGCAATGCTCTATAGCTTAGCTAAGACATAATGATGAACTTTTCAAGATAAATAAACAATTTTCACTTTTAAAAAATGAGGCAGAAAGGGTACAGAAAACTACTACAGCAGATGGCTGTATGATTCCTGCAGAAACATTAATACCAGCTAGGCTGCTCAGGACCCTTTCTCACAGTCATTAGCACTTGGGCTCTTCCATCAGCTGGTGCTCAGCATGGCTCACACACAGCATGGCTGTACTGCCTCTATCTGCCTTGCACACCTCATGTTTCTCTGGCTCTGTGCATCAGCCCAAAAGTCTCCACCTCTGCATGCAGACATGCCAGTGTTTGCATGTGTTGTTCATATCTGCAAATATTTAGCTGCTGCCTCCCATCCTCTCCTTACGCCTTCTTGGGTCTATATTAATGTGATAGACTCCCCAGAGACCAGGAGGCACCTCCACATATGCAAAATGTCCCACTGAATGGGAGCATTCTGAATAAGACAAACCATCCACTTCACATTCTAAACACAGCTGGTCTTGCAAGAGAGTGCTGCAGGAGCTGGAGATGCAGCAGCAGATGGGGACCTTCACTGCATGAGATCCTTCATGTGGCTCTGGGCAGCAGAGTCCTGCAGGGGGTCTGATGGTGCTGATGGAAACTCTGTATTGTCCTCACCCACTTTTTCATCCTAAACTCTTGACTTTCTAGCACATCAAAGCTTTTATTGATTCTGCAACTGATAGAAAATGATACTGGCGATGATTCAGATTGCATTGTTTTGAGAGGAGATATTTAATTTTGAATTATAAAGCAGAAGCAAGTTTAATTACTACATACGAGCATATGCTGCCATTTTACAAGAAACTGTTCTGAAGAGAAGCACCATGCTCTGCCACCAAGCTCCCAAGCGACAAAAATCACACTCTCACGAGTATCAGACTCGCCATCTGTAAAATGTTTTTCATCTCTAGAAGATAATGTGAGAATTATGTGTTACAAATCATACATTTTGTGACAGCTATTATCACTTGTTTTGGAGCAGCACCTTAGAACAAATGCTTTTTCTCCCCTACAAGAGCTCACATGAGGCATGAAACTTCTTAAAAACCTATTTGGTAGTGCAAGCAAGGTGATAACTAATATATGTTTCAAAATTTCTCTTGTGTAGTAAGAAGGGAACAGGAGGGTTTTTTCATGAACATAATGCCATTCAATGGAATTTGCTCTGTAAGATGACATTCTCCTACACAACTACAGGAATTTTATATAAGGCTGTGTGCATCTGTATAAATGCATTTTAAGTTTCAGAAAGGGAAATTACCTTAAACCTTCTCTCACAAATGACTGAGTGGCAAAGCCAAAAAAATATTACTCTTTCTAAGAACAGATTACTTTTGTATTCCTTCTCAAAAAATGCCCATGAATTAAGGATTAAATTTGATTTAATTACTATAGTTTTGAGCAACAAGAGATCAGAGGCAGTCCAGCCATATTAACACAGAGAATCAAAAGAGACTCAGACAGAAGCCAGAAACATAGAACTACAATGTAATGAGAGACTGTCAAAACCCAAGGGGAGTGCAACCTGGAATCAACAGCCCTGACTGTACTCAAAATCTGAATTTCATTCAGAGGTTAGGATGATGCAGGTCAAAATGATGTGGAGTGACCCCATCAGCAGCTAACTGCATTAATACACCAGAGCTGAAAGAATGGCTAATTTGACTCTCTTTTCTGATAAATTATACATCTTCTATAATCAATCCAAACTGAAACTAATTTCCAGCAATTGCACTGCTCTGCCAGTAGACAGTGCCTTAATATAATTATGCATAGACAGGAAGAGATAATGACCTCTGATTCAAGTCTATTATTTTTACAGGAAATGAAGATACATCGCAGTATTATGTGAGCTATTGATTAAGATCAGTATGTTACATTAAACAAGTTGTTCTCCCATAAACCACTGCTGTTTTTTCCTCTTCCATCGAATCTTGCTGTTCTTTCCAATCACGAGGAGTTACCTGGTGAGGGGCAAACATAACTTTGGAGGAACTACTACTATTACATTGATACCGACCTACATTCAGAGCCAGGTATTTGCATCCCTTCCGCCTGCACAGCCTGTGGCAGAATAGGAGAGCATCTCGTAGATGATTTATCCAAAGATTCTGTCTATGTTTATTCAACAGTAGCTTATTAGAAGATACATGAAATTGTGTCCTCTGATAGTCATCGGCTTCCCTTCAAATCGCGGTGGTCCGGACCCGGAGCCGTGCCCTGACCGCGGCCGAGTGACCCCAGATGTCCAGACGGGAGCGGCGGGCGGGCTCTGCCCGCAGCTGGGGCGCCTCGGCCGGGCCCCATGGGGACCCCGCGGCGCGGCTCCCGTTACCCCACGGCAGGGTGAGCCCCGGCGCCGCCCGGCCGCCCAGATCTCCCCCGAGCCCAGCCGGAGCCCGCAACCCCCGCCCCGACGGCCCTCGGGGAGGTTTGTGGGTGGCAGCACCGCCCGGGGGGACACGCCGGTGCCACCTCCGCAGCATCCCCAGTGCCGCGGAGCCCCCGCTCCCCGTCCCTGCCCCAGCGCCGCTCGCCCCAGCGCCGGGGCTCTCCGCGGCCGGACGGGCCGGCGTCGCGCTCGGGGGAAACTTTGGCCCCGCCGACCTCCTCCCCCGGCCCCGCATCCGCGCCGGCCCCGCTCCGCGGAGCTGCGGGAGCCCGCGCACGGCGGCCCGGGGGGCGAGCGGGGGAGGAAGGACCGGCGCGGGGAGCAGCAGGGGCAGGGGAGCGGGGCGGCGCGGGGGCGGAGGGAGGGGTTTCTGCGGAGGTGTTGGTTTACCTTGGAGGTTCTGCACTCGGATGTCGCTGATGTGCCCGATGAGCTCCTCGCGCTGGAACCAGTCCCACTCCTGCCCGGCCATAGGGACGGGGGGCCGGGGCCAGGGGGGCGGCGGGAGCCGGCGGCACCGCCACCGCCGCCTTCACCGGCACCGACGGCGGGCGCGGAGCGCAGCGGGCGGGGGGACGGCCCCTCTCCGCGCCGGCTGCGCCCCGCCCCGCGTCCCTCCCTCCCTCCGCTCCCGCCCGCCGCCTCCCTCCCTCAGCCCGCCCGGCCGGGGGCGGCGGGCGCTGGCGCGGGGCGGGGCGGGCGGGGGTCCGGCCGTGCCCCCCGCCGCGGGTAGCGCCGGCGCCCGCCGCCCCTGCCTCCCCTCAGCGCCGGCGGCGGCCAGGCCCCGCACCGGCCCCGCGGTCTGCGGCAGGGCCCGCTCCGGCCGCCCCCTCGGGCGCAGGCGGGTCCGGCCCCGGCGCGGCGGGGACCCCGCGCCCGTCCCGCCGGAGCGGCCTCCCTGCACTCCCCATGAACACGCGTTTATTGCCGAGGCAGGGGGGCCGCGAGCAACGCCGAGCGTGTGCTCGCTTCCTCCTGCCGTGCCTGGGGACCGGAGAAGGGTCGTCCCTAGAGTAAGTGTCATGCACCACGGCGGTAATGGAAGAACAAAAGTATGAGCAGCAGAGGTGTTTTCCTCTTGGGGATGAAATCAGTGCCACTATACATTAAAAGCACTAATAGTTGCATACTCATTTAGCTTGCTGTTGGTAGTCTGTTCAGGCTCTCAAATTTCCTTTGAGGTGAATTGAATGTCTTCATGTACACCGTTTTTCATCCAGCTTGGACAGTAATTGTTACCAAGGCTCTTCGGTGTCACTGAGATCTGTTCTCTACAAACCTGATGAACAGAGTGAGCACTTCATTTCCATACGAGGCGTTTCATTGCAATATACCACTATTTGTACCTTCGTGCCAGTAAACAGCAAATTTTGACATAATCCAGTCAGACCAGTATAGCATCAAGAGTTAGACTAGCAAAACACACAAGCAAGATCTACAAAGTTAAATATAAACAAACTGGGATCTAGAAATTGTGGCTCTTTCAAGTCTGAAGTGTTTATGTGATCCCAAGCAAACACTCCACACAACCAGTTGTTTCACCCAGCTCAGGAATGCAATGCTCTTCCCACAGCCTGCTCTGGTGATTTTGCTATTACGACTCAAAATCAGATGGAGATGGTAAGAAGGCAAAGTCATCCCTGAAGCATCTAATAAGGATTTGTCACCACTATAACATGCAGCAGTCAGCTATCCCAAAATGCAGTCTCCAAGAGTCTGAGGCAGTCTTCAGCTGTTTATATATCAAGACTGGAAAGTTTTGCACAGGTGTAAGGACACATGAATGCCATGACAAGGAGTTTATAAACCTGAATGTAAGGAGTAGAAAAAACAGCTTGTGGGAAAAAAAAAAAAAAAGTGTCTGAACTCAGATTTGCACAAATCACAATGCCAGGCTTTGACTTCATTTTACACTGGGAGGACCTGTTTTTTTTCCAGGCATTATCCAAGTGGGCTGAATGCATCAGTACCACATTTAGAGGTGGAGCTGGAAACTGAGTGAGTGTGGCTGTGGGAAAAACAGGTGAATGACTTCACAGCATCAGTTGAAATACTGTCTGCCAGAAGTGGCTGGAGATCCCTCATCCATACTGCTGCTCAAAGCAGGATTATTCCCAGCCCTGGATGGGGAGAGCTGAGGCTTTGTCCCATTGTGTGTGAGCATCCTCCAGAAGCTGGGGTTTCATGAGCTCTCTAAATAGCCTTTCACATTCTGCACTGGCCTGCTTGTGAGACCTCTGAGTGGCCATTTGCTATGGTCAGCACACCAGCTGGAAAAAGGGAGGTGGTATGAGATGCAGGTGAATGAGAAGAAGCAAACACATCTGCAACCTTCAGCAGCAGAATCATAGGCTCACAGATCTGAAATTTTTTAGGATGGAAAAGACCTTTAAGATCATCAAGCTCAGCCAACAAACAAACACTGTCAAGGCCACCACCAGACATGTCCCTAAGTGGCACATCTGCAAGTCTGTTAAATACCTCCAGGGATGGTGATTCCACCACTTCCCTGGGCAGCCTTTTCCAATGCTTGAAAACTCTTTCAGTGAAGAAATTTTTCCTAATATCCAATCTAAACCTCCCCTGGTACAACTTGGCAGTATTTCCTCTTGTCCTATCACCTGTTACTTGTGAGAAGAGAACAACCCTCACCTGGCCACAATGTCCTTTCAAGTGGTTGTAGAGAGCAATAAGGTCCTTCCTGAGCCTCCTTTTCTCTAGGCTAACCCTCCTAGCTCCCTCAGCAGCTCCTCACAAGACTTGTACTTCAGACCTGTCACCATCTTCTTTGCCCTTCTCTGGATGTTCTCCAGCTCCTCAATCACCTCAATGTCTTTCTTGCAGGGAAGGTCCCCAAACTGAGCAGGATTCAAGGTGCAGCTGCACCAGTGCCAAGTATAGCAGGATGGTCACTGCCCTGGTCCTGCTGGCCACACTCTTTCTGCTGTAACTCCTCACTGCCAGCCCCACCTGACCTGTGATGTTACAGCTGTCATTCATTGTTCTTGCAGATTTCCCTAGAGCTGATTACTGCCTTCACCCTCCTCCTTGTCCTCATGCAAGACCTGCCTAGCTTCACTCTCATGGTGGTTTAGGGTGCAGCCTATGCCACTGACATCTCCAGGTCTTCCAGGTAGCTGCACTTGACCTGCACAGTCTGGGTCTCAGAGTCAGGCTGGGTTTAAGATGTAAATGATTAACATTGTGGGAACAGGGAAGTTAAAACTTCCGCTTAGAAAGAGGAGAAGGGCATTAAACCATTCTTACCTAGGAAAACACCTGCTCTGTGCTGCCCTGTCCTCTGCAGGCACAATAGCAGAGGCTGGTGCGGTCCAGCAGTGGCTCAGGCTGGGGCTGCCAGCTCTTCCTGTGCCGAGGGAGGCAAAACCATCAGCACAGCAGCCTGCCCTTCTCTTGCCAGCAAGTCAGGCAGAACTTCAGCCTGGGGTTCAGCCCATCCGCCAGGTCTGATCACACCAGCTTCTAGCCCAGCACATCAATATAAGCTGCATCAACCTCATACATTAATACCTTGGCCCATGAGGTGCTGTGAATGAAACCCTGATCCAGTTTTACTTAGCCGGCATGCAGCTGTGTGTGGGGAAGGCAGCAGCCATGTCACCTGCATTTGTCCATCTAAGACTTTCAGCTGGCTCTTCAGCACCTTCCCCCAAACAGCTTTGTGGTTAGCAGAAGCCCTCATATGTAGAACCTCCTCTGAGATAATTGTAAAAAACACTACAATGTATGTAGAACCAAGTGCTCTAAAATGGAAAGGTAAGCCTCTAACGTCATAAGGACATTTAAAAATTGTGAGATCCAACAGAGCATCCTGTATAAACATTTTTCTAAGTTTTCATCTTCTTCCCTGCAACCTGGGGTCTGTGATTCAGCTCACTAAGAAAGTATGAAATCTGGATTCTCATATAAAGCTAGAACACTGAATGTTATGTTACTTGTTGTAAACTCTGTAAAGGCTTGTGGAAATTATCTGTGAAAATACTATATGCCTTCTAAGAAGTAACTGATTGTATGCAGTGAGGAGTAAAGAACTTCTCTTTAACAAAAAGTGATTTCATATTTTATTAACAAAGTCCACTTGCCTTTTGATGTTTAAGGACTATTCTATAACTGAAAAAGCAGGTTAGATTTAATTAAGTCCCTTGGCTCAGACTTGTTACTTAGGGCAACGCTGTAAACACTTGGCAAAGACTCTGAACTTTAATAGCAGGTTTATTAAAGAAAGAGTTTGGTCACGTATGAGAAAGCAGGGAGTCTGATAGGAAGTTCATGGGGAACATACCACTGTTCTGCATAGCCTTTATCTTTTTTTTTAGTGTATGCAGAATAAAGATGTTAAAAAGCTTTTCGTTTCCCATCCTTTGCCTATCTTACCTGTGAGTTAATGAATTGAATTCTCTGTTTGAGAAGAAAATTTACACTTGAAGGTTGTGTAATAGTAGGAACAAAGCCATCAAATTCTACAACTCAGCTTTGTGCCTGTCCGTATGGAGGGTACCTTGTAGTTCCTGCTAAAATCGCAAGGGAAAGTATCTGACACAAAGGAAGCTATTTCTGAAATTAAGGAAGATATTTATGCCATTGTAGCTAATTTACTTTGCCTTTATAAACAGAGTTCTCCATATGAACAGTCATTCTAGGAATGGATTTTTTTTTTGGTTTTGTTTAAAATAGTTCCAGACCAGTGGTGACCGGAAAAAGGGGTTGTCTATCTTGCAATAGGTGAAAACATCGTGCATTTCAACCCAAACCTCAGAGGAGTGTAACTTCCTACCCAGCCATGCCTCAGCCATCCATGGCTGCTCCGACCCAAGAGCTACAAAAACAACTTTCCACTGATCCTTTCTAGACCTCCCTCTGCCTACATTCCCAAAACATCCTTGTTGAATATCCCAGGTCTGCAAGGTGTTTCTCTGCCCACAACAAATAGTGTTTTCGGAAAGGTGGTGGGCATTTGGGTCCTGCCCCTGAACTACTGGCATAGTCCTTGAGTCTTTGCATGTGCTTCTGGCTGGTTAAAGGGGCTGCAGAGAATGTGAGGATCTCACTCAATTTTTAATCCTTTTTCTGAAGTCTTACAGGACGAGGACTGAAAATGTATGCTATCTTACCCTGTACCTGAATGAGAAGGAAGGAGGAAAGTTAAAGTCTGTAACACACAAAAGTAATCCACATCCTTATTTAACTCTCAGACACATTACAACCCAGCTTGAGTGGTCACTCCATTTCAAGGCAATAATCATGCCACTGGAGGTCTCATCAACATTTTATTTTCCTTGCTTAGCCCGTATCTGAAATACTGAGGAGGGCCATCCAGGAGAAAAGACTCATTAGCTCTCCCAGATGAATAGGTAAGTGAAGATTTCATTTCTATTACCCTGTCTGACAGCAGCCACCCCTTAGTCTGGCTCCTCTGCCCACACACATGTAAACAATGGGAGGGGTACCATGTAAAACAGACTTTCAAAGCAAAACACCAAAAAAGTCAGGAGAGAAAAAGACAGTCCAATCCCAGCAAGTAAACAGGAGACACTGAGAAAAATGTATTGTAATAAGAGGATTAAGCAACTGGAGGAAGTAAGGTCATGAGCAAAAAAAATTAAGTAAGCTTTGAAATATAAGTGCTTTATCATTTCTTTAAAGGCAAGGGAACGTACACTAAAATGTGTGTTCTACTTTTCCACCCAAAGTGTGATAACTAGCAATGATTTAATTTATAAAATGTATATAATCAATAAAATGAATACCAGCTTAGAAATAGGAGTGTTGTGCCCCACTAGACCCATCTTCTTCTTAGTCCCCTTCAGATGGTAAGAGAGGAAGAGGGGTGATGACTCTTGGCCCTTCCTCAGTGTACCACTGAGCATATTTAGAACTCTGGATATTGACCAGCCTCCCTCTGCTCTGCTGTGTCTCCTCCTCCCTTGACTCCCAGAAATCCACCACATAAGCCACACTGATGAACCACATTTATTCACAACAACTGTTGCCACATAATGGCAATAAATAGACTATGGAACTTGCTGGAAGGTCTTTATGTGCTGAGTATAACTTTCATCACACAGTCCATGAATAAGGCCAGGAGTTACAGTGGCTTCTAACTTGGAAGGTGAATTTGTTTTATGTGCTTGCTACCAGGGTAAAGTTTGTTTGGACCAGCTTAGTAACAAAATGCACTTGGGTATTTTCAAGTCTGGGTCTTTTGGGATGACGGGGTAGCATCACAGGGACAGCTTTCACGTGCTAGAGGTGTAGAGGTGAGGTCCTTCTGATTCTTCATCAGGGCAGCTGGTGTGGTGGGGGCAGGGTTGCTTGGGTCACTCTAAGTCCTCCCTCTGTTGGTTTTTCATTCTCTTTGGTAAGTGTGGTTTATTTTAAGGTGTGATTTAGTGAGAACATGTGTGCTTTATTTGACAGAGGTGGTGGGAAAGGCTGTTCTCTGGTCCTCAGACTGGTTTTCTTACATTCAGTTTGGTTTTCTGTAATTTTTTCATGCAGATGAAAATTGGAAGAAAAGGAGAGTAGTTATGTAAAACTCATTTGAATGTTACATACTTGTGGAGCTGATTTCTTTCTGTTGCCATGAGCCTTTCATTCAAAATCTCCCCCCATACTAGGGCAAAACCCTTCCTTGATTCAGAGAGGACTTGACACAGAAAAAGTTCCATCTAGTTTTTGGAAACTTGTTTGTTATTTTTTCCCTTTATTCTGCTTCTATTTTCCTTCTGTTTCTGATGGATGCGGGATGCAGTTGTCTCATCCATGTGACAGTATTGTGTAATTCTGCCCCTTTGAGCCTGACTTGCTCTCATTCGTCTGTGACCAGCTGAATTCAGGACCTTCAGATTCCCGTCTGTGTGCTCCAGCACGCTATGAAGATTTGTTGCCCCAGTAGATACTGAACAAAGGTTGCAATGTTTACCAGCAAAGGGATCATTTTTCCAGCTCTGGATGTTGTATAGCACCCTAAAGGCCAGGAAAAAGACCCAAGAAGCAAAGCTTTCACCTTTAAAGCATCTGAGCATCTCCAAAAAGTTTCCATCTCTTCAGAACCTGCTCCCATAACATGAGTTTCACGGTTTCATTCTGTCTGATCTCCCTGCAAAGGTAGAGATGCCAGCCTGGTTCCAGCAGCGCCTTAAACAGTAACCCAGGAAACAGAGGGGGCAATGCTGAGTCAGGGCTTACTGCATGGAAGGAGAGAGGGACAACAAGCAGTGGCCTGGTGTGTGGATATCTCTGTGGGTGATGATGATGGCAGTAGGGTCCCATGGAGCTGTGTAAGCTGGTGAAGTTGTGCAGGAAGAAGCAATCCACCTGAACACTGCTCAGGGGTGGCCATCTCTGCACAATGTTCAGCTTCAAGTCACCCTGGCTCGCCTGGTTGCCTTCTTCTGCATGAATTATCTTGGCTAGAGAAACTTGTGGTACATTCGTTGTATATCCCAGAGATACAAGTCAAGGCCTCTGCAATAGTACTCACTGGCAAAGACTATTTCTGGACATAACTACAAATATTTAATACAGTGTAAATTATAAATCAGCCTTCTCTGACACCAACCAGAAGCAAATGCTTTAAATGAAAATGGAGATTGCCTGGTCTGTTTTTTACCCCATGAATATTAGGATTGGAAGAAGGGCAGCAGGTAATTATTAGTGTTCAAGCACTGCAGTTGCAGTTGCTATATAAACAATGCTAACATCACTGACTTTTATACACAGCTTTCCATCTGCAGATTTCAAATCTCTTGTATATTACAATTTTCTATAATTTCCTGGCATAAGCTGTCTGAAACAAAATCTACAAGCCCTGCAATAATATTTGATATTACAGAAAACAACCGGTATATTTTTGCAATAAAATGTTTGTGGAGGAATGAATTATGTGTGATCTATTCTGCGTACTTCACCATAGTAACAAAATGAATTGGTTTCTTAGAAGCCAGCAAGCAAGAAGGCTTCTTTTGAACTGCCTGACCTCTTTCCCAGCACTGGAGATGTCAAATATTCTTCAAATACAACATTCAGCTAAACTGCCTATCAATGCAGCACCCTTCCAAAGCAATTCAACCTCTTCCTATTTGTTTGTTTCTGTTTGAAGAAGGGGTTTCAATTTTACATCCAATGTCAAGTCAGTTTGATTGTGAGAGATGTGAGAAGAGATTCCTTCCCTGACCTTCCCAAACAATATTAGCTTTGAAAGTAACAGAAATATATAAATGCTCCAAATGTAGGGGCTGTACCTTGTAGCTGATAAATAAACTGATGGTTTTTTGAGGTAAGAAATGGATGACTCTGATGCATAACCAGCCAGACAGAGGCTTTTGCAGTATGAGATGCACTCACTAATGTTTCCAGGCTCTTTCAGAGCAGGCATTTTCAAACCTTACTTATATTTCACTTAATATTTAATGTCACAGTTCTGCCAGAAGCCTCTGAAAATAGGGAGAATTAAAAGCCATCAGTCATTCCTTAGCAGAAGGAAGTTGATGATTTAGAAAGTTTCTCTTTATCATGTTTCCAAGCGTGACCTTGAGGAGTGCTAGGAATGTCAGACGTCCTTGTGGTGCCTGTAGAGGCAGTTTAGAAGTCATGTTTGGTGGTATTTCACCTGAGCACGGTTAACTGCAAGCATCTGTCAGGCTTTGTCAACCTCTAACCAATATGTCCTTTAAGACTAATCACCTTAGAAGTCGTGTTAGAGAACACACAGTGGAGCCTTTCCTTAAGTAGGTTTTGATGTCCTTGCTTTGCTGTGGTCAGCAGGGTCCTCAGTGTTGGTTTGGAGATCAGCACCCCGGTCAGGAAGTGTTTCTAGTGAGAGGTGGCTGGCTGCTTCCTTCTGATCTGTTCTTGTCCTCTTTTCTGAATGCATTTTCCAAATTAAGCTCTGGATTTCAAACCCATCCTTTAAACAGAAAAATCTGGAATCTGGAGAGAAGACAAACAGCAGTATCTTGTGGGTATGGGGTACCAAAAAGAACTTTCTATGCTCAGTTTGTAGGTGTTGGTGTGTGCATGACCATGGAAATGCAGGCTGAAGTGGTAGCTTGCCAGTGGTTCAGTATAGGGATTTCATTACTGTTGCCTTTCTCCATGTCCAACCTCCCTCTGCATCACCCAGTCCCTCCTGTATCACAGAGATGGGTTGAGGGGATAAAAAATGGATGGATTTGTATGTATTTATGCATTGTTTTCCCTGTTCTAATAACTGCTTTGCAAAAATGAACAACAGTTAAGGAGGAAGGCGAAAGTATGAGGCATCCTCACTTGGCAGATATTCTTAAGTCAGCTTTGATGGAAATGTTTGTACTTTGCTTCTGAGAGGCTCAGGAATACATCTATTTATATTGTAACTCCCTTGACTTGAACTGGAAGATGATCATAGATACCACAGTACAAAATTCAACTGGTGTAATTTGAGAAGAAATTTTGGAGATTGAAAATACCCTTTGATTTTCCCCTTAGAAGAGCCCAGAAAAGGCATTTGGTGCAATCTCCCACCTCTCAAAACCAACACAGTTGCAAGTGATGCATTTGAATGGAAGTCCCAACAGCAATATTTGTCTCCAGTACTGCAGAACAGTTGAGATAAAAATCTGACAAATTTCCCAATTTTGTGAGGTTCTAGTAAGGCTGCCAAAATGTGCAAAACTTGAAAAATCAAGGATTTTCTTTCTTGTGTTTTTATACAAGTCAATGGCTCATCCCATTTGACCCAAGAGAACTTTTATGGGAGCATTTTGAGATTCCAGGATGAGGTAGAAGTGTGACCACATGTAGTGGTGCTGGAGAGCTCTGCCTTTTGTATTCAGTGATTTTTACCAGCACTTACAAATCTTGTTGCATTTTATTGCACAATTGATTTTAAAATATGTATATGTCCAGGTGCTCTTTCCTGTGATCATTGGTGAGAAACATCCCTGAAGTGTTTCACGAAGAGGCGAAGTGTTCAGGGCTCTTCACACACAGAGTTAATTTTCTTCTTAAGAAGAAAACACCAGGTCTTAAGGGGTTTTAAATGCACGGGTGACAAGAAAGACAAAAACCAATGGCCAGAAGCCGAAGCCAAGATGAATCCAAATGAGGAGATTTTAATAGTGAGTCAGTCATCCAGAGAAATGACGATTTGCCAACTCTTAATGTCTTCAGAGAGAGAGCGTGCCTTTCTAGAAGATGTGCCATACTAACAGTACAGTTTATTCAAAAGTGGGTTAATTGTGTGAAGTATAATGACTTGTAAAATAAAAGCTGTATCAGAGGATCTGCCTAATGGTCCTTTGCCTTTAGTTTTGTGAGGTTTATCTTAAAAGGGTGTTGCTTTTCTTTTAGTTTTTCCAGCTCTTGCACAGAGTAGGTCAAAGAATTTTAATTCCATTCCTTACAGATTTCTACCTGGAAAATGAAGCCATTGAGCAAAGCATAAGTCATAACAGCAACTGTGAAGTGATAACAGTTTGCAGTTAGTGCTCAGCCAGTGGGAACTAATTCACTCCTTCACAAAGCTACAAAGCTGCTGTCAGACGGCATTTTTTTTGTCGCTATCAAACAGATTGTGATTAGATCCACTGACAAAGGTGAATGGTTTAATGGTCATAATTTAATCCTCTTTATCAATTCAGCAGGACAGTCTCTAAATCACACAGTCCATTTTTTGCGAGGTTATCCTGAATTTATAGTCAAAACCATTGCCACAACATTTGGAAATGCATATTGCTAGATGGTTGTTATAGTGCAGTTCATACCTGTGTGTGTACCTAACCTGAACGGCCTCTCTGCCAAAGGTGTGTGTAAAATTATCTGTGTATGTACCTGGACATACACATGAATGGAATTAATAAATATGGGAGTGAACAGAAGAGTGCTGGTGGTGGAACATGAGCACGTGCATGTCTGGTTTGTTCAGTACTGTTTCTGTGAGTCATACACATCTGTGCACAAGACGCTACTGCCTCCTGCTCCTCTTATGTATCTTCATGAAGACTCATAACATTGACATGGTATCTGCAAGAGAGGCTCAGGGAGTCAGTGGGTGCCCTGTTACCAGGTGATACTTGTCAAGACCTTGTCTTCCCCATTCAGGTGTGTTCTGAGAGTTAAAACACAAATAGTGACACACATACAGAATGTTATCAGGATCATTCACTCAATTCAGAGCACCTGAATTTGAGAAGTCTGGATATTAGTTTGGCTTTGGCTGTGTCTTAGGGCATACATGATCATATATAAGTCACTTAATTTCTCTGAATTTATCTTATTTATAGGACTGGATGCTCTTGGTTTACTATGCCCTACTTCTCCCAGCTCTTGTGAACTGCTACATTCGTGTGTCTTCATGTGGAGGCAGTTTCAGGAAAGCTATGTGGTTTCATTATTGCCTGTACAAACAGAAAGCAGTGCCTGTATTTTGGCTGGTAAAAGTGAAGCAACAGTGATCAGAGTTTTTATCTGTGCATGTCTTAAGGTAGGCTATAGGATATATCCATGTTCAGTTCTTTTTTATGTCTTCTTTTTGAGCATCTCAGTTGGTACTGCATGTGCTAAACCCCTCTATGCTCACCAGGAATGGTTCCAAAGTTCTTAACCTAAGGCTGTCAGTGCAGGGAAATGGTGTAATCTCCCCAGATTATGGAAGGGGTTACAAACCATGTACCAGAAATTCTCAGATTTTTGCTCTTGCAAAAGATATTTGCTTAAAAGTCCCTTTGCCTGCCAGGAAGAAAATTTGGGGGAGAGATGAAGTATGTTTTTGCTCCAGCATAGTGGAAGCAACCTAAGAAAATATGCTCCAGTTATATCCTAGAGGTGAAAGGGCCAATAAAACAAACAAATAAAGTAGTGCTTATTGCTTTGAGAAATCTCATCATTTCTGAGCTGATTTCAATGATTTTTCAACAGGTGCAGCCACAGGGATGCTCTGCCTTTCCTAAACAGATGATACATCAGTTTAAAATCAGTTCCCAGCTGATAGGGAAAGGATTGCAATCTGCTTAATAGTGCCATTGCTGCAGACAAGTAGACGTCATTTCTGAAGGAAAAATATTGGGAACACAGCTATTTCCTGAGACCAAAGGAGACAGACAGGCCTGCAGCCATTGGTTATATCTGGGAGCACCATGTCGTGTGTGCAGACTTCACCCCACAACGGTGGCCTTGAGTGCACAACCACAGCCAGTGTCAGCTCTCACCTCATGCATTTTATGTGCTGTAGAAGCCACGGCTTTATCCCCGCCCTGGTTCTCAACTTCTGCCAGCGCAGCTTTCTCGGGAAGCTGGAGCAGCCGCACACAATGCACAATGTAACACCTCTCTCCCTGTTTCTTCCTACAGACCAGCCATTGAGCACTGGTCAGGAGCCATTTGCACCCAGTTCAAACAATGTAAATTCTATGAGAACTCATTGTTTTTATAAAGATCGCATGCAATCTGTTGCCAAGCAGCCTACGCAAATATTTAAAGCCTGCCTCTTTCTTCACACAGTTTAAAAACAAAACAAAACAAAAATAACAAGAGCTTTTACTTTGTAAAGGCTGAGGCAGAATTAACCTCTTCCTGCACAAGTACCAGACACTGAGATGATGGAATTATTGACATGTGCATGTGTTCCAAGGGAATTATGCTGGAGAGGACTTGATTTGGAGGCTGGCTGTGTATTTATATATGTATTGTTATATATTTTGACAGTACAAGATAGGTCTTTCCAAGTCCCTCTTTTCTTGAGAGGTAACATTTTTCTGGCTAACCCTAATGTAACTACCTGATTTCTAAGGATCACCTCCTCACCCCAATTATCTCCAGGGTCCAGGCCCACCTAGGAAGAATAGCCACATTTGATCATGATTTTCTCTCTCTCCATTCCTGCTGTCGTTCATATCTGAACACATGCTCAGCTGCATTGCTGAAATCGTCAGACAGGAACAATGTCCATTCTGTCAAAATGTTATAGGAGTGCCAGCTCTAGATTTCTGTGCAGAAACTTGGAAGTAGACACACATTTAAAAATACTCACTGTTTTTACTCCTATCACACTTCAGGCTCACCAATATGAGTTATCAGGCTAGGTTTTTCTGTCTCTGGGAACAGTGTCCAGGCACGGAGCTGTCTAGTCAGGCAAGAATTATCATCAGTATCACAGTGGATAGACTTCATGAAAAAACAGACCAAGTACAAATATAAGCAATGGCTCAAATCCCAGCGGCACTTTTCCATAGGAATAGGCTTTCATACAGTATGTACCTTTGTGTGCAACTGGAATAGTCTAAAGGAGTCATTTCCCAGCCAAATGAAGCCTTTATCAGTGACTCCAGGGCCTGATTGCCAAGGAGACATCTATGATCTGTGAAGAGTCAGGATTATGAAGGTAATTAACATGCCCCTAAGATCTGCCTCAGAAGTTTGCCATTCATTCATGCCACACATACCTATCCCATAAGAAAAAGACTGTTTTCAGGACATTTTCTGACCACCTCTTTCTTGCATTTGATTTCTAAGGTTCACTTTATTATTCTGCTTTTTGAAACCAAAGTTTCATGTTCAGAGCAGAATCACATAAATGTGATCTGAGCTCCCTGAGGCTGTAAAATTTCATGATACATGTTATATAAGTTCTAAATCAATTCCTCCAAACTGATTTCAGAATTGCCTGAAACACCATTTAGTATGGCCTGACCTATTTTTGCTAGACAAACTTTAAAACTGGTTGGAAAGTATCCCCATTTTAGCAATGACCTTGTTATTTATAACCAGGTCTTGATCCTATAATATCTATTAATTATAATAATTTTCCTCAAAATGTCATTTATCCACACGTTCATGAGGACATAAAATCCTGCAACTCGCCTAACTAAGATCTGAAAGACCTTATTGTGGTTTCTTATCGTGGCTATAAAAATGCAAATACCTATAGCTAATGTGCCCCGATGGGGTTATCGGGGTGGTAACATCAATTATATGCATAACTGTTTTCTGCATCAAGACATTAATGTGTAAAAGCACAAACAATTTTCAAGACTTATCTTACTTTTAAATGTATTTACTGACTGTGATTGACTATATTTCCTTCTGTGAGAACCATACACCAGTAGACAAGTTTTCCTTTCATTGCCAGTTTGCTTCACCTGTGGTTCTCATGCATTGCCAATGAGATCTGCAGTACCCACAAATGAAAAGGATAATTTAAACTCACAAGAAGCAACTGAAAGTAACCAAGAAAGAGATATTTAGAATAATTTGGGTTGGAAGTGACCTCTAAAGGTCGTCTAGTCCAAACTCTCTGCAATGAGCAGGGACAGCTTCAACTAGATCAGGTTGCTCAGAGTCTAGTTCCAGTTGGGCCTTGAATGTTTCCAGAAACAGGGCACCCACCCACCTCTCTGGACAACCTGTGCCAGTGTTTCACCACGCTCATTTCTTCCTTATAACTAGTCTAAACCTACCTTCTTTTCTTTTGAAACCATTACTCCCCGTCCTATTGCAACAGGCCCTACTGAAAAGTTTGTGCCTCACCATAAAGGTCCTTCTTGGCCTTAAAACTTGCAACTCCTTAGGCAACGGCTTGCGCTGCAGGCGGGGGATTGAAGATGAATGCCTGTGTGTCTGGTGGCTCATGTGCCGTCTGACCGTCACGGGCAACATGAACCGCAGCGAAGCAGCACATTTGAGTGCCGATGGCTGATACAGAAAATCTCCTTTAATGCCCTGCGTGGCTCGGGGCTCGGCGGGGCCAGCCCCCGCTGCCGCCCGCGGTGCGCGCACGGCGGGCAGCGCCGAGCCCTGGGCACCGCTGCCCTCTCCTGGCGCCTGCCCGCATCTCGGGATGAGCCGGGGGCCCCTGCGCGCTCTGGGATGGGTGGGAGTGTGACAGCCGCGCCGCAGGGCCGCACGGGGCAGAATAGAATTAGGTTTCCTGGATATAACCCAATTTACAGGTAACTATACGGGGTTGTGGAAGACTGTGGCAATAAAGATGGTTTTAGTGCTTCTCTGCTTTAGGGGACCAGTCCCACCCATGCTCCCCTCCCTGCCTTGCACTCCCCGGCGGGACAAGCCAGGGTGCCTGCAGCCTGCTGTCCTGCACCGAGGAAGGCAGTAAATGGGAGAGCTTTTCATTAGTTAGAGCCCCTAATTTAGGAATTGTGTAAAGCTTTTTCCCATTCCTGTAGTTAACCTGAAACCTCTAACACATGCACTGCCAGTCTCAGTGGAAAACAAATCATATGTTGAGTGTTGCAATGCTCCACAGAGACATCGGGGAGAATTTGTCAGCCCTGGACCCTAGAGATACACAGGGCCTTTTTATTATTTCAACTTCGAGCAGTCATTTGTGACTGAGTCCAGAGAGCATAAAACTGCCTCGTTTTCCAGGCGCTTTGCATAGGCACCTTTGCCTGTATGAGATGCAGGGAACTCAGAGAAGGGCGCTGCAGATCAGTCTCCTCTGCTCATCCTCTGAAGTGCAGGACTTCAATTTTTTCCACATCTTTTTTACCCTTTTCTCATCCATCTCCATTCCTGGCGAACTTCTAAGGGTACAAGAATGTTGCACACCTGCAAAACATTCATTGACTTTCTCTCCAGCCAAACTCATGTTCAAGGTTCCTCCCCCGGCTGGGGCAACTTTCCCTTGCAATACAGGGAATAAAACAAAGACAGAGGGGAAAGTCCTTCAAACCTTTTTCGGGCCAGGGGTGGAACCACAGCAGCAGGAGCAGCCTGAGCATTTGAGAAAGATCAGAGGAGGAAAGGGAGAAAAATTCCAAAAGTGGTACATGGCTCTTGCATGCACCTCACAGCCTTAACCTGCTGAGTGGTAAAAGAAATGTTCTCCACTCCCTCTGTTTTTATTTTCCTTCTCAGCATAGCTGGAGGAGGAAAAGAAAAATAACTGTCTTAGATATTATTCCAGTACTTTAATTTCTGTTTCAAAGAATCCAATTTATTAGCAGCAGTACCTGGGATTATACTCACCAAACAAATTCTCAAAGGAAGCCTCACCATCTAGGTGTATTTTTCATTATACAATAAACTCTGAACTCCACCAAAGGTGTTTTCTCGTAATGTTAAACTCAGTGCCTGACAATTATTGTCCAGCTCCATTTGGTGCCAGAAGTGCATTCAGTGGAGAAGTAATAAATCCTTTCATGCTGTTTAATAAAATGAGAAAATGTGTTACTCACACTTGGATGCTAGACTTTATTACACAAACACAGCTAAAAAAATAAATGGAGTATTTCCTGTTTAGAAGTGCCTACAAGTCACATGATGTTGATTTTCTCCAGGTGTTGCAACCCTAAATGAAATTTTCACTTAAGTTATTCTTAAAGAAGTGAGTTATTTCAAAATGCAATAATCAACATGTTGTTAAAGGTGCAAAAACCATTGTAAAAACCCCCAAAACATCCAATGTGCTGTAATGAAATTAGATGTGAAGCATTGCGGTTGCCAAATTATTCAAGACATTTGTGAGACACTTTGCCATCCACTTGAGTGCTTTTCTGAGTTTCTACTGAGAGAAAAAAAAAGCAAGGAAAAATCCTATGAGGTCTGAGAAATGCTTTCAGCTCCTCAGTTGGTTTTGTCTCTTTGTAGGGAGCTGGGGTTATTTTCTGCTCTGGTGGCCTGATCTTGGTTAGAGGTGCCACTGCCATTGTAAAATAGATGCCTGATATAAATAAATATCTTCATCAAGGTGAAAGCGCTATGTGAAAACTGCTCCTTAAGCAGGATTGTCTGTTCCTTCATTTTCACTTATTTAAATGAAAGAAAAAGTCAGCCACACTTTGTCTTTTAATAGATGAATCCTTCAGTTTTGGATGTGTTCCATACTGCTCATACTCGCACAACCCATGTGAACCTCATCCTGTGATGCTTTCAAGAACATGATGAATACCTGTCATGCATGCCTCATTTCTCCTCTCTCTTGCCTTCCATTTACAGGCTTGTGTGGGCGAGTCTCTCCCCTTTGGGGACGTGGTGGGGGGCATTTAGAGGTGCTCAATAGTCTGTATTGCTGTGGGAGATGTGGAGCAAGAAGCACTGAGCATTAGGATGGGTCTAACATCTTGCTGAATTTTCTCCCACAGCTTCTGAACAACCACCAGAGTGGAGACTCCTCTCAGAGTAGCTCTATGCACATGTAAATTCCCTGCACACCTGAGAAGGATGGACCTCGCCCCAAAACTTCAGAGACATCTAGACAAATTCTGAGCCCTAACCATCTGTTATTCCCATCCATGATAATTTTTTGATATACCATTATATGAACTTAGCGTTGTCTCTTTCATATTTAATAGCTGGAGTTGTATCTCTCTTCTGTTAATCTCTTGCTCAAATCTCTCCCAGTTTAAAATGGCTGAGCACACTTACGCCAGTGGGGTTAATTACTCCAGTTGGTGTTTCTTACAGAAAAAAGCAGATCTCTATCATTGGGTGGCTCATGCCTTTTCTGTAGACTAACACTAACCTCAATACCTCTAAGAGGTACTGACAGTGCACCTCTATAAATGTCAAAGAACAACAGCACCTCAGATATCATCCAAAAAGCTCTTGTACCTGAAAGAATGACTCAAAGAGCCACCATTTCATACACAGTGAAACAAACAGGTCAGAAGTGACTGCACAAACTTGCCAAATGATGCAAACTTTGTAACAGGCCCTCAGAGCACACGTTGTTTCCTTACCAGCTTGACCAGCTGATGACTCTGCAGTCACCAGAACAGGTGGGATCACCCTGTCCTCCCACCCTTCCATTTTCTGGGCCAGCACCTGCAGTCATATGAGCCAAGGAGCACACCTATCTGAAAATTATTGGGCTTTTTGGAGGATTGTTTTTTGTCTAGATCAGTTTGCTGATGCAGTTGGCCAAACAACTTAGCTGGTTGCTGTGGTGGGGCAGTATGGCAGGGAAAAAAGGTGGGACATACCTTTGTAACAACAGTGCAGTCATCAGATGGCTGGAAAGGCTTGTGAAACCATCTCATAGGGTTTTGCAAACCTAGTGTGGTTTGCATCTCCCTGAGGTCCTTTTCTCCCAGAGGCCCCAGTTCAACATTGCAGTTAAATGACTGAATTTCAAGCTCATGAGTAATTCCCAAGGCATTTCATATTTAATTTCAATTTAATTGTATTCTTAACTTAAATTTAATGATAAGCATAGATTTACTTGCATGTGCAGAGTTAGGTATGCGTTCATGTCCTTCTCAGGAGGAATATCACAGTTGCTTGTATGGAAAAAAGTAATTGATTTTTCCTAATGGGTGATTCCAGTTATGAATTTATTTGGCTCATTAGTTGAGAGCTGATTTATTCATTCTTTCTCTTTACTGACAGCAGCAAGTTTCCTTCCACCTGGGTGTAACTCCAGGACGCAGAACTTTCCACTTAACTCCCTCTGCCGATGTACTCAAACTCTTTCTTATCAGAGTTGGTCTTACAAGAGGGTTTTTGTTGCTTAAAAATTTCGAAACTCAGCAGGATCAAATGTAGGCTTTTAAATCTGCATTTGAGCTCCTCCATACACTTTGGGGGCTGTGAGCTTCCCACGTCATTTCCAGTGAGAGATAAAAAAGAAAACCTCTGAGTCTCTCCCTGTGACTGTGGGGACCAGAAGCACCAATTTGCTGCAGTCCTTTTTCCTGTCAGGCAGTGGGGTCATGGCACAATGCAGAGAACATCTCTGTAACCTTGTGAGGTCAGATGAGCACAAGTGACGCAGGGAACAATGATAATAATAGAAAAAGAAAGGTGAAAATAGTTGGGATTTAAAAGGGATTGCGAAGACACTCCTGGAATACTAAATATTGGTATTACACAATTAAGTGAAACCTTCTGCTGGTCTAAAATATATATTAAAAAAATCGGTCTGAGTTGAAATGTGATGCCATGCTGCTTACATTATATATGAATAGTAATTGGAAACAGGACATCTGCAGAAATTAACCATTAACTGTTGAGCACTAAAATCTCTAATTGAGTTTGTAAGCCCTTAATGGCACAGTTAACCTTAAACATAGCTTGGTGCATGCACTACCTGGTTAACACTGGTTAATAACTCTAACAGCTGATAATATTTCACACCCATGAGAGCACCAGATTAGCAAGAGACTTGCTGGAATGAGCTCAGCTCGCCGCTCTTTTGGACCACAGACATAACAGCTTAACCTTTCTGAGCTTAACCTTTCTGCTGTAACTGGTCTTTTTGGGTTTTCTTCCTTCCAGACCTGCGCGTGATGAGAGCACCCCTGCACGTGTGGCTTGGTGAACTGCACACACTGCTGTGTCCTTGGAGCACTTTGTGGCATAGCAGCAGACGGAAGCTGCATGGATAGTGATGGATAAATCCACCTCAGGTGGGCTGGAAGAAGCATCTATAACTTGAAGTGTCCTTGAGAGGGAGTGGCACTGTAAATTACACAAGAAGGGCAAATTCTACCCCAAAGTATCAATGGGAACTGGAGAGATCAAAGTTGTGAGGAACAGTCCACTACATGCTTGACTGGGGATTCATTCATAAATCTTAAGCCCACATCCTCTACCGTTAAACCCATTGCCCAGGAAACCCTAGGACTGTGCAGCCCAGGCAGACCAGCTTGGGAAGGACAATTTCAAAAGTGTGCGTGGTTTAAAGTGACTGGTGCAAGGGGCAGAGCTGACAAGCAGGTGGAAGAACTGTTGTTGAAAAAGCACATAATTCTTTGTTAGCAATGGAAAGTAAAACTTGACAAGTGGATTCAAGGGTCTAGCACTGTCGGCTTTAGGTGGCTTGTAAACAAAACTACTTTGTTACTGCCAACTTCCAACACATATCTAAGCAAATTAATTCTGTGGATATTTCAGAAGAAGTATGTGTATGGACATATATATATGTGTGTGTATATATATACTTTTTTTTTTAAGAAGCAAAACCCCTAAATGTGAATTGAATACATTTTTGAAGAGACTCACAAATCTCAGCTGCAGACTTGTGTAATGTGTGGCAAGAGCGTGTGCCACAGCTCCTCTGAGGCTGGCATTCATCTGGAGAAAACCAGGTGAGGTCTGCACCTTGGGTTGTCCTGAGGGCATCCCTGCAGAGCCCAGGCAGGACTGTCCAGCGCTGCCCTCACCCACTGTTGCTAGAACGAGGGGCAGCGATGAGAGGAGTGTATGCAGACCTGCCCGTCTGCAGCAGGGCGTGCTGGATTGCTGGCAGCAGGAGCATGTGCAGCTGAGAGGCCAGCCTGGCCCTGTCCTATCCTGTCCCATCCTGTCCTGTCCTGTCCCATCCTGTCCTCTCCTGTCCTTTGTGCCCCCCAGGCAGCGGAGCAGCCGCGGCACAGCCCGAGATCGCAGGTCTTCGCCTTTCGACGGCAACTGCTCTTTTATGGCTGTGACCTGCAGCATGTGACTGAAGCCAGGAAATGAAAATCACCTTCTTTTCTCAATTTACTCGCCTTAAAAAATCGTGCTTGTTCTTATGAACCCTTCTTTTATATAATTTTCATTAACAGTACTTAACATGACAATGACTTTGACAATAATTACCCATTTTTCTGGCAAAACTATTATGGCTTTTGTGGTACGTGAAAATTCACAATAAGGGGGTACAGATCAAACCTTTGAGCTAGCAGATGTCTCTGAAAACAATTTTTCCTGTGCACTTATGATGGAAATTCTCTAGCATTTTTTGTACTTAACAAGAAGTTTTGCTGACCAAGATAAATAAAACAAAAACCGTAGCTCCGTGCAACATGGGGTTTGGATTTAAAGTAAATCTTTCTCCCATGCAGAGATTTAGCCCCTCCGAGGCTGCTGTTTTGTCACCTTTTACATCCTTGTCTCCTAGGCACCCTCAGAGTTTACTGCAGCTGACATGGCTTCCTGTGGACTTTCGCCTACGCACTGCCTTTAGGTACCTGCAGGAGTTGATCACTTTGCAGCCATTACTCTTTTCCTATTTTCCCATGTGTTTTTACGGCAACTTGCGGTGATTTTCTAGACTAGCTGGGGTATCTGGGGCTTCTTTGTGCCTTTGTTAGATGTTTTGTTTTTCTTTCTTTTTCCCCAATGGCAGTTATTTTATTACATCCCAGCCTGTGTCTCCAGGCCTCACGCTCTGGGATTCTTGTTTGGTTTTCTCATGGAGCAGCCCTTTTCCCTTACCATTTCCCTGATGCCTTGTATTGCATTTTTATTACAGCAGAGGCTGTGTCTACAGGTCCTTCAGGCTATTTGTTCTGAGACTTTTATTGGATTCTCAATAAATATGTTTGCCATTGGGGGTCCTTAGCTGGTTTCCTTACCTATTTTTATTGAAGCTGTGATTCCAGACAAAATGTTAACCAGCTATTTCAACAGCAATCTGGTTTCTCTTCTGAGCCCTTGCACAGTTTCTTACATGTTTGCATTGGCTGAGCTACATCTCCTGCTTTTTTTTCCTTTTTTTTTTTTTTTGATGTTTCCCTCATGTTAGGACCTTTTGTTGATGCAGTCTGGGTGCTTTTCTGCAGCCGTCTCCATTTTACCTGGCAGCACAACTACACCTTTGTGGCAGGCAGCAGGTGGAATGAAAACAGTTCTCTGCAAAGCTGAGAAATCCTAGGCTTTGGGTAAACAAAGACAAGCAGGTCACATTCCTGCAAAAAGCTGCTCTTTGCTAAATTGACCTGATGGTTTTTACTTGGGTAATCCATGCTTCACTGAGGTACATCAGGGTGCATCGTCTTCATTAAGAGAGATGGATTTGGTGTCTTACAGGATGGTGAGTGTGTTGTCCTGGTGAGGTTTTCCTGTGAGGAAAGACTGACAAACCCTTTCAGGCATGTCACCAAAGTACTAAAGCTGGAGGCTCCCAGTCATCTCTGCCATGAGGATTTTAATCCAAATTTTCACAGAAATTCTGATCTGACATTTGGTTTTGTCCCATTTCCATGGTTATTTGTGGTATCAATACATAAAAGTTAGGGGGCAGTGGCATTCCCTGGAGAGACTGTGTGGAAAGGCTGATGTGGCAGCCTAGATACACAGAGCAGGACTGGCAACTTTTCCTCCCTAAAGGCAACAGCTGCAGCCCTGTCCTAGTCCTTTCAGGAATGGGGTTCGGGTACAACGGCCTGGCATTCACGTCTCAGAAACCACTGCCAGGGCTGGTGGGTTACCTTGCACCCCATCAGCGTGCTGAGCCCAGACAGCAAAACACTGATGGGTAATACTGGAGAGGGGGAAAAAAAAGCCTCTCTCAGCCTAAGCCTAAGCCTTCATCTTTTAAAGTAGTTTTTGTGCATTTCATTGGTTTTCTATTTTTAACTTGGGTGAAAAGGCCTATGTGATCAATGATTTTCTATTTTTAACTTGGGTGAAAAGGCCTGTGTGATCAACATATATGTGTGTGTTTGTGCATCTCTAACTGCTCTTCTCACAGTAACTTTTGAACTTATGGGCCAGTTTGAACCAGATTTGACCGAGGAGAAATCACAAAGATAGGATGCTCCTGCAATTTCTGTCTTAAATAAACAGCGGGGTAGAGGACAGAGTATCAGAGAATCCACACAGGAAAGAGCCATTCTAAATACTTTAACTGCAGGAAAAGTTTAGATCACAGTCCATGCTTTATTGGACATAAAAATCTACCAATCATTCAGGTTGTCTTTCCCAGATGAAGACCATATCCTGTGTGTAGTAAAAGGTAATTCTGATTGAGCTTTTTCTGGTGCTATGGACATTCATAAAGTCTTCTCTCACAAACACATGCTGCAGCTTTAGGCTGATGCAGCTTTTAAAAGAGAATCAACTACAAGATGCAAATTAATTTGAAACCAGGACCTGCTCCTTATGATACAGATAGACATAGATATTTGCTTAGAGCTAGTTATAAAGCTGTTCTGTGGCATTTATTTTATCAGTACTCTAGAAAATATCAATAGATATTTTCCATTTAATGTGACACACACATTAATTGCCTTGTTTTTGAGAGGGAGTATTTATATTTTGGGACCAGAGGATTTGTCTCAGAACAGTAAGACATTGATGGCAAAGAAATTAAGACAGTCCATATCAAACAAGTCCCCTGTCTGACCTTGGAAGACCATTTCTCCTTCAGCATGAGGCTGTTTTCCAGGCATAGAGAAAGGTGGAACTATCTAATGCTACACTATATTTTACCTCAGAAAAGGAAAACTGGGACACTGTGAGACTGATACCCTTGACTTTTCTGGAGTCTACAGGTGACCTGACTGAACCATTCCCAGGTCAGCAGTAAGACTGGAAAGACCCTGGGAGTAACATCCACCCAGACGAAGCTACTGGGACATTATTAGTAGGGAAGAAGCTCATTAGAAAAACCCATTTATTTGCCTGTTTTGGACATAAGAAGTAAAACTTGAACTGAACAACATAAATGAAAACAGAAGCTGTAAATTCTTAGTTTTTATCCACTGTTCTCAGATCAACAGGAAGAACTTTGTGATGCACTGTTGGAGGTGCAGTGGTTCTTCAACATTTTGCCAGAAACCCTGCTCCTGCAGAAGCCATGGGGATTGCCTTCTAATTCCTTCAAGAGAGTCCAAAACCAGGTTTGTCCAAAACCAGGTTTGTTTTGCCCATGGCTGGGGGAGATGCAGGCTGCAGTGTGGCACAGGGGGCAGGAGGATTTGGCATCCAGGTGCCGTACCAGGCATCTCCCTAGAGCATGAATGGCCTGTCTCCCTGGGGCAACATTGGCTCCAAAGGGATGTCGGGCTCAGGAAAAGCTCTCCCACCCCAAAAATTGGATTTCTTTTGAAGGACCCATCACACCAACTTGTCATTCTGAGGCCCTTGAACTGCCAGGTAACCCCCTGCAAGGCAGCCCATGGCTTCTCCTTGTCCCTCTGTAAGTGGGGACAGTGACACAATCCTTGAATGAGATCTTCTCTCAAGTATTCATGGTTATTTCCAGGAACATAAAGAGCTAGGCATGGGTCACTCCATGTCCTGCAAAAGAACTTTCTGGCCCAATTTGCAATGAGAAGTTAAGAGAAGCCTTAATCATGCCAAAGCCAAATTATTTGCTGCTGGAGTGGACTGTTCGTCCACATCCAGCTTCATTTGTCCAGCGTGTTGAGTAACAGCCTTGACTTGTACTAAAACATACTCAGATTTTGCCCTTTTTCCATGTGTCAAAAGGATGGGTGGGAGTTGAGGCTGGAGCTGGGAAGAGCCATGGACCTCAGCCTGGTGGTGACACTGGACTTCTTAGGCCAGCAAAAGCCTGAAACATCTAATGTGAGTACATGCAAAAGCTCAGCTTTCTTTGTGCCAGAATTTGGGGAAACCACAAAATGACAGCAGTTACTGATACGACTTTCTCTGGGAGCATGGAGCTTGTGGGACAGCCATTAATGACCCGAGTGTGAATGTGGGGCACTCAGTGTTTCAGCATGACGCTGGAGAGGTGATTGTAACTCACTGTTCCCAGAAAGAAACATCTCCTTAAAAAATCAGAACATATTCCTGCATTTCTTGGACTCTTTCATTGCAAACTCTGTTTCTTTTTTTATTTTCTTTTGTTGCAAACCTGCAATTGTCTGATAGAAAATGCACCACACATGGATGGTTGGTGTTCCATTCATGGGACTGAAATGCCTGAATGTTTTACAGCAACAATAAAAACCTGAGTACCATTATGACTGAATAAAATTTGGGACACAATAACAGTAGCAACTTTAATTCTTTCTTAAATGAAAGCAAGTAGCAGTATTATTAAGGGCACAACTCCAATTTATGAGTTATTTTGAGCAAAAAAAAAAGGCTCACTCTCTTAGCCAAAATAGTGGATGCTTGCTCACTCTTAGCAAAACTATAATCTTCTATTATTGTATCACTAAATGCATCATGAAGCAAAGCCCTCAAATCCAGGTTTTGACATCAGAGGCCAACATACTTACTTGAATTTGGGATTCTGAGGTGCATTTATAGTATTACTTTTTGCAGTGACCTTTCCCAGTGCATGGATAACCTGTTGGGATGGTCCATGGCCTGGCTGCAGTTGATGCCAACCAGCATCTTGTAGCTGGGCTGGAGGGAGGGCTGGTCACACCTGTCCCCAAAGGCACTGGGGTGCAGCCACCCCCTTTCAGATTGCTTCTAGCATTTGGGGGTTATTGTTTATCAGGAATTATTGTTGTCTGACTTTGGCCTAAAGTTATTCCCTATCAAAGATGCAGACTTTCATGTTGTATGAGTTGTGTAGCAGTACAGCTGGCCAGGAGGACTTGAGCTATGATGAATTTTTAAATTAGTTTCTAACTTCTTGAAGTGCTTGTCCCAAAAGCTTACCTTCTTTTCACTGTTGATTTGTTGCAAAAAGACACTTCAGATGGTATGAATTAGAATAGCTCTGGAGAGACTTAGGCTCAAAAACGATTGTCTCATGCCTTCGTGGCCTCCATGAAATCAACAGCAAACCTCAAATGTATTTTAGTGAGAGAAGGAGAAAGCCTAACACTTTCCTCACTGGGGAACAGGAAAGCAGTTCTCAAAGAACTCTAAGTTTTTCTTGCTGAAGTAAATTTGACATGAACTACTGAACAAGCAGAGTCCTATGACTAAAGGCATCCTGAAATGTGATAAGGGAAACAGAAGAGAACTTACTGCTTTTCAAAAGAGCACACTGGAACTACACAAGCAGAAAATGTATTACTTGATAATGGACACGCTTTTTGGCAGGAATATCTCATGAGTCTACAAGGTCATTTATGTTCTGCAATAGTTGCTTTATAATGAAGAGGGGGAAGAAAAGAGTAATTAGATCCCCACGCTTCAGGAACGCAACAGATCCCTCTTTACTGGCAGATTTCAGATTCTTTTATCCTCATGTGAGTGCCTAAAATCCTCACATTTCTTTTATATTAAGATTCTTCTCCTCATCCCTTCCACCTTTTTTTCTTACAGGGAAATGCACACAGAACTTTTATCTGCTTTTGTCTGAGCTAAGCAACTTGATTTCATTTTTTGTACTACTGACAGCTGTGCGTGACACTCCATGGTTTTGGAGTGCATGGAAAACGAGGACTCCATCCCACAGATTATCTGTGACACTCTCAAGAATTAAAGTAAACACTGTTTTGCTTTGCTATTTCAAACGAAGGAAGAAATAGCAGCTGGTTTTGGCTGGTTGAAACAGAAGAGGTTTTTCACAATGTAATGGAATTTAAACACAAATGTTTCAGGCTGTGGTATAAAAGGGGCAGAGGAAATGGAGTCTGCCACCTTCCCTTGGGAAGCATGCACAGCCTTGTCTGTGCATGCACACACACATGCCCCAAAGGAGCTTCCCATAGCAACAGTGCAAATTAGAGATATAAACTAGGAACTCAATTGCATCCAAGGTCAGCACACGGGGCCTTCAAGGAAGGTCCTATCAGACAAGTCCTCCAAGCAAAAATAATTAAAAAATCAGATCATGTATTATTCTGCAGGTCATAGTCCATTCCCAGCTGCTCTCATCTGGCAGCCTTTTACTGAGTGCATGCCCAACACTCTGGGATTACACCTCTCTGGAAGGGATCTGGGCTCCCAGGCGGGTGGCCCCAGTACACCGACCTCAGGGACTTCTCTGCTTGTGAAACTGCCTGGCTTTTCTCACTGTTGCCTGCCCAGCAGGCTCCTCATGGGTGAGATGTGACACAAATGGGTTTAAAACCAGAAGTGATCCTTTTTCTGCCAGCTGCTGGCACTCCTACCTGCACTCATCTGGGCAGGGAGAAAGCAGCACGGCATGCATGTCTGGCTGGGATTTTTGTTAGACTTTAGATATGCTTTAGGTGCCAGGAGGTAAGTTCTGGCTTTCTTCTCTCTCCAATATCAATAAATATGCACAGAAGCAGGAGCTCTCTGCGCTCTAACCCAACTAGTGTCCATTTTTATGGAACCCAAGTTTTCCTCAATATAGGCAAAGACATCCAGGGCAATGTGACATCCAGACAGCAATAACGTGAAACCTGTATTCATGGTAGCTACCTTGAGTTACCAGCTTGATCCAACACAGCCCTCCAGGATGTCAACTTCCATTTTCAGAGGCTGGGAAAAAGTGGCACCAAAGAAAACGCTTACATTTCTCCAGCTTATCACAAATTTTTTCCTCTTGACCCTGTTTTTGTCATAATAAATGAAACCATTTTTGCTGACCTGGAGGAATCGCCCAGCAATGCACACATTGGCTGTTCCTTTCCTGCATGACCTATCTGCCAGCTCACAGGGTCATGCACTCTGCCATGTGAGGTGACTGTGGGACAGCACTACCAACACACCACTAAATATTGTTCCACTGTGTCTGGTTCTTTCTAGTTGCTGCATTTGGCTCTTCCTACAGCAAAACCAAGGTGATTGACTAGTGGTTAAAATGCGTAAAAATAACTCAGACAAGGCGTGGTTTTTATCAAGGACAAATACAGACCATTTGTCACTGTCTGAAAGGGCACTGCATACAAGAACAGGAATAGCTCTTTTCAAAATTTGGCCCCAGGAAGACAGCTGTGGCCAAGGTTGCTCATTCTGGGGTGAAACCTCGTGTTTTGAGACTGCTCTGAAGTGAAAGAAGATACCCAGATTCCCCAGCTGCCCTTCCAGCACAGCAGGCAGGCACTAGCAGTGGTTAACTACTTTCATATAGAAATTTACCTTACTCTCCATCAAACCTTTCCCTCTAGCTTTCCTGAAGCTTTGCCTGGTGCCCTCTGGAGAGGACTGTGCTGCTGGAAGGCAGCTGTGCTGCCCAGCACTGTCAGAGGTGGCTGGAGACAGTCCAGGAGGCAGAGACACAGCCTGTGGGTGCTCTGTGGCAATGGGCATGACCAGAAGCCAATTTTGGTTGGTTTCTGCCTTCAGTATAACACTATCAAGGTGGTTTTGGAGGGGAAATGGGTGTAACTGCTGCTTATAAGAATCCCTGGCTATGGGTTAGTTCTGCCAAACGTCTGATGAAGATCTGACCACTCACAGGTTCCCTGCCAGCGTGCCTGCACAAGGGGCTGGGGCCAGCTGCTGGGCAGCCTCTGGCTCCTCTGCAGGGGATTGGGCATTCCCCTGTGCCAGGAGCATTTTTTTCCCCACCAGCTGCTGTAAGAGATCTGGAGAGCCAAGCACAGCAAGAGAGAGAAGATCAGTTTGGAATTTCTTACCATAAGGAATGTGAGTCTTGACTGGAAATGTTATTAAAGAGTATGTCTAGATGTGATTATTAGCAGAAGGCATTTGGCTTTTCTGCTCAGCACCAAGGAAACAAGCTGAGGTGTGGGCAGCAGATCCCTGGCATGGCTGTGCCCCTCCGGGCTGATGGCTGTGCCCAGACTGGGTCTTCACTGCCTGAGATGCTGCCTTGCTGCCTCCTCTGCCCTTTGGAAACCCGGCATGGCTTCTGGGGTGTGAATTTCATAAGATCCATAGGGAGGTCTGACTGCAGAGCCCTCTTAATCTCCTTTTTGCAGATCAGCCCCTGGAGATCTCACCTCAGCTGTGCAGGGTGGGTGGGAGTCGGCACCAGCATCCCCCAGCAGCACCAGGATGCAGCTCCCATGCAGAGTGGCTCACATGGCTGTGCCTGGGACTGTGCCTTGATTTCAGCCCTGCCTCTCGTGGGTCTCCTGCAAGTCAGGTACCCACAGCTGGTCATGGAAACATCAATTTCTCCCAATTCCTCTCCACTTATTTAAAGCCATATTCCCAAAGTGTGAAACTGCCATTGCATTGTGAAATGAAAGCAAGCCAAAGGGAGTTCTGGCGGTGATTTCCTGGGGAGAGTAGGATTTGCCCCTGGTTTTCCCTGTCACCAGAAGACACCCATGACCCAGCTGGAAGCAGAACAGGAACCTCAGGCCTGTCCAGTGACTACACAAAGGGCGAGTTGTGTCTTCAGGCAGTTCTCTCTGCATCACCCTCCCACTGGACCAGCCCTGTGCTCAGTCATGCGTAGCCCTATCCTTCCTGCCCACTGCCACTCCCACTCCCACTCCCACTCCCTGCCAGGTCCCTCCTCTTCCTCCTGGAACAGCACTTTCATCGACAGCTCACCCTGCTTTCCTCTTCTCTTTTTTAGAAAGCTGCCATTTTATTTGTCATTTATGGTTTTCCTTTTCCATACATAAATGATATTATTATTTGCTTTTAACCTCACTGCTGCATCTTTCCTTTATTTCCATTTTCTGGTTTAGCTTTGGACAATTTGGGTTTTGAATGATTTTTGGTTATCTTTGAATTTGATTTTAGTTTTCTGGGACCAAATTTCCGCCCTGTGTAAATTAAGTGATAATGCCAAAGCAGTCAGTCACATTTCTCCCCATTATCCTGTTTTTTGAAGAGTAGCAAGAAGGGCCGAGACAGAGAGGAGCCTACACTGGTTTCACTTACTAATCTCTTGCATAGACAAGCCTGACACTACAAATTTTGCTGATCATGGGTATCATGATATATATATATATATATATATATACAGGCACGCAAAAAAAGCCTGTTGCATAGATATAATTCCACTAATAAAAGCACATTTCTGCTGACATCTGGAAAATGCACATTTGTTGAAAAGATACAGTTCTGCTGTACCAAGTCCTGTCACTGAATACTTTGCTAGTATTGCATTAAAAAATACATTCAGCATTGTGGGCACACTGCAAAATATTTCATCTTCTATAGATGAGAAGCTGTGAGCAAAAAAGAAATACAATCGTCATTTCTTCATCCCTAGTGAGCTGTGATGGTCAAGTTGAGAGCAGTAATGCAGCTGTATTAGCAGTATTTGGCTCACTCAGTCCCAGGCAAGCACACTTGGCTTGCTCTGCACAACTGAGGAGCTGTGACTCCTTCTCCAGAGGCTGGAAGCTGCACTGTTAATGCTCAGCTCTTCCCCAGCCCTTCCTCAGTTCAGGCCCCACAGTGCCCACGTCAGTCAGGCAAGGTGAGTGTGTTTGCCATCCTTTGAAGAAGAAGGAAAAGAAAGTGGTTGTGTGTGTCTTCTTCACTTCTGCACTGGCTCAGAAGAAAGATATTTGAGGGCCTGATGCATTAGGAGGAAAAAGTTGGTGCTCGTTCCTACAAGTGCAAGGGGCTGCAGGTGAAGGGCTCAGTGCAGCACATTACATTGATTTCAGACTGATGGCAAAGTAAGCTTCTCCTCTGGAGCCTTGCTCCTTCTCTTGCCTTCTTTCCTCTCCTCTCTGTTCCCACAGAGCCCCCCAGTTACTGCATGGAGGAGAACATTTTCCTCCTTCAGCCAGAGCTCTTGATCAGATATCTACAGAAAACAACTTTTAGAAGTTTGCAGCATTTCCCTCTTCTGCACGGTATCACTCTATGAAGAAACCCAAGACCTGGTGCAGAATGAAAACCCCTCAGTGGGTACCAACATGACCTACAGAGTAAACATGAACCCTGCCAGCTGCCATGGACCAAATTCATTCCTGCTGCAGCTTCGGTGACATCCTTGGAATTACTCAGGGAGGAAATCTTATGCTTACAGCCACATAACCAAATGGCTGTTCATGAGGATGTGTTACTAATTACAGTTACTGAATATTAACAGCACTACAGAAATATTGAGAGTGCCCTATATAAAAAAATATTTTTGTAGCAGCTAAAGTCATAAATGAATGTACTAATTTCAATTTAAAAGCAGAAGCCAAGGGTCTGTAAGTTCGCTGAGAGGCCTCTTGTGGTCTAACACAAATGAAGTAGGGGCTGCTGGCACTTGGAAAATAACAGATGAAGAAGAAAGGTAATTGCCAGTCCTGACCTGTCAGAGCTGCTCCTTTGTGCACCAAGTCCAACTTCCCCTTACACTTCCAAGTTATCTACAGCAAATTTTCTTCCAAACTAAACAAAATCAGAGGCTTTTAGGAACTTAGAAATGTCTGCTTAATTTCAGTGTCGATAAGCCCCTGCTCCAACTCATTCTTAATGTATCAAAATTAAATGTTTTAAACACATTTATCTAGTTGCTATGGCTTTGCCTGGTGTGTCAGACACTTTATCCATCAAATACGACAATTGAATAATATTTTTACTTTTAGATATGGATCACAGATCCTTCTCATCACACTATTCCCTTCCCCCTTTCCTGAGTTTTGAACTCACTGGAAAATCTGTTCCATAATACGGTGGGTAAATGAATTACAGTCACAGATGGCCTCGGGAGATTTCATACATGCTGCAATTCATTTATTCAGGAATGGAGGAAAAAAAAAGAGACCCTTGTCTTGTGAGGGTATTATCAGAGACAGCAGATCAGACACCGTAATGCTGCCTTGCACTCTGGATTCGACCCATTTCCTAAGCTTTTATGACTCGGCATTTACTATTCCTGGATTTGAAATTTTTTAAGAGGAACATCAAAATCCTCAATGAAAATGATTAAATGCAAGGAACTGTGGCCGTTACAAGTTACAATTTATTTTTACAGTCCTGAGTGAAACTATTGTGTTCTGTTGTAGAGAGATGCTCAAGAACAGCAATCTTCAGCTCTGGCAATAATATTTCAGCAAAAAGAACTTAATGCACAGATGACTCTTGAGAATTAGTCAAACCTTGCAGTGGGCCTTGAGATCCTCATAAGGACAATGCTAGAAGAATAAGAAATATAATATAGGAAGCAGTATATAATGTTACTGTTTGGGTGTCTTGTTCAGTGTAAGTCATAAAGCCTATTTGCAGGCAAGCATTAGGGTCAGGCCCCAAGACTCACTTTTGCCTCTGAATTCAGGCCAGCGATTATGGGAGAAAGGGATGGGGTGGTTGATGCATCAGCCATCGGGGAAAAATTAATCCTGCAATAAATGCAAAGAATTTGCCTCAAGAGTGGATCAGACAAACTCATTTCTGTTTGTGCAATGATATAAAAATACTACTATGTGGTCAAATGTAGCATGGTGATTTAATCATCTGCACTGACACACAGCTACTCCATTGCAGGGTCAGGCTGCAACAGGCTGAAAGAAGGGACCATTTATTTTTTCTTGATACTTACTCTGCTCTTGTGAGACCCCACCTGGAGCCCTGTGTCCAGCTCTGGGGCCCCAGGATGTGGATCTTCTGGAGTGAGTCCAGAGGAGGGACACAAAGATGATCAGAGGGCTGGAGCACTTCTCCCATGAAGACAGACTGAGAGAGTTGGGGTTGTTCAGCCTGGAGAAGAGAAGGCTCCAGGGAGACCTTTGGCACTTTCTAGTACCTAAAGGGGGCTTATAGAAAAGAGGGAAAGGGACTTCTTATATGGATAGATAGCAATAGGATAAAAGGTAATGTTTTTAAACAGGATGAGGGTAGATTAGATATTAGGAAGAAATTCTTTACTCTGAGGGTGGCAAAGCACTGGAAGAGGTTTCCCAGAGAAATTGTAGATGTCCCATCCCCAGAGGTGTTCAAGGCCAGGCCAGGTGGGGTTTTGAGAAGCCTGGTCTAGTGGAAAGTGTGCCTGCACATGGAAGGAGCAGGGGATCCTGGATCGAGATGATCTTTAAAAGCCCCTTCCAACCTGAACCATCCTATGATTCTATGAGTATTTAGCTCTTTCTGAGGGACATTTCACACTTTCATCTCACCCTGCAATTAGGTCTCACAGCTGACACAGCCCACTGGGTGCTCTAATGAGCTATTTGTCCCAACACCAGATAAACCAGCCAACGCTGCCACTCGAGTGGAACAGCATTGGCCAAGAGGCCTCGCTCTGTGCCTGGCGATGCTTTGGGTTGGAAAGAAACAGCTCAAAACCTTCTTCCAGCATGTCCACAGGCCTGAGGGGAGACTGCACATCCCAGGGCGACTCCTGACCCCCTCCCCACCTCTGCCCTGGGGATGAAGGTCCCTTTGAGGAGCTGGGTCACCTACATCCCTCTGGGACAGAGGCAGCACCTGCTGCTGGAGATGCAGAGTGCCCACAGGAATGCCTTCACTCATCCACCTCAGCAGGACTTGAGGGAATCAGAAGGTTAAAATGTCAGCTGAATCCTCCCAGGGATGCCATCCCCCTCCTTGTAAAGAAGCAGCAATTTAACAGACTTTTTGCCCTGAGGTTTAATGGATGTCTCTGGCTGCAGTGCTTGGGGACCCTCTGACAGGGCGCTGTGAAATGGCAAGGGGGGACTAATAGCTGCTGTGTTTTCCAGCAGCCCCAGCCAGAGATAGCTCTGCATATAGCTGACAAGCAGTCAACGTCTGCTCCCTGTCTCTGTTTGCACTTCATCGAGTTATCTCCTTGCAAGCAAAGAAATCCCAGCTGATTGAACAGCACATTCATCATCTGGATTTCCCCCATATCTTTTCCTGTATCAATGGTGCCATAAAAAGCCCACCAGAAAAGTCAACGGAAATCTGCTCTATCTTCCATTAAAAGCTTTTGCAGAGATCTGAAGTAAAGAAAAAAATCAAAACAAACCCCAAACTTTTTTCATCCCTGAAATGTCAATCAAGGAACATTAAACAAAAAGATTAGTTCTGCTCTTATTTGTTTGTAAAACAAAAAGCATGAAATATTTAGCAATATTGTAATGAAAAGCAGATGGGAATAATGCCGGCTTTCAAGGCCGCTGGTAACCACCTCCTTTTCATGCCACGGCAGCAGCAGGATGAGGCAGGCAGCCCATTAGGACAATTTATGAACTGGACTTCCACAGAGGGAGTTCTAGCAAGAGGTCCACAGCTCGTACAGAGCAACCCTGATAACATCTGTTAGGGTTATTCATTGAAGAGGATTATATTACAATCCCTCTTAATACTACGAGTGCTACAGTAAAACCGGATGAGCCTTCAGTTTCATTTGCTCCAGCAATATGTGTTTATCAGAGCACTTTTCTGAAGTTGGAAACCTAGGCTGCACTCATGGTATGTCACAGAACGAAGTTTAGAAAGCTTGAAATATTAACCTAGAAAAAAAACCTCAGTCTCTGCTTTTAGTCTCTCATGGCTGTATTGCTCAACTTCTGTGTGCAGCATCAACACACCATCAGCCTTTTTCCATAAAAAGCCACTCCCCATTAACTCTCCTGGGCTGAGATTGATTTTATTTAAATAGTTCTCACTCGCTAACCTTGCTCCATCCTTTATTTAAGACTTTGCTAATGATGTATTTTTTTCCCCTTAATTTACCTAAGCATATAATGAATGCTCACATCCGAAATGACCTCATTATACCAGCAAGGACTTCGTGCGGATACGATTTAGTGCACAGACATAAGGCAGAGAACTCTCTAAATGGAGAGGTTTTAAACATTCTGTAAAATCCCTGTTGACTACAAGCCAGATTCTTACTGCTGTAAATTGACTTAGTTCCAACAGCTTCAATGAAGCTACACTGATTTACTCCACTTGAGGGTCTTACCCTACTATTCTTATTTATTGAACTTCCCACCTTTTGCTGCTACAACCTAAACTTCCATCCTCTAGCAGCAGGGTTGCTATCTAAAACAGGTGTTTCTCCAGTAATATATGACTTAAGAGATTTATAACTGCCTGGAGTATTTCATTGTCCCCTAAAAGTGTTTGTAATAATTCTTGTTGACTGTCCCAACTCTCACCAATCGGCTGTAGAGCTGTTGGCAGACTGAACCTGGTCAACAAAATATCCATTCCCCATACAAGCATAAGCTGTTTTATCTGTTCATAGGCACTTTTTCTCCCTGCTGGACAAAGGTCTTTCCTGGTCTCTGTACAGTGTCTGGGACAAAATGAAGCCCCAATATTTTTTGCTGGTTCCAGAAGAACCAGCAAATATACACAAAGCAGACTACTTTTTGGCTCCACAAAAAACAAACTGCAAGATGAAAAAATGCACTGCAAAGGAAAAACAAAAACCTGTAAAACCAGAAATTTCTTTTGTGCACCAATTGTAGCCCTAACGGGAATGTGACTGTCCTGCCATCAGTCTGCTGCTCCGACAGCCCTGGGCTTGTTTTACCCCGTTCCCTCCTGGCAGGGATTCAGGCTGCTGCTCTGACCTTGACACAGCTATGATCAGCTGAACTGTCTGCATTTGTACTTTTGGGGGCTTAGCAGGAGACAGCTCATAGGAAGGCACAAGATCACATGGTCCAAATACCTGGGAGAAGTCGAAGATCTGCATAAAGCCCAGTGTGTTCATAAAGCAACAGGGAACCTAACCCATGCCTTCACCAAAAAGTTGTAGTGGTTTTCTACTTGTCCAGAAATAACTGCCTGTGGAACCCTTTGATATGAGGGATACCGGCAGACTTTGTCTCATAAAGACTCAGGAAAGAAATCAGCAATTACCTGGATGCTAATGAGAGTTGTGCATCCAAACACACGCTGCAGTGATTGCTCTTCAGAGAGATCAGCACTGGTTACACCAACAAACTGCTTGCTCACTACATGTGATTGGTGTTAACTTCCAACCCGAGGTTCTCAAAAAAACTCCCCTTTGTCTTACCAGCTTTGGGATTGAGGAGAACCTCACAAAGAGTGTCAGGGGCCAGTGCCATAAGAAATCATACTGAATCATAATATCATTTAGCAAATTCACATTTTCTTCAGGTCCAGTAGAATTCTATTTAAACAACTTACAGAAAAGCTGACATTTTCTGTTAAATCTCAAAGGACTAGCATGAAGTAGCTACATTTAGCACAGCCATCTTCCAGTGATACCTGAGCAGAGAGGCAGGCAGCAGCAGATTTTATTCTTGCTTCACTTGTTCTGTTTTTTTCTAGGTCAGCCCAAATACTCTGATGGTAAGAAACAAGCACAGCAAAAATGTGCAACCACCACAAAAATAATCTAAAAGTCCTTAAAAAGAAATGCACGTGTTTATTTATTGCATTATAACTGCAACATCAAATACAACTATATTTTCATTTCAAGAAAGGACACATGCAATAAAATATTCTGATTTCGTGATCTGATTCAACACAGTTCATTGGTAACAGTGGAGCATCACAGAACAGTCACAAGGCAAGGGCTTGGGGTGATGAATTTCCAGTTTCTTGATCCTACTTGCAAACAGCAAAGTCACATCATATTTTATTTGTCATCGAGGGATAAACTTTTGGAATAACATGGCTGGATCACAGAAGGTTCCAGCTGCCCCTTAACTTCCGGACAAGTCTTGAAGAATCAGATTTTTTTACTTGAGAAAATATTATGCTTTGACAAGAATGAGGAATAGACAGTATTTTCCAAGCAGAGAGCAGAAATCCTTCCATGTTACACCACAGCTGAGGTACAAAACAGGGGCCTCTGCTTCACAGGTGCAAAGAAGCCAAGGCTGTGAGTTACTTTAACTATTGCTCTGAGGAATGAAATCAGGCCATTTTCTGCAATATTTCACTGCAGCTTTCTATTATGTTCATCTGCTCATTGGGCTTCAATCAATTTAATCTGGCATTTCAGCTATGGAATAAATCCACAACACACAGGAGGAGTCCACAGCTCAGAAAAGAACACAAAAAGTTGTCCTGAAGTACTCAAAACATAGCTTCTTAACTACTTAAAAGGCCCTGTTCTTCATTAGAAAAGGTCCTTATTCTATCATAGCTATTCACACACCACAGGTTCTTATCTTTCATATTTCCCACGAAGTTTCATGGGACTAACTTTGAAATAAGGTTCTAAACAGTGTGGAAAAACTACAGACTCAGGGCCCAAAATGGTACCATTTCTAGCACAAACTCTCCTGACTTTCAGTTGGGACTTTTTAGGAAGTGTGACATAACGCTGTCCAGCCTTTCAAAACAACGACCTGGTTTCTTTCTGTACATCTTGCGTGGCATAACACTAAGGATGACTTACTCTAACAATTTACATAAAAAACAAAGTCAGTCTTCTTATGCAGTTGCATTTTTATAGAATTTCACAGAGTCAGTATACAGAAGCTTACAGCTTTTTGAGCTAATTCTAGCAAATAGGAGGATTTATCTATGAAAACAAAGCATTCCAAAAGTACATGGAAATCTGTAGAGCAAAATATATATTTCTATATAATTTCCCAACACAAGCAATAGGCAGTTTAGAAAAATATGATTGTTACAGTCTTTCTGAACCAGAAAAGAAAGGATTTAAAAAATAAGTTCAGCTTTTCACAAAGCCATATCTTTAATAAGAAAATAGAGAGGTCTGCATTTCCCTGAATAAGCCTGAAAGGTTAAAGAAAGGTCCAAGCAAGACAAGGAGTCTGACTTGGACTTGATATCAGCTATGATAACATGCACATGTACAGAGACAGCTGCTTGGCTCCAGTATTGTTTACCTTACAAACGAGCCTAATTTATCACAATTGTATTTAAAAATCATAAATAACATGACAAAAGTGGAACTGGTCCCCGCAAGGCAAATAATTATATTCATACAAGCAAAAAATGACATCAATCCAGTTATTTTCTTGTGACAGTTAAAAGGCATTTTGTACCCAACTGTTACATTGAACAGCACATGTATAAACACAGATTATTATTGCAGACTTTGCTATCAGCTACTATACATAAACAAGAAGAGATGTTCATGCTGTAATTGCCTCTAAGGTTTTTGTTCTACTTGAATATTAACATTTACAAGAAGCTGAGGTGGAGACCTGAATTCAAGCCAGGATTTCAACATGCAAAATGACAGGGTTCACAGGAAGGTTTCTGATCCTCCCCATTACTGACATTTAGAAGTGGATAAGAGCTCTGAAGAACTTAAAAACCATCCATAACATGAGTTTCTCTTGTGAACAGCCTTTGGTTTTCCCTGTGCCCAGAGGCGGGTGATCTAACATGGGACATGCTGATGAAATTTAGATTTACATCAATAAACCTCCTGTTCAGGAGAATACACAGTTTAGTTTCAGGTCACTTCTAAAAGAAGGTGGCAAAATGTACCTCAGTATTTGCTGATTTTTAAATTAAAAGCATGAACACAGTTTGATTGTAGAAACTTTGCTCCAGGCTGTTCTTAATAACTATTTAATTTATCAGTTAGAACTTCTTATTAATTCTGTTCAATGTGAGAGCAAATCCCTTCATTTTGTTGCAATGTTTGTGAAATATATGGGATATTTATTCACCCTATATGGGAGTCTTAGCACATTTCTTTAAACTTTCTTCTAGCTTGAAACTAAACAAAAGCACAAAAACTAATGGAAGCAAGATTGATGGAGTGTTGGTGAAGGGATCCAAAACTATTTAAAATCCATGCTTGTGAATTAAATTGGGCTCGAGACAGCCCACTGCTCTGAGGAGTGAGGACAGGTCCTCTGTAGGAACACTGGACATGGGTTATATTGCCAGTAAACAACAGTGCAGCTTCTGGGCCTCCTACCACTTTTCAGTGTCAATGGAGAGTTATGTCTTACGAAAGGCAGTGACAGAAAAATGCAACACCCACATTATTGCTTGTGTAATTGCTTCACAGTGGTCCAGTACAGTCGAGTAAACAAATGAGAAGAAGGTATGGTGCTGGAAGGGAAGCTCTGAGGCTGGGCAGATGCAGTGTGCCCTCCTGGAATCACCCAATAAACTCAGTTAACACAAATCAAAACAGAAAAAAAATGGAAAGAGTCACACTGATTAAAAGGAAAACATCTACTGAGGCAAAAATTACCATCAGGGTCTTGGAGCAAGACAAAGGTGTGTCTTTTGCCTTCCAGCCAAGCCCACGTACAAAATGGAGGCTGGTGTTTGAGGACAGACACACACTTAGGATATGCAACATCCACATACCTTCAGGAACAGCCAGTGCTCAAGCAATGCCTCCTAGGTTAAATTCTTACAGGGTTTGATCTCGGAATGTGATGGAAAGATCATCTTGGGTGCTTTTTGCCCTAAAGACTGAAACCCAAACTCAAAGCTTATTAAATCTCATTAAAGCTCATTAAAACATGTACCTCTTAACTCTTCCAGCTTCCCTGTAAGACATGGTTTCTCTTAAAAGCTGCACTTGAAAGTTACATTGAAGTGGAATGCCACCTTTCTTTAAGTAGAACAATAATTATGCTCCCCATTACATATATATACACACACACACACACATATATATACATATACATATATTTCATGGCAACGGAAAGTACCATACAGAGGCATTCATTCATATCTGAAGTGAAACAAAGTCTGTGGTGTTCAATGCTTATTAGACTTGACAATAGAACTAATTTGATTTTGAAGGTGGGAGTCACTTCAGGAGAAATAACAGCTCCTACCCCTGAGTTCCAGCAGAAGGCCTCCCAGCAAAGAGCTGCTCAGGGCAGTGGCACTGCTCTCCAAACTCAACTCTCCCTTTTAACACACAGCTTTTCATGGAGCAAAAAGGAGCTAAAATAAATGGCTTGCTATAGGGCTTGATAAATGAGTTGTGAAATCAGTTTGTTAAAAGCAATCATTTTAGTTTTCTTTCTTTCTTTTTTTTTTATTTTTCCCCAGGTCAGAAAAAAGGTTCTGGCTTATTTAGGGTGTATAACAATGACAGTGGAACACTCCTGGCAGCTCAAGGGCACAGACCCTGGCTGAGCAGCACCTGGGAGCTCTTACCCCAGCGGTGACAATGCGAGGATAACAGAGCTGCAGCTGAACCACCAGCCCTCTGCACTGACTGAGGGGCAATTTTCTGCACACGGTAATTGGATTACACATCAAAATCTGCTTAGAGAGGAGAAAAGAAAAAGGCTCTGGGCAGGCTATGAACAATGCTAATGGCGAGGCTTTCATTATTAATAATTGTTTGTTAAGTGACACCCTCATATTCCTGTCTGCGGATGTGAATATTAAGGGCAGTCTCTGAGCCAAAACTGAAGGCAGATGAGGGCAGGACATGGCCAGGAGATGGAAGAAATGGCTGGCCAGGACTGGAGTCCCCCCAGATAGTGATGAAGGTTGGTTTGACACACAGGACAGCAGAAACAGACAGAGCATCTGCAGGAGGAACTGCAAAAGGGGAAGAAATTACTGAATTTTAAACTTACTGAAACTGGACCAGATTTTTTGCTCTAGGTATTGATGAAGAACTGACACTGGAAACACTTAAGGTGATAGGAATCACCTAGGCTGTGGAAGAACTGCAACAGGAAAATAAGAATAAAAGACTGGGATAATTTACTTTGGAAAGGAAATAAAGCCAAATCTCCTCTGCTCTCGTAAAAGAAGGAAAGACAAAACGTGGCCTGGAAAGAGTAGTGCTGGTCTTTCTGCTTCCTTAGATTTAACACGAAGTGGCCAAAAGAAGGAAAATCAAACCATCCCCACTCCCCAAACAAAAAATTTCTAATCCAAAATCAGTTCAGGGGAATACCTTTTTCACACAACTTGAATATTGTGGAACTTGCTGGTGGCTCTGAAGCCATAAAGCCACTAGCCTTCAGTAAGGCCCTGAATAGGCTCACCCTCAAAATCCAGAAGACTAAAGACAACACCTGACATTTACTTGAAAAGGAACAGAAAAACTCCCACTTCAGTTCTACATTGCATTTCTGCCTCTTGAGGATTGAACAGAGACCATCATAACTGGCTTTCTATCTATAATAGCATTTCCTGTATCTTTTCCTGGAGCATCAGCACCCACCACCTACCATTAACCTGTCACTGAGCAGTTTTAATTTAGCAGTTTCTTCTGTATTTAATTAAAAGAAAAAAAAACCCAAACCACTTCCAGGGTTCAAATCCCAGCTTGAGTGAATCACCCCGAGGGGAGCCTCCTTCCACAGTCAGGGACATGAAACTGAACAGTGCTGATGGCCGCTATCAAAATTTTGTCTGGCAGAGCAGGATGGCAAGCCCTTGTTCCTGTGTCATTAGTCCTGGACTGCTCTCATAATGCCAGACCTACATGTTCCCCTCTTGCACTGAGATATCAGGCTGCCTTTTGAGGCCCTAATGTCTCCTGCTGCTTCCGCTGGGATGCTGCACCTTAAGCTGTGCAGTTTCACCTTACCCACACTTGACTAGGAGAAGGGTTGTTATCTCACAGGTGCAATGAGGTAAAATCTGGCAGTTGCTGAAGCAGGTTAGGGAACAGGAGTGCCAGTTTGAACTGGCATATTCCTGATATATATTCCTTGTTTGCCAGATCTAACGATACCTCTCTAGAAGACACATACTCATATTTTAAGTTGGATAGAAAAGAGAGAATAAAAAATCCAACTGTATGACAGATTATTCCATCCTGCTTTGTTGTTTTGTTTTGGTTTTTTCTTTAATTCAAGAATCTTTGTTTTGTTTGTTTTGCCATTTAACAAGTGCAACATGATCCCATAACTCTTAGAAAGACATGTACAAGTCAAAATGCCTTGTGTCTAAAACATGCTGCAGTTACCCAACACGTACAACTAACCTGTTTATATTCCAGTATAACCAATAGATATCTTTTTTAAATATGGCAAAAGTAATAAGACTGGTTTCTCAATGAATCATGTTGTCTGCACCAGAAATATTATCTTCAGTATTTTAATAAACTGGTTTCTGAGAGTTGTCAACAGCTGACAGATAAATTAATGCAATAAACTTGTAATGGCTCAGAGCAGGTCAATGATCTGGGAACTGCTAAGAATATTCTCAACAGCCCCCAGCAATTCTGGAAGAAGCTGATATAGGTTCTCTGGGCAAACGTGTTTTCAGCAGCAGACTAGCAAATGATACTGTCCAAGGGGTAGTAAAGTCTCCAAAAGCAGCTCTTACAGCCAGCTGGGTACACAACCTATGACTTGAAAGACATCTATGATGCCTGGCAAAGACATGTTTATTGGGGGTTTTATACCAGCCTTTCTTGAAAGGCTAAACTATTTTTCCAGTTTCCTATGGTGGATATTTCATTTCAGTCTGTAATCTTTAGTTATTCCAAAAGGCTTTGTTTGCTCTGGGAATCCCTGTTGCACAGCAGTTTTGGGTTTTTTTTCCTGAAAAAAAGAGGACAATGTACTCTCTTGTCAACACAAGTTAAAAAAATTATTGTACATGAACTCACTCTTCAAATTTCTTTAGTGCTAATGAGATGTGTATGCACACACATCAAAGTAAAACATTCTCTATTTAATATTGAAGACGAGATCAGATGTAGCAAACTCCTGAGGTCTAGAGCAAGTAAAGGGAAAATACTATTTCTTCTGATGTGCAGAGATCACCACCTGTCTTATCTAGCAATGGCCATTTTTTGGAGACATTTCTTCTCTCCGAGGTCTACAACTACTCCAAGAAAAGGGATTAAGGAGAAGCATAAAGCCATTCTAAAAGCTCTCCAAATTATTCAGTGATCACTAGGTGGTTTTATTAGTTAGCCTAGTAGCTTTACTTACAGCCTCAAATATTTCAGTTTTTAGGCATCTCGGTCAGTACAAATAAAGTAGCACTTGGTAGAAATCATGACTGCTCTGGAGATCCAGTGCTAGCAGAGGAATACAACATTTTTAATGTATGTACTTAGAACTGAACATGTTTTTCATAACAGATTTCTGGAGAGGGCACATATAAGTAATATTTAATACCATTTACATTGCTGACTGGAATCAGAGAAGGGCTGTTAATAGACACGGGGCACAACAGCCATTTTCTCCCTCAATGTATTGCTGTCATGGAAAATTCTCTGGAAAGCATCAGGCTTCAAAATCAATTACAGTTTACAAATGAGGCTTGCTTTCATGCCAAAGGTTGGGTTTGAAGTGTGCCTTTGGGCAATGTCTTACTGTAATGTGTGGGCAATGGAGTGCAGGATTTTGCCTTCAGCACTGCAGGGTCATTATTGTGGTCAACCAACTCCTGGTCCAAGAGAGCAGGCAAGAGCTCGGACAGAGAGCTGTGAACAGCCTGGGTGTCTGCATGGAGCACAGGCCAGGTGCACAAACAATTCACAGCCTCAAACATATTCAATATATTTTAGAGGGTTTCAGCACGCTTTGACAGTGGCTGCATCTGGACTGGGGCAAAATGGTGCAAGTCCTCAGCTGCAGACACATCCTAGGTTCTGTGCATCCCAGATTTTGGCAAGGGAAGGCTTAAGGCAGTGGCCCCAGTCTGAACCTGAGCTGTAACACATCTCAGTTACATCTGGATGTCAGAGATGTATGAGCTGGGGACTTTATAGGCACAAAAGTGAGCATATAACCACCAAATCATCTGTGAGCAAAGATGAGGAACCATGCTCAAGATTTTAAGGACTGATTTGGAAACAGTATGATTTAGTTTGTGTTTTGAGGAATCTGAGCTTCGTACAGTTTCCTGGAAAGCTGGACTGGGCAGTTTGTTTTCATTATTCCAATTACTGACTTGATTAATATTTACACACACTTCCAGGAATCAGTATCACAAGCTTTTCAGAAAAAAAACCCACAAGAGAATAAAAAAGAAAGTTAATTTTGCATTTACATCTCAAGTTCTTTTGTGGTTTTTTTTTTTACTTCTTTGCCAGGAAAATGCCACACCTGCCTTGGACAGGTGAGGTAAATGACATTATGGAAGACTTAAATTGTTTTCACTGATAGGAACATTGAAGTCCAGTGCTTTGGATAGTTTTCATTGCAAAGAAGTAGAAATATTCATCACTTCTATGAGATATTCAGATTATTTAAGTTAATGAGAATGGATTGACTGAGATTTAAAGCAAAACTTTCCAATATTACAGACAGGGGACTTACAGAATAAATTGATTGCAAACCCAGCAGCAAAAGTGTGTTTCTAATTTAGTTGTTTGTTTTGGTTTTTTTTAAACCTGCCACAACACTGAAACATCAAGGTGATGATGCAGTTGTTCTCCTAAGAACCTCTGTGCAGAAATTTTTTCTCCCAGAAACTTCTTTTACACACTCCCGTGGTGTCAAATGCATTTGTGAACCCATACAAACCACCCAGATCAGAAAGGCTCAGCAGAAAGAAATCTGATGTGAGATTTTGTGCTTTCATAGAAAAGCTTTTTTATCTCCCTATTGACTTCCATTTGCAGCTTTATTATTCCTCATTATTTTTACTTTCTCACTGGTATTTTGCATTCATCACCTGGAACAGCTCAGCAAAACCCAGAGAACTGCAATGTAGCTATGTCACAGAAAGGTGTGTGCACACCTACACACATCCACAACCACACAGAGCAGGTTTTGTTAGTGCCCCTCTTCTCCCACACTTCTTTTTTAAAGGAAGATTTAATTTGAGATGGAGATGTGTGTGATGATTAACTCCTTGCTGGGCAGCCACAGGGGTTTCTTTCCCCAGGGCTGGCAGCAATTTTTAGGGGAATGTGCATGGCACTTACACAGCTAATCAGGAGAAGAGAAGGTATGTCCTCTGCCCCCAGAAAGAATGTTGCAAAGAAGGAATTAATTTGTCCCATTCTCTGCCAAATTCTAGCCCCTCTCACCCTCTCCATCTAGCTCCCTCATGAAAGAAATCACAGGCCTTCCTTCACTTCCCCCACTGGAATGTCTTACTGCTCAGCACACATGGACTCTGCTCACCTTTCTGCTTCCAGTCCCTTCTGCCTGCTCCGAGAGCTCTTCTACTGCCTCCTGACAGTCAGGTTTTTAACCCACACCAGCTCAGCTCCTGCTCGTGCTCCCCTTGCACTTCGACAGATTCCTTCATCATCCCTGCTGTCTCCCCTTTAACTTCCACTCTTCTTTACACCTTACAGAATTTTGACATTTTAATCCAACGCTAGCAAACCCAGTGTAGTCAGAAGGATTATTAGGAACACAGTGACAGAATCCTGGTGGTGGAAGTGTCTCCTCAGAACACTGGTAGAAGCCCTGTTTCTCAACCCATTTTAAACCTTGAAAACTGAAGAAAAGCTGTTTAATATGCAATAGAACCAATACTGTAGCAGGGAGGGGGAACCAAAAAGATTCTGAGATTTTTTCCTCTGTAGAGCCTGTACTCCTGTCCTCTGTGTTAATTGTGACTCCCTTTGTAAGGTTTTACAAATTGATGGACACCTCTCCTCTCTATGTTGAGCTGCTCCTCTTTCACACTGCCTGTTTTCCTAATCCTGTGCCTAAATTGAGCTCTGTGCTGTTATGCCTCCCAATTCTACACAAGTTTGCTTCTTTAACAGAACTTCAATGATTTTGTTAAATAAGTGACTTCCTCCTTCAGTCTCTCAGCTACTTTATTATTTTAGACCTTATTAGGAAGAAAACACCAAATACCTCATACTGATATGCAGAAGAGAAGTTCCTCCTGCAACATAGCCTGGAGAGGGAAAGTAACTGTTCCTTCTGTTAAATTTTTTTCATGATTACTACTGTAGCCAAAAACATAAGACAATAAGGGATAGCTCTCAGAAATGGCACAAATTTTTTAGAAATTACCTTTTGTCTCAGGAATCAATTATGTAAAACACCACTAAGAATGGCTTCATCACTCTGAAGTGAGAATTGATTTTATATTAAAAGGCAATGTTTAAATGTACATTCAAAAATTTGGTAACTCAGGCATAGGGTTAGGTAAATAAATGACAAGTTGCCATAATTTTAGAGTTTATACTACATGCTTGACTGTCTTTGATACAATCAGTGTACATAATTTCAATAAACCATTAATATAAAAGCATCCTAGATAGGAATCTTGTTTCCAGGGTGGTATTATTAAAGTACTTCCAACTTTTGCTGTACTGACACTGAACCAGGCTGCATCCCAGTGTTCAGGCTTTATGATCTGTTGCCAAATGCCCCTTTATAAAGTAAAAAAACCCAACAAACCAAATCACAAAACCCCACAAACACAAAAAACCTAACAAAAAACCCACTCTTTTTTATAGACAAGATTGATGATACAAGGTTTTGTTCAGTGCTCACAATTTTGTTCAGAAAATTATGAACTGATTTTAAAAGTTCTCCTGCTAGAGAGATGCTAAAAAAATATATTCTTTTTTTTTCTAGCTTTCTTCCTACTGTATTCCACCTCTCCTGATTCAGGTGGGCTGGAGAATACAGTAATTGGAAAAGAAATCTGGTAAAAAATAAGAACAAGAGGAGGTCCACCCCCACTCCTACTGAAGTCAGTAGAAATATTTCTATTAGCTTCTGCAATCCCTGTATCCAGATACTGAAAAAGCAGCTCAAGATTTCAAAGAGAATGGTCCAAATCTTCCTTGAGTGGAATGTCAACCACTCTACTCAAACATGATTCTGCTGTGCCTGCTCTCCAGTTTACACTCTGGTGCATGACCATATGTTGTCATACTTGCTCTGACTTCGGTTCAAACATGAATCTGATAAAAATCACCCAGAAAATCCCACAACAACGCCATCCTTCAGTACTGCTTGCTGAAAGATAGCAGAAACATTGCAGAATTATCCTTAAACAGTGGATGAGTGGATGGTGGTTGTTAGTTTGACCACAGATATGCATATTTATATATATATATATGTACATACATACACAATCTCTATATACATATTACAAATACAATAGTAAAAAAATTGTAAAAATATTAATTTTGCTCAAATACCTGATTAAAGTGGATTAATGTCATGTTGCAATTATGTGATCTATCCAGTTGATAGGATGGCTGTGTTAGAAGCCCTACAATCTACAATAGCTGCAATTAAAAACAAAGAGTCTGCACTTCCGCCAGTCACCTCGTGCCATGCCAAGAAGTTACGTTGGAGGTGGGCCCTCGTATCTCAGCATCAGCTTGAAGGAGCGAGCGAAGTTGTTGGCCAGTGTGCAGCTGTGGGTCTCTTCTGCCAGGGGCAGGAGGAAGGCCAGGAGCAGCAGGAGCAAGAGGAGCAGTTGCAGTGGCAGTGCTGCCCGGCACACGCGGTGCAGGTATGAGCACACGCCCCCAGAGCGCTTCTGAAACACACAAACCAAAGAGCAACTCAGCAAAATAAATTACTGGGGACATCTATTTCAAACACATCCAACTGCAGGGAGAGGGCCAGAACAGCCCCTGTGGTCCTTTGCCTAGGGTCCAGCCTGGGTGCTGGGCACACTGAAACTGACTGAAGTTAAATTATGTCTTTTAGGAGAATTCTCTAGTTTCAAGAATTCACTGCTGCAAACTGTTGTCTTCTAGAAGGAAAACACTGCTGACTTTCTAGAAGGAAATGACTGCCTCCAAGTCCATTTCCAGTTACAAAGTGTGGTTACAAATGCTCACGCCCAACTGGTCCCCTCACAGCCACCTTGTGGCACAGAAGGTCTGTGTTTGCTACTCTCCAGTCAGTAAAATGAGAGTGCTGGTGCCTGGAAGAGAGGAACAGCTTCTGCTCTCCATCAGCAGAAAGGAGCTTTGTTTGCCACTCATCCAGCTTCTAGTCATCTGCCCTGCAGCACCATGCTTTGGCTTTGGGGTCTACAAGACTAGGGGTCAGAAAAAAGGTCCCACAGTACAGCCTGCCTCAGTGTACCTTATACCTTATCAGGCCCAGCTTAGAACTTTATGTGATGCAAAAGAGCGAGAGAAACACAACACTGATAGTTAAGGAGACATTAAAGTATCATCTATTTCTGCGCAGGTGGGGGACACACAAAGGAGTCCCATTACACCTTTCTTTATGCTGGTGCAAACCTAGAGTAGCTCAGTTACCCTCATAAATTTAATCTGGTTTAGCATGACCAGCAGAGAATATATTTAGGGCTACAGAATTCAGAAAAGATTAATTAAGAAGGGAGATTTCCACTGGCAAGAGTCCTGGGTAACTCCTGCCAATGAGCTGAACTGTGTGAGTTTCCAAAAAAAAAAAAAAAATCAACTCTCTTGAAAAGAATTCTGATAAAAAGGGCTCAATTACCCACTTATTTCATCAAACAAGGATTTATACAACGAGCATAAATGCAGTGCTTAATGCACCAGCCTACATCACAAATGTCAGCATAGAACCTCCACTGAAGTGGGATCCACGTTTTCCACAAAAGGAAATTAATTTATTCAAGTCACAGGCAATGTCAGTCCTGCAGCAAAATTAGGGCTTCTGCCCACTACAGGGTGCTTAACAGGCAATGCCTTTGTCCCACTATAGCACCACCATGAATAGTCCATGGGGAACATCAGCAGAGAAGACAAGGAGGAGATTGATGGTAGAAGAAAGTGATTATGCCTTTTGCTATTTTTAATGGTCTCTTCCACTGCTTTCTAAATTACTCAGTCCCTTGTAACTCCATATAAATGCTTACAGAATTAATTACAAAGGTAAATATACAGCTGCAGTTATACACAGCAAGACAGTTGTGCTGCAAAATCCTTCTGTTGTAGTTGGTTTGCTTCCATTATATTGTATGGCTGATGAGATGTAATTATTGTGTCAGGCAGATGTAGAGGCAGCAGAGCAACAGCTGCTTGCTCTATCATTTCTGGCCCACAGTATCTGGGTTGTAATTTGCTTGCTGTGGCCAAGGAAAACTCAGATCTCTGGACCCTGGAACTGTCAGTGGATAAAGTGTACATGCCAGGGTGTGAGTGGGACTGACTCTGGGCAAGTTCCTCAGGTACAGCAATGTCATTTACCCACAAAATCAAAGCTTCACCAACCTGGCTGCCTTGCAGAAGACATCTCCTACTGTGACCTGTTCTCAAAGTACAAGGCATAAGTAGCTGTACTAATGAGACTTTCCCTTCTCCAGTCCAGACCTGAAATCCTTCTTCCCCCCCCCTGAATTTAATCTGCTTATGGGCTGAACAAAACCTGGAGGGTCTTCTATGTTAACAGTCAATGCTAAATCCATCATGCACAAGAGCAGCAGCCACAACTCTTGGTGTGAGCTCTCTGGGCTTGTCTCTGTAATGCCACAAAACAGCCACTTCTTGGTGCGTTCAGCATAAATTAATGCACTGTCATTCACAGCTCTGTTTTCATTGAAAAGGATTTCTCAGTCTTAATTCTTCATTGCATCCAAAATATACAGCAATATGACAAATACATTTATCAGAGTGCCCTATCTATAAGGAAAAAGACCCTTGCCAGGTTCCAGAAGCCATGAGCAAGTTTGTATGTATTAACAGGTGTAGTTCTGTCAGTGGAAGATCCGATTCGAATTAACTCTGCATTGGGACAATTCAAACCACGCTCTTTGTCCTACCACTAAGGCACAGTAAGTCTTAATGCTGATGTTGTTAAGGGGTAGGAACCTTTGAGTGACTGTTCAATAGTGCACTATAACTGGAATCCTCAAAAATACTCTCACAAACTCAAACGGGGACTTAGAAACCCACCTCTCACTGACACAGTTGTGAGGACCACCAGTCTTCCTACCAACACCTAAAACTTTTGGTTTTACTGCTGTCAATCATTTAGAATTGGTTTTGAAAGCTACTTCAATCTGAAACTATTGTTTCGTTGCCAGGCCAGCTGCAACACATCTCTTCCCTATGTGTTTCTGCCTATGAACTGGTGGAAAACGTGGGCTTCTCCAGTTGTGCCTTGTCTCTGTTCCTGCCACAGCCCACGGAGCAGATGTCTGATGGTCACTCAAGCCTGTCGCTGGTTTTCTATGATGACCACACTGCCCATTAACCACTAATGTTTTTCCTACCCTAATTCTTTTACCAATCCAGCATTTGAGTCAGAGCAGTTCACTGACTCTGCCTTGATTTCTGTAGCAAAGACTATTAATGCAACTCAAATAACATTTCAATCTCATCCCATTTCTCAAAGTGCCTTGCTTTTAGATACACTGGAAGAAGCTGTAAAATAGTATTGCTTTTCACAGCTCATCCTCCAGAAAGAATTAATGCAAAATGGATTTATTAACAAGGTCTCATTTGATCTCCTTGGAGCTTTCTGCAGAGAAAGATACTCAGGCTAATCACAGCAGATCCTAGCATTAGAAATATCTGTGAAGGGACATTTACCTTGGGGCAGAACTTCAGAGAATGAGAAATATTTTGTCTTTATCTGCTGCTTCTCCCCTACCTGCTTGCTGGGTTTATAGGTATTTGTGTTTGATGAACTTTTGTCTTTGATGCCCAGCTTCTCTGTCTTGTTTGATCACACAGCAAGGTCAGAATCTTGTATTTCTGACTCCATTTGTTGTCATGGGAATGACTCAGCTATTGCAAACATGGTATTATGGTGTCTCTGCAGGACTGAAAATGAGGCCCACAGGAGCTCTAAAGGTTTGGTGTTTTCAGCAAATTTGCAATGATAAACCCTTAATAAATGAGGGCCTCAACCTGCACACACTGAAATCCATAGGAGATTCATCATTAATTTCAGTGTCTGCAGCGGGATTATGCACAGGCACAACTAAATAAAGTCATGATCAGGAACTACTTGTCTTTGGAAGGCAGCAGGTATCTTACAAATAGATTCATTACTTATATGCCCAAGTTGTTGTGACATGAAACCTACATTAGTTCCATTGCTTTGTGCTTGCTGGAAGAATTGGTGATTTCTTCTTTTATTTATTTATTTTTTTTTTGGTGCTAGTACTTTGAGAGGTGTTAAAGGCTAAAAAAATTTGAAGGAGACACAGTAACTTTTAACAAGAAAGATGATACATCTGCTAAAAGCATGGAAAGTTTGAGGCACTGACTCCCTTTCTGAGTATGAAAAAACAGCACTTTGATTTTACTAAGTCAAGATATTTTTTAGATCTGTGATGTGAAAAAGAGATGCTTTCAGGATGTGGTGACCTGAGATTATGGCACCAACAGGAAATTCAGGAGGCCAAGGTTCAAACCTCTGTTCTACTGGACTCAAAGTGATCAGGGTCCTGGAGTCAGCACCATACTTCCAACCCTTTAGCACATCATTCTGGGCTAGAAAACGACAGTCTAACATAGTTCCACCTTTGCAAGAGACAGTTTGAGTATATCAGTTCATGAGATGGAAGGTTGATGATGAGAAAGATGAGAAGGTCAGAACCACAACCCTTGCTACACAGTGGAATTTCCCTTCCCCAGTCACTCCAGCTACTGGCATCAGTACAGCTACTACCCAGCACCCACAGTGCCTGCAGTGCATGTGTCAGATCTAAGCTCCACTAAATATTCTGAAATCAAATCTTCCTCTGAGAAAAACTGGCAAAGCTCCAGTGAAGTCAACAGAATTTTAATTTCCACCATCTTAGAATAACAGCTGGAATACCTAGGTATTGAGCCAAAGTGTCAGAGACATTTTTGAAACACACATGGAAAAGGAATAGGTTGGCATTTAAAAAGAAAATATACTTTTAAAGTTCACCATCAAGAATAAATGTCCTCCCCCTTCTCCCTCAAAATACCAGGACAAGCAAGGACTGTCAAGGGGTGGACCGCTGTGTTTTGTGTAATGCTAAATGCATGCTTGTTCCAAATGAACTGCACTGGCTGTGAACATTCACATTTGTACTTGATTCATGTTGGGGCGTTTGAATGACAAGCATCGGTTCAGATCTAGGGAGTCCTCAGAACTTAAATCTGTTTGCAGTTAATAACTCCTTACCAAACGCACCATGAAAAATCACTTGGATGGGAAACAGCAGAAAAGCACTTTAGAACTTGCTGCATAATATTCCTGTGTAAGTTGCTGAAGTGTTTTACCAAAAATCAGTGCCCCCCCGGTTTGCTATTGACCGCATTCCAGGATATAAGAAAACACACAGTTAATCTAGCTATTTGAGAGAGCAGAGCAATATAGCATCTTAGACCAGACTCATTAGTGGGGTTTTGCTGCTGCTTGTATGTCACCAGAGTGCCTGACAAAAATCATACCTGCACCACTGAATCAGTGATCCAGCAGAGAAAAAATATTTAGTCTGGATTTATTCCTCTTACCTCAGAGTATTTCCTGAGAAATGCACTGCTGCCTGAAAACTCCTGCTCTCCCCAGAGGTAAAGCAACCAAAGACTTAGTGTCCTACAGACACTACACACAGACACCAGCAGCCATTCCACTTCGTGCCAGGACTGTACCCAGCCCAAGTTTCCTCTATTCTACAGCAGTTGGCACAGATGCACAGGTATTAAGGCAAGTATAAGTAATTTCTCCTTAATATTCTCACCCTTCAGCTACTTTCAGTTCAGGCAGTTTTCTGAGTCTGATAGAGCTTGTTCATCTGTTTAACATTCAGTATCTTTCTTCCAGATACTTGTCCAGTTTCCCCTCGAACCTACACAAGCTATACTGAGTCCTCAATACTCTTCAGCAAGGAGTTCCAGCTGGCATGAAGAACACGTCCCTTGTGTTAGCTTTGAACCTGGCTCCTAGTTCATTCTACAAGAAGAGATGGAGAGTCAACCATTATCTACACTCTCTGCAAAATTCATGATGATGTGAAACCCTAAGTTACAAGCCCAGGCAGGATGAATCCAGGCCTACCTCCACAGTGGGTAAGTCACAACATATTGGGCTTAAACTATAGCAATAGGGACAGAGGAAGAACTTCCTAACAAGAAGAACAGATAAGCCTGGGAAAGGACCACCTACATAGGTATGGATTCTAGCACTTCCTTATTCCTCTGAGAATAAACAGAGCTGCCAGGAAGGCTGAAACAACAGCTTGCCATACATTCCTTTCATCTTGCATAGGAGTATGCCCAGATAGGAGTATTAAGCACCACCACTTGTTTTGGTGAAGCAGCTGCCTTATCAGTGGTATTTTGCCTCTGAGAGGCCCCATGTTTCTGCCACTTCAGATCTCACTGTGTACTTATTCAGCTGTCACTCACAGAGGCAGGTTATTGACAAGAAGAAGAATTCAGTTCCAGGGGGATCATGGGCTGCTCTCTCAAACCAAAGCAAATTGGTTTTTTACCTCAATGTGAGGTAGTTTGGAGCTGGGCTTCTCATCAGTTCTCATCAGGAGCCATGAGTGTCCCTCTCTAAGATAAACAACACATTGCAAATCACAGCTGGTCTTTTCAAGAGGGAAATAATTTAGGGGAGTTGGATACTACTGTCACCACAGAACTGAGTATCCAACAAGCTCTTGGGCAACACACAATCCCATAAACTACAGCAGGAACTAAGATCAGCCTCTGTTGATCAGAGGTTATGTGGCCTCCGCAAAAGGACAGTGAGACACTGGGCTCAGAACTGTATTTTCCTAAAAGCAAACACTGCCCAGGGTAGGCAACCAGCAGTGAGGAACGAGTAAGGAGGGCCTTGGACCCCATTGAGTCCTGTGCTTATCATTCTCCTTTGCATAAAGAACTACCAGAATGAACCACAATGCTGAAGAGAGGTTAACTGCAGTCATACAAGCAATTTTAGCTCTGACATTTTCCATCTTCAGATTGCTTGACTTTGCAACCTTAATGTTCCTTTCAATTCTGAAGTGCATAAACATATGCATGTAAATAGGTAAGTACACAGGCAAATTAAATACTGTTTTCTTCCTTAGGGAAGATTCTGGAGTACCTCAAGATGGCTGGGGGATAATCTAGAATCTTTGATGGAGGTTTCACTTACAAGAAACAGAAAACAAGGAAGAGCCAGCAGTTTGTATCTGAGGTTTCAGCAGCCACATACGATGGATATTTCAGAATTTCTGCTGCAAAGTCACTTAGAACTAAGCACTGTGCCGTATGCTACTGGGACACAAATGGATTTATAAAGGTTAGCTTCTGTGTGCATATACAGCATGACATGTTTCTAGGAGAAGCACATCACAGGACAAGAGCTACAGCCTGACCTGTTAAAGTAGCACTGATTTCTATAATTCTCCAGACCCAAGCAAGCAGAAAAAGACTTCAGCCTTCTATAATTATTCAGGAAGGCAGACAAGTAAAGCAACTTTTCCCAATTTCCATCTTCCACGCATCCTTACAAGTTGAAATAAACTAATTAAAATAAGCATAGTAAGAGTAAAAACTGAAAGAAAGAACGTTCTGGAATTTGTAGAAGTTACTGACATCAAAAGATGGTTTATCATGTCAACAATGTATGTTTCCAGCTCCTCTGCCAGTGACTTCTCTCAAGTCAAGATCAAGCTTTTCTTAAACTTCAGCAGTCACTATACATAATTTGAATATTATTTGCATTTTATTTAGATAATTAAAAATGCGATGGCTTACTTTTAAAGAAATAATAGGTATAAAATTAGACATAATGACTAGAAGAGTTTTTCTTACAGTATCTTTTACAGTTGTGTTAAAAACATTTTTTCAGTCATATACTGAAAACTGGTTGCATTCTGCTATTGCTCAACAAATCTTTTTCTCTCTCTTTACCTTTCAGTTAGGATATAAAATTATATCTACTAAGAAAATCATTCTAAGCTGTCTTCTTGGTGAAAATCTGCAAATACCTCACAACATGGCAGGCAGCTAAAGGATCATCTCTTCACATAAAGCAGGTAGCACCGACCACATGCCTGACTCATACCACAGGAGCATGAAAAGAATGTAAGAACCAGGTGTCCTGGGAAGCAGGATGTCACCTTCTTGCACGAGCACTACTGTAGGCAGAGAGCAGTGGCAGGGCACAGGTGTGGCAGAACCAGATAAACAACAAACAAAGAGCCCCAGATTTCTAACATTTGAGGACACTGTAGATGTCCTCAAATGAAACCTACAGAAAAAAGAGCAGACACGCAGGGAGTCTCACAGGTGCAGTAACACGAAGTGAGCCTGCTGGAAAAGGAAGGGGATGCTGCTGCCTGGCTCAGCATATTTAACAGTGGCTCTGAGTTAGGAATGGGCAGTCAGGATTTTTCTGGAGGTGGGATTTTTTTTGGGTTTTTTTGACTAGGTTTCCTTTCTGAGCAAACATCACTATTGGGAGAAAATAAGTCTATCTACTAATTTTTAATGCCAAGATGCCCTTCATCTTGTGTTTGAGTCATGGTATAATTCCTAAAACAGGTAAGCTCAGGCTTATAGGCAGAACGATGAAAAAATATAATGGAGAGATATTATCTTTATGTATAAAAGGGGTATTGAAAACTGAGGAAAAGGTACCTTTTTAATAAGTCTTTTTCATTTTACTAGGACTGTAATTGTACAGAAGATTTCAAGTGGGTAACACCTAGCAGAACTTGAGGAAAACAAACGGGCCACACACTTTTAATAAAGAGGCACCACTAACACAGGCACTAACACACAATGCTGTGCTTTTCTGCCATGAGGAACTCCCATCATATCTGCACTTGGGCAGAGCAGACCACATTACTGTTTTCTTCCTGGCAAGCTGTGGCAGCTCTTGCTTTGCAGTTTCCTGAATGACTGCATTAATTTGATTGACTCCAGATCAATGGTGTCTCCAAATAAGATTAAATTACGTGTTCCTTCTGCCTGCATGTTACAGGAGATTACTCTTAGCAGAATCTCAAAGGAAGCAATTAGCTGACCACTGATGTAATGAATTCTAATTATTTTGTTTGTACAAACAATAAAGCCTGATTGTTTGTTTAGCAAGGAAGTGTAATTACTCTGAGCACTTGAGAAAATAAATCAAACAGCGCTACCTAGACCTGTAAATAATGAGGCTTCGACTTCGTATTTACGCTAAGAATACTCATGGAATATTTTCAGGTAGCTGGGAGCCAACCTTTGAAAGTAACATTTATCATACTTATTATTGAGCACTTGCTTGATTATGTTCTTGAGTGTGCTAGGTACCCTGCAGAAATATCCCTCTACATTGGCTGTCACTGGCACCTGCTAAAAATTTGCTGCAGCCAGTGCAATTTCCTGCAACTGTTTTTTGTTAATCAACAAGAAGTCGCTCACATCACAATCATTAGGCTGTTCTGCTCCTAAGGGCACCAAGTGGCAGGGGCATGTCCTCAGCAATGGACGAATGACCAGAAAAAAAAGCACATTCCTGTGAATGGAGCAGGCTCTATTCTGCCCAGCATTTGGCCATGTAGGCTAGAAATGGAATAAAATCAGAAGGCAATGGAATGAGAATGGTTGCAGCTGGACCTTCCCCTTCTCCATGCTGATCTGCTGCTGCTGCAAAATATTCACAGCTCAAACAGGACAGACAAGGAGAGTCACTAGGCACCTTGTGCTGCAAAAAGCAGAGATCAGTCCAAAAATACCTCAACTTCTGCAACTTCTGCTGATTTTGTGTGACTCAAGAGCATGAAGGAGCTGACAAATCAGAGATAACCTGATCCTATTTTATGCAAACTCACTGGTTGTTGCAAGCACAGTGATGCAGCCATTTGCATTTCCTGCAGATCCTAACTCCTGAGATCAGCTGATCTCTTCAAGGTAGTTGGCTTCCTTTACCACAGCTTTGAAAAGATATTCATGCATACAAAAATATTTTGCTTAATCTTTCTTTCATTTCTAGCCACATTTTATGTGTTAAATCTGAATTTAAAGTAAACTGCATAGACTAGAATTCTGCAGTTGGCCTGGTTTTCCTCTTTTCTTAGTCCAAACAGTGATACACCCAAAAGGGATAAACATCATTTTCTGGCTCCCTTAAGTGGTGCTCAAAAATCTTGTGGCAACACTGGCTTACATCCTGATAAAACCTGAATGAAAAAAAAAGACACTGCTGCTTACAGCACTTGGATTCTTGTTGTAGAGATACTGTTTAAACAGAGAATGAAAGCCCTGAGGTCAGCGAAATCTCACTGAAGTGAGCAGGGTGTAAATTACAGCAACATCTGTACTGGCTGAAGGGAAACTGCAAATCACTTGTTAGTGCAATGGGAGCCATTTCCCTCATGCTTATGAGGTATTTCAGTTCTTCATTCCTTTCCACCCTGAGCTGTTTCTCTTTGTTTGTGTTCAGTAGCTATTAAAAACTCACAGAGTGAGGTTTTTTTTGTGCTCTTGCTGTAGGCCTAATTGACAAATGTTTGCTGCGTGCCGTTATGTTAAGCCAGTATCTTTGAAAATTAACTGAAGACTTTAGTCTAATTTGGAGAATTTAAGGGTGAATAAATACCATGTACCCCAAGGCAGGTGAGGCAGATGAATTAAAAATGGCATCTAACTGTAGTGGAGACATGCTTATGCCTAAAGCTTTTGGGCTTTTTTTCCCTACAAACAACTTGACCCAACCAAACAACATGAAACCAGAGACTGCCTTGGACAATCTTCTGGAATATCCCTTTGAGCCTCTTCTAGGGAAAAGCAGCACTACTAAATGTTTGGCTGCCTCTACACCAAGTATTAAAATGTCATGCTGTTTTTCCAGCCTTAAAAATTCTGGTGACCTTACTGGATGAAACAATTAATGCTGAGCCAGACAGGCAAGAACAGAAAGTCTTTGGGGGTTTTCAGGAAGGCTGAACTGCAGCCAAAACTATTGAGAAAAGTGTGAAAACTGTCTTAAAATTGGTCAGTGTTTTTCTGGGTATAAATACTGGAGCTGCTACTCCACATATGAGTTTTAGAGGAATATCTCATCAGAATGAGGAAAGCCTTGATTTCTGGCCATGCTTGAAGTACACTGTACTGCCCCCTTTAAATATTGGTCTCTTGTACAGAGGTGTTGCAACAGGAGAAATCAAGGGTTTGATTTATCTTAAAATGACTATGTGATTATGATCCTGCAACACATTATTCATCCAGTCTCTTTTGTGTTGGGCAAATAAAGCCTTATTCTGTTCCTTCTCAAAACAAATGGAAAGTGAGACGACACTACAAAGTAGAAGAGCGTCTATAAACAAAGCAAATTGCGACAGAAAAATTTGCTGGCTTTGTGAAAATAGGATCAGAAGTGCTGCTTGGTTTAATAAGAAACTGTCAGTATTTTGTTTTCTTTTAGCTTCTCCTTATCATCTCCTATACTGCTTCTGTTTCTTATGTCATCACTTCAAAAAGAAAATCCATCACAGGAGGAATTCTGCTGCTTAGAATAAGGATTTAGTCTAATAACATTAGACAAATCTCTTGACTTTCTCTGGCTTTCTGCATCAGAAAGAAGATGGGCTGATTGATCCAAAGCACTTTTTTTCAGAAGTGTCTAAAGAATTAGAAGTCTCATTGTCAAAATTATTGTAGGCACTTAACCACTAAATCCTTTACAGAGATATTCTGGCTCTTCCTTAGTCTCTTTTGAAAAATTAATTAAGTTTATATAGCATGTAGATATATAAAAACTGAGTTCCCCTCCTCTCCCAGGAGATGGATATTTAGCTTCTAGAGATACAGTAAGCCTAGCTCAAGAGTAAAAACTATCTAATATTTTTCCTTTTAAAAATCTGGAGAAAATCAACAACTTCCTTAAGAGTGGCTCTTAATATGCAAATTAATTTCAAGAATCTTTAGAAAAGTTTAAAATAATCTTCTGCAAAATGTCTGGTCAAACATTTTAATAATAAGAAACTGTCATACCTTTCTGAATCTGTCTGGTTCCTCCAAAGATCCAGCACTCTGTTTAAAAGAAAAAAAAAATTAAAAAAAAAAAAAGGCATGAAGTTAATATCCCAGAGGAGCCTATAAATGAGTATTCACCACACAGGGGATGTCTCTTTCAATTCATGGTCACCTGGACAGAATGAACCAGCAGGAGATTTTTTTAATGAGCTTTTTAACAAACATTAGGCAGAAAGATGACATGTTTTTAGGTTCTTGACTGTTTGAATCAGATGAGTAGTTCTCCCAGCCGTAGCTTTGACTTTACTGACACCTATTGACTATATTAATGCCTACAGAAAGTTTTGGTTAACAAAGCATGAGTCATTACAATCAATGGCAAACATAGAAATATGCTCTTTATTAACAGCAGTCATGCTTACCTTCCATGCATTTTAAAAGATTCATGTTCTAAATAAGCTTTGGATTTCAAGTCAACATTTCCCAATACAGAAAATTTTAAAATGCCTCAAATTTTAGGTGTTCAAGTTCAGATACCTTTGAAAGCACTCGCATACAGAAAGTACCAAACGCAAACCTGCAAATTCTAGTCCTTTGATTATGGTATCTTGGAGTTGCTCAGATAACGTGAGTAGTTAAGCTAGAAAAATATTAATTAATAATTATATATGTTTATGCTAAGAACATGGGAAAAGCTTCAGCATGCCCTGGAATACTTTATATATAATGATGCCATCCTTAGCATGCCTTACATATAACAACCCAGTAACTTCTTTAATAATTTGGTTTTTGCATTAAAATGCCTCCCCTTTATTTCATTCCAAATCATTAGCCTATAAAGACAGTTTCAAAAGTGACTAGATCCTTCTGTGCACAGTTACTTTGAATCAGTTCAGTCACTGACTATTCTGTCCCACAGCAGGAGACACAAATAACGAACAGTGAACATATTCTTACTGCAGGAACAGTCAAAAAATAACTCTATGGAGAATGTTGTGCGGAGAAAGGGCAAAAACCATAAATCCATGTGCCCAGAACCAGGCATTTATCCAAACTATTCACACACACAAACACCTCTCAGTCCCCAGCTGCCTGCCTCTTTGCCAGTTGTTATTGGGGTTTGAACCTTCCATTTCAGGAAATATTTTGAGCATAGCTTACCAAGGGAAAAGCCCACAACTCTTCATTAAGCACACACACCTACACAGTTGGATTAAGCCCAGCAATGTGAAGCAACCTGAGAGCAATGGCAGAGCTCAGCAGCTGGGGACTGTGTGTTGTCACCTACCGGAGAACTCATGGACTCTCTCAGTTTAGATTTGTAGAGCATCCATCGGTAGCGCAGGTCCTCCAGCTCCTCAGAGTTACCAATGACAGGATGAAGATGAAGGAGGTCCTCAAAGAGACGCTGACCATCAGGCACATGAGACTGCAGCTCCTACAGGCAAAGACAAGGGTCAGCAGCAACTCAGGATTCAGGAAGGCCCCACTTTTTAAATTAGCATTTGAAATAACAGTGGTTATGGAATAGCACATTTATTTTTGATACTGCTTTTCTGGCTTGAAAGGATATAAAACTCACCTGCAGGACTTCTATAGCCTTAGATATTTCTGCATTTAATTTCTAACAGCATCCAATGCCACAGCATTTGGCTATACGCAACAGGAAGAGTGAGACCAAATACCAGACACTGATTTTAATCAGCTTCTTTTAATGAATACCTTTGCCATACCATACTGGAAATGTCCAGCCCAACAACTAGATGCCAGGTGCTCCCTTCCCTTCTACCACTCTGGCTCTGGGCTTCTTAGTAGAAAGGATGAAGTTTGTCCTAAATTCCTGAGCTTCAGCTACTCTAGAGTCTCCTAAAGCAAAGAGCATAGTGTTTGAATTTTTTGTCTGTTTGTTCTTTGGGGATTTTTTTTTTGTTTTTTTGGGGTGGTGGGATATTGGTTAATTGGTGGAGTGGGTTTGGGTTTTATTGTTGCTGTTTGGGTTTTTTTTAATTCGGAAAGAATTTGCACTTATTGCAGTATTAGTATCTCCATTCACCCCCTGAAAACTAACCTCAAGTTTGCTCTGGTGTGCCTTAATTTCCTCTGTGGAAGATGGAGTCCCAGCAAGAACTTTGGTCAGTTTGGCATTTTCTCCTTGTAGCCACTCTTCAAAGTCATGTAGGAGCTTCAAGTGGCTGCTTGTACTTTGCCCTTCTCTCATCTTCTCCTGGGACAGAGAACAGGGACAAAAAAGCTCTTACTGTTATGTCAGATGTTTCCTCTGAAGGCCTGATTGCAAGATCTTAACCTCCAACTTTGTAACCTGCAATATCAGATGAAGGCAATGAAATTGTTCTTGTGAAGCTGATATGAAGGCAGACACAGAGTTCCCATCTCACCTGCTTATGGTTGGGCTCTACATCAAAAAGGCGGAAAGCAGGTCTAGACATCCATCTGCTGTCCACAAATGTTCTTTTCTTCTTCTTATCAGCCACTGGTCTATTTAACTGCCACTTTTTGAGGAGGCTTGAAAACACAAAACCAGAGACATCAGTGCAGCAGACATCCACATTTTGACTGGGTCTGTGGGGGACAGCACTGGGGAAACAGCACTATTGTTGTTATTATTATATTATTATTATTACTACTAATAACACTATTATTATTAAAGTTATTCCCAACTGGAATGTCTCAAAGCTGCACCAGGACTCTAGTTCTAACATTTCTAAGTATTTTGTTTTCTTTTATTTAGGGGAATAAAAATATTACCTTGGCAATATACCTTCCTTTCTGGTTCCAGGAGGCAGTACAATCAAGCCTTCCTTGATTTTGTAATTTAATTTTTGTGCCTATTCTGACACTATGTATGAATACAATCATATATGCAGCACATCATTAAATATTAATACAGACTGGCAAATATGAGCAGCATTCGACATTACACAGCAGAGGCAAAATAAATTAAGTCTTCATTCCCTAGCTAAAGAGAAGATTTTTAGCTCTGCTTATACTTTTGCAGGTTTGCAAAAGGCAGAAATCCCACTGCAGATATACCCTCCTTGGAGGCATCTCCAAGGAGAACAGGAAGGTGAGACAGAACAGCACAAGTCACCCAGTCTATGCCAAATTTCTTCTGACAAAAACTGGCAGTACAAGAGTGAGCCAGGTCATAAGACACTGCCTGCTCCAACATGAGGTAAAGTAAGATTGACAGGCATTGGTGCAGAGTCTTAAAAAGGTTTTCTTGAAAATAATGATTTTCAGCTTATAAACAATTAAATAAAATCCCATCTTGCTTCTAGCATTGTGGTATGGCTGTTCACTTTCACAGCACAGAGCATAAAGCCTCAAATGTGTCTGTTCTTATTGCAGTAAAAGACTCCCCTTGAAGGGACATGAGGAAGACCTACATGAACACTTACCCAGTTGCCATCTCCTTCAGTGATTTCCATGACTCCTTCAGCTGATCCAGCTCTGCCTGGACATGGGCAGTCTCTTCTGGAGAAGAATTCTCCATGACCAGCTGGCCATGAGCTTCCACAAGGTGCAGTTGGATCTCCTTATCTGGAAACTCAGCTAGCCATCTCTGAAATGCACAGCCCTTACAATTACTCCTAGGTATCCTGGGTAAAGCAGAGGCTATGTCAGACTGAAGGCCATGCTCAGTCCAGGACTATGCTGGTTCTGTTGGCACTAGCTAGAACATACCTAGCAGGAAAAAAATAGGCTGTGGATTCTTCCAAAGAGCCAACATAGGTCAAAGAGCTGATGGCAAAACTTAAAGGGTGCAAGCTGTCAATGTACCTCCTTCTGTAGCCTTCCCATGAAAGATTTTGGTCTCCCATAGGAAGGCAACAGCTGCCAGCTGAAGTAACCTACAGGATGAATTTAGCATGCAAAGTACTGCTACCCAGGGAAAAGCTGGCAGCTTTGGAACAGCTCAGTTCAACAGAGTGTAAGGCTAGCTAACATGGCAGGAATCTTCAATGTATTGATGAGTATAGACAGGCAAAGGCAGGTATTGTCCAGACAGATCACCCTGACAGGAACAGACCACCTATCCCTGGATAACACTTAATCCATCTCAACTTCTTAGTCATTTTTCACCATTCTAGTCTGTTACGTGGCCCCACATCCCACAACACAGGGCAAAGCAGCAAGGCAACAGCAACCAACAGTTATTGAAGGAGAAACACACCATCATTACTCTCCCAAATCAGGAAATTCTCACTAGAAACCCCCACTCTTAAAGCCTGAATGCTGCAAAGTAAATAATTAACATCTTAAACTAAGATGCTTTTCCCACCTCCAGGTCTTCCAGCCTGCCCTCAGTGTTCTGCTCTCCATCAGCATCCTGGTAGGAGTCAATCTTCTCCCTGGTTACTGAGATCCACTGCTGGAGGTCAGACAGTTTGTCATTATATGCCCAATGCTTCTGAACGTGGTCTTCACTCTGCTGTATCATCATCTACAAATGACAAAAATATGTCAGCAACTAAAGACAGACAAAAAGCACTTTCTTTACTGGATGGGTACAGAACCTCATGGGCAGAAAGGAAAAAAGCAGCTGTTAATGAGAGACAAAAAACCTATCCTTTTAGCATCAGCGATGTGGAAAACACCTGCAAGCTTCTGCAGGCCTGTATTCAACCACACGGGGGGGTATTAAGAACTAGAACAGCTCCCTTTCTTAGCTGAAAGGGAATAGAGAATACACATCTTGGGCTTTTGTACCCCAGTCAATATCAAATACATCTTACGCTCCCTGAATCAGAAAAGATTGTACAGACTTGTTTGGCAAAAGTCCAGTTCAGTGATAAACGAGATGATTGAGATTGAAACTAGAATTCCACAGTGCATGTTCAGGTAACACTTTAACACACAGTTTTATAGTGAACTGCATAACTAAAGTAATTTTATGAGCTCTTCTTCTGAGATTGCTTTGGAGGTCATTTTATAGGTATGTTTGCAAGCTACAAAATGCCTCAGGACAAAACAAGTATTTATGCAAATGCAGCACTTTTCTCTCATTAACTTGTAGGACCCAAAGCCATGAAAACCCCAGACACTTTGGTACAAAACCCCTATCCAGTAATCTGTGAAGTGCAAGCACGACCATGATAATATGAGTTCTTTTGGTCAGAAATCTCAGGCCCACTCCAGAAATTGTTTATATAGACATAAAATCTGTGTGGATGGTATTCCATCACCAAGGGAAATCACATCAGAGATAACCAGTGAATCCTGGAAGAGTTATCAAAGTCATAAGAATTCAGTGCATTCTTCCCCTGAAATGAAAATATCTGTCACTCAAAGCATGTAATGTCATATGCCCAAAGATTTTTAAAAATATTTTTAAATAGAGGCAACTGACAACTCCCCAGGCAACTAAAAACTTTGTTATGTTACCTCCAGTGATCTCTTCAGGGCCTGAGAGTCAGATGAAAGTTGGTTCATTTCATGCCTGTGTGTGGTATTTGACTGAACAAGCTTCTCTACCTCCTCCATGTGAATTGCAAGCTCTGCCAAGTCATCTTGGATCATCTGCAGATGAAAAGACAGATTCTGTATGGGTAGTGTGCTAGGTATGGCATGGATTTTCAGAAAACATACACCAAAGGTAGCTTCATTTGACAGTGTGAGGACAAAAAGTCCCAGCAACAATCACTGTCATTAAGAAAGTGAATTGTTTCGATGCCTGGGAGAAAATGTTTCTTAAAAAAATGGTTGGATGTACTTTACCTGCTACTGGGAGATAACAAAGACAAGTTGAGATAAGCTCAGATAAACTGAGAGGTGCCAAAGGAGCCATAGTATAACCAGCTAAATACTGCAAAGAACTGTGGTGAAAATATCCCTGTGGTCACCAGGATGAAGTGGCACAGTTCAGCTGAACCATCATAGCTCACGGCAGCAGTCACATTCCCTCTCCCTTCTCCTCCTGCTCTTCTCTCCCCTCTCCCAGGTATGTAATCCCACTGCATGCCTTGAACAGGCTCTACTGCATGTTGGACTCTTTGCTGAACCAGTTCAAAACATTAACCAAATAAATTATCATCTTTTCTGTTCATTTTTTTTTCTTATCTTGGCCAGCTGAATCACCCTGTGGAGTATATCTAGCATGTGTCAAAGCTAAGTGACAAGGTAAAGAGCAGAAAGAGAAGGATACAAAAGGAAGGGGAACTCTGCTGGAGGCAGTTAGATTGGTTCAGGTTATTTGCGCAGTTTCACTCCCAGTGGGAAGTGTCAAGATACATTTTCTTTGCAATTAAACTAGCCCAAGAAGGAGGTACCACCAAGAGCTTCCAGCTGCTTCTTCCTTCCCTCAAGCTCAGTTTGCCAGTGCTTCATCTGCATTGCTTTAATTTCATTCACTCATCCTATAAACTGGACCAAATGAAATTATCTAACACACAATTGAGAGGAAAGGTACTGAATTCCCAATGCTAATAAAATATGAACAAACAGGATCACAGTTAGCTGAGGATAACAGGGCCAAACAATACTGTAATGTACCTGGAGTCTCTGGAGTTGTGTCTTTTTACCCAAGAGATCAGGCCGTGGCTCCTTCTCTAGATCTAATTTGGCTTTGATGGCAGATAATTTCTTCTGCAGTGGTGCAAAACCAGCATCAAAGTTCTTATGTTGCAATATCAAATTCTAGATGGAGAAATATGAAAACAGGTCCAGCATTCAAGATATATCCTGTGGCATTATCTTTTGTCAATACCGACTTCATATTCAGAGCAAACACTGAGCTACACTATGCAACAGACCACAAATTTATTTGAATGTATGATCAGCCTAGAGAAAGGGATTAGTACTGAATTTATATATATAAAAACTGCCTTAGTAAAGACTTGATCTTTGTCTTTATCACAGGCAAAGTCAGTACAAGGGTTTTGTAGCTCACCTGGAGTTTGCTCTTGCTCTGCAGCAGACTTTTGTGTAGAACTTCTCTCTCCTTTGAAGCTTCAGCTGCTTCTTGAAGGAAAGACTCTGCTTGTTCCTCACCAAGGACATTGTTTAGCAAATCTTTCTTCAGCTGTAACATCATCAACATCTCTTTGAACTGGGAGCTTTCAGCTAGAGCAGCCTAAAGGAAGAAAGTTCTTCCAGTGAAATCATACCAAAGAAAATAATCATATAAACATATTATTCTCACACAAATTACACAAACAAAGCAGTATGACAAATTCAGGTAAAAACAGCATGCTGGGCCAACAAGGGGTAACAGAAGGTACCTGGACAGTGCCCAGTTAAAGGAAAAATCTTCCTAATAATGTTAGAGGCACCAGGGCTGCATCCATTTTGTGAACAGAAATACAGGTAAGCTGTACTATGGAAAGAGCTGTCTGTGCAGAGGAGAGGCCTAAACAACCAACAGAAAGGACAGCTTGAATGCTCATCCTGAGGATAAATTCCATCCCTGTTCACAGACACATTTATTCTGGAGATCACAGGGATGAAAAAGTAACAAACACACTTTGCTGGGCACATGCATAAATCATGCATTTTAATCCCACGTCTACATCACTACAAAATTCTTTAACAGAGTCCACAGATTTCCCATCCAGGGAGATCTGGGTTAATGCTAAACAATATTATCATTATTGTTAAAGATATCTAACATTTTAATGCAGCCTACTCAGCTGACAACTCCAGTTAACCAAATGGGGGGCAGAAAGTAAGACAATGTGCTAAAGCTGGAGCTAAGTAAAGACCTCCATCCCTAGTGTGGGTTTTCCTGCCACACTGGCAGGACCTTCCAGCTGCTGCTGCCTGGCAGCTGTCTGCAGGCTTGGTCAAACCCACATTTCTGAAATTAGTAACAGCTTTGCTACCTCGATGTGAGCCAGTTCTGGCTCCGGAGTCTCCAGGAGCATCTGGACCGATGGCTTCCACTGTTCAAAACTTTGCAGGGGATTTTGGAAGATTCTCTTCAGTTGGGTTTCTGTATCAGTGCTCATTTTAGAAGTCTTGCCTCTCACACTGTAAGGATAAAGTGACAACCAAGAGAAGGATTATGAAGAAATCCAAGTCCAAACATTCTATTCTTCAAGGAACAAATTAACACAATACTCGGTGTAAATCATGTACAACACAAAAGCCTGTTTGCCTGTCTGAGCCTGGTGTTGCATACCATCAGCTGCTCTGTCAGTCAGAGACATCTGAAAAAACTTTATTTAGATGCTGTAGGACACATTTGTCTGTTGTATCAGGAACTACTTTGCTTTTCTAGTAGCCAGAAGTCTCCCTTTGTATACGATCCTTCTTGGCTGCTGTCACCAGTGTGATTTAACAAATCATATTATTGGAGCAGTCTCACTGACTGATGGGAAGAACAAGCCAAGAGTGTCTAGAATGTAACTGCAGTTGCCTGTAAAAAACAAGGCTTTGTTTCTTTAAAAAATTACATTAAAAAGTCTTTGATAACCTTATGTTAGCACAAAAAGTGAAAAAAACATTTTTATTTCAGATATAATTATTTTAAATTTTGCAGAACCACTTGAATTTATATTAGTACATACAGGTGATTCTGATAAAAGCTTTCTATTTATGTATATGTATCCACATACATACACAGCTCTATTACTGGAAAAAAAAATTAAATCAGCAAACTTTCAATGAACATCCAGGCTTCTCTTAAAAAGACTTATCCCAAACACAGCCGAATGACAAGGCCCAGCAGTGACACACCCCATGCAGCTGCCTCCTGTTTTTCTCAGCTTGCCTGACCTTCCCAGTTTGCAGAATCCTGCCTGGTGTGGCAAAATGCAGCCCAAACTTTATGTTCATGGGGAACAGTATCTTGCAAACTCACAAGACAGGCAGATGAGAAGAATGCCAATCAGGATCAAATACTGCCTTTCAAGAGAAACAGAAGCAACAATCTTACCTGTGTCACTGGGCCGTGACGGAGCTAAACAAAGGCAAGTTTGCAGAGGCCAAAAGCTCTGCAAATAGAAAGTTCTGACTTTACATGTCCTCTGCCATTTGCTCTGCTGCCCCTGCCAGGCTCAGTGTGAAGCTGCCAGACTTCCCAAAGCAGCTTTGGAGAGAAGCTTGGCAAAGGAGCAGCTACCATTTCCTACTCAGAGGCAAGTCCCCTGCTTTCTTTGCTCCTCTTTCAACATTGTTTACTTGCTAGTTTTTAAACTGAAATCCTTTCCCAAAATGACCTATAACCCTTCCACCAGGACAGCATACTGAGCACAGAGGGTAATAAGCTGGGATACAGGAAAAGAACTGACCTTCTTTTTTCCCCTTAAAAAAATGATCCTTTCTTCTAGTTTGCAAAATTTGCTGCAGCTTCTTTACTTCCTGATTCCAGGCAGCCTGGAAACGGAAACACTGAAGTCTGGGGAGAGGCTAAACTTTCAGAGTTTCCAAACCAAGGCAAGTTGAAAACAGGAACATGCATAGAAGCTGCCAGGAGAAGGGGAATAGTCTGCCAAGTAATTGCTAAGGCTGGTGAGTCATTGCAACAAACTCAACAAGGGAGGGCCATAATTCTTCTGAACCGTTTACTACTACAGCTCCTGTCCTGATTTTCTAGTTGCTGGCATGAAAGGCAAGCAAAATACATAAATTATTATTATAAAATGCTAATAAGATCAAATTAGCTGCCAACAATCTAATTTTCTTCAAACCATACACAACATTAATGATGTAAGATCATTGCTTGAAAATGACCAGGAGCCTCCAGCTCCTAGCAAATGGCTAAAATTACAGCTTCACTGGAACATGGAGGCGGATGTAATTAGCAAAAGCTTTTTTTTCTACTCATCACTTACAACTGGACAGCATATCACTTTTTTCTTAGGCCCCTGACAATCCCTTCAGTGTCTGACAGAAGATTCCCCCCACCAGCCCACCACAATCAGACTTTCCAGTACCTTTGATACTGGTGTATTGCAGAGACAACACTCTCAGTGTGTGGCTGGACATCTTGGGAAAACCGTAGCAGTTCCTTAAGCTGGGCCTTCAGCCTCTCAATCTTTGACTCTTCTGCAGCCAGAGCTGCTTTGGTTGCCTTAATTATAGAAATAATGAACAGATCACTCCTTATGTAGCATCTGGCACACAAAATGAAGAAGTAAGGCTGTGTCTCAGGGTATGCACAAATCCCCTTTGGGATTTTTTTTTGGCTTTTTTCCTGGTTATAAGGAATATGGTCTTTGCTAAGACAGAAAACATTCTCACGAACAGTTTTGTTCCAGCAGGCTCTCTCTCCTCCCCTCACACTGCCCAGCCTTTGCATCTGATCTGCAGTGTTCACTGTTTGAACAGAGTTTGAATCACAAACAGGCACAGTTTCAGTTCAGTGATTGCAGTACATAACATGAGCTGCACTTTTGGAGCAGTCTTAACGGCATCTGTTTGCATGAACAGATCTTTCTCAGAGACTCACATATAGAGAATGTTAATTCTAGGGTGACTCAGGGAAACAAAACCAACTAAAACCCATGCAAATGTAGCTGGATTGAACTAGTCTAAATTTTTTGGATCCTTTTTGCATATACTTTTCCCAGTTAGTCCTGCACAGTTCTAGACATACAAACAGTAATGACAGGCATTTTGAGAACAGATAATAAATGTAAAACCAGCCCTCGAGAGGAAATGAGTAGCAAAGATTCTTATCTATTTTATGTGTGATGAATTTTTTGCACTCATTTTTGCAGCAGATTGGTTTTGGTGTAAATACTGGATTGTTACAATCTTGGGACTTCTTAGTACTGATGATGTGTCTGTTAGTAAAGGAAGAGAGGTACCTACCTTACAGAGACAAGGGATACAATATAGCAATGGTCTTACCAAATTCCTCAGAAATATGTGTACTTGTGTCTGTGTATGCACTTGTGTCTGTGTATTTATATATACAGTGAGGCATTAGTTTCCTGCGTCTTTTTAAGTGGAGCAAATTGTGTTGTTTGCTCTGTATTGTGCTCTTTTTGCATATGATCCCTTTGAACTCTAGACACAAACTCCAGCACATCCTCCAACCCTGCTCCTTCTGTGGAGCATAAGATGGAGGTTGGGGCAGTTGATTCCATTGCTGGCAGTCACATTTTCCTCAGTCTGTTTCACACACACTCATACTCTTTCCTTATCATCTTTAACCAATGGGACAGGCATCTGTTGATGTGACTATGCATGTTCAGTCTATGGCTGTACTTGATCCTCCACACAAAGGGTAACAACTTACATTGCATTTTCTCCACAGAGTTACAAACTCATCTTCAGTCTTTTCCCCTTCCCCAGGATCCAGGTCATTTTCTAGTCTCTGTAGATCTTTTCTCAGCTTCTGAATGTCTGCTTCTAATTGTCTGGCTTGAGACTCATAGGCACTTTCAGACTGTTGGATCTTGAGCAATCTCTCCTCCTCCTCACTGCTCAGCAGTTTCAACTTCTCCAAGGCTTTTCTTAGCTCTTCAAGTTCATCTTTCAATCTTGCAGCTCCAAGTGGAGAGGTATTCTGAATCACCTCTGCACACTGATTTTCAAGGTGCTTCCATTTCTTTCCACCACTCCTAATGTCTTTGGAAATTTCCTGCAAAAAGAAGTTAAATAAAGATTATCTGCAGGAATGGGAAGCTAGGGAAAAAGCTGAAAGCAGTAGGAAAAAAGACCACCTCTCCTGGTTGTATGTATTTTGGTTTTCACTTCTTATTTCAAAATATGTCTTTTTTCAAGTGACCAGAAGCCAGGGTTAGTCATTTGACTGCCTTCTGAATAATATTAATTGCCATTGATTCTGAAAATACTGGTTTTATTAATGCTAATCACCTGAGATCCCTGACAAAGAAAACAGAAGCTGCAGGCACTAGATAATAGTTGGGATCTCAGAGATTTTAAGCTAAACAGTTAAAGCAGTGGCACCAAAATAAAGGATATTGTTCTCAAAACTGGTATTTTCATCACCAGCTCTTAACTCTCAAAAACTGTGAACCTTCAGGGTCCATTTGGGTCATGTTTACCAAATCTGATTTATTTAAACAAGATTCTCGAAGAATCACATAATCGTTGGAGATCAGGCTTTAAGAAAAACAAACCAGACCAGTTTGTGACTCATACTGGAAGAACCATACATACAAACAGGACTTCATACAGATCTTCTGCCCTAGCCCATGCTAAAATCACCATCTATTTTGTACATGTAATTCTTTTCTCAAGTACACCCTTGTATAGTTTGAGCAACACATACAGGGATGAAATATACACAGTCCTAACTCCTTGTTAGAGTTATATTGTTCAAGGACCTTTAGTGCCTTTAGCTTGTCCTCTGCTGAAGACTTGGTTGCTTCTCCAATGCAGCAGTTTAATCTCTCTGTGACACCATTCAGCCACAATTGAAACTGGTTGACATTAGCGCTGTACTGCTCATGTTCCTTGGTTATCATTTCAAGCAGTTTCACTCTGTTCTGTAACAAGAGACATGAGAAATGGTGAGGACTGTGCTTATCTGACTCTTTTTCCTTTATATTATAACCCAGAATTTATAAACAAGACTCCCTTTTCATGAGCCCTGATAACACTTGGCCTCCACAGGAATTCAAAGTTTACCTTGAGAAACAGAACGCAAAAGTACACAAAGGCTTGTTCCTGTCTGGACTGTGCTGCAGGTTCTCAACGTCTAAGTCTCCAAGAACACAAACTGCAAGGCACTGTCAGGTGAATTTCTGACTTTCCAAACCTTCCTACTCTCTCATTAGGAAAAGAAAAGAAAAGAGATAGAAGTTTGGTTCTGGTTTTCACTTTGAGAGAAAAGCAGTTATGTTCCTCTTGTGGGTTAAAAATGAAGATGAGCACACCTTCCATATATCTCAAAATGAAAATAATGGAGAATGCACTAGAGGCATGAAAATTGTTTTAAATTGTTCATTATTTAAACAGACTGCGTGGAAAATGACCATCACCTGCAATTGTGTAGTCCAGGCACTTCCCTACTTAGCAGATCACTAACTATTCTGTGGTGGTATCACAGACTCTGGAAACAAATTCAAGCCAATGTAAAGCAGACTTCTTTTTCCAAGTTACTGCCTGTACACCCTATAAGTAACAATCCCTGAATTTACAGGGGCCTGCACATCCTGAGTTGCTCCCTGCTGATCCAGTCTGGCAGTCCTCACAAGTCAGAGTCACATTTGCTCAGATTAGCCTTGTTTTGCCAGCCCAAGTTTAGGCCTGTTTGATTTTGACGCAAATCACCTGCTCTGTTGTTTCACTAGTATAATATCCAACCGAAGTATTATTTTCTGCAAAACCAGACTGATTTTTTCTTGCCCTTCTCCAGCTGGCATGGAGAGCAGTTGAGGTACACCATGGTTACATTAGATAAAAAATAAATCATTCCTTGTTCAATCCATGCAGTGCTTGCAGCACGCTTGAAAGCACCCTTTGCTCTCACAGACAATGGGCCAAGTTTCATTCTGTGTAACACAGGACACACCACTGGCCTCTGAGCGGCTGCCCTCCAGGGCGAGTAGAGTGACAGCTGCAATGGTGGGTAGAGCTGAAAAGTGCTCTTTGCATTTCCCTTGTCTCTGTGAGGCTCTGGACAGGTCCCCACACCTGCCAACCTGGCTGAGGTGGCAGTGAGCCCTGTCCATTCTGTCAGCCTGTTCTCCAGCCAGGCCAGCAGGAGGGTGGCATAAGCATCAGTCACTCCAGGATCTCCCGTGTGCTGGGGTGGCAGTCCCTCTGGGACTTTGCCCTTCACCTTTGGGACAGGTTATCCCATGGTGCACTACAAAGCCACCATCCTGCAAGTGGCACACCACCAGTCTGTCTTCTCCACTGCCACTGCAGTTTCTGCTGACTTGTGCAATTCATGAGTGACTCCCCTAAAGTTAGTTAACTTGCTGTGGGACAAAAGAAGGACAGCTAAGGGACAATTGTTTCCCATGGAGGATGAAATGCTGCCCATATTAGAGCACAACCTTTAATAGCACCAGCCACATATGGCTTTGGATGAAACCAAAAGGTAGAATTATGACTGCCGACTTCTGTGGCCAAGATGCATCCAGCAGAACACTTCACTTGCTAAATTCCTATGTGTCAATTCTCAAATCTGCAGACGCTAAACAATTCATGCCTCGACCTCACGTCAGGGACCTGAAGAAAACAACCTTATAGCAGTGTAAAAGGGCCACACCAAAGTGAGCCAAGTCAGGCCAAACTTATTGACTCCACGGAATTAGATTAGTTTGTTTAACTGGCAGAAGCTCCGAAGGGCATAAATCAGAATAACAAAGCAGAGATGTTATTAAGCTCAAAAATCTTAGGCTGATATACAGGGGATTAAAAAGGAAGTCAACAACCTACCCTTGGCCAAGGCTATTCAGCTAAAACAAAGGAATCTGCAGTTTGGGTACACTGCTGGTCTGTGAGGTCAAGGGATAGATGCCATGGATCTGGACAGACTGTGCCAGTTGTCAGACAAAAGGCTTACAAAGAGCTGGCTGAGCCCTCTCCTCCACAAGAGGTTAAGCAGGAAAACTTTCCAATGATGAAAAGTAAGGTATCACTTGCTCCTGCTAGGTTAGCTGTTTGGGGAGCAGGACAGCGCGAAACTCAACATCCACATTCACTGGAGGAGACTGAAGCAAGGACATGGCCCTGGAAAGAGTGAGAGCACTGACAGGAAAAGAATGGGTTTGCCATGGGCTGCAGAGAAAGAGATGTGTCTGGGCAGAATATGCCCAGCCCTGGGTACTCAAGGAAGGTGGACAGAGGCTTAGGAAACCCTCTCCCCTAAGCTCCCTTCACAGTCAGTGAGGGCAAATGAGCCTCCTCTGGAAGGCAACCTAGAGCACGTAAAGGAAGTTCCTGCTTTAAATCCCTCTGCGGTGTCTCAAGGAGAGTACAGAAAGCTCCTGTAGGCCTTTCTGGTGTTTTTAGTTTTAGCCCTAGGGTAACTTAGCAAACTGTTGTAATTATCTAGGTTTCAGTTAACAGAGACATCATGGACTGAAATCAATTTGATGTGCTCAGAAGTATTTAAAATATTTCCTAAATATCAGCATACTGTATATCATAACTTTTCTTACCATCTTCAATCATCATTTATGCTAAAAGACACAACCATCTACCTCTGTGTATTTTTAATTTCCTGGACAAGGAAAGTATGTAGGAAATGGCTGCCACATCTAAAGATATTCCTGTTGATGTAATTAAAAAAAAGTATATGCTTTTAAAATTTGAGAATGTTAAAGACACATGTTAGCACTAAGAAAAAAAAACCCCTCCCACCATTTGCTCATACCAGAGAAGCAATATCACAGGCAAACCATTTAAGAAGCACTGTCCAAGAGCCTGCCTTCTGACAGAGCTGGACAACTGCACAGGATCTAAAAACGCTCTTCAAACACAAGTGTAATCTACAAACACCAGCGAGCCTCCTCTGCTCAGGCATTCAGCTGGCATCTGCAAGTCACATTTAGTCTGGCCTCTCATCATGTGAGGGGCCAGAGCAATCCCCTTACAACTTCTGTGTCTCTTTCATTCATTCCTCCTGCCCATTGGAAGAGGTGGCAGGGTTTCTCTAACTAGTGTTATACTTTCCAACACAATTCCCAAAGTGCCAGTAACATTGGCATTAGATAATAAACTCCTCATTTACTTCAGTTGCAAAATCCAAGGCTTTCCAACTCCCTTCTTTGTTCCATACCTCCAGAAAGAGGGATTTCTTAGCTGGATTCTCTCACTCAGTCTTTCTATTAAATGTGGTATTTATAACCAATGCCAAAGAAAAGCTTTTTCTACTGTCTCAGTTGGCTGGAAACATAAAGACATATTTCGTCTAACTAGTATGAGCCACTTCCTGATCTCATTTACACCAGCACATATCCAAGTCAGAGAAATCACACTATGTAAAATCAGTCTCAGAGAGGTCACATTCTGGCTTTGAGTATTCAAATTACTTGTTTGAAAGAACAGCTTTATTAAAATAACTAATGACTGTCTCTCACTTCAAAACCAAAGACAATTTTGGTGAGGACGGAGCAAATGATAATTTTAAATGCCAGTCTAGATAAACCCCTGAATTCCCAGGAACCTTCTTATTTGTATATCCAGATGCCTTGTAATCAAGATATCTACCTTTAAAAATAAATAATCAGTGTTGAGGCTCAAGTCTGCTGGTGGCTTCTCTGTGGCAGCTGCAGCTATGGAATTTCCAAATATACTCTAGGTTTTGGAGAGAAATTAGCAGTAGTTGTGTATTTATGGCTAGGAAAGTATCTGAACTACATGCTCACAAAAGACGTCAGTTAAGGAGGTTTTTTGTCATTTTTGGGGGTCAGGGTATTTTACTTCAAAAGAAAAAAGGTATCTATGGAGCAAGCAGGACAATGGCACAAGCATCCTAATGTTGTAGTTCTTCCATTGTGATCTGAAGTTAGCTTTGTACAATGGCACCAGAGAGGGAAAGCATCCATCACTGTCAGGCTCCAGTTCTGGACTGGTGTGGGAATTAGTAGAAGGCAGCATTGTAACAGAGGCAGACAGCAGAATCAAAGTAATGAAAATGATGTCTATTTGCACCACATAATTCCAGCCTATAAAATTCCTGGAAGTCACTATGAGCAAAAACTAGGTTTTAATTTCTGTAAGTTTGGTGTAGATGTGTCTATATATATATTTAAAATATCCCTTTGAGTATTTCTATTGATTTGGTCAGTAAGAAATTGAATTCTTCTGCCCACATGCAAATGTCTGCCCCTCAGCCATACCGCATTGTCTAATCCTGTCTTTACATGAGTTTTAGAAGTGAAATGTACGAGCATTTTCTGAAATCTTTACTCAGAAATAGGGTGAAAGGAAATCACTGGTACTGAAAGATGAAGCAGGATGCCTTACACCAGCCTAATCTAGCAACTGTTCAAGCTGGAAGATTAGTATTGGGCAAGAATTAGTATCTGTGTGCATGAAAATCTTTCAGACAGTGGAACTGGTCACTGAGCAAAGTGTTGGGCCAGAGCTGACTCCCCCCTCTGTGTTTCCCAGTTCTGCAGGCAGGGAGGGCAGCTCTGGGTCTCAACTAATGCTACTTCCTCCAGCAAGGCTGTATTCATGTAATATTCCCTGGCTCCTGGAATGGGTACTCTGCATCTGGTTATACATGAACCGCTAATGTGCTGAAAGATGAGGAACAATTCAAACTTTATATAGAGATGACCTAAAGCAATATTCCTTAGGTCACAGCAAGCAGCCTGCAGTTACTTTAAAACAACACACTATAAAGCATTGTGTAAGAGCATCCCAATTAACAGCTCATCTTGGGACTTGACAATTGTTTCAAACAGTCCAGTGACTGAAAGAACAGGTGTCCTCAGCTCTGTTTCCTTTTGCACTTCTACCAGGTAAGCCCCATCACTCAAGGAGCAAGTAGCAAACAATACCATAGATCAGAAGAATTTGAACACCTCCCACTCTTTATGAGTGTACCTGAGCTTCTTGTCTGATTCCTTCATATTCCACACTCATTTTCTTCTGAGCATCCTCATCAACGCTGGGATCACCTATCCTGCTGAACAATGAAGCAGCTTCATCCAGCAGCCTTTCCAGCAGGACTGACTGATTTAGGACATCATTCTGCAAAACCTGAGCATGGCCCAGCTGCCACTGCTTCTCCTTTAAGCCAAGCTGCAACTCAATGTCAGGCTCCAAGGTCACCCTCATATTGTGAATCCATGTGTAAAACTCATCTTGGGCTTTCAGGTACTCACTCCAGTGCAGCCAGACCCACTCAATGCGGCTGTTGGGGAGAGCAAGAGAGAAGAGTTAGATGAAATGATGATTGGAGCAGTGGAGACCAACAATCTCAAAAAGCCTTCAAAACAGTGCACAGGGTTCGCAGCCATTTTAAGCTGCTCTGACTTGACAGAGTCTGGATTCACTTCCCAAGTCCTCTCTGCTTTGGGGAGGAAATACTCTGTATAAGATCCCCGTGCCTGACCAAATTCATCATTCCAGACTATGAGGTGGGTGGGCCAGGTTGTGAAGGCAGAGCACTGAGGTCTCACTGATCCTCTCTCCCCACACAGTCCCCAAAACGCTCATGGGACTGGGATTAGCAGGGAATTGCTATCTACAATCCAGGCAGCAGAGAGAAGCAGGAAGCACTTTATGAAAGCACTGGAGGAAACAGCTGCCTCAACACAACCAAGAGTGTGTTTGTCTTACCTGTGACAATGAGTAATGTATATGGCTGTCTCTTCCCACAAGGCTTTAATGTCTTTTAGTTTAGAGAGTACCTCATGCTTCTTTTCCTCACCGATGCTGCGAAGAGCAGCATCTGCCTTCACAAGAACCAACTCCATTTTCAAGCTGCCTTCTGGTTCCAGTGCACGTATTTTCTATGAGAAAAACAAATGGTACTGAAAGCATAGAAAGAAAACAAGCATAACTGACAAAATGTAAACTTTGTTTTTACCCAGAAATCATGAACTCAGAATCACTTAGGTTGGAAAAGACCCTCACGATCATCGAGTCCAGTCATTAACCTGACACTATCATGGGATGGAAATGTTTCTATACAACACAGACAATTAACCCTTCCCATCTAACTCCCTGCTGCAGAGTTTCTCCTGAAAGGAAAATATGATGTTTTTTCAGACATGTTTACTTTTAAACATCCTAAAGGACTGAATTTAATTGCAAGCCACACAGCAGTTGAAAAACATTAAAGTTAGCTACAAAAAACCAGACCATCCTCTATGAAATGCCTGTGGCTGTGTTTCCATTGCTGTTATAAGGTTACAGCACTGTATTGCCACAGGCCAGCTGTTCTCCCCCACCTGCCAAAGCACAAAGAGGCAGTCTCCACAGGGTACACTGCAACCTCTCAATTTTAAGCTCTACTGTAAGAAATCATGAAGCATATTAAAAAGGCTTCCTAGCGCAAATAAAAGTTGGCTTAGAAAAGAAGCCAAGAGAAATTAACTAGTGGAATTTCCTGTCTGCTACCAAATTTTGCTTCAACCCTAAACTGCAAAGTTATGAATTGGTGAATATATGTATTTTACACAAATAGGAATGCCAGGAACTGATAGTTGAGTCATCTAATTTTAAGTATCCAGAGATGGAAAAAATCAGCAAAAGTTCTGTACAATGTAACAGATTAATTATGCCCCAATTCAGATGTCGGCTTTCAACATTACTTTATCCAAACTTCTGATACTATCAAATTAGCTTTTCTTACTGCTCTTCCATAAACTCCTAGCAAACTGCAGGCTTTCAAGCTTGAAGAAAAAGGCTTCTACAATGAAAACACCAAGATGATCAAAATTAGCAATTACTTTCAGTAAAATTAGGCCTATGGCATTTGTTAAAAAAAAATCATGTCAGTTATTGCAAAGGTGAGACAAATAAAAGGCCTTTGGATTTCCAGTCTCACATTCTGGGGAAACCCTGTTCTTTTGGCATGCAGGCAGCACACCTGCATGTGATGTACAAACAGGTGTTTGGACAAATTATTTCCTAAGAAAGGTGGGACTAATAGAATCCAGGGAAGCATGGCAAAGGCAAGAAAATACATGCCATAGCTATCATCCAACAGGAAACATGTAAGAGTAAAGCTGTATTCTGAGCCTGATATTTTTCCAGCAATTAGAAGCAAACAACAGCTGGAGAGAAAGCAGTGGCTGAACAGTCATTTTTCTTTTTCAAATCTGTTTTTTACATGATTTTTATCATTGGCTGACATTTTCATTAACAAATTAACAGAAAATAAACCACAGGAAGGAAGCATGAAAAAAACCTGGCAAGCCAGGTGCAAAAAAGGAACTGAAACTTGATCACTGGATTTGAAAACAGCCAATAGGTGAAGCAGTGAGCACATCATAAGGACATCCAAGCTGGAGACAGAAGCCAGGCCCAAAAGGAGGCAGGATGAAGCAGCAGGAGGCGGTTAAGATACACACAGGAAGAAAGATACTTGTTAATCTTTAGAATGATGAATTTCCAAAGTCTGAGTTGAAAGAATCTCTTAACATGACTTTTTGCCTGTTACAGACTTCCTCTAAAGCCCACAGAAGTAAATGGGCTTCAGTTCAGGCCATATCACATCACCACAAATCTCCAGACTTTAAAACTTGTTATCTCTGCCGTGAATGTTCCTCCTTTGCCAAACTACCACTCTTCTACTCGAGTTCCTGTGTTTCTTGCGTGTTTTTTGAGACTGCACATATCAAAGTTTCCCAGACAAAACAAAAGAGTGAAAATAATTTAAGGTCAGAAAAATAAAACTATAGACCAAGATACTTCAGGTTTTTATGACTGACATGCATGTCTAGCCACCATCCATCACTCCATGAACAGCCTCTGTATTATGCCAGAGGCAAAATCCATCCTCCAACAAACCCCAGTTAAGGAAAAAGGCTGAAGACATCACTGTAAACTACCTCATCATCCATATAAGCCTGCAACTTTTTTTGTTAAAACTTCAGAAGAGGCAGGCCAAATACAAGTAGACACACAAAAGGAGAGACTTTGGGGTAAATAACAATGGGAAAGATTTTTGCCATTTAAATTAAGGAACAGATTACTTGGAATTAAAGGTAATAAAAGTATAAAAATAGTTTTCAATATTAGTCACAGAAATATCACCACTCCCTCCAATCATGAATGGTACAAATGGGACAAACAGGAGTGTTTCCTTCTTTGAGATTACAAGACCTAGATAACATCTAATGAAACTGAAGTTAATGAATGTGAAATCACTGTAAGAGAGCAGGGACAATCTACAACAGGATCTCTGTGAGAAGAGTTATACAACAGATTAAGTAAAACCAGGAAAAAATGAGAACTTTAACCTTTTCATTAAACAGATCATAAAGGGGATCTGTAAACCCTCCTATCATCAGGGTTTATGGAAAAGGAAAAAGCTATTACTCTAGAACAGCTCATTACCAGGACACTGCAATCTTTCTCTATCAGTGCCAGAGTCCTGGAGGAAATGGAATGCTAACGTGATCTGATTCTCTTATACTGTGTGCTGCTTGTCTGCAAATTGCTATGGTAATTGCAAGCAGCAACCAAATTGTTCCAGGCTTGAAGAGTGTAAACATTTTAACCTGCCAAACCTGCTGCTAGTGTTCCAAATCAATCTGAACAGCTTGGAAGCCTGTGATATCAAATTCCCATCCTCTTTTTCTACATCTGTAAACATTTTACAGATGGAAAAATTAGAAAGAATACTGATGTGAACCCATCCACACAGGCCCAATCCTCCAACAAGCAGGGGCAGCTGACTATTTCCTAATGGAAAACTCTTGAGTTTACAGCAATAACTGCTGTAATAATGGCAGCAGTGAGAGCCACCTCTGAATTCCATCACTGTTCCCTTACCTCAGTCTCTCTCAGTCTGGCTTCTAGGGCAGATCGAGGTCCTTTGGTGTTGTCATTGATTCTCAGTCTCTCTTGGATGGCCTTCATCCAAGCTTCTGCATTCTCCACGCTACTGTCAAATTCATCCTGTAGCTGCTGAGTCATCTCATTGGAAGAAGCTGAAAAGATAGGAAACAGAGGTAAGCAGATTTTGGGTAAGACCTAAACAGAAATGAAAAGCAATATAAAGGAGCAAGGGAGAAAAGCTAAGGATATTGTGGCTTTCCTTTTGAACAATAATACCAAAACCTGCAGCATTGCTGTTCAGTTGTGCGCAGAGAACACATGCACAGCAGCTTTCCCAAATGAAAATATACCAGGAAACAAAAAGAAGGTGGAGAACTGTGGGAGGCTCCATTACAGTAAACATTCAATTCAAAGCTCTTAAATTAGGTTAATTTGGTGTTTGTGGTGTATTCCAGATTAGCTACACCAAACACAAACACTTCCTGTTTCTTCCCAGAGCCATGTCAATATAAAACGCTCCCAATGCCCTTCTGGGTTCATGTGCTGACACCAGATAATGAAGTATTTTGGCACATGCTTAACTTAGAGGTTTATAAACTGCTTTTGTAGAGGTGTTAAAGCTGCTGAGAGCTGGATCAGATGCTTAGGCCCTCAGTTAACCTCTGCATGGTCTCAGCAGAAGTTATCTGAATGCACATGCAGTGAGCCTGGGATACACAGACAACAGGAATTGGCCAGCAACTTCTGAGACAAACCACAAACAAGCCTTCATAGGGGAATATCAACACTGGTGGATGTCTTCTTTTGCCATCTCTTTTATTCCCTAACAGGCTCCAAGTTTTTAATTTTCCTCTCCCTCTCTCTTGTTGCCCATTCCCAATCAGCAAGAAGGTATGATGGTTGGTTGCTCTTTTGAGATCTGTTTAGAGCACAAGCTCTCCACTGCCCAGCCAGCCTCCTTTGTTCCTGTACAATAGAGCAGAGCCATCCTAGGCTCACCACTAGGACTGCTGGACTAAACTTGACTAATAAGGATGAGCCATAACAAAGCGCCCTGTAGGTCAGCTCCACTGAAGTGAACAGAACAAGAGCCACTGACATTCAATGGGTTTGGGTCACATCCTACAACTACTGCCAGCCAAGCAGCCAGTGTCTCGTGGAAAATAAAACATTCTTCCTCTTTGTTATTCACCACTGAAATATTTTTTCAGCACAAAGTTTGAGACTTAATTACTGAACCCAAGTTCATTGTGCAGAATTCAGTTCCACAGCAGCCCCAAAGTCCCACAAAACAATTCATGTGGAAGAAAGTGCTCAGTGCCAGAGGCAGAGCACGGCTCCTGGTGAAGCTGGACCAATGCTGTTTTGCAACCACCAGAGCTCTCAGCAGCTCCATCTTTTCAAGGGAGAGCCATCCTTCTGCTCACAAGCAGAAAGCTCCTCACCATCCTGCCAATGTTCCTTTCCATGAGGTAAAAGGATTCATGCAATATTAGAGGTCCTTCCCTGCAGCTCCCAGTGTATTTTCTTCCACATTAGACCAGATTAGACAAGATGTCCCCATTCACAACAGTCTGAATAGTTGCTTGCCAGCCATCAGCAGGCTTTCTACTCAACAGATCCCAGACCAGAATGAAAGAACTGCACTGCAGAGCAGCTACTGCACTACCCATGGGGACAGGTGACAGGGTCGGACATCCATGCGCAGAGCAGCAGAGCTGCATCTGCATAAAAGAGCAGTGAGACCTCTCCCTAAGTGAGACCTGTCAGACAGAACAGAATCTAAGGTTGTAGCTCTCAGAACTTGAGAGCAGCTTTAAAAAGAGTGACCTCACCTTGAAAAGATTTAAAAAGTAAACCAGGATATACTGGATTTAATAAGGGTGGTGTGGCACAGGGCAGCTACTCCCTCTCTCAAATATAAAAAATATGACAGGCTATATAATTAAAGCTAAAATCACTGGCTTACATCACGAGAGTCCTAAAGATGAAGCCAGCTAATGGAGGAATGTTATTCTCAGTGGATTGCTAAGATAGCTGTGTCCTTCTCCAACTATGACTGGTTCAGAACTGACATTATGAACTACAATAATCCAATTCTCTGAAAAGAGCACATGTTTCATTGCAGCTGAAAAATAACTCAGTTTCGCATTAACATTTCTCATTATATCTCACAGTTGTAGAGGGACTGTCCCCTAAAACTCCCCTTGTTACATACATACATTTCTAGGCAAACAGTTTCTGAATGCTCATGTATGAGCTGTGGTGAACCCAAGTTATGGTATTGTGAAACAAAAACTCAGTGTATTTGCTGGATAGACACTGACGAGAAGTGGCATTCATTTCCTAGGAGAGGTTTCTATTCCTGGCAACATCCATATCATATTTAAAATTGGCTTCACTACTCCAGCCATGGAGTAGCCAATACAGAACATAATGTTATTCTAGTCCTAATTTTTACAAAAAGTTGAGGGCAATCTAACATGGGTAAGACTATTACAAAAAAACCTCACAATTACACAGCTCCCCCCATCCCACATACAGTCAATCCATTTAAGGAGTCAACACAGGAAACCACAAAAAAAGTTATTTCAATATTAAGATCACCAGCTTGCAAAGGAAGAGAAACACTTTTCTACTCCTACTACAGACATAAAACATCACTGACTGATTTTGACGAAGCAATTCCTGTATCTAGGACCACAAAGACTATTAAATTTAGCATGGACTCAATGCCCAGGTGGATTTCATAGTATTTACAACCTGCAATACCTGACATGGATTTGGGCTGCCTTTTGAGACCTCCTGTCCTCTCTCCACACAGGGCAGCCAGATGCTGGCTGAAGCAATCAGCTACAGTGCCAGCTTTTGTTCTGGAACCCTTCCCAGTCACTAACAGCATGACTGATACCTGCAAAGTAAAAGAATGATTTCTGACTTACTGTCTGCTTGGGAGGAAGAACAACTGCTGACTATTTGAGATAGGAAAGGACTTACCGATCTTGTCCTAAGTCTTCTGAAGTTGGGATTAATGATTAGAGGATAAAAGTCAACCAATCAACAGCATTCACCCCATTTCTGTTGCATCATTGGAACTAAATGACTGAGCAATACTGCTGGACACAAAATTGAGCAATACTTCTGGACCCTGATCTGTACAAAAAAGACAAAGGAGACATAGCAGCTCCTGGAACAGACCTAAGCTGTAGAGCTGTGCAAAGCTACCATCCACACACCAACCTGTAATAGCAGCAGGCCTTTAGGGCCACCTGTATGGTGGTGCAACAGCTCCTATGCCAGGCTCAGTCTCTGGGACCCACTGTGCCAGGGAAAGTCTTCCTTTAGTCACTGGTGCAATCCTCTGAGCAATTTGTACAAAATTGTTTTCATCACAGTTATTTTCAAATGCATCCAGCTGTTCAAAACTGCTTTTAATTTAATGCCATTTGAATCAGTGTATTAATTCATACTGTGGAAAGTGCATATACACTCTAGAAATCACTTTGCATCTCTATACATGTCACTAAATGAGGGCAATAACTACGCATAAGAAATTCCGGCACAGATAATGAGATGCTGAGCAAAACCAAGTTTTATTTGTCCAGATGCAGTAACAGTTTCTTGGTAGAGGTAACAAAGAAGCATATTTCAGGGTGCTGAACAGAACTGACCCAGGACAGCTCCTGCAGTATATCCACAGGTTATAAAAAACACATTTTAGGAACAGGAAAATGTAAAACAGATTAGGTGCAGAAACCTGTAGCTGAAACTCTCCCACAACACTAGTCTTCCTACCTTCTCTGAATCACCCTCCATGATCCCCAAAACACAGCTTGGCAGTGTCTGGGTAGGCACATGTGTTTCAGTGCCACAGAGGGATGATGCCTCAGCCCTTTCCCAGCTGCTCTGCCAGACTCACTGTACACCCAGGGCTTGCACTGGTTTGTCTGAGGCTCAGTTACATGCATGGGATATCTGCACCTTTGGAAGAGGAAAAAGTGAACACCTGACCCAGTACACACTTGTCAGCATCACTCCTCTCTGGCTCTCTCATTCAGGCACAAAACCATTAGCAAGGAGGGAAGTCAGAGAATGGCAGCCTATCACCTCTTCCCAAAATCCTGGAGAAGAGGCAGCTGAAAGGACGCTGGGGGACACATATGCTGTACCCCCAGCTTGCCCACAGGCTGAATACCCCAACATGAACTAATGAGATCCAAAGCAACAGCAAGCTGGGTTTTGCTCTTAAAATCTGTTCCATTTGTGTTGGGCTGGGCCGAAGAGATGCAGAGGCAGCTTTGTTTCAGCTGTGGTCTTGGAGCCATCTTGCTGAAAGAGCAGATAAATGAATTAGCAAACTGCTCTGCATCATAGCTCTGGGAGCCACTGTGTGGACATGTCTGGGTTTCCATGGCAGACCCTGACACAGACACAGGCAGAAGTCATCCGTCATGCGACCCACGTGGCACTCGCAGGGCCAAATTTCTCTGAGCAGTTCTTCCCTAAGTACAGCCACTGCAGGAGCCTAATAACTAATCTAACTAACTAACTACATCTAATAACTCTTCTGAGACACTCCAAGATTTATTTATTTAACATTTGTAATACACTACTGAGAGCTTTTAAAGTTATTTTGCAAGTCCAGTGTCTTTTTCTTAGGATTATCCTATTATTTTGCAATGTTTCCTAACATACTGTTTTCTCTCTGCCAGTCATACTGGGGTTCGGTTTTTTGTTTCTCTTCTTTTTTTAATTTAAATCTCTTAAAACGTTTCTTACAACCACTCCCATTTTACACATTCTTTTAAACCCTACATTTATAGGACACAGGCTTTTAAATGGTTTCAATATGTCTTGGATTCTTATATTCACGTACTACTTGACTAGTTTCCAGAACCCAGTTCTTACAAAAATAAAAGTACAAAAATGCTCCAGGAAAATTCAAACCACTCACCATTAGGGAGACTATTTTCCAATTATTGAAATACTTCAAACTTTTCACAACCCTTTTCATTTGGTTCTGGGATTGAATGTGGGGGAAAAAAAAGATTTTAAAAAAGCCCACTGAACTGTATCAAATTTTAGACAAATGTATGAGTGTGGAAGCAATTTTGGTTCTGGAAATTGTATCTGGGATAATTTAGTAACTTTTCAGCTTCCCTAGATACTATAAAGAGAGCTCTGAGGAGGCACAGAGCTGGGAGCTCTGACTGTCTGCTTTAGATCGGAGCAGAGGTCAGGAGCTGGCACAGACCACAGAGGCACAGAGCACTGACCCTCGTCTTTCCAAACTTGAATATTCCAGGAGGAGCTACTGTGAACTTTGAATCCAGCCAGCCTTACCAGCCTTCCTGAAAGCCTCCATGAGAGCAGCTACACCTATGCACAACCCAGTTCAACTGCTCAAGTAGGTGAAGAAGCTCTCAAGGTTTCAAATAAAAGGTGTAGTTATTTCCAGCATAATCTTTTAGAAACTCAAAACATTAATCCTATCACCTTGGCCATCTTCCAACACAGCCCTCTCCTGTGTTACTGGCAGTCAATGTTTATGACAGTCAGCAATTGTTTGTTCTAGTTAATGAGCTAGAGTATGAATAGGGTTTTCTGGAATAAACACATCCATATCCTTGTTACAAGCATCCCCTTCAACTAAGGAATGCAGCATTCTGAGTACATACTGCACTCATCTATATCCTAAGCACTTCCTCTCCCTTACAAAACAATCCACAGGAAACCGATGGCACACACAAGGCATTCTGCCACAACATGATCACACCTGACAATACTGTCTTTGTTACCAAAAAAAAACCTGAAAAGCAGACATGTTCTGTGCAGGCTAACCCTCCAAAAAATGCCTAATTTTTTTCAGCCATTTGTTTAAAAATTAATTTCAGACTTTAGTGAGAGCCAGCACAAGTGGGATATCTTTTTGTTTCTTAAGACTGCTGGGGACAACATATAATTCCCAGGTCTAAAAAGCCATTTCCTTAAAAAAGGGATTGAAATTTAAAAACAGCTTTATATCCAAATGCAATCAATAGCATACAAGTGAGGCAGAATGGGGTCCTGGGGCCATCTTCCCTTCTAGGGAATGATAATCAGTAGATCTGGTCACAGCATTTTTATTTTTTATTTCAATCTTCAAGTCATTTGGAAGTAAAAAGAGTGAGGATTCTTAATTACAAATCTCTCCCCATTCCATATACTCCACACACAAACTTCTGCATTTCCAGGTCACTCTAGGAGACGGGTTGGTCTACCATGATTCCATTAGATAAGTAAAATGCAGGGCTTAGTTCTGGGCTAGAATTTTTTTTACCATCAAGGAGACAGAGTATTTGTATTAGCTGTCTGGTTTAGATTTTGATTCTCTATCCCCACACTGTTGAGGTATAAACAATCTCCAGAGCATTTCAGTCAGCCCTCCTGGGAAGTAAGACTATCCTATCCCTTTTACAGATGACAGCTTGGGTTCAAAGGCACTTTGTTTCTTGCTTCTAAGCAATAAGAAAATACTTGAAAGGACAAGAACAAAGTTGAAGATTCTGTTAGTAAACGCTGCAGAGGGTGATTTTCAGCCTTTTCTAATCTGTACCACTTCAATTGTCTCTGCTGAGATGCAGATATCTTTTTAGTGACTTCAAACTTAATGACAAGAGCCTTCATTTTCCTCATTACCATCCACAGACACTTTAGTCTGGGAAATCACAGGTTAAACACCTCTGCTCCACAGCTTCAGCAGAGATTCCTCAGGTGCAGAGAATCTGGTGGGGAAATTACCCCTGAAAGAGATCAGGTGCGTTTACCACAATCTACATCTTGAGCAGCTGGGCACAAGTTCCCAAGTAAGTTTAGTTTCAGCTTTTGTCAGCTCCCCGAGTTTTACCATCAGTCAGCTAATGAAAAAGCCCTGCAAGCCAACAGCATTAGTTTCATGGTCTCTGGAGACTAGAATTTATGTATTTAATTATCTCCCACTTGTCCTCCACAGACTGTATGATCCCTCAGTACTGGGTGCCAGTCACAGCACTGATATACTGAGAAATAAACCTCTGTGGTATCTGCCCCTTGGCTAGAGATCAGTGAACAATTTAGAGTGAATAACATATCTGATAAATCATTCCTCTTTTGCTGGTCATATTGTTGTGTACAGACAGCCTCATTTTCTCAAGGGTGTGGTTATCCCTAACAATTTGCCAAATACACTTTGCAAATCAGTTTTGCTCTGCAGACTATTCCCGAGAAATTCTTCTTGGCAATCCTTAATACTCTTAAGCTGTGCTGCTTAGCTTTGGTTTGGCATCACAACCCTAATGAGAAATTGCCCATCTTCCATGGCTAGCTGGGAACAGCTCTGCTTGTTTGTATGCAGTTTGTCACATGGTAGCTCCCAAGGGCCAGTGCCATAATCAGGACTCTGGAGCGCTAAGCCACATACAATGAGTGTGCCGTCACAGCACCCTCAGTGAGCAGAAGTGCCCTACAGTTACAAGAAGAACACCTCTGTCCCAAAGAGATTACAGAGGACACATCAGAAGGGGTTTGGCAATGAAAGCAAGGCATCAGTGTGTACTTAGGGACATGGAGTGATGGAGGGAAGAAAGGGCTGTCAGAACCTTCAGCTGCATTGCCACTGCTCTGTGAAAGCGGCAGTGTTTCCACCGCCCATGTCCTCCGCCCACCCCTTGGAATCAGAGATACTTAGAAAGAGATCCTCAAGCCCAGCTGGAACACATGGCCTCAGCACGGGCTGGATCTCACACCAGGAGAGGGGATTCACTGCACTGAACCACACACTGTTTGTGGGACACCCTGAGGTAGGAGCCCTGTGATTCCCCAGGGAGTCAGTGTGAGAGAGGGGCACTTCCAAGCAAGGAACCATACCAGAAGTGGGATAATTCGCCTTCCTCAGGAATCCCATGTTCTCAAGAGGCTTACAGTTGTAATATGAGTGCTCAAGGGTACAGGATGTCAATCTGTCTCCAAGTCTATATTCTTTCCTATTCCACATCACTGTTTCCACATTTGGATCTAAGGCGTTTTCACATGTGCAATTTTTTCCCTTACAAGATCAGTGTTAAAATCTTATTTGACGATCATTTAACTGTTTCACCTCTGAGTGATAGTGTGTAACTTGGAGCGCTAAGCACATGGCTTTTAAAGTAATAAATCTTTAAAATTAAGTATATACTGGGAATATTTCTTAGAAACAAGGTCACTTGCAAGTACTTTATAAGTATGCTCTAAGGGCACAGGTCTTTCGTCCCATTTAGAACAGCTGAAGGACTAACTCTACAAAACAAGATTTCTCAGATATGTCTTTCAAAACATTATCAGTTCAGTTATGCTAATGATATATTTATATGGTGAAAGTGAGACTTATGGAATTGAGAAAAGAGTAGCAAGTAGGACAATACTAATTTTAGATACCAAAGCTGTTGATTAAGAGTTATTTTCTTGGGATCAAAGCATATGGCTATGGAAAAATTAGCAGATTTTAATTTGCATGGAACAGAAAGATCTGTTTATATAAAAAAAGATAAAAATGACCCCTAAAAGAGATGAACACTTGAAATGCTGTCAAGAACATACAGGAGGCTATACCTAAACAGTAAATAGCTATACCTAAACAGTCAGCATTCTGTACATAATTAAAAGTAATATTTGCATTAATCTGATAATGCCAGGCTTTATATTGCAAAACAGCACTGGTTTGTGTTCAGACAAACCCACAGGCAAACAAGGCCTGCCTATGTCCCAAACAAAATACACTATTGGAACAGTCAGCAACCTCATCCCCAAGCTCAGAAACAAAGCAGACCACTGCAAAATGGTGGTTATAAATTAATATTGAGTGGTTGAGAACATTTTTGGAATTGAATAAAACAGGCTGCTTTCTTGTGACTCATTTTTGTCTGAAGTATTGCAGTTTCCACATCTTCGTCACCCTCCCAAGTGTGTGCTGGCCAGGCACTGTGGGTTAAGGAGCACGGCCACATCTGGTTTCAGCTGCACAGACCCCTCCAGCAGGCTGGGAACAGCCCAGCACTGCCAGACTCCAGCACTCTGATCGCTCAGGACTTCACAACAGCGATGAAAAACACCTTTTTAGCAGTCTTTTTAGTCTGATGAGGGGCTGAAGTCCTGTAGTCTATAAACCCAGAGGGGATCTGAACCTCCTCCTACTGAGATTCATCAAACCTAAAGCAAAGAGTAAAACGGCGGCAGAGCCCAGCAGTGAGCCACGTTTGTCAGCAGTCATCCTCCAGTGAGGAGGACCAGAGAGTTATTTAAAGCTGTGATCACAGATAATTACCATGCTGAGCAGCACGAGTGAAGCCAATGCTTTTTCTTCTCACTCTTACGTCCTCCTCTAGCAACTGCCTTTTAGTAATGGAGTCCTACAAGAAACCAAAGCTCTTTTTTTCCCCGGAAACGTCTGAGGAGATCAGGCAGCTCTGTTCTATTCGAACCCCAAGGGGGCCTCAGGGCGTGCTGCTTCTCAGCAAGTATGAAAATGCCACCCTAAATATTATGGGACATATCCCTGGGGCTGCCGGGGAGCTAACACAGAGATACATTTACAGCAACAGGGGTCCATATCAGCCAAGGAATTGTACACACACACTGGCAGACATGTCATAGCACTACCTATTCTCAAACACTTGAAAAAGGAAAAGGTATAAAGCTATAGATTTGTTTAACCCAAGTAACACATAATTCTTCTACAAGGAGTAATAGACATCATGGCACAAACTCAACTTTGGTCTAAAAGAAATAAAAATAATTCCCCACTAGTCTCCAAAACCATCTTCTAAAAATAACACAAACACTTGCTGTATTTTATAGGCATTTCATATTGCTGAAATTTTTCTCCACTATTTCCCTTTCAATTTACAGATCAGGGCTCAGCAGGTACCTTGAAAAAGGTTGATTCATAAAACAGGAGAAGCCAGTTATCCTCCTGAAGAAAAATGTGTTTGACTCTAATTGCTGAACCACCACAGAGCAGAGCATTCGATGACCTTGTCTGGGTTCAATGAGCACAATGCAAGCAACAGTGTTTGTGCAAACTATACTCCCTACTTAAAAAAAATAATTCTGAATTTCTTTAATCCCCTTTTTTACCTTTTGCATACCTCCGGGTCATGTTTCAACAGTTATATATGCAACCTTAAACCCACACTTCAGGGAAGGGATCTCAGCAGTCCCAGTTCAGCAAACATTTTGGGGCTGTAAAAGCTGATAGCATGTCTTGAGTGCCAGCCACACTCCCGGCTCCCAACAGACACTCTCTCTATTAACTTCACCCACTGTCACTTATCTCCAGCCCTTCTGGTGCACACCACAGTCGGGATATTTTGGCTTCCTTTCTCCTGGCTTACATGAAGGAGTTCCCCATCCTGGCCTGCTGCTCACAAAACAATTTATCAGGCCTTATTTCATTGCACTGGGCCCTCAACCTTGGGCCCTCCCATCCTTTCCCCCAGCACCCTGTGGTGCTGGCACCAGGCAGAAGGGGAGGTGTGGGCTTGCTCCAGAGAAAAGCGCGCGAATGGGCTCATCTTGGTGCCCTTCACCGGCTGGGTGCTGCCAGAACCCTCACTCATGGCTCTCCTGCAGCAGGCCACTGACTTCTATTTCCCCTTTCACTAGAATTCAAATACTTGAAATTTCAATACACTTGATATCTTTAACACTTCCATGTCTCTGGAAAATTTCATGCAAAGCAGAAAATTAGTGCAAAAGTTCTTAGGAGCCAAAAGATACAGACAGACTGCCTGTCCAACCATCTCACTACATTATGAAATAAAAGTAATGTTGTAAAAACCTTACCAAAATCCTGGGAAATCTGGTAAAAAGGGTAGGTAAAAGTCTGTGGTGATTCCATCAAAGTTCCCCGAGGGTTTGCCAGCATGGCAACCACAATCCAGCCTGGCATCCACTGGGAGTTAGAACAGCGATTTGGCACAGTTGGCAGCACGAGCAAGTCTGGCACAAAGAGAAACCAGTGGCTTCCTCCTTACTAATGCAGGAGGAAGCACAGAACTTCCTCTCTGCCTCCTCCCATGCAGCGGGAGTGAAAGAGGAGATGACAATCCAAAGATTTATCAGTGCAGAAAAAAAAATAAAGAAAAGAAAGAAAAGAAACGCAGAGCAGGGCATGTTGCCACTGTTTAAAATGTAGGTGAGATTTAAATAGCAATAATCCCCCGAAACTATCTAGTTCAGGTCATCAACTAACAAGCTGGTTAATACCTGTAAGGATTAATGCTTGAAATTATTATGCCTGACAGATGTTTGCTGAATGGGAATTAGTCAAGAACACAGGGGATGAAGACCAGCAAGAACTAGAAGTGCAGACAGGTACGTCAGAGCTGAGATTTTAGAAATCATTAACTCATGCTCTAACATAATAGTAATTTTCCTTTATCTTCCACTTTGTTTTTTACTCCCAAGGTCTCTAGCAGGAGATTCCCTTCACAGACTGACACACTCATCTAGATTCTGCTCTCAGTTACAATCGTGCAAGACAAAAAGGAGGTTAGCTGATATTTTCAGGAAATACCTCTGCTGCACAATTTGGCTGAATGGAATACACTTTGTAGACACTGGCTGTCTCTTATGACGGAGCACATGAGGAATTCTTCCTTCCTAATTCCCCAAACTATTGGAAAATATAAAGCAGCATTCTCTGTTGATTAATTAAGATCCTGCTGGGTACATCTGCTTTTAGACATTCAATAAAACACACTGGTTTGGTCTACCCACCCCACTACCATTTGCATCATCCTAATGGTGTAGATCTAATACACTCCAGGACCAAAACAGGTGCCACTTACTCAAGCTGGTGTAAATCCAAAACAAGTCCATAAGGCCAACAATCTCTCTACTTTTTCAGTTGCCGTGTGTCATAACTTATGCTACACTGAGCAGCATTTCTAGAATTACAACAAAAATATGGAGGAGAGGTGGAGAAATTAGGGAAAACAAAATATGAGGGGGAAAGTTGGTTCAAATTCTACCTCCAAATTAGAAGCTACAGATACAAACAGGGATAAAACTATGAGCCTCTGCACCCATTTCGGAATCAGGCAGCAAAAGGGAAGAGCATGGGGAAAAACTGAAGAGAGGAACAAAGATGGATGAAAATCTAGGTGAAAGAACAACACTGGAATAGAAAATGTTGATCAAGGTAACCCTGTGAAGTTGCTAATACAGAGAATTAACTGAAGACCAGAAGCCTCAGTGGAGCTGTTACCCCCATGTGACCTCAGCATAGCCAACCAAACACAGAATTCAACCAGAATTTTGCCATCAATGGTGAAAAAATCCCCAAGGGACAGAAGAGGAGGAACATCTTAAGAGTTAGCAATGCTGATGGTACCTCTAGAGAGGGAACTGAAATACCAGCTATTTTCCAACTGTCTTGTTGGCCTTTTGCTAACATGAATAATCCTTAGAACTATATGAATATCTCAAAACACATCAGGATAAGAACATCTCAAAACACATCAGCCTGCAGACTAAACTATACCATGGCTGGGGGATGTAAACTGGATATTGCACCACTTATCTGAAAGTCAGATCAGGGTTATTCTAAAACTGTGTTGTTTGAATGGTGGAGTTTTAAATGCCTATAAGTGATCCCCTTCATCACTTTTCCCTTGTTCTCTTTCTCGTGGTGTATCCATAGTCACTGCAAATTTGCCACAGTCCTGCTAAAAAAAATTAAATAAATAATTTTTAAAAAGCACTGAAACTAGTAGTATTGAGGAAGCAGAGCATATGTGGCTAACATCAGCTATGCACAGCAGCTTCTAAAACAAGGTAAGAATCAGTCTCTTTGGATAACTAATCTAGAAGGCAAAGGAGCTCCCCTGGTGAGTACAGACAGCCACAAGCTACAGGCAGCAATGAGGGGATCAAACTAATAGTGAAAAATGCAGCATTCCCCACAAAACTTTCTGTAAGTTAGTATCACAAAATATCTAAAATATATAAATACCACATTACCACTTGGGCATAATTCCTTTTAGAGCAAACTTGATTTTATATTTTTCCATAGTTTTAAAGGAAACCAGGTTCAGCAAAATATTCCAGATGTTCCCACAACATCTGACCTGCCATTCTCTTCTTTCCCATACAAAGAAGTCCATTTCCAGTTTCAGCAAGGGATGAAAGAGTGTTTTTTCTGGCCAACTATTATTTCTGTTATGGCACTGGAAAGCATTTGAATGGCCCCTTCTTTGGGCTGACATGTCTATGCTCAAACATGGATTCAGTTACATCTGGAACTGTGGTAACATCTGTTGTAGCTGTAACTCTTGTAACATCTGCTGGATGATCTTAGATTACCTGGAGGCCATGGGCACTGCAAAGGAAACATTTCTGCAAAGCCAGTGCAGCCCATGGAGTTAAATGACTACACTGCCCCACTGATTAACCTACTGTAAGTGATACTCTGGGCAGACTGGCCTCATTGCCCACTAACTGTCTGCATCTTCAAGCAGCCAGTGATGTATTTGTCCACTAACTGCTCAGGAGACAGATGTCATCACTGCAGCAGGGTTGCAAGGGTTATAAAGTGCTGTCTCAGCTCTGACAAAGAGCTATGAAACCCCTCAGATACGACACAGAGCAGCAGGATAAAAATTTCTCTTCAACCATGGCAACTGTGTTATATATTCTTACTACTCTGCAGAAGCTTGGGTCCTAGGTGTAAACCAGCCCTACACCATGCTGCAGGGAGTAAACAGGCATCCCCAGTTCAGAGGATACTGCTGAAGCAGAAGAAAACAGAATATGGATACAAACAAAATATGGATATAGACAGAGGGGACGCACATAGGAGCACTGAGGCAGTATTAGCATGAAAAGCCACAGGCAGAGCAGCAGCTGCCTAACCATGGCCAAATCTCATAGGCATTGCAGCAAAAACGTTTTAAGGAGGAATCTGAGTGAAGGCCATGACATGGATATGAGAAGGATTACATGTGAGGACAAGACTGGGAGGAAAAGCATGAAAGAGCCCATGAAAGTCTGCTGAGCATTGGTGGAGGTTGGTATCACAGGAAGGCCAGAGCTGGAAGCTGCTCTCTCATTTACACAGGAAAGGCAGCCTGGGGATGTATGGGAATCAACATTTCCATTTTCTGGGGAAGATCATATTTCTAACTATATTTTAGTTGTGAATTAAAATAATATTGGATAAAGGGACTGTCTATGCAATTCCTACTCACCAAGGAATCTGGTTTGGAATTGCTGTGGAAGGACTTTTCAGAAAGGAAACACCCATCAAGAAATCAGGTTGTCCTAAGTACTGGGCTTGGAGGTACTGGCAAGGATAGCACAGACAGGTGTCAAGCTCTTGATCTCTCTTTCTGGTTTTACACAGTTTCACCCTGTGTAAATAAGGAATCATTATGCAGAACCTAATCATTATGCACAGCCTAATGATTCAGGTGTCCCACCTGGCAAGCTGAGCATCTTAAAGGTCTGGCTTAGGTCATCATTATGCTCTGTTCCATTCAGCATGGAAAAACAAAAAAAAAAAAGGATTTTGATTTACCAGTTAGCATGAAAAGAAACAAAAACAACCCACACACCAAACCAAACTCTGAGAAATGTCAGATCTGATCTGAGCAAGACTAAAAGAATCAAGAAGTGGGTTAGCTGCCGATATAGTTGCTTAACTGAGAAAAACACCTATTTGCAAATCCCCAAACTAAGGTGTAACCTGCTAGTAGCAATAACAGGACTTCACAAATACCAGTGATAGCTGACATAGGAAGGGCGCTATAGAAAACAATTACCTGCGGAGCACTGAAGCACATCCAGGTAGATTGCTCAGCACTGACTAACCACAACTATTCAACAACAAAAGGACTTTAAAAAAAAAAAAAAAGGGCTGTGACATTTTAAGTATTGGGATTAAACATGTTGATGTAATTACTTATAAAAATGGTTTTTATAAACACCTTCAGCTCTTTCATCAGACAGCAAATACTATTTCACTCTGCAGACCAGAATGACAGCACCAGCTCTCCTCCATCATGAGGTATTCATGGAATAGCTGAGCTTGGAAGGGACCACTGGAGTTCATCTAATCCAATCTCCCTGCTCAGCTCGGGTCCCCTAGTAAAGAATGTTACTCAGGACTGTGTCCAGATGGCTTTTGAGTATCTCCAGAGGAGACTCCACAGCCTCTCTGGGCAACCTGTATTATCACAATATGCAATAGCTGGACAAGCAAACACCTGAGGGGAGAAATAAAGTAACATTGAAGATGAAAATACCTTTAGGGTTGCTGGTAGCTCCATCCCAGACAGGAACTTGTCTTGTAGAAAAAAACCAAACTAACCAATCAAAAGAACATCCTCCCAAAACAAGCAAGCAAACAAGAAAAACAACCCAAAGAAGCTTGAAATCTTTTCCTGTTTGTTAGGCTGCAGACATTTTCTATGGATTGGCATTTCACACCAACAGCACAACTAATGGAGTCAGCAGGTTTATAATCTGAGAATACAAAGGAAAATCCCAGGCTCTGGTAAAGCCAGGGGCAATACTGTCACAGAGCCAAGATTTCTACCTTGACTCCTGTGGACTTAAAAGACAAGGTAACAAGTAAATTCTTCCTTGGGTGCTCTCTTAATCTTAAGATCTAAATTAACGCGCGTCTGTGGTGTCTACTGAGCCAGTGTTATTAGCCAGTGTTAAAGTCTTATACTTCACACAAAGCCTGTGCTTACCCTGCTGCATCTACAGACCAATTCTGCTGACTTACGTAAGAAACATCACCTACATTTGCCAACTGCTGTCATCTGCCATTCATACAAACACTACCAAAGACTCGAGTGCTCATGCAAAGACTCTTGCATTAAGAGAAATCAGTCATCTAAGCTAAAGGAAATATACAGCCTGGGGAAGAACTGACAGGTTCAATGATTTCTTTTATTTGGTCACAGAAACTTTAAGGCAGGGGTATATTTTCTCACATGCTGACTTGAAAATGCAGTGGGTACATCAGAGCTTGTACACTTTTCACCTTCAGCTCCTCTGAACTTCTTCAGGCTGCACCAACAATGGGGTACAGAGCCTGGATAAAGACCAGCTGTTGCATCTCTCAAACTGCTCCTCAGTCAGAGACAACACATGTTTTTGTGATACAATTGCCTCATTATAATGGCAGGAAAATAACACAAGCATGTAATGCTTTAAATCACATATCACTTCTATGTGAGGTGGAGAGAAAACACAGCCAAAAGTACCCCCTACACTTTTTTCACAGTTTAATTTATTATTGCTGTTGTGTCAGTCCAGATGAGTGAGTAGGCGAGTCAGTGTGTGAGATAATCTTTTAGGGTGAAAACTCCAATCTCGGTTTTTAAATAAAACCAAGTACCCAGATCCACCGTGGGTGGTTTACTCTGTTGCACCTGTGACACCCTCCCACGTGGTACCTGCAACACAGCTGCCACACACATCAAGTGTACCCTATGAGATAAGATGTTAGTGTCCCATTTCACAGATGAAGACACTGGTGCTCTCAGCAGCATCTGTGACAGACCCCACACACAAAGCATCCGACATCACTGGTCCCATTTCAAACCTCTGACTGTACACGCTCCTTCAAGGTCACAGAGCAAACTTGTGGAAGCAAAGGCGCATTAAGGGAGGTTTAGACTGGATGTCAGGAAGCCCTTCCTGCCTGACAGGGTGGTCAAACACTGCAGTAGGCTTCCTAGAGAGGCGGCCAATGCCCCAAGCCTGTGTCAGTGTTTGAGGCATGCAGTGCCCTTAATAATGTGCTTTAACTTTTGCTCAGCCTTGAAGTGGTCAGGCAGTTGGACCAGGTGATTGTTGTAGGTCCCTTCTACTCTTACTGTTATTATAATCATTACCAACCACAACGGGAGCAGCATGTCGCCTTATGTAAAGTGTGTCTAGGATTCCCTGGTGACAGGCACTGTATCTACTACGTATAACAGCACAAGCTATCCCACGTGGGCCTCTCACTCAGCTTGTGCTCCCAAGTATTCCTGTCACGTTTCTCAAAAGGCTTTCTGCATAGCACAACTCTAACAGCAGTTATTTCGCCTTTCAACACCACTAAATAAACACTAATCAAGAACAAAACAAGCAAGCCACAGCTTGATACCCGAGTTCAAATCAAATTACAATCTTCTGGTTCTCCCTGTTTCCTGCTATCTCTTAATTTCTTCCAGTATGTTTTTTTATGCACCTGTTCAGTGATATCCCAAGGCTGAGACTGCCCTGTAATCCTCAGCCTGTTATAGTCAAAGCAGAAATTCCCTTGAAACCCCTTGATATGAAGGGCTTTATATCAAGTCCATGTCTTTTAAGTGTAACATAGAAAAGAAGCTTGTAACACCAGAGACATTGTCAGTTCTGTCTAAGGGAAAGAAATGTTTCCACACCCCCTTGAAATCAATGCACTTTCCTTGAAACATAATTAAGCTGTGTGCACAGAGAGAGATGTCAAAGATTGCTTATTAACCTGATATGGTGTGTCAGTGAGAACCACCGCCCCTGCCAGACCTACCATCCTTTTCTCAGCATTGAGGTGGGGCCACTTCAGATACCTGAAGTTAAATTACCCAGGGCTCTACTCTCTGAGCAGTTTTTTTGTAATTCAGGCAGTATCATCCTGTGATGCAATTTATCAGCAATACAGGAACATATGATAAGCAACAGTTCATGAGACTTTAAGTCTGTGAAGCAGTGAATCCATGGCAATGGATGGCAAAGACAGCATGTTGTAAAGCCATCAGTCCTTGTGGAAGGCAAGGACTGAGTTGAAGCTCCAGCTCTGCAGAAGAGTGTGTAAGGAGTGGTCCTTAGGTAAGGATCTCCACTTTCAGTTTAAAAGACTCCATTTCCCTAATACTCTGACTGTTATGCCCTCAACAAACACTAGAGAACAAGCAGGAAGAGTAAACTTTCAAACAAAAGAACAAGACTGTGTTTAAGTTGATGCTGACAACACTGCAGCTAGTCATAGAAGTATTATAAGAAAAGTCTGCATATGCCAATGTCAGCCTCAGGCAATGAAATTGTATTTCAGACCAAAATTTAAGGATGTGACATTTGGGGCCTATAACTAATCAATATCAGGCTGTTTTGAACTTTAAACACTGCATTTGATGGCAACTGATGACACAACGACACTTTTCAGTTTTCCTTGTGTCATTTTAGACTACTTTAACCAATATTAACTAAAGGCACAATTCCTATCATTCAGTTGCTTGCAAAGCAGACTTGCATGACCAAAAGGGACCCTGACCACCTGTTTTGCATGTTTTAATTTCACAGAATTGCAGCCTGAAGAAGCTGAGACGTTACTGACCATCAGTAAGCACTACCCTAAAAGATATTTTCCTTCAGGGATAAGAGTATTCCACTTACTACGCTACAAAGACAGTGAGAAGATTTTCAGCCAGATTCAAAGAGGTATTGAAGGACCTGGTATTTATTCCTGTTGATCTCAGGTGCCTGGTACCTTTGTCTTCATACAGAGATGTACCAGCTAAAAACTCCCTTGCCAGTTAACACCTGCTGTTAACATTCCGGGAGCTCAAGAATTTTTCCTGTCACAATGTGGCTTTTTCCTTTCACATGCCTGAATTACCAGGATTCACACTTGGCCCAAAATCCTCAAGTGGACATACATGATCCAGTTATATGGGGACCCTTTCTAAGGACACCATTGCACCTGTCTATATGGCAAAACAAGTTTGAGAGGACAGGTCAAAGCTGTGCCACAAAAATCCTGCTGACAGGGACTAACAGTTAAGAAAACCCAAATCAAAACAGAAATCCAGTATCTTGTCATTATTACAAATGATCTGGGATTTGTCCCACCAGAACACATTATTTTGAGCCAGGATGAATGACCACTGCTTTTGCTTGATTTCATGGGCATTATGCATATGATGGGAATCTTGAAACTGTTAGCCAATTTTGTCAAAATAAATCTAAAGACACTAGCTGAGATCATAGCCCTTCTGTACTTGTACAAATGTGTGCCTGGCAGAACAAAGACAGGAGTTGTGCCCTGGAGATGCAGGGATGTAAAAACAAAGCACTCTGTGACCAGGCCAACTCAGGAAAACAGATGTCCTAGAGAGCTGTGTTCCTTGGTTGATTAAAAGTATACACTGAACTGCACCAAGACTTTCTGTTTCCATGTTCAAAATGCAATGTATCATATCAGCGTTATTTGTATTCTTTGAAGTTTTAAGGGAGATGCCAGTTCAGGGGCACTTACCCAGAAGATCCTTCTCCCTTGCTCTTTACAGCTTCATTTGCACCAAATATATTATTGCCAAATGGAGGCTGTCACATACGAATGTATCACCCAGTCACTGAGCTAAAAACTTGGGAAAACTAGCAAGTGTCTGATTTTAGACTTGCTTTTCCCTGTTGGCCCGTTTCTACAAAATTTGCAGGAGCTTAATTACCTTGGAGCTGTTCTCCTCACGTCATACTTAGCTGAAACTGGGAAACAGCAAAAAAATATTACAAAAGAGACACATACCAAGACTCATGCGTATACACATACTAAGGGATAGCAAAAAACCTTGTTTCCAACAGAATTCTGCCAGTTGTCTTTCTGAAGCTGCGATGCAGGTGTGGAGCATCCCCTCAGGCAGTGGAATTGCTCTCCAAAGTCATGTGGAGGCAGGTACAGCCACATTCTGAGGCCAAGCATCCACAAGCGTATACAACAGTTTTTAGGATGATTTGTAAGCCACGGGGAAGTGGAGGAGCACAAAAAATGGCTTACTCCCAAAGAAAAGCTAGACAATCTTTTCAATGAGGTTTGTGCACAAAGGCCACACAGAGGACATATGTGCCAGGAACAGACTTGGAAGTATGGTACAAGTCTTAGCCAAGATGAGAGGGAAAGGAGGAGCAGTGAAATATGGCTGAAGGGAAGAACTGGAACTATCAGAAGGAATACAACAAGAGAGGCAAGCACCACAGTACTGCACCCTGAATGGTAGCTAATTCTGGCTTCCTTGGGAATTTGAGAGGACTCTGGATCTTATGATTCACAAACAACATGAAAACAGCACTGGGTGTAGAGGAAAGCTGCTTTTACGGAGGGACCATCGGCATTGTCAGACTCCACTTCCTGACAGCTAGTTTGTATGGAACAATGTTACTGTGACTCACCCAAACATGTTTGTTTCTTGTGGAACAAAAAGACTCCCCAGGACTGATTGCAATAAGTTACATTTCCTTGAGATCCAACTGGCTCACACATTTGGCAGCCACAGAGACTGTGCCAAGCTTATGTGCATTTCAACAACCGCAGATTTGAGACACTTTCAGGAAAAGAAGGAAAACATTTGAAGGCAACCAATCAGCTTTTAAAGTTTTGTGGCATTTTTAAAATTCTTTCCCCAGAAAACAAGCACTGTGTACAAAGATTTTCAAATGACATGCACCATGCCAAGGGCTGAAAAGTAACATCCAAAACTAGCAGCAGGGAAGTGGTAAGAATAGCATAGTGATTTTATTTTTCATTAATGGTTCAAGACAGCCAGGCTTAGATTTGAGGCAAAGAAGACAGGCATCCTTACTCTGATGAACTTGCAAAATAAAGCAGTGTCTTGCAACCATAATTTTCACAATTAGTCATCATATACATGCATAATTGCTGCAGATTTCAGTCTGTTAGCCTATTTGAGTAGTTCTATTTCTACAAATTAAATTTTCCTGGACAAAGATCTAAACCCACTCAAGGCCAAAACAATAAGGATTTGGAAATATGAGAGATGGCAGAAAAGAGTGTATGAGAAACCAGTCTTACCATACATTGGGGTGTGGGGGAACTTTACATACAGAAGCTGCACAGAATCTAAGTTGCTCTTATAACAGAAAAACATGAAACTTTCTATCAGTTTAGGAAGAAAATGTGAGACAAGGTCAGACCCCCTAAAGGGGAATCAGAGCCAAGCTAGGATACATCTAATAGGTTTGAAGGGGAGAGAAGTGGGAAGGGAGAAGAGGAACAAGGACCTTGCAAACCGCAGTAGAGTCCTGGCAGTAGGGACCTACAGATGAAGAAATGTGACAGTAACGCTGAGCAACCGGCTTTGGCAAGAGCCTGACATCAGAGAAAGAAAAGTTGCAGAATGCAGATGAATGCTGAACCAGGCTGGCACTCGTTCGCAGATGCGATTTTCTGAGAGAAGCTAAATAAAAGGCTTACCCCGTTTAGCGTGTATTACTTCGGGAGATACGCTGCGGTTACTGCAGCTGCGATATTACGCGTATTAGGAATAGACAGGGAGCTCTCGTAGTACCCAGGGAGCTGTCCTGGTAAGGACAAGCCCTGCCGGCGCTCCCGCTCTGCGGCCCCGGCGGTGCCGCTACCCCCGTTACACGGGCGGCCGGCCCGGGGGCCGAGCGGCACCGGGCTGTCCCGGCGGAGTTTTGCCCCGGCGCGCCGAGCAACAGGAGGCGGGTCTGGAGCCGGGCGGGCTGACAGCGAGCCCCGCCGAGCCCGACCGCCCTGAGCGCGCCGCGCTCCCGCCCGCCGGGACGGACGGGACGGTGCAGTCCCAGGCGCCGCCGCCTCGCCGCCGGTCCTTCCCGCAGCCCCCCAGCACCGGCAACAGGCCCCGAGCAGCGCCGCAGGCCCCGTCCCACTCACCGCCGCGGCACCGCCGCCGCTTCCCCCGCGGGCAGCCCCAGGGCCGCGCTGTCTCTCCCCCGCCGCGCTGCGGCCGCTCGGGCGCTCGCTCAGCCTCGCTGGGGCGGCCCGGCAGCGGCACCGGCCCCGCCGCTCCGGGGGCTGCGCGGAGGGCCCGCCCTCACCGCCGCGGCCCGGCCCGGCGGGCGGTGTTATGTAACCCGGGCCGGCCCGCCCTGCGAGCGCCGCCGGCCGCGGAGCCCCCGCCGAGGGCAGCGGGGCTGGGCTGTGCTTGCGCGGCGGCAGCGGCGGGCGGGCGGCCGTGGCCGCGGGCACCAGGTGAGCACCCGCACTCGGCTATTTTTAGCCGAGTAAAATGCAGCGGAAGAGAAGCTGAGTTTCTCACAGTATCGTGTTCTGGGGAACTCGGAGCTCTGGGAGTCACCCAACATCAGGCGACCGGCGACAAGCCCCGGGCGATCCTTGCACGTGCCGGGAGCTCCGGCGATCCGTGCCAACACGTGGGAAAGTCTCTTGATGTTTCTTTTGAATGGCCACCAAAGCCGGCAGGCAGCCTGTATCTCAGCAGTTACACGTGCATGAAAACCCCAGCTCATCACTGGCACTGCCAACAGGCATTCATTTGGACGCATGAAGTAATATTTTGGGGAGAAAAATCAACGAAAATTTAGGAAACAAAACCTGTTTCCACTGTAGTACTGATTCAGGCACAAAGTCTATTGCATGTACTCAATTATGGAAAAAGTCAGAAGCAAAAGGAGCAGCAGTGGAGGTGCGTAGCCAGCCACAGCATCGGTTCTGTAGCCCACGAAGAGAAGCCAGTCATCAACATCTTGTGCTCCATCTGCAGCATCAGAAAGTTGTAACATATGAGAGCCTGGGTGCTGAGCCACAGGGAGGGAAGGAGGAAAGAATGAACAGCTTCTTCATATTTGAACAATTATACAATGTAAACAAACTGAATGAGCATGTGAAAAGCTTGTATTTCATAAAGCACTAAACCATCCTCTTTGGCAGGGGTTATATTGCTGCCCTCTGCTGCTGGGAAGTTGGGCGGTTCATCTGCCTAACGAGCAGAAAAACGGGTTATTTGCGATAAAAATCTCTGATTACACGTAACAGTTCTGTGGCCACGAGCCTCGAGATACATAGTTAAGAAGTGAAGAAAGGGTGAGCTCCCCCATCCTGCGAGAGGCAGGGGACGACAGCTCTCTAATGCTGGATGGGTTGCCTAACTCACACCAACCGTGTTCTCTGGCTGCAGCAGCCGCGGGAGCCTTCACGGACTCAGTTCTGCCCACAGCCAGCAGGGTGATCTGCCATCCATGTGCCAACACACTCTTAACTGGAATAGCTCTGTATTTATATTGCTCCCAAAGCATCAGGAATCCCTATCCCGCACCAGCAGTGGAAAAGGTCACAGGAATTTTGTCAGAACTTCATGGTAAGGAGTGCACTTTTACAGATGTTTCTGACATTGAAGCTTCGACTGCCCACAGTACTGTAGTGGTACAATTTGGGGCGACTATGACCTTAAATTGTCACTGAGAGGGCAACTGACTGCTGTAATCTCTTTGTGTTTCTGGACAAGCCTTTCATCTAACTTGGGAAATAATTTTTTCACTAGCTTGGCTTTGACAGATTATTTACTTGGAGGAAGTTCATAAAGACTGTAAAATTGAATCTGTGCCTATTCAGCTGCTCTTGCTCATGGTAATTCAGAGCTGATTATCTCTCAATGACCTTTGGAACAGTGTGAGGAAATGGATACAACCCAAAAGGGTTGCAATCCAAAGGAATGTGTCTAGAATAGGTAGATGACAGAGAGTATAAAATCTTGCTTGTGAAATTGCCTTGGGAAAACGGGCTCAGTTATCATGGTGGGTAGACGAACTACTGTTACTGACAGCTATTAACTCCTTAGGAAACCACCCCCAGGAAGTTACTGTGCATACCTAGACCTTTTAAACTCCTTGCATTCAGAAAGCTTGCTGGTGGGGTTCAATGCTTCACTGTATCTAAAAATTGCTTGAATTAAGCTCCTTTTCTGCATTTCCCCATGTGGAGGCTTTCATTGCTCTGATTTTACTCCCTCAAACAGCTTGTACATGCTGAGTTAGAAAAATCCCTACAAACAGGCAAACAGCAGGCATTAAGTAAATGAGCATTCATTGCATTACCCAAACAATACAAAGCTGCCCACAAACCACACCTAAACGACAAAGGAGAGGTTAGAATGACTGCAAGCAGTGTGGAAGGGTGGAGGGGCTTCTGAAAAGGAAAGAACAGGAGCCCTAGCTCTCTTTCTTTGGAAGAAAGCAATATATTTTTAGAAGCGGCTGGCCCAACCTCTAAACCAAACCACAAGTATTTAGTCAGTGAATATATAGCATTTTCAGCCATTTCCTGTGATGAGCAGAATGCCCAAGAGACTGGGCGGAAAGCACCAAATACTGCAAAAGTAACAATGGTGTTGGCATGGTTTACTGCACAGGAGGGCCTGCATGACGTCTGTAGGGTATCAGAGAACCACTTAAAATGCTGCAGGGTAGCTGCTCTCTCTTGTTAGTGCAACACACCCATTTATTCATGCTCATAACCAATGACAAACAAGTATTACAAGATACTAAGATGTTTTCCTTTATGTTTGCCTGGGTACAGCAGTACAAAATTGTTATTCAAATAATGAGTCACATGGCAGTCAGGGTGGGAGGGACAGCATTTGTTGGCAGCATAACATTTCTGTGCAGCATACCAGTGACATGTCTTCAGCATGAGAGGTTTCAATATTGGAGCTTCTCAGCTTTTTTTGTGTGTTGTTTTAATAGCTACTAGACATTGCACATTTCATGACAGAAAGCTTTTGTGGGTGGTGGTCGGAGTTGTTACAGAAGAACTCTCTCCTCAGTTAGTGTGGAATCAAGAACTATAAACTCTTAAATGCTGATGCTGAAGCAGCATGTCCTCAGGAGCACTAGGCCAAGGACCACACCAGCAAACCAGGCTAACTTCCAGTCTTTTATTCACCCAGAGACCACATGGATTTAACCCAGCATTTCACATTCTCCCTGCTGCATATGTTGGACTCTACCTTTTGTCTAATTTGGCTCCACACCTGAGCACAGACTGAGTACCTCCACAGGGGAGTGAGACTTTGTGCTACTGGATCAGTTCTGACACCCTGTCACTTTAAGAATACAGCCAATTTTTTTGTTGTATTAAATTTGGCAGAAAAATAACTCCCCTTGTATCCCAACTGGCCTCAGATATCAGAGGGGCTGGGGAAAGCTGGGCTTATTCTGAGTGATAGCCAATTCAACACTAAGGAACAGAAATGCAGGGCAAATGGGATGCTGTACTGAATTACATTCAGTAAGAACTACCACATTTTCAAATTCACAGATAGTGTGATACACTCAAAGTCTGGTCATATCCAATGAACTCTCAAGGCTGGCCTAGAAGTCCCGTCCTGTTCAATTACTCTCACAGCAAGGTGCAACACACTGTAGTTTAATGAGTAACACACAGGAAGGATCATATTGGAAGAGAAGGTTCCAGGGAGAACTTATAGCACCTTCCAGTACCTAAAGGGGGCCTCTTCGATGTACTTTGAAATTCTGAAGGAAGCAGCAGCAAAATGGAAGGCTGTAGGTTTAGGAGTATGCAGTGGTAACTTTTGTAACTAACAGCAATGCCCCCACTGGCACTCAGCAAATGAGCCAGGGGAAGACAAAGCTCCATGAAAATCAGGATTTGAAACCAAATCTCCTGCGTCCAATTCCAATGGATTAAGGTTTTCTTCTTTACTACTCTCCACAAATGTTTTTTGGGTTTTTTGGGTTTTTTTTGGTTTTTTTTTAATTAAGAAAATATTCTCTGAAGTCCTCTGAATACAGAGCAAAGACAAATGTTGATATATGACATTCCATAATTAAAATTATTCCTTGCTTCCCTTCCACCAGTTTTGCTATAGTGATTTCCCTGAGACTCAGTAGTCTGGAGTTACTCTTTCACCTTTATTAGTCTCCCTTTTCCTAGACATGACAGGTTTGTAGAACAATTTGTTTACATCTAGTCTTTTAAGGGATGGGAAACACATGCTGCACCAAACAACTGTTGTATGCCAGTGTAAAAGACTGTCGATCTAGGAAGTCTTTAGTTTTACTTTCCTCCTTCCATGGCACACAAACCTTAAATCATTCACCACAGTAGTCAAGCGTGAAACTACAACAGAGCACAGATCTACTTACTCTGATTGTCTCAAACTACAGTGACAGAAAGCAGCTGTGAGGCTGTGCTTTTGTCTCCTCCTGTCTCCCAGGGTTAGCAAGGATGGAAAATTAGTATGTGAACAAAGAGCAAAAGGGCTACTGATAGGAAAGGGAGTCCAAGGATGATTCAGAGTGATCTGAGTGCCACTGTGACAAGGAAAGTGATTGTTCTGAAACTCAGAGCTTTTCCCAGGATGAAAATGCATTTGTTTGTCTGTTTAAAATGAAGTCAAGCTGATTATAAAGCAGGCCTTTATACAAGCCCACGAACTGCTACAATTAAATGACACACAACTTTCAGGTCCAAGTTCTTTATCCTGCAAGCTGCTGGCTATGTCAAGGAGGCTGGGGAGCAATCTCAGCTGCCACGGATATTAGCAAGGGGAAGGCTACTATGAACTTAAGAGGAAAAGCTGAGAGTACTGCAGGATTGAAATTTCAATCACTGAATTGCAAGAAATTAACTTGAAGGGAAGCATTAGAAAGTATGCAATTATTTTAAAGGAAATTTAAGAAAGATGCATACGCTTGCATTTGTGGAGAAGCCGCCTGTTCCACGAAAGAACTGCTTGCCCTCTAAAGTGCATAGTTAATAACCATCTCCAAAAAAACCTGTTTGTGTGATGCAGTTATGAGCAATAAAACCACTGCATGTGCACAGTGAGACTAATGAAAATCACTGTATCTATATGGAGCATTTGGAAGTACTCTTTGAAAACTCAGATTTTCAAAACATACACATTTTCATACTTCAAAAATAGAGTAAAAACATTTTAGAATATCAAAAAAACCCCAAACCTCCCTCATCTGTATATTATTATTTCCAGTTTTACAAGTTTTTCTTTTTAATTAACTGCAGCAATCCAAAAATTCAAGTTTCTGGGCTCCCCTTTAAGAATTTGCATTTTTACCTCCCACAAGAGATACTTTGACTCTGTTCTTGATCTTTGAGTCCACACATCAGGAATACAAGTATGCCCAACACACCCACTCCTCCTCTCCCATTTTAAGTTTCTGCTACGTGTTTGGGTCTAATTTTCTTCACATCCCATAAAAACTTCTCTGCAGACCAAGTGATCAAATTGATCCTACTGTACTCATGGACACTTTTAACATACACAGTTTACCTGTGACATCAGTGTCTGTGGTCAGCAGGCAGGGATTTAAACCACAGCAAGTTCAAAGCACCTGCTGATTTCACAAACTCAGTTTAAGACACCTAACTTTCCAGAATCATTTTTGCAGTACTTTGTATTTTCCAATTTCACATACTCCTTGCTTCATTGGTTCTAATTACAACTGCAAGGGCCAGCCAAGAGCTTTTCCTAGTCTGCCTTCTAACTACATTAAGATGAACACTCAGAGAGAAACGCCAGCAGTGAGCATTGTTGAGGACTGTACTTTAATTTTCCAGGTTTCCTTCCAAAGTAGAGACTAAAAATGCATCTAAGGAAGGCATATAAAAGGCTTGCTGCTCTCCTCCTGCAAGCAGTTTCCTTTTGAACCTCAGGGCTCACCAAAATTAATGTCTGTGCATTGAACATGTAGGGCATCTGGGAAAAAAAAAAAATCTCATGTCATAATGAAAACTTTGATTTGACCTGCAATGCACACAATTTTGAAAGCTGTTCAGCCTAAAACTAACATTTCTTGAGTGTCCTGTGTTGCAACTCTAAGAACATTCATTAAACAACTTAGATCCACACTTGTTCCTTAGAAGTCAATCAACACAAAACTTCACAACTCAAGTTCACATTGATCCTTGCACAAACCACCTCAGATCAGAATGTGACTCCAGTAACTTGTGCAGGGCGTGAATGTAAGATCACAAGCTTGTTGCCCTTCACCACACTGTGATCACCAAGGTGACATACGAGGCTGAGACATGCTCCCACTAAACTCTCCCCTAAAAGCTTTAAGGACTTGTTTCTATGCTCTTAGGAAAGCCTGTTTTGCATGTGCCACTAAACCTTAGCCCTTTCATTCCTATTCCCTCCATTTTCTTCATGGTACATTATTTTTTTTTACCCCAAACACTTGTACTCCCAGTTTTTTCTCTAGTGGTTTCTGCTATCTGAGCAATCAGACCTACTTGCTACCGCCTTATCCACACTCCTGGCCAGCCTGACTCCTGCTCCTGTCTCCATACTCTGTCTCAAGTGTCCCATCTAAGATTACACATCTGGTCTGAAAAGCCCCTGCTCTGAAGGGACAGAAACAATGACTGGAGTAGGCTGGGAAAGAAGACACTGCCCCATCCACCTGTAGGAGTAACCACTGCAGCTGTCTACGAAATACAGTTCCCTTCTACCTGAGTCCCAGCCTCCCACACCTTTGCACATTCTCCCCCGACTTTTGCTACTGGAAACAGGATTTAGCCCAGCCCACACAAAATCAGAAAAACAGGGACAATATCACATACACTTGGGGGAAAAAAAAAAACAAACCAACCAAAAAAAACCTTAACGAAACAAATATACTCCCAAAAAATAAAAACAAGCAAAACCCCCCCCCCCCCAAAACCCCTAGACACTTTCAGCTCAATTTTGTTTGTATATATACAAATAATTTTGCAGAAGCTCATACTGCAGCCAAACATGGGCAGATTTCCATACACAATTCCTGTCAAAGATCAGTTCTCAGGAAAGTTTCAAGCCCTCAAATTCCACACCACAGCTGTCTTCTGAGAGGCAATACACTTTACATCTGCCTCATCCAAATTCCAGTTCTCTTTAGAGCATAAACCATTGCCTGCCTCCTGTAGGAAATTTTAGTCAAAACAACTCCAGTGGGCATAAAAACTGGAAAGTTTCAGTATACACAAAAAGATTTAAGCAAGGAAGATGAGGATCATTTTATTTTGCACAACACTTTGTACACCAGAGGAACATTTTTTTACAAGTATCATGGGTTGCAAAGACTACTTTTAGTTTAGCTACTCATTTTTCTTCATCCCTGCTTTCAAATATCCGCTCTGCACTTCCACAAGCATGCAGTACATAGCTAAGAATTACCCTCAACATTTTTACAGTAATGAAAGCTTATTTATATCAAATCTAATATGAAACCACATTGAGAACACTTGCACCAAAGACCTGGGTTTTGATGAAAAGTTTCTAGGCTCCCTGAATGACTTTTAGATTTGTCAAGTAAAGCGTAAGCAACAGCAATTCATGTGATTTAGGGTCACAACATTGGCTAGAGTATAGTGCCTTTCCAAAGGAACATTGCAGGAACTTAAAAATATGCTAAAATGTATATACACATTCCTAGAAAAAAAGAAAGACTAAAGGGTGTGTAGAGAAAAAAATCTTTATTGAAATATTGTAGTACCAAGCTTAAAAACTCTTTACAAAACACCTTATCATTAAGATTCTTCATAGCAATTCCATCTGTTTTACAAATACAGTGATGTGTGCAAAAGTCTTGAATTTTTACTTGTGGAAATAATAGCTCATACAGATGAAACTCACATGTGATGACACACTTGGTACTATCTGTCTTCTGCCACAAGAAGAGATCAAACGGCCAGTGCTATTTATTAAAGCTGAGGTGAGTTTTGGTAAAGTGGTGCATGTCTCAAAATTACACAGCAAAACACTGTAATTAGAAAAAAAAAATATAGAAGAGGTAAGGTAATTCAGAAGTGCTGAACAAGAAGGGACGTAACCACTCTCAGAGGCAGCAAGGTATCAGCCCTGCCCTTCCAGCGCTGTGTGTAACTCCGGGCTCGCCCAGACCGGAGCTGCCAGGGCCCCCTCGTGGTCACGACATACACGATAATCGCAGATGCTCGGCTGCCTCACGGCACCTGCACGTTTTGAAAACAAACTAAGCCAATGAAAGCTACTGTGACAGTGTGCCGGCAGACCTTAACTGGGGCACAAGAATCTTTCCTACAGGCAGTGAGTGCCCGGGTGTTCTCCCAGCCTTACTAAAGGCCGAGACACTTCCAGCACTTTAAATAAATTACAGTTGTCCAAATTACCATACTCAGAGCTTAAGACTCTGTTTCTGGTGACACTGGACAAGTGAGTGCACAGGAAGCAAAGAACAGGACATGTGTTTAGTTACAACCCCACTTCCTAGCCTTCTGTGGCTCAGGAATTGATACCATAATGGTCTTTTTATTTAGCAGATCAATTTTTTTCTTGAGTTTGGCCAGTCTTTTTCTAAGGCCCATGAAAGATTTAGCATTCCTAACTCCTGGGTAAAAAGAGGCAAGAGGTGTTCTCATTAGAGGTCGTATTTCTCAGTTCTGCATGGAAATAGATGCCTATAAAATTATGCTTCCTCCGTTATACTGAAAGACTCAAGAACCACTACCACCTGCAAATCAGAAACAAGGATCTAAAAGATTTTCATCATTCAGAACAGTTGCAAGCAACTTGCTTATCCCAAAGAATAATTCTGCTCCTCTATTACAGAGGTTGTACTACTTGTCCTTGCTTCACGACAGTGTCACAACTAACAAAGCAGAGTGAAAAGAGGTACACAGTGATATCAGTGTCATTAAGAAGTGAGCTTCAAGTCTAAAGAGTGCCTCATTTAAAGGTCTACAATCAAGCTTGAATGTGATCTTACATTCTTTTTGTTAAATGTGGGGCTCGGACATTTTCCCTTTGACGATTAGTATGACCCCCCTCTGACAAAGGCATCCTTAGATAATTTAAGTCCAAAAAGTGCCTTAGGTCATGTTTATCCCCATCAGTTAAACTGACACAGGTAATTGTGTAAATATTCTTCACCTCTCTCATTTATGAAATGGACTGTTGTACTTTAAGGCTAACACAAACACCATCTTGGTAATATGCCATAAATCCATAGATATTATTTAATTACCTATCCAGTTCAGAAACAAACTCACTTACAGATCTCCAGGTTAGATCCAGGACAGGAAGTTAGATACTGTTCAGATTCCAAAATGTCAATTTCCCAGTAAAACTCCCACAGCATTTTTACATTTCTGCTGTTTGTTGCACAACTTTTTCAAACTAGCACATTTCCAAAATAACCAGGAACTTTTCACAGATGTGTTTTCAGTGTTCACAATTTAGGCAGCCCAGAACTGTAGGTACATGTTAAGCATTTGTAATGCTCTCAGAACTGAGGATATGGTGGTGCCTCCAGATGTTACCCTAATGGTGCACTGAGATGATTTACCTGGCATGCAGAACAGCCGGACCTCAAGCCATCCCACTTCAATAAACAAAAAATCCCCACCTAAACAGAGCTCAATTGTTAGGGCACAATAAAGGACTTCATTTCCAGTCACTATCACAACCCAGAATGACACAGAGATATCGGACTTGAACATAAAGAAGTGTTCTGTTCCGATAAGCTGAAACGAGGCTTTCTTTCTCACTAACTACCTTAACCCTCCCCCTTTTAAAAACAAATAAAAACCTTTCTGCTGACAGTATCATTCTTGTACACCATATGAGAATAAACCACAAATTTATAAATAATAATTCTGTTCTGCAGCAGAATGCCTGAAGGTAACCCAATTTATGACTAACTGTGAGCATTTAAGCCCTGCAGCTTGAACACTGGCGCTTTTATTAATGTTTTCAAAACGAGGTGATAGGTCTTCTAACAGGAACATCAGCAAAATGTCAGGAGTCTTATGGGAATCCCATTAATATTTCTTCTGAACAGATGATTTAAATAATTATCTGGAAAACACAAGAAGTTTCACTTAGACTAACGGAAGACAAGACCTGGTGACAGAATTATCTGTTTCTAGAGCGTACATGGACAAGTTGTTCTAAGTCTAATCAGTAGGTAAAAGTGTTTATCCACTAATTTAGTGCTGTATATTGCATAATCCAAAAGCATTTGACCATACTAAATATTTTATAAAAGAGCATTCTGTTAAGCTTTAAATCTCATAGGCCAATCTCATAAAACTACAGTAACTACAAATTCAGTACTTCTACTTAACCTAGTACACAGACTTCTGAGAAATTTTTCAGCATTTTATAGCAGTTTTTTCAGTGTTCAGCAGACATTACTCTATTTGCTAAACAATATCAGACTGCAGAATTGCTCTTACTGTTGATAGATCAATAATGACACAGGAAAAGTCATTATCTCCGTGGCAACAGAATGGCAGCTGTTGGAGGAATATTGCGCATGCTGCTGCTGCACCTCTGACAGTCATGCCTCGGCTTCCTCACACTGGTGCTCTCTCTGCAAGCCTGGTATGCCCAGAGTACCAACAACCAAGGGCACCTCTTGGACTACAGAGGATTAAACTACAAATGTGGTTACACAATTTCTTAAAGAACATTATCCTCACAAGGGTTTATTACACTTGAGTCTGATGTCTTTATGTTACTTATTTCTAGTGAACCATCCCTTTGCAGAAATAGCTAGAACAAAATTCAGGAAGGCAAATACCACTGTGTTCTGTTCATAGCCCAATATTTTGTTGAAAAAAAATGCACTTAGTTGTCTTTAAGACTAAAAAGGTATCTTTCTTGCCAATCAATTTTTATTAAATTCCACTTTGACCACCCAGGACCTAAAAGTGGCAGGAGTCTTTATGCTTGATTAAAATGACAAAAGAGACCACTTGGGCTATTACATTTAACACTTGTTTTGTCTTTGTATATTGAAACAGTTCAACAAATAGGAAAACATACTTTTGCTCTGCATAAGTTACTGCAGTTCCATCTAGCATGAACAGGACATTTTTTTTTTTTCATACTGCACAACCTTCACCATGTTAATCACAACGTATCAACCACAGAAAGCAAACACTTCTCTGTGTCTTGATCACCATGGCTGAGCCTGACTTGTGATGTTCTGTTGAAAGCAAAACATACCAACTCACAAAATACAGGGTGTTCATCAGCAACACAACTATGAACTTTGCCTTCAGATTAAACATGGAAAGTATTTCCTCATAAATACATCTACTTTTAAAAACTGCAGCAACATTGTACTTATTCATAACCTATGCACACGGGATGGCAAGGGGTAAGTTTGCAACAATTGTTAATAAATTTAAATAAAAGGCAACAGAAATGATCCTGAGGGTGGCTTCAAAAAAATTAAAACAAAGCTCTCTCAAGCATCAGATGGATTCCACATTAAATAAGAATTAGGCAAGCACTCTTCTGAATGCTGAAAACAAGGTGGTCTTGTTTGCAAAGTTCTCACAAGAACGGAACTGGATGGCAAAAGCCCTTTTCATTACAAATATAAGTAAGACAAATGGTCATTAATATACCAGAAGTCCAGATGCTACAGCCGCAATATAAATTAGCACTCAAAATACACTGTGACTTGTTATTTGTGAGACTGCATTTTAGCACAGAGGAAAACTCTTCAACATTTTCTTCTACTTACAGGACAGGCCCTGCTCCTTTAGGAGACCGCCACGCTCTGCGCCAGGTTCTTGGAAAGCATACGGCATCTGCCCAGGAGATCAAGCAAAGCTGGCTGCACGCACGGCCGTCTGCAGGACACGTTCCAAATCCAGCGCTTCTCTGGCTAACATCAGGCACTTCTGCCCTTGTTCCAGCACCGACTAAACCACCCTTTTGCGCAGGCAGCCAGCCCAATCTTGCTCTCATCTTTGCATCCCGCTGCCACCCTTACCCAGCTCAAGCTGGCAGGTCAAGCTGTGCAAAGCTACTCGGGTCTCCCCTCCCAGCACTAAACCCGAGCATGCAAAGCACCGCTACTTTCTCAGTGAGATAAACCGCCTGCTTTATCCCATCAAAAACCAACCAAACCCGGACAATTGAACGCAGACAAATCGGTCTCTGAACACAGCCAAAGCCACGAAGGAAGACAGACCCATGCAGCCCTTTACCAGCTGCCCACATACAGCTCCGCTGCCTACGGAGACAAAAAGTGCCGACTGAACGGCGCTGCTCTTCTGAGAACAGCTTCCCCGCTGCCACCTGAAAACGCTTTAGCACCGCGGCTTCACCCCGCACAGCCGCCCGACACTCCAGCGCAGCCCGGCTCCCTCAGTCCCTTCTCCACGGATTTCCCTTGGCTCTTAAACACCCCCGGCCCGAGGGAGCTCCACCACCGCCTGCACCACCAAAGGGCCAGCGAGATAAAACCCAGACCCCGCCCAAGGGCCGGCAGCGCCGGCAGGGCCCGGGGGTGTTCGGGTCCCCCCCGGGCCCGAAGGGAGAGCCTGAGCACAGCAGCGGCCCCCCCCCCCGCCATGCTGTGCAGCCCTCCCCGCGGAGCCGGCGGTGGGGGTGCGGGAGGGGAAGCGCGGCCCGTCCATCCCGGGATGGCGCAGGGCCCAGGCGGGAGGAGCAGCAGCAGCCCCACGAGCGCTGCCGCTACCCGGAAGCGAAAGGAAGCCCGGGCCAATCGCCGCCCCCCCCGCCCGGACATCCAGTGGCGAGCCCCGCCCCGCGGCAGCCTGGCCAATCGCATCCGTGGGGGGCGGGATTAACAGGTCCGCGTTAGATTGACAGGTCCCTCTTCCAGTGCGACCGCAGCAGCTCTGTTCCCTCCACTAGGAAGGCGAAGCACCTCAGGGTTGCTGGGCGGGACAAGTCTCGCTGTATCTCAGCGCTATTGGCTGTCGGTTCTGACTGGCGGGTGCCTGCACCTATGCGGGGGAAGCTCCCCGGCGGTCCGTCCCGCCGTGCGCCAATCGGCGGGCGGTGCGGGCGCGGTGCGGCGGTGCTGGCGGCGGGGCGATGAGCGCGGCGGTGCGGGCGGGGTGGCGGATCGGGGCCGCCGCCGCCGCCGCTCTGCGGGGCCGGGCCGGACGCCCGCTCAGCCAGGCGACCGGGGAGGGCGGCGGGGCTGAGGGCGGCGGCGGCTCGGGATCGCGGGAGGCGGTGGAGCGGTTGGTGCGGGAGCACCCGGTGGTGGTGTTCATGAAGGGCAGCCCGGCGCAGCCGCTCTGCGGCTTCAGCAACGCCGTGGTGCAGATCCTGCGGCTGCACGGCGTGGAGGATTATCGCGCCCACGATGTGCTACAGGACCCCGACCTCCGCCAAGGTCAGCGCCGGGCCGGGCCGGGGTCACCTCTGGGTGCCGCCTCCCCGGGGCCTGTGCAGCCCTGGGCTGCCCCTGGTGGGGGACGGAGCCGGGGCCGGTTCCCCGGTGGGAAGGGCCCTCGGGAGCTGCCGGGAGGTCGGGCTCGCCTTAACGCCGCTGACCTCGAGCACTGTGGGAGCGGCCCCTGCCTGCTTGTCCCACCTGTAACTTGCTTCTTGCTTTATCGGGTGGGCTGGGTTGGGCTTTGGGTTTTTTTAAGGAGGCCAACATCGTGGGGAGAAAAGCAGCGGAGCTGGGGAAGGGTCTGCGGCTCATATTCTGTGAGGAGCGGCTGAGGGAGTTTGGCGGTGTTTAACCTGGAGAAGAGGAGGCTCACGGGTGACCTTATCACTTTTTACAATTACATGAAAGGAGGTTGTAGCCAGGTGGGGATGGGCGTCTTCTCCAAGGTAACAAGTGACAGGATGAGAGGACAGTCTTAAGTTGTGCCAGGGGAGCTTTAGGTTGGATGCTAGGAGGAGTTTCTTCACAGAAAGGGTGATTAGACTTTGGGATGGGCTGCCCACGGAGGTGTTGGAGTCACCACCCTTGGAGATGTTTAAGGAAGGACTGGACATGGCATGTAGTGCCAGGGTCCAGTTGACAAGGTAGTGTTCAGTCATAGGTTAGACTCGATGATCTCAGAGGTCTTTCCTAACCTAATTAATTCTATGATTCTGTTTGGGTATTAGTCGAACTGGAAGTTTATTGCAGAGATGTGCCATTGAGGTTGCTATCAGTTTGTTGCTGCCTGAACACCCTGGTTTGGTTTTTGTGACCCTCCCTGTGTCCAAGAGGTCTGTTATCAGCAGAGCACAGCTGTGTGTGCAGGGTGATGCTTGGAGATCAGGCTCTTTGTGCCATGCTGCCTTGCCTGGTACAGAGATAGAGAGCTACAATAAAGACCCCTGAAATTCTTTGTTATCAGGTTTTGTCTTTCCTGTGAACAGTATGGTGGAATTTCATGTGTGGCTTGGACTTGTACTACTTCATTCCCAGCTGGTACTGCCTGCTGGGATTCTCTTGATAAAGTACAAAATTATGCTAATCATTTGCATAAGAAATATTTAGTAATAGTTTCACCATTGCAGCTCAAGTGGTAGTAGCTATTCTATATTAGATTTTTTTGCCAGCTGTGGAAAGCTAGTAATCTGTTCTGGTAATGCTTTTCATCTTTCCCTCTTCAACGTGCACATCTGACTGTTGAGGTTCTATGTAGTTATTTGAGAAAGTTTTAAAACCAAAAAAAATATATATGCAAGTACATAATATTTAGTCTTGCAGGTGCATGGCATTAACAGTTCTTGCCCAGAATGTACTAAAATGTGCTGTAAAGGCACATGCTGGCATGTATCAGGTGACTTTGTTCTCCTTTGTTTTTGGTGTCATCTGACTGATTCTGTTTTTCATTAGCTCTTAGCTAAAAGCCTGATTTTTCCAGTCCTTGTTTGCTTTTCAATTCACAGCTATAATAGTTGTATGGTATAAAAGCTTAGCTACTTGAATTTCTATGTAATGACATCTTTTGTTAATGGAGGTTGGTTTTGTTCAAATAAATCTTCCTCTGCCTTTGGCAAGTGAACAAATCATGGTAATTTTCTAAAGTCTGTTTACATATCTGAATGTATTAATTGTACAGTTTACTAGAACAAACTCATAAACTAAAAAGGAGGAAACAAAACCCTGAAATCAAACCATCAGCATTACACTTTCGGTTGAGGGGCTTTTGTGAGCCTGTGAATGGGCAGTTCATTTATAAGTTAGAGTCTCTGAGGACTTGACCATGTGAATAGGTAGTGTTTTCTTCCTGTGTAACTTAAATTTTTCCTCCATATGAACTTGGGCTTGTGGTAGGTGATCAGAGGTTATTGCCCTCCTCGCTACCAGAGCTTTAAATTGAAATTAGTGTTTTGATCCAGCCCTCCAGTGTCTAAGCTACATAGCATGAAGTTACAGAGTGTACCCTTGCACAATATTCTGCTGGTTCTCAGGTGTTTAAAGAAGTTGTTCTGTTCCTTTCCATGCACCAGCTTTGGCACCTGTCCAACTGTGCAGAGGGCTAGCTCAATTTATTAACTGGGTCACTGGGCCTGCAAGTTGAAGTAGCAGTTTGTACTGTGAGCTGAATGCCAGAGCCAGCATGAAGAACAGAGCCTTGAAGGCTTGGGGAGTGACACAGGTGTTCTCAAGGGCAGCAGAATTCTTGTATTCTTGTACTGCTTCAGCTGTATTACCTACTGCACACTAAAAAGCCAGGAGGTGCATGCTTCTGTGGGTGGCAATCTCTGACAGAGGAGAGGACAGGGCTGCTTGAAATTGTAGTTCTCTAAGTTGCCAACTGTATTTCAGCAGTGACTGACTGAAGGCCAGATCTGGCCTCAGGTGCCAAAAAGTTAGATATGCAGCATGTGAGCCTTTCTTAGGCCCTCTCTGTGAACATAATCTGCACTGCATGTATGGGGGGGGAGGGGTTGGAACCTTTAGCTGTGAAAATACCAAGTGCATGAACAAAAGACTGACCTGCAAGGAGATTGCTGTATGTGAGCTGGCCACCAGCTTTGTGTTCACCTGAACCTGACTTAAATGTTTGAATATATATGTGCTTATACATTTGTAGTAAGGGCAGGCTGTTGGAGAGAGGCATGTGCCCATCCTTCATTAGTGCTAATGCTGGCAAGAGAGGCTGAGAATTGGTAACTGGAGCTGGGGAGAGGGGTGGGAGTGTGCTGGGCACCCTTTTCAGTAGCTCTTGGCACTGATCCTGGTTTCATAGTTACCTTAAAGTGAGCTAGCACAGCTGTCAGACTGATCCCCTGACCTGTGGAGTGTGGTTTTCCAAAGCAAACAGTAGTTCAGAGCACAGCCTGCAGCTTCCGAAGCACAGCAAGGAACCAATCTGCAGAGAGGGAGATGGAGATCCCTTTGGATGTTGTGTACCAAAAGAATCATCACAAATGTGCATCCCAAGTGCAGCAGGTGTAGCCAGGCTAACTTGCTTTAACACCACTGCAGCAGTGTCAGTAACTGCTGCCCCGAGTAAGGCTTGGGTGGCCAGTGGAGGGAGTGTTCAGTTTGAGCCCCAGCACGGAGGCATTTAAAGCAGCTTGTCCAGCACATGAAATGCAGCACACAGTGCAACTGAGCTTGATTGTATTCTTATTTTTATCTGAAGGTGGATAGGTCATTAAAAGTACTATCAGTGTTTGTATGTGTGTGCAGTTGGGTCCTTGAAGAAAATATTTCTGTGGAAGAATTACTGGTGTAAATGTTACCTTGGAATGCTTGTTAGCGATAGGTTTATTATGCGGAGCCCTTAGTTCTCAATTCATGTTTAGCATTGCAGTATCTTAAGAAAAACAGGCACTATTTCATATCTGCAGTGGCTCTTTGACCAGGGTCATCCTTAGGCATGTCTTAATCATGGAACATAGGTTTTCATTGAAACTTTGATGGCTTAAAAGATACATAGGACAGCTTAAGCAGTTTTGGGTACTCAAAGGCCAAAAAGCATTTAAGAAAAATTATTGTTAAATCAAGTTGACATCAAAGCTTAAAAGTTCTGCAAACTAAGGAAGAAGTTACAGGTGGTGATGATGGAGGATGGGTGGTTATGGGTTTCCTTTGGCCTTGATTTATGTGCTAAACTTGCTGGTTTGGGCTTACGAAACATTGGTTGCCTATGCACAAAATCTGACATCAAAATAAAATCTCTTAGCTAATGTACTTTGTGGTTAGGAACACTTTGTCACAACAATCTTTTTTTCTAGTTTACTATTACTTTAGTGGATTTTTAAAGCATGTTATATTTTGCTAAGGGGAGTTATTAGCTATATTGCATCTTTTATACATTAAAGTAATAATCCCATTGTATATTTTTGCACTTAGACATATTTATTAAAAAAGAAAGTGGTTTAAGTTCTAATAAAACAAGCATAATTTCCTTACATGGTTATTTTTTTAGCTTGAGTATTCTGGGTTTTTGCCTTTATAGTCTCTAGAGACTAAAATGTTTTCTAAGAGGAAAACAAGTTTTCTTGTGCTGTCAGCTATTCAGGTCTAATATTTGTTGATGGAGGGTTGGCTTCCAAGGTGAGTGGGCTCTGATGTTCTGAAAAGGTACCTCTGTAGGCTTAAGTTTGCTATATGGGCTTTCGTGCCTTTGGCAGAAAAATTCCAGGCACTGCATTTTGAAAATACATAAAAATGTTGAATTCAAAACTTGTCATCCAATCAAATGCTCGTGGTTGTGTTATAAAAATAGGTAGCAGTAGGTTTTAGCTATTTCCTCTGCTACAGAAATAATGGCTTTGTGTGAAGGGTCATTTAAAAAGTGGCAAGTTAGATAAAATTATTCTTCTGTGTAATTTTTTGTGTGATATCTAAGTGCAAGCTGGTTGCAGTGTGTATCAGCTGATCAGTTTATATTTTTGGGTGGTCTTACATTTGCCTTCTGTGAAATACAGTTTTAAACTTGAATTCTGTACTTAGTAATTGACTTGAGCTGTGTTTTGTTAAGTGAGTACTTTTAAAGAGACTTCAGTCTTTGTGCCACTCCCATGTGCTGTAAGGTCTGGCAGTGAAAGATAAAGCAATTTAAAATTCATAAGGGCACTGCAGGGACAAATGTATCTTGCAATTGAAATTGCAGGAATAAGTGTAACTGTATGAGTTCAGTAAGAACATAAAATATTTTAAAGTCCCTCTGGGAAATATAACAGAAAGTAAACAGTTCTCAATATTTTTCAGTACTTCTCATTTCTGTAATTGATTGAAAGAGTTATTTATTGTTGGGAGTGAAAAAAGATGCTGTGTTTTTCCAGTTCCTGCTTGAAGTCAGTATAGGAGCTGACTCCATATCTTTCAACCCACATCTTTGAGTTGGAGTGAGAACCAAACCTAACTCTAACATAATTTTTTCCTGATAGTGCTCATGTAACATAGATAACTTTTTGCCTTAATGGGAAAGAAATTCAAATATCAATGGTAGAGTCAGGTGGAAGCAGTGCATTCCTTTTAAAATACTATTCTGTTAGGAGAGGGGGGGAAACCTTTAATAATTTTTTTTTTCTTATTCAGGAATAAAAAACTACTCCAACTGGCCTACCATCCCACAAGTGTACCTCAATGGTGAATTTGTTGGCGGCTGTGATATACTCCTCCAGATGCATCAGAATGGAGATCTTGTAGAAGAGCTGAAGAAACTAGGAATCCGTTCAGCGCTTCTGGATGCAGAAAAAGACCAAGAGAAAAAGTAAAATGAGCAAAAAAAAAAAAATGCTGTGACAGGAATAAAGCAAATCTTTGATAAGAACTTGTTACCCATAAAGCCTTACGTACTCTAGGTTGAAGAAGGCATCTGTTTGAACTGACACTAAGTGAATGTCTCTTAGCTCATGGTAAATGTAAAATGTAGTGATCTTGGTATTTCGATTTATGGGTATTGTGAAAATTTGAGTATAACCACTGCACTGTAAAGCAAACGTTTGTGAAAATTTGTGTTTTAAAAAAGAAAAAGTTCACTTCTAAAAGCACTCTTCTTCATTGAGGTGGGAGTAAACCAAAAGAACTAATAATATTTTTATGGATTTTACGTATGTGATTCTCTGTTCTTTGATACATGAACCTATACAAACAGCATTTGCATTCCCTTGCTTCTCCTGAAAAAGCGTTAGGTAGTAGTGCATCTGTTTTTCTGGTTAACTCCTGGTGATAAGACTTCTGAGAGCCTGTAAAACCTGTGTAATCACATACAGTGTAGGAGAAAAACAGTTTTCCAACAATATAGGAGAAAAAAGATTATGTGAGAGTGCATGAAATATACTTTTATTCCAAAGGATAAAAATAAACAGAACTTGTACAAATACATGTATAATGGTCATTATTACTTTGTAACTTTCTGATGGCTTTTAAAACTGCTAAGAATTGTGCCTAAATATTTTATAAAACCTTTTCTACCTCTTGCAAAACAGCTTTTCCCCCTGCTTCTATACTTTGTGTATGGCAGTTCTGTGTCAGTGCTAAAATGTGGGAATTGTTTAAGGCCTCAGTATTCTAGCTTGAAATAGTACAGGAGAACACTTCAGTTATTACTGTAATCTTGTATTATTTGCTTGTTATCTTTTTGTATTTGTTGTGTTTCCAAGTGTTTTCTCCTGGCTGATGTGCTCAGGAGAATATAGTCTTTAAACGTGGGATTTACAGATGAAATGTTCGTGTGGGTAAGATGAGTGCAGCACAGAGGTTACTGAATAAATATTTCTTTGTGGAAAGTCTCTGAAGTGTTCAGTACCTACCTAAGCACATTTCTCTAAATGAAAACAAATTCTATTAACCAGTGTAGCTTCAGCTCTATAGCAATACTGCTAAGGTTAAAAGCTAACTAAGCTATTTCTAAATGCAGTTGAATTAGTATAAACCAGTTTGCATGTGAATTAGGCAAATGGTTGGAAATAAACTGTGTTTTATGTTGATTGTCTACAGTAGTTGCTCGTTATTTTAAATGACTAATGCAACTGATACTGCTTTTGATTTGAAGCCTAACATGTTTTCCACTGCATAGGATGGAAAATGTGTTCTGGAGAAAGAAGAAATTATGAATGGTCAGTGAAAGAGAACAGGACTGGAACCTGTAGACAACATAGATTTGATGCAAGTTCTGGTTCTAAATGTCTCCTGCTCACTTGAGCAAGCAGTGGAGAAACTTTACTAGAACATTCTGCACAGGATTTGCCAAACTGTTAACAGTAAACTTGCTGTATAGTTGTAACACAGTCAGCGTCAGCAGGATTAGATACAGTGTGTGTGTGTTGTGTGTATTCACTTGGTCACCACAGTGGGTCCCTGGAGGTCCCTGAGTGACCATGGTGTAGGAGGAAGTTCCACTCGGGGCAGTCACTTGTGCCTGTAAGGCATGGAGGTGTGAGTGCAAGATTTTCTTCTGTTCATGTGCCACATCACATTCATGCAAAGCTTAAGGTATTGATGAAGGTTTGTTCTGAGCATTTGAATTCAAATTAAATGAACTTTCTTATGGCTAATCACAGGTAGTTTTTGCCATTCTGAATGTAAAACAATGTTCAGAAAAAGAAGTAAATTTCAAAAGTCTTTGGTTATTTATGTTGACCTATTGAAATGAATGTACAGAGTAAACAAAAAGGTAATGAAGAAAATTATTTTCTGCTTCAATGGCTAACTCTTAGTCTGGCTACCAAATAAATCTATTAAAAAAACAATCCCCCAAACTTGGTGTGTCATAGATCTTTAGTCTTCTGCACAAGCTGAATATTTTAAGTAGTACCTGCTAGTAATTTTAGATAAAGGGAACTTTAGCATTGTCAGGTAGTCTTTATCCTCTATGCAGCAAAATTTTTCTCCCAGTGTGGGTTCCTGCTTTTAACAAAACGTGGAAGTTTTTCTACTTTCTCTGCTTTCTACCCCTCTTTAGATTTTAATTACTTGATTAAACCTTTGCATAACATATATAGTAGTGTTTATATCAATCTCTGCATGACTGAAACATGTTATTGAGCAGGTAAAAGCAACAGTGATTCTGTAAAGTGTGTGTGACAAAGCCACAGAGTGGGGAATGAAATTGGGGCTTTTGCCTGCATTCCCCTGCAAGCCATACATTTCCTCTGTGCATGAGCAGTTGTTCTACATTTATAAAAACGATCATTTTAATCCAGCTGCAATAAAAAAATGACCATCTACTTAAATTATAAAGCTTCAGATGCTCACAAAGAGCTTTATTTTGTTGAGTGGGAGCATTTTCCCCCAGAAACTAGTTGTAGGGGATCATTTTAGAAGGTGGGCAGTATTGTGTGCTCTGCTCAACATCCTCTGCTGTCCCTCAAACTAGAGGCAAGAGGGAGCATGTGCTTCCAGTCCCAAAGGGATGGCACAGGTAAACTGATTTTTTTGAGGAAGAAACCCATGCCTCTCTTGAGAGATTTACGCCTGCTTTTCTCATGCTCTTAGGCAGTGAGAGAAAGCAACTGATAGTACTGGAGTGTGGGGTGGCAATCAATGAGCGAGCTGAGCTAACAGTGGGGGGCTGGTGCCAGCTGGAAGGATCCATGAGGAGTCCTTGGTCAGGAGGATGTGACAGATTCTGTGGAGGAAAGGGTGACTTTTTTTCTCCCCAGGAGGAGCAGCTTGTCATGGGAGGTGAGGGAGAGGATGGGGGTAGCTGGTACTGCTGCTAGTTCTTCCCTGATTCCTCTGCCATAAAATGAAGACCAAAGAGGTAGTAGTGGTCAAGAGCACACCAGGGGAAGGCCGGCTGAAGCTGCTGGGGACAGCCAAGAGCAAAGATGGGGACGTGCCCTTGCCATCTTTGGTGAAGAGAGAGGCAAAACTGCCTGGTTTGGAGTTGGGTCTGCTGTGGTAAGGACGGGGCAGGCGGCAGGGCTGTGCAGGAGCGTCGCCACCGGCAGGGCGTCTATGGATCAAGGTTGGGTGTGTGGAGCTGCCAGTCCCTTTCCTGCTCTTTGTGTTCTTGTGTGTGGTGCCGAGCAGGAATTCCGGCTGGCTGCTCCTCTGGTGAGATGCTGCTGGATCCATCTTAGTTGGATTGCCCTGCTGAGAGCTTACAATAAGATACTTGTGAATACATGTAAATTTATGTAGGATTATTACTCTATTATCAGGTTGTAGTATGAGTATTTGCCAAACTGGAAACCAGTACCCTAATTATTTACATTCTGAGGATGCCATTGGTGTTGCTGCTGTGCTAAAAGGCTGAACTAAGTGAACCAACCTATTCACCAGGTCATAAATTAAGCTAATCTTTTGCATTTGCTAGCACTTCACACCTCTTAGATATAAAACAAAGTGCTTTGGTTTAAGCAAATGAGATAGTTTGTATTCCAAAGCTGATCTACTGTCTTAAACCTTCACCAAAGTGGGGGGGGGAGGGGGGTGGAGTGGGATAAGGTTTCTTTGCTCCTCTTGAACTGGTTCTGGTGAGGAGCAGAAGGAGGCAGGTTACAAACACTTGCTATTGTTCTGTTTATTTTGATTTGGGAGCATTGAAATCAATTAACACAAAGGTTGTTTCCCTGAGAAAACAGCAGTTAACAACTCAGGGCATATTAATGGTTACACATTAATTGTGTTTCTCAGCCCTAATGACTTCCTTGCCTTAATATTGCTAGTGAATGTTTGAACACGGTCAATATTCTCCATTGCTTGTCTGCTCAAAAAAAAAAAAAAAATAAAAAAATTATACCATCTAAATGCCCTGAAATACTTTAGTGCCTTTATTTTTAGGTCTGAAAACATGTAGGTTTATTTTCATGCTCTCGCTGAGTTCTCTAGTTCTCTTTAAAAAGTGGGCTAGAAATCTTTGACAGGACTTTTCTGGGAGCCTGTCAATATGCATAGAAAACAATCAAGCTTGGGAACATGAAATCAAAGAATTGTACCAAGGAAAATCTCTGAGCTGTCACCAAGAATCCCAGTAAGACCCTGGCAGTGCCTGCATCTAAGAAGGGCAATATTAAAAAGCAGAGCTGGCAGCCTGATCAATAAATCCTGTCTAATCTGATTTGCATGTCCCTTCTGCAGAAACGGGATCTTCTTACACAGGGGTGTTCAATATCCATATTACAGGACTGTGTAGGAGAAAACCACTCATTAGTTACAAGATACGTGTTACCTGTAAGGAGTCTGTGAGCAAAGGTGGAAAGACAATAAGCAAAGGTTAAGAGAGTGGGAAGGGTTTATGGTGTTAGGTGTTAAGGTGTTATAGTGTTAAGGTGTTAATGGTGCTGGGTGGCAGGGTGAGCTTGCTTTTTGGCTGAAGGGTTGAGAGGAACACACTGGTCTGTAAAGGGCTGTGGTTCATTTTCTGGTTCTGGCTTTTTCTTTGGAATGCTGTTTGTTTCGTTTCATAGCTTGGTCAAAGCAGTGCTGTCTCTGATGTGACCTGATCGTGGCTATACTAAGTCCTCACTGATTTAACTACTTGAAGTTTTTCCTGGAATCTCCTAGGGAAAGCAGGCTTTAATTACACAGAAAATAGGACTAAAATAGCTAAGTGGATTCAAGTTTTATTTCCAAATTTATTTATTTTTTATCATCTGGCTTCTTGTTATGCCTTGTTTCTCTGGAAGTAAGGGAGCAGGCCAGGAGCAAAGGGTTTTAGTTAGAAAGACCTTGGTACTCCATAAAATCCATGGTTGTCATAGGGTGTAACTGAGATGAATTCGCAGTGCTGCATGCAATCAACAAGCATTTGTATCTTCCCAGTTTTGAGGATCACGTCTCAATTGGACAACAGAAATGCTGACAGAACAGCAGGCTGCTGGCTTATACTCCATTTTCAAGAAGAAACAAAACCCTTTAAGGGTGACTTTTCTTCTCAAATGACATTAATTTTTTAAGACCTTTAGAATCAAAGTAAATAAACAAACTAAACATCCTTGAGGATGGAGGGAGTCTCTAGAAACTTTTTCCTAGCTGTAGAAATACATGTTGTAATTTCCAAAGGAGCTTGTTTACCTTAAGTATGTGCAGGTGGTGACGGTTTATAATTACCAAAGAAGAATCTAAAGGCCAAGTTCAATATGAATTTTGAAACAACTTTACCACTGAAAGATGTTAATTTAGCAAACAACAGGGACAATTCTATTTTTCTTTTCACTGTTGCAGTAGTTTTACATAAAAAGCCATGAGACTACTCCTGCACAGGTGCAGGTGCGTGTGTCTGTATTTATAGTTACGTGTCGTCCCTCCTAACTTAAAGGATGCACAAGGGACCTACTCGGCATTTTTTAAAGATGAGCTTCCGTAAAATTTTGCCAGGCATTTAACGGTAAACTAAGTTAAAAGGGGCTTTGGAGGAGTGTTGAATTCGAAAAAAATATCATTGACTTAGACTTTTTTTACTTGTTATATAAGTACAGCTTTCAAAGCCTGAAGGACTTTATGTACAATTTAGCCTCAAAGCAGTGGAACAAATCTTCACTTTGCAAACTAATGGAAACTGAAATACAGAAGTGATTTGTTACTTGTATGGTAATAGCTATAGAGAGAATAAAGTTTTGGAGCCTTTAGTCTTAAGCCTATAATCTAGTGAGTGAAAACCACGTGCTTTTATGGGGGGTATCTCAACAAGCATTTTACAGCTTTCAAATACACACTACAAGGAGTATCTTTGAAATACTACTTGTCAGACGGTATTTCTCCTTTGAATGGTAATACTATGAAATCTACCGTTTCTGCTCTTTCCCATCATTTCTCGTCTAAACCCTAAAAAGCTCTTCAAGTAGATTTTTATTTTTTTTTTTTTTGTGAAGGAGATATAGGTAGTCTCTGAGAAGAAGTACTTTTTAAATACTTCAAAGAGGATGTGCTCCATGAAGACTGGGTACATATTTAAACCTTCACAGCTCAGGAAGAGAGCAGATTTAGGGCTGGTATTCACGAGTGTCTTGTACTGCTGATTTAAAAAATATACAGATTCTAGAATTATTCGGTATATCATTTATTTACTCATCCATCTGTAATACTTCATGAGAGGCAAGCAATAGGATGTGAAAGGAAAAAATTGCAAAAATATTGATAGTGCCTGAAAGGAAAGCAAATAAACTGAACACTTTCGTTGATGGCAGAAGAAAGCAGTGGGGGCTCTTCTCCGGGAGATGCTCGGGGATGGGCCGCCGGCAGCCGAGCGAGCGGCCGAGGTTACCCAGGAGATGGTGCTGTTGGACCGGGAAGCGGCACAGCCCTGACCCAGAAGCATCTTTCAATGCGGTCCTCCCTGTTTTCCATCTGTGTTGCATGTTACTCTTTGGGGTCCTCGTTTTCTTTTGGGCGAAGAAGGTGTCGGTGCTAACCAGGCGCGCATCGCGGTCCGGTGTGCGATGCCATTCCCAGCCAGCCAGCCCTGCGCCCTCGGTGGAGATGACGGCAGTGCTTGAAGGCGATGTTTTTCGCCGGGACTGCGTGGCTGGCGAGATGGTAACGCCGAGGCGGGGAGCAGCTTCACAGCTCACTGCCCTCACCGGAGCCACCGCCTGAGCAGCGCTGTGCCCCAGCCAGGCGCTCGCCGGGCGCCCGCTGCCTCGCGTGGGGAGCAGCACGCCCGCTCCGGGGGCTCCTCGGGGACCCGCCAGCTTCCCTGCCAGCTTCCCTGCCAGCTTCCCTGCCAGCTTCCCTGCCAGCTTCCCTGCGCCATCCTCGGGGCGGCCCGTCCCGCGCACACGTGCCTGGCAAAGGTAAGCGCAGGGGCGGCTCTGCGGTCGCACGGCGAGGGCGCGCCCGGGGCGAGTGCGGGGCGAGTGCGGGGCGAGGGGCGCGCAGCTCCCGGGCACCCTCTCCGTGTCTCGGCACACGGGGCACTCGCCTCCCGCCGGCACCTAGGCACCTGTGGGCCCTGCGAGTGCGAAGATCTGCGGGTAGTTCAGGGTGGGAAGATCTGAGGTGGCAAAGGGGAATTTGGGTTTCTTTCGGTCCAGAGTGTCTCAGCAGAGCAAGAGGTCAAATGGTTGTGGTGACGTTTTCTGTCGATTTGCTGTTTTAGTAGCATCCTCTCATCTCATTTGGTTCAGAGGCTTCAAATTTGGCCAGAAAAGATCAGCAAGAACTGGAACAGGTTAGTGGATGCCCTGGGAGCGACTGTAGCAACATCAAGTCACCAGACTGGGTACTTGAAGAATATTTAATGGAAGGAAACATCAAAGGCCTTTCCCGAGTTGCAGGAGGGCTTCTGTCTCTGAGTATTTCTGCATGTGTAACCAGGCAGTGACCAGGCTTTTATATGTGATATAAATCTAATTCCCCAATTCTTCAGCCTGAGGTCTTTTCTATCTGAATGGGTATAACCAAAATAAGATCTTTCTACATGCAGGCAGAGATGCCAAAAGCAAACTTCCTGCAGGTATCTGGGTGGGTTACAAGGCCTCCCTAATTGCAGCCACCACCATGCTATGAGCCATTTTGAGTTTATTGAACCCATCTCTCTGTGACTGAAGTGAGCATGGCCAGTGGTGGAGGTGAAGTGGCTGGTGAGGAAAGAGCCATCACAGAGAGGATGGCCAAGCCTCCCTTGGAGTAGATCCCCTGGGGAGGCCAGTGGCATAAGGATTTGAGAATTATGTCTGTTGTGCTGCATTTATTCTCCTGTCTTTTAAAATCATGAACAGCAATTCAATGGCCAGTGGTAGGATTCTAATTTTTTTTTCTTAACAATAAATGTTTTAAAGATCAGTTGACACTTTGTGGGGGCTTTTGCTACATGAGCAATGATTTGGCATAAGTTGGGTAGGGAAGCAATGGAGAAACTCTGCTGTCCAGCCATGCTTAGGTATGTCAGCAGAAGGAAACCAGAAGAAAATACTGAAGAACAGCAATTCAGGAAGAAGTATAACCAGCCCAAAGCAAGCCTGTTCAAATTCCTTTGCTTTTCATGTGAACTTGAGGTACAGTTCAGCTCACTCTGCTGAACGAGTGTCAAATTTTCAGGCAGGAGCTGGATGTTCCTTGGGCCTGAGGAGTGTACTGTGAGCAGGAAATGGCTCAGGGCTCAGGCCACAACTTTAATGTGGTCCTGCACATTTCTGTCTCAGAAAGATAAGCTGTTCCTACATACTGAAGAGGAGTCTCAGCAGGCACCAGACAGGAAGTTACATGCTTTGTTTTAGGGACCATTTTGCACTGAGCTTATGGATAAAATAAAGCCCTTAGGATCAGCACACTGACTCAAACCTAGGAGACCTCTCTGCTCTGAGGCCCCAAACCAAGCAATAGTGTCTGGCCTCCTTTCACCCCAGAAGCTTTGCAGTTCTTTCTGAGACAGGAACTCCATCCCAACAAGTGGAAGAGTGTGCCCTCTTCCCTCCTAGTTCCCTTCCAGGTGGCCGAGTGCTTCGTTTAGAGATGGGCAATGATGGCTTGACCTCCCTCCCATGCAGCCTTTCCATGTCTGGAGGAAAGTGCTCTAGTCACTGCACTATTGCAGACAAACAGTTTCCAGCACCACTGGTATGGATTACACACCCCAGGTTTGCCAGCTACTGTCTGATTACTGCCTCTAGAAAGTATTAAAACAGGGGGTAGGTGCCTTTTTTACCAGCTTGGGCCAGAGACAAAAGTCAGTATGAAATTTCAGATCAAAATGCTGTCTTTTCTAGATGCCTACATCCTGATAACCTGATTTTTGGTTCTTAATCGATATTCAGGAAGGAATTCAAGACAAGACTGCATCTGAGACTTCTAGCAGACATGTTAATGTAATATAATCCTGTAGCTTAGTGGGAAATAAAGTACAAAAAAGTGACTGAAATTTCAGAGCATCTGGGTTTTGGCTGTGTTGAGAGGATTTGTCAAGAAAGCTCCTGAGGGAAGAGTAGAAGAAGATGCCATGAATTCCACTTAAGAACAATAATAGAGTCTGGAGGGCATGTATGTTGCCAACAACAGTAATACTGGGCAAGCAAAGAGGAAGTCAGTACAACTGAGTGTCAGGAAACCCTTCCAAATCTGAAAATCTAACCTTAATTTTCCAATACAGTTGTTTATTAATTAGTGTAAAGATGAGATGAAAGGGAAATAAAAAGTAAGTATGGTGGACTGCAAAACACTAAAATTGTAAAATAAAAACGCTTCAGGTTTGTCAGTCAGAAGAGCAAGAATAATTAACTAGTAGTTCAGAAACAAGATCACCAAAGATTAAAGGCAGAAATTAAAGAAGATAAAGACATTGCTGAGAATCTGAATGATTTGTTTGCAGCACTCTTCAGCACAGAGAATATCAGAGTGATACCTACTGGGACTTGCTCTTTTCTGGTAATCAAGATGTGTCAGAAGGAAGAGCTGGAACAAATCGATAATTTAAAAAGCAGCAAATCATCAGCTCCAGATGGTACATTGAAAGGTTTGAAGGAGCTTAGTATGAAATAGCTGATCTGCAGCAAAAATATGCCTTCTTTAATTAAAAACAGCTATTTCTCTGGAGAAGTGGAAGGTAACAGTTGTACCCAGAGTTAAAAGCAGGACTGAGATAATTTGAGGAAGCACGCACTCTCTATACCCAGATATACACTTCTGTTTTATGAGCTGGTTGAAGACAGAATATAAAGTAGGAAAAGAAAAAAAGAAAAATTATAGTAGCTAAAGAGCAAGTTTCTGCAGGAAAGAGTCATGCCTCATCATTGATCTGTTTTAACTCCAACCAGGGCAGGCTTGTCATGGGCAAACAAGAAGGAACCACTGTAATTTAGATAAACCTCAGAGGACCTTTGGCCATACAGGATACTGTGAAACAAAGAGAGGGGAGCTTGCTGGGAATGTCTTGGCTGATGAGACTGTGCCGGGGCTGCATGTCCAAAGAGCTCTGGCCATCCTTAACATGTCCATGCTGCATCAGGCCTGTGACTTGTTCCTGCTCTGTAATGGTGTTATCCCACCCACGTGATGCCAAGCCCTGCTCTCAGCTGCCCTGGGAGGTGAGGAACCAATGAGGGGATGGGTGACCTGTTTCCAGCCTCTGAGAAAGCTTAGCAGAGGTAGTTTCAGTGCGTCTGTAAGGCTCATGAGTCTGAAAAGATGAACAACTGTTGAGAAAGCTTACACACTGCTTTTAAATTTTAAGTCCCAGAGAGCATGGAGAGATTGCTCTGGGGAACTGCAGGAAGGCAGAAACTAGGAGCTGAGGAGCATCAGTGGCAGCTGTGGTAGGAAGCTTTTCCTTGGGTAGCACCAAGGTAGCAGCTTTGTGGTGAAGTCATTCATGGGGAAAGAAAAATATGAACAAAAAAGTTAAGACCCTCCAACTTGTTAGGTAAAGGCAGGAGCTGACTGGCAGAATGCTTTTTACCACTGTCACTCACTAAAAGCATGTCTAGTACTACTTAAAGAAAAAAATGAATTCGGTTATAGCGAAATAGAAAATGAATATGACAAAGCATCTAATTTCAGAAGAAGAAACAAGAGGGAACGTATTAATTTTCCCTCCCAGTGCTATGCATGAATTAATTAGATACAATGTCAATGTCAACATTGTTTAACAACCCTGTATGTTTATAATGAATACTCTGGATGAGCAGAGAGGAAAATCCATACCTTTTCCCTTAGAGGGGATCCCTAAGTATCCATAATTTTACCCTTAACAATGTAGTTTTTTCCTATCTTAATTTTATGCAGATTGGGACTATTTGTGGACTCCTTATTGTGTTCTTTGTTCCCCCATCCTGCTTCAGAGGTACCTCCCTGCTTCTGTGCTGTCAGTGAAGGTTGACAAACTGACAACATCACTGGAAAAAAAATTTCAGTAGGATTCTGTGGAATAGCTTAAAAAAAACCAAACAACCAACCACCAAATCTTTAACAAGTATTTCATGTTCAGAACCCTTACTAATACAAATGTATGGTTTTCATCAACTTCAACCAGAGGTTTTTGCTCACTTAGGCAGACAACAGAACTACCACCTTCTTCTTTCTCATTTGTTTTTGCCTGTCTCCATTTCTTCTCATCTCTTTTTCTATGTATTCTTCCTTCCGTCCTAGGCTCTTCCCTTCCCTGCCTCCCTCTCACAGGTGTATAATGCTGCTGTTGCTCGTCTTCTTCTATACCTGCTCCTGCCTCCTCACAGCCTTGTCAGCTCACAGCTGTACCAACTCTGGTGCCCAGCCAGAGTCAATTATGCCAGCAGAGCTAATTAGAAGGCACAAGATGCTGCGCCTCATTCTTGAGACTTGTGCAGCTCACCATCTCAGTATGCTCTGCTGATTAGGAAATACTGATTTATAGTAACAAAAATTATAATAAAAAAATAGTTTAAAGACTACTGGAATAACCCTGCTGGTTTTCTCTTTTCTCTGTTCTGTGCAATTATTTTCATAGTAATAAGCTCTAGTATACAGCACTTCTAGGGTTTCACTGGGTATTTTGTGGGGAACAGCATCAGACAGGAAATGCCTGGAGAAGTGCTGTATTTATGGATGATAAACTAGGCTGTAGATTTTAGAAAGACTGTATTTTGCCTTTTCCTTTAAGTTTTCTTATGCAGTCACATAAGGGAGGAAAGGATGGTGCAGAGGTGCCCAGGACACTTTTAAATTATCTAATTTAGATGCAAAGTCAGTTTTGCCGTGGCAGCATGGAGCAGAGCAGCATGGCTGATTCACTCAGCTCCCCAACAGTCCTGAGGGTCCCACTGCTCAGCTTTTCCAATGCTCTTTTCTGCAAGAAAAGTCTCCCCTCTCTGATGCCATGGGATGCTGTGGTTCATGTCATCACACAGTAATTCAGCTGCTTGATGTGACAGTTTGCTGATATACAGGCTTGTGGGCTTTTCCAGATGCAAGATCCTCAGCAGAGTTGAATCGCTAACGCTTCAGGGTCAGTAGGTTTGGGTCCTTTCTTTCCATTTATGAAAACACCCATAACTGTCAAAGCTCAAGAGAACCAGGACCCTACAAAAAAACCTGAACCACTTGCACATCAATGCCATCAGCAAATGTTTCTTTGAGCTGGTTTTCATGTCTGAGACTCAGACCAATATGCAGTGATCTTGTTATTTCTACATCAGCAGAATAGCAGACAGCTCTGACATCTCTTCCCTTACCGAAAAGTACTTTGGGCTAGAAAAAACAATAAGATCTTGGTGATGGTTGCCCAGAGCAGTTCTCAAAACCACTTTGTTCATCATTAAGACAAAGAAAATTGTTCTCAGTTGCAGGACTATGGAGTATGAAATAGAGATTATAGATACAGTCTGGGGGAAAAGCTTTGTGTTAATTATCATTAATGTCCTGTGAGCTCCTCTAAGATGTCTAAGTTGTAACTGTTCAGCTGGGCTCCACCTAGCAGAAAAATACATCTGTTTTCTGCTCATCCTACCAGAGTAAGGCAAATTGTAACTGTGCAGTTTGTGATTACTTTTTTCCTTCCTGTCCCCTTCCCCCATGGCTAAAGGGTCCTTAGGTTGGTGGGCAAGTTGTTTTTCCTCACAAAAAAGCTGTAAAGGGAGAGTGAGACTTCAAATCTCATGTTGAGGAGAATATATTATATATTTTTTTGTTTGGAGAAGCCAAAGTTAAAAGAAAATTAAATCAAATTTTTCTCAGAAGAGGCACATCATTTTGTCTGGTCAGCTATTGTGAGTTTGTTTTTCCTGAACTGCTGAGTTCAGCTGGAACTTTAGGTGCCTGGTCTCTTTGAAAATCATGCCCAGGGCTTTCAAATCCAGGCAAAGGGCCATGGTGGTTTATATAGTAACTCTGGCACAGAGGATGAAATACATCCTCTCTCTTTCAGAGGGACCTTCTTACTTCAAGGACTTCAGGGACTATAAGTACTGAAATCTTGCTGTTAAAAGTCCCTTCTGCTTTGAGGTGTTCCACCAGGGAGTGCAGTCTCCAAGTTCAGCACAAAAAGATGCAGTCACAAATAGGACACCGCATCTGAGCCCACTCTAGATTATTATCTGACACTATTATTTTTTCTTGTGGAGATCATAAAGAGTGCATGATGGAGCCCAACAACATCTTTTCTAAAGAGTACTGGTATCCTGAGAATATGACAGGAATCTCTCAGTTTGAGGTTTAGTAGGTAGCCAAATCCATGTTTCACTGTAGTGTAGTGGGGTTAATACTGCATTCTGTTCACTATCCTGCTTTGATTGGAATTTCAAATGCTAAATCTAATTGACCAGTGTAATTTTACCTCCTGGTTTTTATATGTCTGCTTCTAGTTGACCATTCTATGTTGCCATCTTGCTTTTTTGTTTGGATGTCACTTAGATCTTCTGAAAACAAGTTTACTCTATTCTGGCATGCAGAACTTTCCCAGCAAGTCCCAGAGATTGATTTCTGGAGACTTACTTGACTTTGAGATCACATCCAGGAGGATGGTGGTATTGAACTATAATTGGTTTCTCAGAGTTGATTTTCTCCTCCTATTAGTTCACAGAGCAGATGAGCGATTCACTCACTTAACTCTAGATTGGCTCATGAGATTGAAGAGCCCGTCCTTGCACTCATATTTTAAATATCTCCTATCATTTCTTTATAAACAGGCAGTTGAATGATACTAAGTTTGAACCCAAAGTACTTATTTTCTTTACCACAGTGATACACAGCTGAGAGCATCCAGTCTGGTGTAGCTGTTAAGAAAATATGCTGTTCCAAACGTGCTGCTTTTGCTTATGTGCCCCACTGGAGCTCAGCAAATATGTATTATTTTTTATTACCATGATAATACAAGTCCATATGGTTTCTGATGAAATTTGAAGAGGCACTTACATTTCTCTTCTGCTTGTAATTAGGGCAGAGCAGACAGTTCGGGAGGAGACCCTGACCTTTTACAGTAGTTTGTAGGGGGCTGTGCTCATGGTGCCAGAGCAGGAATCATGAGCCTCTTTAAGCTTTGTTAATGACTCTGGTGGAGTCCAGGGCTCGGGTTCTGTTTCTTTTATATCAATGACTTAACCTAATTTTTTTAATCAATGGAGTATCACTGATGAACCCACAGAGTAGGGTTTGTCCTTGAGCCTGTTTCTGCAGAGCCAGTGAAAAGTGACCAGAGACACTAGGTTTGTTTGTGCTGTCTGCGTGTCCTCCTTGGGAAAATGGGGAGTAAGCAGTGGGACACACATGCTGAAAAGCACTTTGCTATGGTGCTGCTGTGTGCTAACCAGTGTGTAAAACCTGTGTAGGTTTAAATGTGAGTAAGGCAAACTGGCATCTGCACGGAGTTGTCTACATGTGAAACAGCTGTCTGTGCTTGGTTTGTAGTCAATGGTGGTCGGTCAGTCCTGCCAGAGTTGTCCAAAGAGGTGTCCAAGCATCAGGGGCTCAGTTACTTAAACTGACTTGTCTGGTGTCATTTGAGATGGCCTGGAGTAAGTGGGACATCCCCAGAGAGCTGAAGATTTACCACAGGACTTTTGCTGTCCTGGAAGCTATAGGCCACACCAGACACCTCCAGCAGTCAGTTTATACAGTCAAACCTAGTTGTCTGCTTGAGGGCAGCCTGAAATGTTCTCTAGGGTCTGCTCACTGTATCAGCAAACTCTCTCAGTGATTGCAGCCTGGACACAGCACTCACATGTAGACACCTGGATGGAAGCACCTTCACCTCCATCTGCATCCAGTCCCTTATGGCTGAAGATACAGGTCTGGCTTCCAGAGACATTTAGAGTTAACTATGTAGGTAAGCAACTCCAGAGAGCAAGGTATCCAGCCTATTTTTAATGGCTACTGTAGGAGCAAAAGAAGTGCCCTCTGAAAATGCCTTTCTTCAAACTGGCTTCAGAGAGACACTGGGCATGTAGCTATTTAACTTTCAGGTTAAGAAAGTGAAAAGCATCCCACCTTTAGTTCAGATGCAATCCTCTTAACACCACTGACCCAGAAACTGTTTTCTCCAGTTACCTGCAGGAAAGGCCTTATGGGAGACACAGTAATGATATTCTGAACCTCAGGAGCATCTTGAATGTTTCTCAACTTTGCAAAATGATGTTGACTTAAAGATAGTTGGAACTAAGCTGTGCTCAAGCTAAAAGCTTACTGTTTTTTCCCTTCACCAGATAATACTTTGCACCTTTCAGCCCAAAAGATCTGTGGAAATGAGCATAGTTTCTCACTCTATTTCCCTGGACAATTTCAGTCTTCACCACCTGGGTGGCATTTTCTTACCCCTTCCTCCTATTTTCATTCTTTCTGAAAGATGAAAAGACCACACTTTCACTTGGGTTGTTCTGGGAGGCATACAAACCATGATGGCTGCTGTGGGATTGATGGGAGAAGTTTAGTGTGGGAGTAATGACATTCTCAAATTAAGGCTGGCTGACCCAGATGCTCTTTATAGAGGTATCTCATTTAGAAGCTTAAGTGAATTATATGGTCAAAGTTTTAAAAGGAGATGTGAGAGGAAAAACTGGGACAACTGAAAAAGTGCAGCAACAGTGAATGTCTGAGAAGTGCAGTAGAGACTGTATAAATCCACAATTCATCACCCTGGGGACATTTGAAAGTGGAAGTAATTGTAGAAAAGTAAAAGGTAAGTCTTCAAAGGGTGTAGACTAAGTTAATTCCAGTGGGATTAATTTTACTTGCATCAATGAGAATCCAACTCTCACCAGTGTGGGCTGATGGCTCTGGTGAGAAGGTAATAGTGTCAACTTGATATATCATTAAACAATATTACTTTGCCTCTGTAATTGTCCAAAATCTAATATTTTGCAGCTGTTTTGATTAGATTTAGCTTTTTATCTGTATCTAGGTGGTGTGAATGAAACTTTGAAAAGAGCCCACTTCTTTATTCTTGATTTCCATATATATATATATATATATATATATATATATATATATATATATGGAAAAGTGCACATTTATATATCAAGTAGAGTCCATAGAGGTATTGGGATGACAGAGCTAAGCAGATCTTGGCAGTGAGCAGTTTCCTCATGGTCACTACTCTATGCTTAGATCCCTGCAGAGGGGCATGTGTATTTGTTTGGACTTCTAAGATCAAGCAAAAAAAGGACACTGACAATTTGATGTCTGTTTCATGTGATGCCTTGTTCCTAAAGATCCTTAATGACCTTAAAATGCATAATGAAGAGAGGGTCAAAACACATGTGATGCCAGCAACAGTACCAGGCTGCTGCAGTCCAGCATGGGCAGGGGATTTGCACAGGAGCCTGGTGGCGAAATAGGAACAGAGTTGAGATTCCTGGGTCTCGTCTCTCCACAAAGACAAGGCTCTCTGTAGCAGTCACCTACACACTCCAGTTTTCCCTTCACCCATGCTGGCTGCTGCAGTTAGGAGTGCTGCCCAAAGCCATTACCAAGGTTTGCTTTGTGCAAACAAACTGCAACGCCATCAGTGCTTGATCTGCTAGGTTGATAGGGTATGACTGCAGCATGAGCCCAGAAGTGAGCGCCACTCCAATGGGGCCAGCAAGTTGCTGAGCTCGTGTCCATTTGAGGAATCGTCTCCTGTTGGATGCCATGTGCTCTTGGGAGAGGCCCTGGCACTCCGTGGTCAGCCACACCTAGTGATGGACCCAGCTGTGTTCCCTGTCTCTAATTGTCATGACCTGGAGCTTGGAACAGAGCAGAGATTATTTTGCTGGATGAATAGTATCCAGTGTTCTTTGGGGGAACACCTGGGAGGGTATTGCATCCCAGAGAAGCTGCTGATGGCAAATGCCCAGAGGAAGGCAACAGGGATAGTTTTGGCAAACTGAAGTGGGAGATAACTTCAGCAGGTTTTGCAATGTAATTGAAAGTGTGATACTTCAAGTGAATTCCTCCATGAGTGTGCCTCCCTCAGCTCAGCCCTTTATACTTCTTTCTTTCTTTGAACCAGCACCAATATCTCTTACTTGCAAATTTTCGTAGGCAGAGTTTTATTGAAATAACCAGAAATCGAGGACCTCTATCTTCACATCCTCTTTTAATGCTTCTTGTAATCATTTGAGTTGATTTTTGCCCTCTCTTTGCTCCTCCAGATGCTGTCACAGTTTTACTACGTCAATACAAAGCTTAGGCAACCTCACCAATCAGTCATCCTGCCTCGGGGCAGCAGGTGCCTCAGCAGGTGTTATTTGCTGGAAGGAGAGATTTCACTTGTGTTAGGATGATGGGAAGAACAGCTGATGTTGGCAGTGGGATTGGAGGAAAATGATGGTCCCGTGCACATTGGGGTTGGCTAATGCTGTCATAGAAAATGTCCCTCTTTTGGAATTCATCTGACTAGCAAAACCACCTTCACTATTAGTTCGGATCATGACAGGAAAAGAAACTCTCCTATATAGAAGACACTTCTTGTCCGTTGCTTATGTAAGTCAGAGCTATGGCTTCTGGGCTCTCACTGAATGCCTCCTTTTCTCTGTACTTTTCCAGCTCATTTGATACAGTTTTGAATTGTGGGTTGTTGGGGTTTTTTAAGGTTTTTTAAAAAAAGATATATTAATTACACAAATGCTTGGTGGAGAACAATGCTCATGTCAAAAGGTTTAAGCTTTGGGTTTAATTTGGATGAATGCCTGAAATTTAGCTCTGAACCAGTGGCAGTCTTCGAATTTATAAATACTGATATCCACCTGAGATTCTGGTCCAAAGCAAGAGCAAGACTTTTATTCTGTTCATGTTCCTCATCTCTGCTTATCACCATAGTAAATTAGGCCTTTTCAGGCAAGCAACAAGTGGTATGACTAACAACCTTGTAGTGCTTATTCTTTCTTCCCAGCAGTTTCAATGAGAACAGCCAAGGTCTGGCCATTCTGGCCAAGGACTTAAAAAAGTGTGTGATATTTTTGAGGACACTTACAAATGTTAATACAAATTATTTTTGTTTGGGAGTTTGTCTGCTCTTGGCTGGCCCAGGTTAACCAAGTATAGGGAACAGGTTCAGGATCCTTCCCATTCCCCAAAACCGTGGGGTGAGTGAGTGTCCATAACAGGTATTTAGCCACAGAAGTCAGTGCCTGGGAACAGAGTGATCAAATAAGATAAATTGGAGTGATAAATCAGCTGAAGGGCTGACAACGGGATAGGAATAACACTTTAGTTATGGTGAAATTGTAGAAGTTAAAATGTTCATGCATTTAAAAAATAGGAATTTATGTTTTCTTGCCATCTTGAATGGGATTCAGAAATGACATTGAACAGTTAAATGAAACCCGGATTTAGGATTTTGTATATGATAAAGTCAGGTAACTCAGCAGGGATTTTTTCTGACTAATTGGTAGGACTGTGGGTGGAAATATCGGTGGTACTGTGTGCTGTGTAAGCAAGCACATCTGCTTGCAGCACTCTGCTCTTCCCTGAATTCATATTCTTATATGTGTGTGCTGATTCCTGTTCCAACACAGATAAAGCCATGCTGCAATCTCTTGGTAACAGGCTGTCTGGGTGGACCTGGGAATTTTTACCCTATGGTAAAGTCGGAAATGTCACCAAGGCAGGGCTTTCTGTGCTAGTTGGAGGATTGTGTTTCCAGTGTAAAGAAAGACAAGATGTCACCTGTGTGACACCCACACACACTTGGTCTGAGCACAGGGCTGAAGGTATCCAGCTGTACTGTAGTCTGCAGGAACTCTACTTTCACCTGCAAAAGGTGAATAGAATAGGGAGCTTCTTTTCTTAACCACCCATAATTGAATACTGTTAGTATTTAATACTTGTATTGAATCTCAGATATTTGCTAAAGTGCTGAACTGCTGTCTCAACTTACCCACATGCAATTAATAATATTGATCACCCTACACTGACCTTGAGAGTTAATAACTGGTTTTTCCCTTAGTTTCCCTTGATGAATGGTGCTTTGTACATGCCAACTTGTAATTTTGTCAAGGTGTCAGATCACAGGGTCTGATCCTGCAGACACTGAAATGCAAACAGTGCTTTCTGCAATGGTTGTTTCTTTGGGACCAATAAGAATATTTATGTCTAGGCTGAGAAAAAGAAGTACTTTTTTATTTTTACAGGATTTTGCCTGGGCGGAAGCCTATACAAATATTTGTGTATGAACCGAACTACTTGAAAGCTGTAGTAGGATACCTGCACAAAGGTTTGGGTTTCCAAAAGTCTAGCTTTATTGTCTCTATCAAGTAATTAAGTGGTTCTTTTCTCCATCTAATGATAAAGCGTTTCTGTTTTTCCCAAAAAATCTTCTCCCAAAGTAAACACCCTGGTTAAGACATAGAGAGATAATTGAAGCAATTTATTTGTCTCATCTCATTTGGAGAGACATTTAGAAGTGTTTTTGCTCTAGGTAATATGAACAGCATCTTTTCCCTGATTACCTTGAACAAACTGAAGAATTTATTTATGGTTATCTTTTACTAATAGGCTTCCCTGCTTACCTAATCCTCATTTTACTAGTATTATGTGATAATGGATCAACAGTACTGCTCTCGTTTTGTACGACATTTTTTTCTTAGACTCCTGCTGTACTATGTGTCTTTTTGCTTGCACATATCCCTCTGCTGAGATCCCTAACAGAAGGATCAGAACTACTGCCGGCCTAGAAACAGAGAATCTAGCAAAAAAGGTTCTGCTAAAGTCTCTGAAATATTTTTATTCTCTGCTGCAGAGAAAATCAAACAGATTTGGAATGTGTGAAGTGGCACTCCCAACCCAGAGCTTGGCATCTCCGAGGAAAGCTTTGCAGTGCTGCATTATCCAAGAGACACATAGCGAGGGAGTTTGGGGGAAGAAATCCGCCCCCACATCAGTTTTCTCACATCGGCACTAACACTCATTGGTGGAGCAGTATGTGGGAACGGTGTGTGATAATCTCGCTGCTCCCTCCGCAGAGCAAATGGAGCACATTGTCCCATAACAGCCACCACTCAGCGCTTTAGCACTGGTTTGCCTTCCCCATGGACACATATAACTGCCCCCTTCCTTTGGACAACTGTCATCATCTGAAAACACCTTATCTTTGTAAAAAACATCTTGATAAACTCTTCAAACACTGCCTCTTCCCTGCATTTGTACTCATTCACCCCCTCCCCACTGCATCCTCAGCTAAAGCAGATTATTGCAAAATCCATTTAAAAAACACAGCAGTTTTATACTGAAAGATATCTAGAGGGCAGCAAATCCAGAGGGAAATCTCACCCTTCAGTGCAAACGAAACCTCCTCTTTTATTTAATTTCTGAAAAATCAAACACAGAGTTACATAAAGCTTTTTTTTCTCTCTCTCTCTCTCCACAAAGCAGCAAGAATAGCAACATATCTCTATGAGGTTGAGATATAATCATACCTGGGAGCAAATTTTTAATTTGATTAAAGCTTACAGTACTGGGTGAAGCCTCTAAGTTCAGGTGTGAGTTATGAAGAAACTGCTCGGCCATCCATAATCCCATCTGAAAGCAAATGTATTTTTAGAGTATTGCTGTGTGACACAGAATGCTCCTGAGTTATTTGTGTATAACTGTGCTTGATGTGAAGGATATATTTAATTTAGTATTAAGATTGTGTTATTGATTGCAATTCCATTTTCCTTCACATTTGGTTCAAACTGTAGTTGGCCAAACAGCAGCTGGGTTCCATTTAACTGTTGGCAATGGAAATCAAGACTTCTGTGACATCTTGCTTTATTGCATACTGCCTTCTTCAGCACGTTTTGACACCCTTTGAGAAAGGTTTCTGCAAATACCCTTCCTGATTTTCATCACCAACAGTTAATGTGTACATGATGTTTGAAATCTCTGTTTGGGGTCCCTAGTATCTTATGTTTGGCACTTGGGGTTTGGAACTTGGCCATCAAGGAGTGATCAGAAAGCTTAAAAAAAAAGGAGGAAGTTTAAAAATAGCCATGCTAATGGTTTGAGTTTCTACTCAATTTTTGAAGATTTTCACTTTAATTGTGTGTGAAAAACTGGCATCTGCATGTTGAAAGATGCAACTAGATGCAAACCAATGCAACTTTTTGTGGACACTGTCAGTAACTACAGGGAAAAGCAGACAAGCTCCTTTGAGCACACTTGGGAGTACTAGTGCCTATATGTCAGAAGGTACATCTCCCATTCCCCACTTTCTGAAGATGCAAAATGGAGTTAATGAAGTGACCTCCTTTGGCCTGACATTTACTTTTACATTTACTGATGAAAAATGTGACATGAGAGTGGATGACAACAAGGGCAACATATTTGCATTGAAATAGGATAGGATGCATGCAGGGGAGAGGAGGATTGGGACTGTGTGATGGCTGTTTTTGCTGGAGACTATGCCTGAAATGAGAAGGATTTGTGTGGTACCTGATAGCATTTATGACAAAGGCCGTACAAGAGCACAGCCAATTTCCTGCTAATTGCTTTTCTTCTGATGTACAACCCCCTTTTCCTGTCTCATACATGTGGTGATTTTGCACAGCTAGAATTACATTAGCACTGAAATATCAGGGAATTTTTGTCACTAGGATAGTCAGTCATTACTGAATATGCAAAAAGCATCACCTTCCTTACTGTCTCTGCCATCTCTGAACACCTCTGCAGGAAGGGAAGATTCCCTTTCTCCGTTCATTTCCACTAGAGCGTTCCTTTTGCCTCGGGTAATTGTTTATAACGTGACCACCGGGCGGTTTTCTAAAGCAGGTTGTGAGGTGCAGGTTCAGAATGATGCACTGCCAAAGCCTGCTGACCTGCTGCTGTTAAGGGTCATAGAATGGGTAGGGTTGGAAGGGACCTTAAAGGTCATTCAACTCCATCCCCCCTGGCAGGGGGGGTGTGGTTGGCCTTCAGAGCTGCATTTAATAGCAATATATGACTGCTTTTGTTTGTTTGTTTGTTCGGTATTGTGTGTACCTTGCTCTTTGAGCAGTGGATATATCTGAGCCATGAGAGGTTAAAACCTTTTGGACTCCTTTGGTTGCTCAGAAAATTCTTGCTGCCTTGGACTTCGTAGATGAAATATAAACACCATTTGCATCTACTTAAAATCTGAATTGAACTTGGAATTTCTGTTCAGTCCAGTGGTGAATGTAGCTACTGTTAAATTGCTCCATTAACTACAAAGCAAAGTTTAATCTGATGTGTTTTACTTTCATAAAAGGTTTCTAAGCACTGCTAATGTTCCTTTTTATTGTGTTCCTTTAACTTTATAGGAAACTGAAAGCTTTGTCCTAAAAAAAAAAAAAATAGGATCAAAATACCTATGAAAGAAATGCAAAGGTTCAAAAAAGAAAGAAGAAGGGAGCAGCATTACCAGGAAGAATAAAAAAGAACAATGATGGAGCAACTTGCTGTTTTGCCTTTTCCTTTCCAAAGGAAAAAGTTGGTCAAAGAGCTTGGTCAAAGAGCTTGGTCAAGGAGCCCCATTAAGCAGATTACTTCAACTACTTGTGGAAAAGATTACAAGTGCAATCCAGAATGGCAATTACTTTTTTTTTCATTCAGATAGAATTTTTCCGCTTCTAACATGGAGTTAATTGCCCCCGTTTTTTTTTCCTCTTTTTTTCTTGTAATGGTCCTTTGCATAGGTTTATTCATCCTTGAGGGCAGCTGCTCCAAGTATACAGCAATTGCCAGATGATTACCTCTTTAATGTTTTCACTGAGTACTTTGCTGGTTAACCTCCTTAACTGGAGAGCTGCTTATTGTTATTTATGTCTTGTCAGCACAGAGGTTCATTAAGCATTGGTAAATGACATGTTTTCATATCTGCTGACACTAGAAATGCAATATGATCAATTGCAAATTGACTTCAGTGCAGCAATGGAGTGCATTTAACACACATCAGTGGATCATTTGTACAAGCAGAGCTCGAATTTTTATGGCTGTTTATGTCTCTCTAATATCCAAGTATAAATTCTCCCAAGCCAAGCGATTCTTAGTAAAACCAAATGCAAAACTCTGTCCAACAAGTGATCGCGTATCCCAGGCCGGGTCTCAGCACAGGAGGTTTTTGGATGGCAGGAAGCTGAACGTGGTGAAACAGCCCTGCTTGCCTCAGCTGTGCCAGGAGGCACAGGTGGGCTGGGGCATCTCTTGTGAGCCTTGCCCTGCGTCAGGCTGCACCAGGGGCAGCTCCCCAGCACTTTCACTCGCTTGCTGGCTTGCCACTGCCTCAGGAGGGTGACACTGGGTCCTGCCCCCACCCCAGGGCAGGTCTGGAGATGGCTTTGTGTATGTGCGATTCCCAGAAGCTGAGCCGATGACACCTCTGTGTCCAGGTCCTGCGGGGCGGGGGTGTCAATGATGGGGAGTCAGGAGCTTCCAGTCCCCCAGGTGTCAGTGGTCTTTTAGTGCTCTGCCACTCCCACTCCTGGCAAGGGAGCCGAGCTCCCACTAGGTTGGGTCCAAAGTGCTGCTTTCTGGTGCTACTGCAGCAGCAGCTCCTGAGGAAGCTGCAGTTGCCTTCAGCGGCTGAAGCCCATTGTTAAACTGACAGCCTTGGGGATGGGGGTGCTGGGGCAGGGCCTGAAATCTGTCCTGCTGCACATGGTGGCAGAGCATCCACTGCAATAGCACTGTCAGAGGCACTGGGGATCTCCTCTGCTTCCGAGGCCTGGAGTGGTGATCATCCTTATCAGTGCTTGAGTCTCCTCTCTAGGATGAGCTATGACCCCATGCCAAGGGCAACTAAGCAGTGACTGTATCCCTCCAGGTTGTCTCCTGCCCAAAACTGTACATGCACCTACATTTAGCTGCTTGTCCCACACTGGAGTACAGGCTCTCCATCTTGTTTTCTTCTGACCAGACCAAAATTTCTAGGAACTACTGATATTTCTATAGTTCTGAGACTGCTCTTGCCTGAACCAGTGTACTTGGACTAGAGTAGGTCACCTTCACAGACACCTCTGAATTTCTAAACCTCTATCTTCAGAAATTTGTCTCAATGGCAGAGGTAAAATTTTCAACTCTGCAGATCCAGGCAGATTATATAGTTAAAGATTTGCCATCAGAGCTAGGAAAAGCATATAGTTACCTTTATTAGAAAAAAAAAATCCATAACACCAGAAGGAGAAAAAAAAAAGCTTTTTGAGGAAAGGTTTTCATTAAAAAACATCATCAGGTTTCAGTTTAACAAAACACCATAAATAAAAGAAAACCATGAATGCAGGCAGCAGCCCTGGGAGCATTCAGTGCTGATTTACTAGGACATATCTCCTGTAGACTTAGATTATTGTTTTTCCCTACTCTTCTGTCACACATTGTTTCATGTCTGAGATTCCTCACTAGTAACTGAGAAAAGGCAGAAAGGATTTACTCGCATTAAATCCATTATTTTATGTACTGGAGAAAAAAAAGGCTTGTGTTGAAATCTCTTTGGGAAGAAAGTAAGATCTTACATTGTTTTAATTGGAGTAGCTTTGGCAATTTGCAATCTATACGTAAGTAAAAAGATTTTGACATTCATCTGGAGTATCTGACTCTTAGCTTATGCTTTTCTTCTGTTGGAATATTTGCAATATGCTCATGGCTTTATATGCTATGATAATTTTCTTGTTTTGTCTTACAAAAATGAAATTAAACTTCAGATTGTCTTTTGTGTATAGAAAAGACAGGAGCTTCTGATCTAATCTGTTTGATTGGAGACCTTTCTGAAGAAAAGTGCTGCCTTCCTTGTTATACTTATTCTCACTAAATATCCAGAACCATATTTGCTCATGGGTAGCTGAAGTACTGGTTGTGTTTGCTCCCTGTGGATTGGACCATGTGAAACAGCCTTGTTTCAGCACTATGAATAACAGAATGCTGAATTAATATTATGGCCCCCTAACAAAATTGTTTTGATGTAAGATTCCAATATCCTTATCTTGTTACAGGGCCATAATACTTGTTTAGCATTCTGTTATTCATGTGCTAAGATGATGTTAATGGACTTACTAGGAGTCCAGCTATGGAGTTCCTGCTGGGGTAGAGTCCAACAAACGAAGGCAAATTTCAGTGCAATTTAAGACTGTAAGGTGGAGCAGATGGCAGGGCTAGTGATTTTAATCTTTGTTATCAACATGCTGATTGTCCCTGCACCTTTTTCACAATTCTGTTGTTTTTTATCACAGTGCAAGGCCAGATCCTGCCCTGAGGGAAGCTGCAGTGCACTGGCAGCACAGGCTGTAAACTGTGTCTGAATAAGGTGTATTTTTAAAAAAAGATAACTCATTGGTCACAAAATATGAATTTTTGTTTAAAGAAAGCAATGATAAATTTGATGAATGATAGAAAGATGAAGAAAAATGGGCTAAGAGAGGTTTGAGTGTCTAAGAAAAAGTGTGGTGATACCACTAAAATCTTGATAATTTAACCAAACTCTGCTTGTGCACAAAAGTAATATGAACAATTGAAAGGAAGGAAGAAAGAAAGAACAACTGCCCTGTGTGTCTTCAGATAGCACATACATTCCATATAAAATTCACCAGGAGGTATAGTATATAAAATTTTGGTATGCACTAAGCCAGTAATAACCAAACAATTTGAGATCATGGGGAGTTTCACCATTTTTCTTTCCTTTCTTAAAATCAATTAAAATTCAATTTTATTCCAAGAACACTGAAAGATAATTTATAGGGAATTCTACCTCTAGATGATGATGCCCACTAACAAAATGCAAGAAAAAAAGATGCCAGAGCTCTTCAGAATGATCTCTTAAAATCTGCTGGAGACATGCTGGGGTCAGGCTTTCTCACAGCACTGCAGACTCCATTTCTGCCCTCTCTGGCTGTCCAAATAGCAGTGCCAGGCTGTAAGACATGGAAGAGCTTTTCCTCCAGGCTGCCTCAAGATCCCAGGCAGAGCTGGATCCTCTGCAGACAGAGGAAACTGCTTCTGACATCCTCTGCAGAAACCATCGTGGTCCAGTGAAGGGGTGGGGACAGAGATGTATCCCTCCCTGACTTGCCGTGTGTGTTCAGAGGCTGCTGCCCATCCCAGAGCTGCAGCCAGGCTGGGGGCAGAACCACTGGCCCAGCCAGGGGTGCAGCAGGACGTGGAGCTGGATCCATGTAGAAGGCTGTGGTCCTGTTCTGCATGGCTCCTCTGGTTTTGATAGACAGGGATCCGAGTGTTAATGTTACTCATAGTTGCAAGGATGAAAATTGACCAGAAATACCAAAAGGACCAGTATTTCATTAAGGAAGATAGATTTATCGACTGTCTAGACTGAAGTTAGTTTTGTATTCACACTTCAAAACTTTTAATTAAGGTTTACACTCGTACTGTCTAGCCATTCCCAGGTTAGTTTTATGAAAACATTAACCTTGACATTTTGACAACTTTTTTCTTTTCATTTAGTCTCTCATTTAAAATTGTTTTCATTGTCTGTGGTTTAGTGATTCCCTTGGTCCGCTTACACAACCAAGCCCTTTGAAGAGTGACAGCTCAGCAAGCCCAGTGGCAGCTCCCAGCACAGCGTTTAATTCTCAGTTCAAGCTGAGAAGTGGAGCTCTACCTCTATGGCACTGCACCAGCATCACACTGGGTTTTGCAGGCAGAGAGGTGAAATTTGCCTCCACACCTGCACAGTGCACCTGTGAGAACAACACCCTGGTGCCTTCACAGCTTGTGGGACCCAGGGGCCAGCAGGGGCTGTGGGGCTCTCCCTCACCTCTGTGCCTTGGCAAGAGGCTCCTGCTGTCCCTCCTGCCATCACATGCACACAAGTACTGTACCTCCCAGTGCAGTCTGTTTCTCTAGAAGATGCTCCAGCTGCTGCATGGGAGGCCCTAAGCAGTTCCCAGTGGCTTCTGTCACGTGCTGGGACACACAGAGTGCAAAGATGCTCTGACAGTGCCACGTGTTGATTTGGAAAGTTCAAGTTCAGCATTGTTGTGTCAGGAAATGCCCCAAATCACCTAAGAACTTACTGCAAGACATACTTAAACCTTTCTGCCCCAGCTCTCCAAAGATATTTAGGCAGAAATGTACATAAATTATGTACATTTACAGTGATGCAGGGAGGTGCTGTGAAAGTCATACAGGAATGTTTCCATGGCCACCACCAATTAAATGAGCCTTTAAATTCTGATGTATTTCTTCTCAGCTGCTTTTCTCTGCTAAGCTGCTGTGGTTATTAACTCTTTGGAGTTCACAGGTGATGAGGCAAAATATTTGGGTGTTAATGGCAGCACTTTAATAGACAAGTAGAGAGAGAGAGAAGTTGTAACATGTCTCTCCCTAGGGAGACAGGAGAACACATCAACTCTCAAGAAAGGAATAACTCTTACCTCTGCATCCCTGCATATCTTTCCTTAAGACTGCATTGTGTTGGGGAATTTCCATTCCAATCCCACTGACAGAATGTGAGCAACTGGTCTTTCAATTTTGCTGGAAAAGGGGAAAATGAAGTGTTTTGTTGTTTGAAACAACAGAGAAATGGTGGTAAGATGGCATAATTCAGGCCAAGCTACTGTGAAAAGAAGGAAATGTTGCTGAAAGAAATTGCCAGAGAAGAGGAATGCCTGCAGAGAAGCAGGAATGTAAGTAGTGTGGGTGTGTTCAGCCTTTCCTGTAGAAGATTCCCGCATGTCCTCCTGCTTCTCTTCCAAGTATTGTGCACCATGTTGTTGAGTGGACAAATTGAGTGCACCCCCTGGTGCCATTTGTAGGAGTTCAAGATGAGAGCACTGAGTCACTTGCTCTTACCAAAAGTGACTTTCTAACTCGAGTGTGGCTCAGAAACTAAGAAGAACGGTAACATTTTACAAAGTAGGGCTATGCAAAACTGTGGGAGATTCTGCCTCATGTAAGGCCAAGGGGAAAAGAAGATTGGGACTGCATTTTTAATACTGTTTGGGAATCCAGGGTCCCAAGACAGGCGATGCACATCCTTGTGAGCACGAGGGAACAGTGAGGAGGGTGTGTGACCCTGTGTCACCGTTTCCCTGCTGGAGATGGTGACAACATGTTCATAGCAGGAACACAGTCCCTGTTCCCAGGGTGGGGAGAGGCAACGGGGACCTGAGGAACCAAACAAACACCACTTTTACTTCTGAATAGCAAATGCATCTCTCTATTTGCATACACTGAACATCTGAGGATTAACTGGAAAAGGATAAATGTGGGATTTTGGTATTGGAATTAGGGTTTACAGAAATCTGACTAAACAAGTAGTGTATAGGGCTTGACATAAAATAGGCATGGCAATGAAACTGATAAGGGAAACACCCTTGGGAATCCTAGAATAGAAATCCTCATTGATCTCTTCTGGCACTGAGAAAGAAAAATGCAGGACTACATATGGACAAGCACTCTGTGAGGGAAAAAATTACACTCAGGTGATAATCCCAAATCAAAAGGAGTTCAGAAGAAAGAGAAGTGTCTAAGTCTTTTTGTTTATAACTGAACTTTACAATCATGGATGTTTTTCCCTGAGGACGTGACTGTATTGATAATTCCAAAAATTAATAGGAAAAAAAACCAATCCAGAAGAACATACACACTAAGTTATCAATAAACTGTTTTTCTTGCCATGCAAAAGAAGGAAAAGACTGGCCAAAAAATCTTGATTAATTCTGTAGCATCCTAAAGTAATGCTCTGTGTCAGAAATGTAAATATTTTCCTCAAAGGAAAGTATTTTTTTAATCACTCCAAAGGTTAGTGGTACTGATTTACCACTAACAATTTATTTATTATTTATTAACTGTTTATTAATATTATAAAAATCTAATCTGTTTTCTCACATTAGTTTTCTCACTTCACCTACATTGGATTGCAAAATTTGGCCCAGCAAACCATCTTTTCAACACATTTGACCCTCAAAAATAAGAATATTGATTTTGTTTTAGGGAACCTGGCCTGGAATTTAAGTCTACAGTATCTGATTCCCTTCTCTGACACAAAACTTATGTATGAAAATGAGGGCTTAATTTTTTGGGGCTCATTTTCCTTTTTGTAAAATATGATTTTTGGGAAGAGAGTTCCCCAGCTTGATCCTCCTAATAACTGGAATTCTTCTTCTAGTTTACACGATGGATGTGATTGTGGCAAGTTTTCATACAGTATCCTTATCTAAATATCTCTACAAAATTAAATAGTTATTTTCCTCTCATGGTAGTTAGTTCTTGGATGCCTTACAGACTGCAATTGTCTCCTCTTTCAGTCTGTTTTACTGTGCAAGACAAGAATTCCAGCCTTCTGTCATGAGAAAATGCTCCTCTGATCACCTCCATAAGCCCCTCCATGCCTCTCTTTTGATGTGAGCTCTTGTGTGCAGTATCCAGATGGGATTTCTCTCTGTTTTGTATAAGAAGTTCCAGTAAGAAATTCTGAAGAAATGTTTGTCCCCTCAAAAATAAGGGAATCTTTCTGAGCCTGTTCACTTATAAAAATACATAGGACAGGGACATGTGCTTGTGGTATCCCAGTACCACGTTTGTCACTCTGTCCTTTACCCCCAGCACACAAGGAAGGTCCAGCTGAACAGTCAGCATTTCTTGGGGCACACCCTGTCTAAGTAAAATACAAAGTCAAACAATATGGAAAAAACCAAAACAAAACAAAAAACCCAAAACCAAGCCAAAAAAGTGTGTGAGTTGCTGTATAGCTATTGTTTAATAAGAGTGTTAAGCAAGAAAATGCTTGAAACCACTTTGTGGGTTGAGCATAGGACACCTTCTTTGTACTGCTCTCCCCTCTGCCCTTGTTCACCTGTCCATATTCTGCAGCTGCTGGCTGCAGGAACATGCTCAGTAGAGGTAAAACTAGACCACCCTAGGTTCCTAGGGCTGGAAGGAGCAGCCCTTCATGGGATCCTGGCAGTCACAAGGGCCAGCACAAAAGGAGTGGGGCAGCATTTGATAGTTCTGGTCTGGAGCAAACTCTAGTCCCCAAGAGACAGGCATTACCCCCCTTGCTGCTGGCGTGATATGGGGCTGGGATAAAGGGGAAATGTTAAGGACAGAAGCTGTCAGATGGGGGGTTTACATGTGGCTGATACTCCTGGGATTTAACTGAGGATGGCCTCTATTTACAAAATGCAACAGCTATAACTGCTTCATTGGAAGACTGTCTAGTGATAGCTGCTTTGATCTACTTATTTTCTAAAGTTTATTTTCCACATACAGTTTGTGAACTGATCTGGTTTAGACTTTAAGATGCTAGCATTATGTCTCCAGATTGAAGCATTTTGTTGTGTCACTCCTTGTTTCTAGTGCCAAGATCACAGTCAGAAGGGAGTCACCCATGAAGATTTGTTCATGCAGCTAAGCAAACTTTCATGGATAAAGTCCTAAACAAAAAAGGTCAGTTGTACATATGTAGTTTTGTATATGTGTAGTTTTCTGACTTATGAGGAAAATTCTTTGTGAATTAATGCAAAAAGAAATGTTTTGTTTGCTTTTTTTTAAGAGTTATTTGTGGAGAATACTGTATAGGAATAAGGTTTTTCCTAAAGTTGTCTAGAAACAAGATGGATCCAAACACACTTAAACTTGAAAAAAATGTGAGACGAATGAGGTGAGGCTCTGAGATATCTAGTCTTTTGGTTTCCTCTCAACTTTAGGGGTTCACAAAACTTCCTTTTTTTGCAAGATTTAAAGCAGAGCTCCAACCTGGCTGCTAAAAGTTACCAGTCTTTTAACATGCCTCTGTACATCTCATTTCTGTTGGAACTCTCCTCTTTTTGACTGTGTTTGTATCTAAGCAGTGGGTTAGTACTTTGTGGCTTTAGTACTTTGCAGGATCTTGTGCTAATAGTCTGCAAATGCCTGTGAATACCTCAAATTTTCAAAGAAGCTCGTTGGGTTGCAATTTTGCTGCTTGGAAAGGAAGGCTTAGGTGAATATCAAGAGGTTTCTGCCTTGTGACTGTTTCAGACTCGCTGGTGTCTTTCCTTAATCTATATAACCATCTCACAAAAGCAATATTGAGAATACGTGTGGCTCAAATAACTGCATTTTCTTACTATCAAGAATGAATACATTTTTCTTGTCCCTTATGTTCCTTATTATGATCTGACCCAAAAGGTTCCCATGGGGTTTGGATCAGCCCTGGTGGTGTTTTAGGACTAACCGTGTTCTGACCCATAGGGCTAATGGAATTAACCTGGGAAAGGTTTTAGTCTGCTTTAAAGTCCCTGGTTTAAGAATACTTACTTCTAGCAGGGAGGAAACTGGAGTTGCCTGATTTTTTAGGAGAGCTTTATTACGATTAGCCTCAATCCTAATCAGATTGCTCTTCAGTACTTAGCTGCATCTTTGTGCTAGCATTGAATAAACATAAACCCCCACTTGGAAACACAGAACAGTATTTTGCTTTCTGGATTCTACTCTAGGTGAAGTTTCTGGGTGTCTTGCACTCGCAAATATCTAATACCAGCAACACTGTATCACAAGATGAATGTCCCTGACCACAGGTAGAGCAAAACTGCACTTTGTCCTTGAATATGAAAATTACTCTCCTGTGGCAGGAGCTTACATAAATTATGTTTCTTGATTCTCTTTTCATGCTATCAACACTTTCTTCTTCCACTAACAGAATAAAGGTCAGAAAAAAGGGATACTAAACTGCAGTTGTGAATACAAACAACTCTAACTTTATTTCTGTGACTTCCTCTTTTGCAGAAACCTCTACCCACAAAGTCAAAATTGAGACCAAAATCTCTTAGAAAAGAGCAACTCAACAAAAGAGCAAAAGACTTAAGTCTTGGCCCATTGTTCATCTCTTTTCCAGGCCAAGCAATTCTTTGCCACTGAATTATTTACTGAGGAGGAGAATCAGCTTTATTCATCAGAGGAGCATTAGAATCCAACAGGACTGTGAATACATATTTAAAATGTTTACTAGTGTGTTTGAGGATATTCATTTAAAGCCTTTAGAGACTAGGTTGTTCATTACAACTTCAAATGAGGTTTGCCCTAACTTTTTTAACTTTCCAGATGCTTGTCTTGGCTTTTTGTTCTGCCCTGAGTGCGTAGCTTTTTGTTTTGTGCTGAAGGTACCAGAAGCAAGATATTTTCTGTGACATGAGATTACTTTATGTGGACATGGTGTGTGATATTTTAGGCTTGAATTTGTCCATGTTGGATGATGGTGGGTGGGGGTGGGGGGGAGTTCCACTGCATTCCACTGATGGGGGAGGAAATTCCAATGCTCTCTCTGCTTAAGGCTGCAGTGTCGTGATTGCAGTGGCTTTGGAATATTACCCTACTGTGATTGAGAAGCATTTAATAGCAGTACACTGGATGTTTTGCTCATTAAATCCCTCTCATAGATATTCCACTCCAGATGCAATCAGAGATAAACAGTGCTAATTCTTCCTCAAAGCTATTAGTATTTAAAAATCTTACACTTCGAACAGTTCTTTCACATTTCCTCAAGACTTTCGGAGTCTTCTATTGGATTACTTCTCAGAATAGAACACAAGGAAATATTTTTAAGCTTTCTGGAGAAGCTCTGGAGGCAGGATTTATTAATAGTGAAAATTCATTACTGATGCTGTTGTTCTCAACTGATAAGAGGTTTTATGCTTCTGTATGTTTTATTTTTACTTTTTAAGAGGTGGCATAGCTCGCAACTGCTCACTATCAAAAATCTTTCTCTGGCTCCTGAGCTGGCAGAAGACTGAATCCTCTGTGTTTATGGTTAACAGCTGAATCTCCTGACCTGTGCCTATTAACTAAGATCTGTTTGTATCAGCTAAGGCAAAACAATTTATGTAGCCTGCTATTCACACACTTCTCTCAAGGCTGCTTCTGATTGTCCAGAACTGGCTTCTCTTTTGATGGCTTGCATCTTGATACCAATGCTTCAGAGAAGTACCTCCATTCCCTCTGACTATGCCTTTGCCATTTACTTCCTTATGCCCCAGTACAGCACTCCATGATCCAGCACTTCCAGTAGCTTGAGATATGACTGGGATTAGGGGTATTATGATTTTGCTGGGGTAGAAATAGATGGGTTTTGTTATTGCTGTGATGGTGGGCAGATCTTCCTTTCCAGGAAAACTTCCAGATTCCTTTCAGAGCCTTTCTGAACTGCTGACCTTAATTTTACATTCTTAACATGCATTTGGAGCACCTGTGGCTAAAGGGATGCTTTTAGAGATTAGGTGGCGCAGACCTAACCCTTCCTGAGTCAGAAACTCTTAGTGGCATCTTAAAGACTTCAGCCTATGGGGCTCAGGGCTCACCCTGAAGTGGTAGGGATTAAGGCATTTGTGTGAAACATTCTCTGTGTAAAAGGATAACACAGCCCTCAAACACATTGTTTTTAAAATCCTTTGTTTTACATTGGCAATCCTAGGTATATAATGGCATTTCCGTACAAATTGCTTGTTGCATTTAAATACAGTAAGTAAACCCCCCATAAAACTCAATGTTCTGAATACAAAGCATTTTAAATCAGTGTTTCTAAAACAGCAAATCCCAGTGCTCCAACAGCAGTGTGATCTGAACAGGCTTCACCTTCCTATATCCTGAAAAGAGTGAGAGCGTGCACAGAGACCTGATCCTTCTCAAATCCACCTCTGTCTCATCTGGAACAGAAAAAACCAGCATAATGTGTAATAATATTACAGGGGCAAAAGCCAAAGCCTGGTCTTCCCTTCTGATTTCTTTTTCCACAAATAACATTAGTTGTCCTCTTGTTCCTAAATTGCCTTCAAAATACACTTTCCTCTAGTGAGACGCACAGAACCCTTTTAGAAAGCAATGCCAGCAAACAATGTGCTGCCTGATTTTCATTAAAGATACACTTTGATGAAACTCCTCACCTTAAACCAAACCTTTTCTGTCCTGGGTCGCCTGGAAGTATGTACTCGATGATTGCAGTCGCTAAAACACAACCTGCTGTGACATGATCACCACACCTCACTGTCTAGTTTGTGATGGGAAATTACTTGTTAAAAGGAAATGTTCTGTTGTGCTCCAAAATGGATAATGGGTTATGGGCCAACCCATAGAAAATTTCTTTGAGAAAGACCTTGTTAGAGTAGCTGAAATGTCAATAAGGAGAGTGATGGTGGGGTTTGTTATCTATATGGACTACTTTTATTCCAGCTCCTTGTTCTGTCTTGATGTTTGCTAGTTTGCTACCTGTCTAACATTAAAGTATTTTATCTGAGAACCATTGGGTTAGTTGGAATCCAGAGGTTTCTGTGCTCCTCCTCTGCTGTGGTGAGGGGATAAGACATCCCTTAGTAATTACCTTTGAAATTGCAAAAGACCAAAGCCTTTACCTCTCATTAGTGTCCAGATCTGTTTTGACTTATTTTTCTCACCTTGTCTAGATTTAATTAGAATTTTAAAGAAAATGCAGCTTTATGGCTGTAATAATCATTCAGGAATAATTTCTGAACCTTGCCATGAGTTTTGCTGCTCCTTACTGATGCGCAGCTCATTCCAAACTGCTGCAGTAAGTCTCCTCTTCCTTGGGCTAACAATTATCTCTCAGAACGTTTTCACGCCGGGTGTGTGTAGCAGCCAGAAGAGCTGCGTTAAGCGCATCGCAACGAGGAGTTCCCCGCCTTTGTAGGCTCCTCAGAGCCCGGAGGCCGCGCTCATTGGCAATTCTGATGGGCACTGCGAGCCCAGCGGCGACCGGCAGCCCACGCCGGGAGCCGCAGCCCGAGCGTTCAAGGAGCCGGCGCTGCGGAGCTGCTCTCTGTGCTTGTTGAGCTGACACGACACAAGTTATTACCATATAAATGAGATAAGGTCTTAGATAATTGCAGACTGAAAGTAAAACTGAACTGCTTGTGGCTGGAAATTTTAAGTGTACCCTTCTATCTCCAATTTTTAAAACAGTTTTTAAAGACTTTTACTTTTTTTCCTTCCACCCATTAGCAGAATCTATAAAATGATATAAAGAGCCCTTATGTTGTCCAGTTGTGGCTATTTTGGACCTGGAACTTTTCTGGTCCCTTTCCTTTCTCCTTTGCTGGTTATTATGAAACCTGTATGCAGAGGTAATAAAATTGCTTTGAGAGGAATATGAATGCGAATCCCTTTGACCAAAATAATCCAGTGCAGTCACTTTACTCCTTTTTCTCTAAGAAAAAGTAAAAGGAAATATCTTTGGCTGAGTCCTTCTCTGTCCTTACTTGGTCTGGCCATGCCAGAGGTTTGGTGGCTCAGTTTAGAAGATACTTTTGTCTCTGGGCTAGTATCTTTGTTTTCTGTTCCCAGGCATCTGACTGCGTTGTAGAGTAACTGAGTAAAAAGTGATATTCTACTACAATAATCTCTGTGTTAATCTTCTCCCTCCAGAGTAGGGCATAAAACCCCAAGGAAAGGAAGGAAATGTTTTCATGTGTCTCACCAAGGCATGGTATAATCTTAAGGATCCCTAGCCAAAAGTGTTTCTTCAATTGGCGATCATCAAACAGCCTGTTCTTACAAGGGAGAAACAGCTGGAGAGACAGCCAAAGAAATAGCACCAAATGTCTTATTTGTTGTGGGGATCAAAATCACAGGTCAAGGTCAGGCCTTGCATGCTTAGTTTGGATAAAATCCAGTCTTTCAAAGAAGTCTAGGATGCACTAGTAAGCACTGTGTGCTTACACCCAGGAAACATGCCTGGAGCAGGGCATAGGGCCTGTGCTGGATGAGTTGGTGGAGGCTCAGCTGCTGATCCAAAGGGCACGTGCCCTCAGCACTCAGGAGTGGAGTCTTTGTCTCTGCTAATAACAATGCTAAAAACCTGTGTGCCTGATAGTACATACTACATCCAAAGGGATGCAGTCTTGCATCTTCTGTCTCTGCTGGACTGAGTACATTCTGGATAAAAGCAGGCACAGGAGGGCTTTTCTGCCCACCAGACCTGTGGTCCTGCTGCTGGAGGCAACTGCCATTCTTCTTGCAAAAGTGTCTTTGCCCAGAAGTTAGTTATTGAAATTTTTTCTTCCCATTTCTGCAACTGTGTCTTTGTTCCCAAACCTGTGTCCTTGGGTGATTTGAAGGCTTCCAATTTCTAGCCTTAAGACATTCATGGGCAATTTATAACCATTTGACTAAATCAGGTAGATGACACAAAATCATAGTTACAGAAATGCTTTTATGCTATTAACATTTGAAAATTCTATGCACTGAAAAATTGCATATTGAAAGTAAATAACCAGTTTAAGCTCAGTCTGAATGCCAGTCCATCTTGGGGTACAAAATAAAACTTTTCCAGAAGATTGCCTGAACAGAGTCTTTCTTTAAATAGCATCTTTCTTGATTTCTAATGCTACTGGTTCAAAATTGCTGCTTGTTCTTGCTACCCAATTTCACAACATCACTTCAGTCTGATGCCTTTCCTGCACCAAGGGGATTGCTAGGGGACTCATTTACTTTTTTTGTGACTTTGCAGAACAGCTAGGGGAATAACAAGCCCAAAGAAAAAGATAATTCTACAGTTTGGTCACCTGAGGTATCTACAGTATTACAAACTTTAATACAAATAGATTCTTAAACTTGAAGAAGCCATTTTTGAAAGACAGGTGGGATGTTTCAAAGAGAACTGGCTCCATGTGAAGAATAAGGAATATGTTCCACAGTGCAGCTTGAAACACACAGCTCTGCCAACATCTGAATCATCCTGTGGGTGTGATGATGTCCAGAGGATATTGAAACATAGACAGAAAGAAGAAAAGTCAAACAATAGAGAAGGAAAGAAAAATGAACACTAAGATTAATATTTCAGCAGTCTATTTAAAACCATGTTATTACAGCGCTTGAGGCATTAAATTTGCTGGTCTGACTAGTGTGGGAAATAATTTTATTTTAAACATTGTGCAGTCTTGGAGAACTTGCAGAAGTTTTCAACCAAAGTAATGCATTATGCATCTGAATTGGACAGAAAAAAGTGTAAATCCTACATATAATAAAAATTGATGGAAGCATAAAAATGCCTAGAATTTAAAAATAAATTATGAAGAGCATCCAAGGAGATTAAATCATGTAAAGAAAGAACAATAGAAACAAAGCAAACTTTACAAAAAAGAACAACTGGGAATTTCATCACATGATTGCACGAAGGTATTTAGCATAAACTTTTCCCACTGACTGAAGTTAATCCACAAGGTAAAAGCTAAATCATCAACTTGTGGGAAACCAGAAACAGAGCCAGTGTCTTGGTAATTCCAGCCCTCACTGTTACAGATGAACAGCAAGGTATATATTGTGGCTTCCAAAGTGGGCTGTGAATGCTGATGTCCTCTGCACCAGATTGCCTGCTGTGGGAGAGAAGAGGCTGCTGGAGGGGTGAGCTACTCCCAGTAGAAACAGATTTCCCATCTTTCTTATTCCCAGTGCGAGAGGACATAGGAGTGGCAATTATTAAAATGCATACTGATCCACCTTTTCAAAAAGCTTATTTATACTGCAGTGAGGGTGGGGGCAGAGATCCGATGTATTCGTTAAACATGGGGAATAAATGGTGTTAGAAACATCCTCTTGCAGGTGCTACAAACTGGTTCTTAGTGCTGAACAAAAAGGAGTTTATCTCCATCTTCTTTAAGATTTAATATTTGAGAACAGTACAATTTCACTTCTCTAGGCTCCTTTAGATGTTGTGAGATTAAGTATAGTCCTTTATGGTTTATTATGTGACTCCACAACAGAAAAGCTTCATTCCTTCCCTTTTCCCTCCCTCCTCCTCTTTCCTTAAACTGCCAAGAGAAGCTGTTGCCTGGGTTCTGTGTGTCTGGGCAAGCTTTCTCAAGGAGAGCTGGAAACAGAGTCATAGTCTCAGTTGTGATGTGATATAATGAGGTGTCTTCAGGTTTTCCAATTGCCACTTCTGTTCCTTTGCTGGCCAGATGGCCCATTTGAAACCATCTCATCTGAGTTATAGCTCCTTGCTGTCAGCACTTGCTTTCTGCCTGAACTTCCAAATACAGCCCTAGAGTGATATCCAACCTTTAATTTCGGAACACAGTATAGTTATTATTCACCTTGCAGTTTATTCTCTGACACAGGTTTTTTTTTTTTTTTTTCAGTGTCTGAATCTTTTTTGAGTCTTCCTTAAGGAATTATTCAAAGCTTTTTTCTAATCTTAATTTTTTTTTTTAGTTTCTTTCTTTATCAGGGAACTTTGTTTCACAAATTTGTTAAGATCTGATTGTGGAACAAAACATTAGCAGTCATAACCACTCTGGTAGTGAAGTCTTTGTAGCCTACTTAAAAGCAAGCTGTAAATGGAGACTGTTTGGGTTGAAAATCCCTGTGTTCACTTCATTAATGAGTTCCTGAAGTGTCACTCTGAACAAGACTTCCTTCAGTGCCATGGTGGATCAGGTTGTCCTGTGTTTGATCAGCCCACGTAAAGCCAAAGGAGGTTTGCAATCGTGATGGGTTGGTTTGTGGCTGGGACATCTCTCCTCCATGATCCCCACGATCCCTGCTGCCTCAGCCATGGGGGAGCTCCTTCCCTCCCCACGTACCTGAGTCTCCTCTTGGGAGGAGCCACAATGATTCCAAGGACAGGTGACAGTATCTCCTCACTTAACAGTAGGGCATGAAGAAGGCATGAACCCGAAAACCAGGACAGGAGGATAAACCTATCTCATGCTGAAGCTATGGCTTAAGGTCAATAATCAGTATTTTCCATGTGCTGAATGTCTTTTGTTAGAACAGAACATGCAAATACACTGGTATTCAGATTATACCAGTGCCTAATTGTGGAAACTCCAGTCAGTTCGTTTCACTTTGTTCTCTGACTTTGAGATTTTATTTGCTTTCATGAAATGAAATGTAATCTTGTGATTTCAATGAGTATCAATTTGGCAAAATTTGGTCCATTTCACAGCACTTCATGTCATCCCATGCCATTTTACTGTTTTCACTTCATTGCAGAATTTTTTCTTTTTAGCATTTCATTTCAACAATTTCTTCCCCTGTCTCTTCATTTCACTTCGTTCTCTGATTTTGGGATTTCAATGAGTATCATTTTGGCAGGGTTAGGTCCATTTCACTGCAAAGAAACACCACCTCACTGCCCCAACATTGCTCCCTCCACACCTTTCTTCTTGGCACCACCCATGTGCTGGGCAGCTCAGCAAAAGGCTGCTTTTACTGCTCTGCTTTGAGTTAGGCTTGAAAAAACCACGAATCCCAGAGCGCCAGGGACATTGCAACTACAAAAGGCATGCCAAGGGGAGCCCGGTGCTCCCCCAGCATTGCTCCCTCCACACCTTTCTGCTGGGCACCACCCTTGTGTTTGGCACCTCAGCAAAAGGCTGCAGTATACATAGATCTCCCTTTCATGTCCTTAGCCATCTTTTTGCCTAACTGGTGCTATTTGCTTTAATGATCCAAAGATTTGGGACAGTGTGTATGTCTGGAAAACACCAGCATGTGGCCTTTGACCATTCCTCTGATGTTACCTGCAGAAACTGCAGCTAGGATTATGATATCAGAGACTGTAGAGTGTGAGAGGTTAGAGGTAATCTTGGCACTTGCAAAAAAATCTACATTGCACTTTAAACTCAGGCAGGAATCCCCTTTTGCCAGCCCTTATGCAACCCCTGTTTTCACCTGAAAAGCTCCAGATCTAAAAATAACAGAGAGGACAATGTCAGTGTGGGATTACGTAGTGATTTTAATATTAAAAATGCATCCAGGGTGATTTTGAGCATTTCTGAAAATGCCTGATATGTACCATCCAAAATGCCTGTTTGCCCTTTTGCAAGTTGGAATTCCTCCTGTGCTAGATCATTGGGCTGAATACCCAGGGGCCTGGGTTAAAGCTCAAGTGGGAAAGTTGTCAGACAATGAAAATGCCAAAGTAGGTTTGCTGAGTGGAAAGTTATCTCTACACATAGGGATTGTAAGGTTTTACACAGCCAGTAATAGATGGACCATCACAAATGCTTATCAATATGCCTTCTTGGTCCACATACACAAATCCTCATGGGTTTAGTGTGTGGAATCTGGGTCTCTAACCCTGCTCTGGGAGGTTAATTTTACCACAGAGAGTATTTTCTGTGCTATGTTCACTTCAATGTTTCAGGGCAGAAAATCATCCAGGATACTTTTCCTTGGTTTATGAACTTTTTGCCTTCAAGTGTCGATAATTTATAAAAGGAGGTTTGAGTGGAACTTGTGAAAAAAAGGCAAATGTTTTGCCAGAGGTTGCAGGGCTAGACTGTTCCAGGTCCCAAACATAATTTGTCACAAGGAACAAGCACATATCATGTATGTTTACAGTAGGATTAAATCTAAAACAAATGCACGGAAATTAGATAACATAAAAATAATGAAAATGTCTTCTTTCCCAAAATTCTACAAATATATCTGATGTTTATATTGTGGTTCCGTATTTTAGCAAATAAGAAAAATCTTGTAAAATATTTGGATCATGAAAGACTGCTTAAAAATACTAGGTTACTATAAATTTATGTATCAATAAATACTTATGCTTTTAAAAGACCTTGAAAGCTATTGTTGGCTATGAAAACATTAGTTGCTGTCCAGAAGAACAACATTGGAAGCACTGATTCAGTAAAATGTGCAACATAAACCCCTCAGAGTAATAAACCATGTAATAAAACCTGCCCATGCTGTAATTGTTTAAAAGGTGCCTTCAAACCTGAGGCTGAGACCATATAGTTAGAATAATGACTGAAGGTGTGAGAAATTTATGCTGGGTCCTTTCCTTGCCTGTGGATTTTCCATGTGACCAATGGTCTGTCTTCATGTAGCTCATCTCCCTGAATGCTGGCTCGGAGTTCCAGCTGAACTGCTGCTTCCTGAGGTTACCATCTGTCAACCAAGTGTGTGCAGGTTTTTTACTTCACACTTGCATGAGGTTAATAGTATCAGCTTCAATTAAAAAGATCAGACTTCATGTATTTTTTATTTTGCCTGTGTGACAAGTGCTGACAGTGCACACAGCTTCGCTGGCAAACAGGACTCTGTCAAGTAGTGATAGATTGATTGGGTCCCAAAATGGGGATAATACTCCTTTCTCTCTTTGTACTGAAGAGAAGAGCCACGTTGTACTGGAGATAAGTGTTTTTGGGTGGTTCTGGATAAAGGTTTATTTTCCTATTAAAGTAGTACTTAGTCATGTGAAATGTTTTCTGCTTGAGTTCAGCTTGCTATTAGTCACTGCTCCGTGCAGTTGACAGGATTTCTGCCTGTGGCCACATCTCCCTGACCAGAGGCAAAACATGCCGTGATGGTGGCAGGCAAAGCTCTCCCTCAGCTCTGTCTTTGCAGGGATGTTCCCACTGAACGTCCAGCCCTCACTCTCTGCTGGTTGGACTGCACCTGAGACAGCAAGTTACTGAAGAAGAATTACTGTGAAAGGGAGACTCAGGACTAAATTGCATCTGTACCTGCAGGAGCTGCTGGGGAAAAATATTGCCATTGACAGAGATGTAGCTGGGTTTGATCAGAGGGAAAAACCTTCCAACAACTCAAACGCTCTTACCTTGTCACAGCTTATTCATTGACTGGCAAAGATGTGTTAAAACATTTGGTATATTCTTTCTCCAGCTGTGGATGATATCTAAAAAAATTTAAAATCCTATTTGTCTCAACATCTTCCCCAAACAGTTATTGCCGTTAAAATTTCCAGGGCATTTGCAATAATTAAAAATAGGATAGGAGTTCACTTACATATATTATAAATTAATTTGTGGCCAGTGAGAATCAGCTAAGCAGATTCTGTCGTGCAACATGAACAAAAGTTTTTAATCTCCACTGCAGGACCTTGTAGATGTAAATTAAGGCTGTGTTGATTCTTTGACTTTTTTTTGTGTATTTCTGACTCATTGTCACTTAAAGCTGTCTGATAGAAAAGCAAATCTTGGCACCTGTTAAACATAAGCATTAGCAAACTGGATTGCCATCACAAGAAATAGTCCAATTTCTCCTGATAATCTCTGCTGAGACAGACATGGCAATGGTAAGAAGGCTTCTACCAGTTGTGCAAGCATCCCGTGAGAGGGATAGAGCTCAGGCAAAATTACTGACTTCAACAACAACAGATTTATCAGTCTCGTGTCACATCTGTGTGTGAGAGTGAAGTAGGAGGTTGCTTTAGGCTTGCCTAGTAGAAGAGCTTTTCGGGAGCCTGTACATGAGACACCTTCCAGGTCCTTACTCTGATGTGAGAGTTGTGCTGGTGAGTTTCAGTGAAGAGTCTGGGTTTGTTAATTCCTCCCTCCATTTGGACAGCATGCTGTATGCTGTCCTCCTTTCACATGTGTGGAGGAAGGCTATGAAAGCAAGAAGTACAAGGTCTCAGAGCCCTGTTCAAACCTGAGGATTCAGGCTAAAAGCAAGAGAAATATTCCCTCTGTCAGGTCCCCCTGTGGCAGAGGAGCCTGTGTGGGAGATGGTCTAAGGGATGTGATGGAGAAGGGACAAGGGAAGACAGGGAGTGTGTGGCAGGCTGGAAACGTGCATTTTAGGTATGCTGTTTTATTGTGCTTGAGAAGCAACTCTGCAGTGAGCTATGGAGTGAGGAGCTGGTGAACATGTGAAGTCTAGACTAGGTGAGCTCACATGGTGTGAGGTCAGCTGTTATTTAAACATACAGCAGTAGTGGCCTTTATCAGGAAAAATAGTTAGAACCTTAAAAGAGTTGGAGACAGGAGGCTTTCTGCAGAGATCTTGTGTTGTGCAGGCCCTTCAGGAATTTCTTCCATACCTTAGGGCTGTACTGCTTTTAGTGCCAGAGCAGAGGCTGCTGGTGAACCAGGAATGGCTCCTAGGGCTGAAGAGGCTCCTCTCACCAGGCTGGTGGCCATCCACTTTGGGCATCACCACCCTGCAAGACTCAGCAATCTAAAACTATGAGTTCAGTGTTATTTTAAGAGGGGTTATGAAAATGAAAAATTGAATTAAGTTGGTGGATCTATTAACTATTGAGGTGAAAAGGTTGTGAAATTAACATAGTTTGAGAAGGAAATATTGTATTTAATTTTGTTTATGTACACTGCTAGTGGTACTTTTTTTTTAATAGTGATTGGCAAGCTAAATTACTTACTTTTTAAAGTGGGATTTCTGGATAGAGGTTTCAGCCAGTGTTTTAGAAGCAAACAAACTTCTGATTTATCCCCAGACAAGTGTCAGTGGAAGGACTACATGTGGCTGAATAAGGGGAATGTAAACAGAGAAACACATATGAATTTGTAGGGCATTTTGCTGCAAGTAAGTTTTCGTTGATGGCAATGAGATTAAAGAGAAGCAATCCTCCTTAATTTTTTTTTTAAACTAAGTAAAAATGTAGCCAGTAGGGAACTGTGTTGTGTTTTGCTGGATACTTCCCTTTCCCTTGAATACTGAAACCAAGAACACCCCGACTGTTTACAGGTGAATTTCACTGTCCTTCAGGAAACCCAGCTTTGTGAGCCAAGAAATAGCACTCTAGTGTTGCTGGTGGTCTCGTTAGCTGGTTACAAATTTCAGCAGAGAGTTAGTGTGACAGTGGGTCAGCCAGCAGGAAGCAGGTCAGGGATGCTCAGCACTCTGTCTGCAGAACCCTGTTTCAGAGAGAAGAGCACAGAAAGCAAGAGGGATGAGAAGTCTTGCTGAGAATCTCTGCACTGGTTCGTGCTCACATTGTGAACTGTGTGCTATGGGTGAAACTGGGAGAGGCAGGAGGCATCTGCATTCATCCACCTGTCAGTGAAATAAGAGTGGAGCTCTGAAAATGCAGCAGGCACCTATGCAATCTCCTTCATCCCTGCTTGGAGATTATAGATTTATTTTTTTGAAAGAGTCTTTGTCAGGTTTAAGAACTACGTGAATGCAAACACAGGCAGCAATTTAGGATCCTGAATATCCTCTTTATGGCAAAATTGCTGCAACATTTGTTGCACAAAAACCAGGGGACATACAGCAAGATTCAAGCACCAACCTTTTGTCTGGATCACACCCTGTCTTCTTCCAAAACACTTTTAAGGTGTAGAGAACTGGAGAAAGGGAAAGCATCAGTCTTGACCCAATACCCTTTTCTGAATTTCCACTATTGTCTAGTGCTTTACCCAGAAATGAATCATAGCTTCCTTGAGGCTCTTCCACTCGAGTGAACTGGTAGTATTAGGACTGATATGATGTAAAGGTCCAGGCAACTGGCACTGAGTCAGGGCATTTCCTCACAAAAGCTGCCATGATCCCATCTGTTGTCATGGAATACCACTTATTTTCTTTGGATACACTTTTGGGCAAGATGAAATATAAGCAGGTATAGCTTTAGATGGTTTAAATTTTAAAAAAACTGATTAAAGACCTACTTTCACTTGCTCTGCTGGTAGCCTAAGACATTATTTTTCCATAAGACAAGCTCTGGGCAAAAACTGTCTGTGATTGTGACTCAAAATCTGAAGACTAAACAATTACTTCAGTAAAGATTTCAATGTGTCATTTGACACACCACAAATTGCCTGGCATATATAATCCTATTAACTGGAGTGGAGAGATGAGATCCTTTTATGCTTAGAATCAACAAACACTGCTCACTAAACACTGCTTATCTCAGACACTAAATAGGCACCGAGAACTGAGGCTGCTGGTTGGCTACCTGACTCACCAGAGCAAACACAGATAATACCACATGTTCTGAAAATACCAGAAAGAAATCATGCTGGCTGCTTTTTCCAAAATATCTCTAAAACCTCTTTGTTTATTTTTCCTTGCATAACTTTTGGCTTGTTTGCTTTTACTTAATTCTCATTAAAATTTCCTTCATGTTGCAGTATTAGCAACCTTATGCCACTTGCTAACTTCATGTCAAAACTACTACTTCCATGTTTTCCATCTCTTGAGTGAAATGGAAACCCTGCTTAGGGATGAGCTCTGACACTACAGAAAATATTATTTCTGTAAAAAAGTGCTGTAGTAAACAAACAGCAACACATTTACAACATCAAGCTTACAGAATGTGGGGAATAACAACTGAGAGTGTGCCTTGCAATCTTTCTTCAGTGCCACTGTGCACATTTGCTGTGATGCAGTCTTCAATTAATTGTGTGTTCACATAGTCCTTTCCTCAAAACATGGTAATATGCATTTAATAAGGATTTTCATGCATAATCTCCTAGGGATTTCAAAGTGATAGGGTTTTTTTAACTGCATGTTTACCTTCCATTTTTTCTAAGGAAATTTAACTGGCACCAGTGCAAAGCTGTTTGTATCTGGATAGGCCCTAGAAGGAGATGGCAGCTCTCCCCTTCAGTTGTTGATTCTGATTGTATCTCACTTCTATAGCAATGGGATGCTTTTTTTTTTTCAATTTTTCCCTGCCTTCATAAAATTTCTCATCTTGTTGTTTTACAATTGCTATTTTCAGGTTTCAGAAGTTGAAATGAACCATTGGACTCATTTTTATCAATGTGTTCCTGTGAAGAGCAAGCACTTGTCCAAGTCAATCAGCTAGTGTTGCCTGTTCTACTTTTAGAGAATGCTGAACCCAATAAATCAAAGCAAAGCAAATATTGTAAATAATTTAAGTGATACACGTGGCTTTTATATTAGTGGCAGACAGTACCTACATCACTAGGAAATATATTGAGAATCATAAACCCACAATTCAGTCTGGAAGGAACCTCCAGACGTCATCCACTTCAATACAACCCTCACTTCAAAAGAGGTCTGACTAGGTAAGGCTGTCCAGAGTTATGCCCAGTCACCATCCTGAGTGCAGTGAAGCCTGTGGTTTGCCCCAGAACATCTGGGACATCCCAGATTTGCTGCAGTGTTACCAGTGACTGTTTGCTTTAATGGCGTAAACAGGATTCCTGGACGAGCTTCTGAATAGACAGAGGAATTAAACTCAGTTAAATGTAAGAAAAACGACACTGCAGTTTGTTCTTGGAGAAAAAGGCAGGAATAAACCCTGAACAAACTAAAATGGTGAGGAGGTAAAACAGGGGGGCGTTGATAGATGCTCTGAGTTCTCAAGCGCTGAGCTGGCAGAATGTGAAAGTTAACTCCGTAGGTTACAAATTTTTGCCAAGGAATTTCAAATCCTTCCTGGAAAACTTGCCTTTAAGCTGCTACAGCGAGCTGTGGGCATTTATTCTGGCGAGAACCCACAGTGTTTCTAATGCATTTTGTTGCATGTGGTGTGCATCTGCCGTGGTGTGATGTAATGTAACATGGCATGTGGTGTTATAAATAGAATGATGAGATCTTGCAAAAACCTGCCTGGCAGGCAAACTTGCTGTCTTTCCTTTTGAAAGGCTTCCTGAGCTCTCCACTACGCCTCTCTCTTTTGTTAAAAGGTACCTTCCACCCACAGCACCCTCCTGCTCAGGTTCCTGGGGAGAAGTTGGGATGGAATGGCTTTTTCTCCCAAATTCCTTTTGCTTGTCAGCAACACAGCAAAGACTACATGGGGGCAGTGTCTTGCTGCTCTCAGTTCCTGTCTCTCCTTTCATCTGTGTCTATGCATTTCTAATTTGCTCGGTGCTGTGGGCAAGATGCTAATTTTAGCAACCTTGTGTAATTACTCTGAAGTCACTGGGGTTAATGCATGTGCTCAGTATAGCTCCAATCAGAATCTGGCCTTATGTTGTCTTAATATTTTTAGCTTTCTTTTTTTTTTTTTTTCTCCCCAATGCCAGTAAATTAAATCTTTGTGGCTTTAGTAGTAACACTAATGTTAGAATAATATTCAGACATGATTTAAAATAGGCCAGGGAGTGAGAGTTACCAACAGGACAACATTCTCTGATCTTTCTGGCAGGGATGCTGGTCTGCAATTTTATGGTCCCCAGCTTGCTCTGTGCTCTTTGGAAGAGTGATGGGTTACTATATTTATACCAATCTGCTAAGAATATTGCTTTACCAGCATTTATTTCTAGAACTCTTTGGGTTTCCAGGCAGGCTTCTCCTCTGACTGTCTAAGCAAGAATATTTTGTTTTAGCAGCATCTTGTATAAGAGTTGAAGGTCATATCAGTTGCCTGATAATAGCCATTAGTCCAAAGCCTCAGCTGTAAAACTGAACTTATCAGGACTCCCTCTTCTTATACGTTTCATGTTCCAGTGTGTGATAAAATACACAGAAAGAGATTTAAAATGTATTTTTCACTAGCAAATTTTAGGGTTTTTGTCTTTTCTTATAGACTGAAATGATATTTCTGAAACTCTATTGATAGAAACATTAGATATTAGGAAATTTTTTTTTCACAGAATGGGTTGTCAAGCATTGGAACAGGCAGCCCATGGAAGTGGTGGAATCACCATTCCTGGAAGTGTTCAAAAGAAGTGTGGATCTGGCACCTGAGCCATGGTTTAATGGTGAACATGGTGATGGTATTGGGTTGGCGGTTGGACTTGGTGATCTTAAAGGCCTTTTCCAACTTTAATGATTTATATTCAAGCATATAAATACTTTGACATGGTGTGATTTCCTGTTGCAAAGCTTGTTGCTTCTGTTGAGTAAAATCCAAGCACCCTGTGATACCACTTCCCAAAATTTTAAATGATTTTAAGACACCAGTTGTCAAGTCCATACATGAAGACAGCATTTTGGTGGCATTCACTCTCCTTTGGCTGAGCCACATTGGAGAAGCGTGCATGCAGAAATGACCGAGATGTTTCACAAGGGAGATGTGGCATCAGACTTGGTGTAGTTCCTGAAGGGTGAGGAGAAGCAGTCAAGTGTAGCAGATAAATAATTGTTTTGTTTAATCACTTCCCATTGATTGTCCGTCCATACATAAGAAAACATTAACCAGGGAAAATGTTAGCGCATGAATGCTGCATTGAGTTGAAACTCATTGTGTCTGGCTCAGTAATCTAGGCAAAAACAAAACATATTCAGCCTAAAGCATGATAGCTCTTGTTAAATTTCACAACTCATGAAACATTTGAAATGCTATAGTGTTGCAAATTAAAAGCATGTTTATATGCATGATTGGAGGCATTATCAGGGGATAGTTTTTAGTAAAGTCTTTCTTTTTTCTTTCCGTTTAATCTTTCCAGCTATGCTGAAACATCCTTTACTAAACTTTGTCTTGTGTGGTATCACCCTGCCTCTAGTTCTGTGCATCTCGCATCCCCATTTGCATCTGGAGTGTTATTTGCTTTCTAATTACTTTGAGGGCTGTTCTTTGCATCCAAATTTATTCTCCTCCAGATCCAAAGATTTATTTCTATCTGCAGTACAGAAAAGAATTCAGACTAAGCAATGCAAGAAAATGCTGCTCCTCTTTTCATCACAGAATATTTTTCTTCTAGATCTAAATACGTGCTGGTCATCAGAAACAAATGGATCTTGTGTCGGCTGCAATCCAAAGCACGTACAACAAATTCTGGACTTTTGCAGTTATTTAATTGATGGCCAGGAAATGTGATAACTGCAGGGTTTTTGATACTACTTAAGGAGCAGGACAAAATGCTCCGGTACAGTAGAATGGACTTGAAACCCTTTTGGTCTCAAATTTCCCTCATTTGAAATGAAAATACCTGATAAACCACAGAAGTACTGAAAGAAGATGCAGTTGCTTATAAAACCTGTGAAACCTCTTTCAGTCACCATGGTATCTTGTCTTTAATTGCTGATGGATAAGTATGAAGGGTGGGCTGAATGAGCTAAGTGGATGCTGTGGGATTTTTGAATCCTCAATGTTTATTTAAATTGCATTTCAAATGTGTAACTGTATTGAAGCCAGGATTCAGCAATGCGACAGAATCTGAAATCAAGCATTGCTTTAATAGCCTCCTGGTGTTAAGGGATACTTTCTAGAGTAATTTGAATAAGTTTTGTGAAATTACTCAAGGCTTATTTTTGTTAAATGCCTTGTAATGGGGCATACAGATCAGCAGAAATTCTTAATAGAAAGGTGAGGAAAAACTAGTTGCCCTCTTCTCTCCTTGGACTGAATCCACTGACAGAAGGTGTCTGAAATGTCTCAATGTGTCTCCAAGTTCTCGCATGTTCTTCACTCCACCATCACTTGCTCTTAACCACACAAGAAATTGGTACTGGAAAGACAAGAAGAAGCGTTCACAGCTGGTGCAATGCTTTTTATCAGCCAACTATCTAGTGAAATACTGCTTAAAACAAATCATAATGGAACAGCATTTGCACCTTTTTAAACAGAACAAATAACAACAACTAAAAACCAAAACCCACCACACAAACTTTTCTGGTGCATTCAGAGATTTTTTCTTCCACGACACTCATGAGGGATTCTCTTTTACTGAAAACCTAAGATTAGGAACTTAACAACACTGGTTTTTTTGTGGTAAAGAGCAAGCTGTTCCTTATGCTACGTTTTCCCACATCTAACAGTGTCTGGCTGCAGCATGAGCCCTCCTTTCCTGCAGTGAAGTGGCTCAATAGCCCTTTCATAAGTGCTGAAGAACTGTGGATAAATACAGGAAAGGCATTAAAACCAAATGGTATGGCTGTGCTTTCAGACTCTTCAATGCATTTTTCCTACAGGAAAAACAACTACATAGTCAAGAAAAGTCAACAAGGAAACTCAAGGACACTGATATGTAGCAGCTCTCTCACAGTTTTGCCTCTGAGCTGCTATGATAGTCAAAAGTCCTGATCCGCAAATAAATGCATTATGGAATGTGGGGTAGTGGACCACAAGGCAAGAAATACATTGTGCTTTGGTCAACACAGTGACAGCAACAGTGGTGAATGCTGCAGGGACTCAGTATAACCATGTTTCAGTGATGCTTTTTGAGCTGTAAAACCTGACTGGCTGCCTGTGTTTGTTTGACTCTCTAGTCTTTGGGTGTGCCTTTTCTTCTTTCTCTATTAGTAAAGCTTAAAAAAAGAAAGCAAGGGGGAAAAAAATTCCTTACGTGACCATGCAGTGAAAGTCAAGGACACATAGCACACCTCACTGCATCAAAGGTGGCCAGCATCCTTAAAGTAAGTGGTGAAACAAAGGGGTTTCCATTTGTTAAAACACACTGCACTAGTGCAATGAAATTTATTCTTCATGAAGCTTGTTTGAGAGCTGCATTCTGGAGTTTGTGTGCAACTCCTTCACAGTTGTCTTTGAGCTTAACAGTCTTCCAGAGCAGCTGAATTAAGTGCCCGGTAGACTTTCCTTTGCCCAAATACCTTGAATATTGGAACAGCTGAGATATGAACTTATGCATTTTTCTGTCTGTAACTAGCAAGATGAACTGAAGGGGAGCCTGCCTCTGCTCCCACCTACTCTGTACTTGCCAAGCTTTTCCCTGGTAGAAGTCAGTCTCCAAGTATCTTTGCACAACTTTTATAACCAGAGAAGCTATGTTCAAAATAACCTTAAAGTCGGGAAAATCTCAAGATTATTGTGTGCAATTGAATAAAACATTAATTGCTTTCTATTTTTAATACTCAAATGAATTTCTAATGCTCGTTGAGGATGTTAGTTATGATGTAGTTAGTAGATGAGGAGTTAGTTTATTATCCTACAGATTCTTGATGGAAATAATTAGCTTCTCTCACCACCAAGACTCAATGCAATAAACTATTCTTGAGAGAGATCCTGCCAAAGATACATGTTTAAAAGCATTCTCTCTGTGAGTAATTGTTTTCCGTGTTATCTGGAGAGAGAAACAGATTTACATACCAGAAACAATTGCTGTCTGCTAAAATTGGCCACTTTCACAAAAGCCAATTACTTTTTTCCCTGTTTTCTACCTAAGAGTTCAATTTTGATATGGAAAATATCTTGCATTACAATGATATGGGGTCAAACTTATCAGAATGTATTTTCTGGTCATTCATCATTCTACTGCGTGGGTCTTGACTTCCTGCACTCTTTCTCAGTCAGAACATGTGTTGCTTATTTATTTTTTAAGGCTTTGTGTTGGTTTTATTTTGGTTTGGTTGGGCATTGGGGTTATCTGTTTGTTTGTTACAGTCATAATACCAAATTTGGATGAAAGACCTTTAATTTTCTGTGCTTTCCATTTTTGAATAAGTTCTCCTGTGTCTGGAAATTCCCCTTAGGGCTGGTTGTTCTGGGATGTTGTTGTGCTAGAGGAACGAGGCTGATCCTCTGGATGATAATGCCTGCTCCTATTTTTTTTAATGGACCAATTCTTGTGCTCATGAGCAGTACTGCTGGTACTGTGGTCCCTGTGGTCTCCTCAACCCCTTTGCTGTTTTTAGGTATGGGAGAATGAACAGAGATCTTGGCTGTTCAGTGAATATCATACATGTTTTGTTCAAAAAGAGATCATATTCACACTGGGCTAAATGAAAAGTTTATTTTGTATGCCTAAACCCCTAAGAAGTATAGGGCCTTTGTTTTGGTCTGCACATATGTTAGCTTTGAATAGAACGGTTAATGACCTACTACTGTTTGGAATTACAAATTCAAGTAAAACAGAAGCTCAAAGGACTTATTTAAAAAAAAATCATAAAATATCTGGATTTTGAAGGGACCCACAAGAATCACACCATGTGTCTGAGCATTGTTCAAACTCTTCTTGAACTCTGTCAGGCTTGGTGCTGTGACCATTTCCTTGGGAAGCCTGTTCCAGTGCCCAACCACCCTCTGGGTGAAGATCCTTTTCCTGATACCCAACCTAAACCTCCCCTGACGCAGCTTCAGGCCATTCTCTCAGTCCTGTCACTGGTCACCAGAGAGAAGAGATCAGTGCCTGCCCCTCCTCTTCCCCTCACAGGAAGTTGTAACTGCACTGAGGTCTCCCCTCAGTCTCCTCTTCTCCAGGCTGAACTGACCAAGTGACCTCAGCTGCTCCTCATATGGGTTCCCCTCATGGCCCTTCAATGTCCTCATTGCCCCCCTTTGGACACTCTCTAATAGTTTAATGTCTTTTTTATATTGTGGCACCCAAAGCTGCCTCCAGCTCTCAAGGTGAGGCCGCCCATTGCAGAGCAGAGTGGGACAATCCCTTCCCTTGCCCAGCTGGTAATGCTGTGCCTGATGCCCCAGGACACGGCTCTTCATCTATTATGTATGAGTACAATTCCAAACACAAACAAGTTTCCAGGCTTCATTCACAAGAGACCAAGGAGTGGTTAAAACCAGTAGAAAAGGAGTACACAGTTCATTTATGTTCTTAAACTCTAGACGAACCCATCTTGACAATCCCAGCAGAGGAAAAATGAAAATTTAACTTCAAGGATGGGGATAGGTGAATGAAGCACGATATAAAGTTGTTAAAATAGCTTTATCAAGAACAAGCTAGTCTGTTAAGGAAGACCTCCTGTTGACAGATGCAATCCTTAAAAAAATTAAAAAAGACACACAAGCCCATAAATGTAAGTGCCAGATAATGATTTGCAGTTTTTGTGGTCATCTTTTTCTGTTCTCAGTAAATATTTTTCTCCTGAAATGATTGTCATGGCAGTTAATAATTTAAAGTTATTATATAGCTAAGGGCTTTGCTCAAGGCTGATGTTACACTAGGCAATGCAGAAGTACAGAACAGACAATGATCTCTACTGAGTTTACTCTCTGAAAACCAAGGCAGACTAATAAAAACAGGCACCACATAGAAAAATGGTTAAAATGAATTTCTGTTTGAAACATACCCTGTGCCAGGAAAAGAATAAAGTGTTCTAAAGTATTTATTTCCTTGTTCAGTAATCGCTAAGGGAATAACCTTCATGCATGCAACAGCCTGGGGTTTTCTTCTAGCTATAACTCAAAAATTGCAGGGATCTTTTCCATGCCTAAACCACTTTATTTAAATATATGTTAAATGTAGTCACATGCTGCCTTACATTCCCACTTAGAAATAGTAGCTAGAGACTGAACTTCTTTTAGAAACATTATCCTAGAATATCTGTGCTTAGCAAGTGGTGTTCAGAGGTCCTAAGTTTGCTCTGCTCTTTGAAAGCAGATGCAGCACTGACTTCAGTAGAAAGGCGAATGACCCAAAAGGTCGGATAAATTGGGACAAATGGATTACAAAACCAATTATTGACTTCATGTACCACAATAGGACTGCAGCACATGTGGACACTAGTGGAATTAATCTGGCAAGACAGAATCCAGCTGGTCTATTAGGTTTTTTCTACTTTAATACACATGCTGCATCTGCAAAGACAATGATGAGTCTGACTGAATTTCGGTGGCTGAAGAGATATGTTTCCAATCTCAATGAAAAGATGAAGTTTATATAAATATAAAACAACCTTCTGAAGGACCAAGTAGTAGAAAAGGTGTATATTAACACTGGTGTGGCTTGTTTTGAATGTAACTGGGGAAGAATTCCAGTTTCAGCTGTACAAAGTAGGCAGATTCCAACCCACCAATGTGTAGTATGGGGTGGGTGGAAATTGAGGTCACTTTTAAATAAATACAAGTACAGTCAGTATAGAAGAGAGTTTGATGGATCCATTGTGATGGGATGTGTGTTAATAATCACTGAGCTATATTGGTAAGCTGTGTGCTTCTTACTCAGGTGTGAGCAGAATATTTTTGGTGCCCATTAGAGCCCACTGAGTTAACTTGTGATATGCAGTCCAATGAATCATGTGGCATTTGAAGCCTAGGAAATTCCACTAAAATTTTGTCTAAGAAAGGATCTTCTAGTGTTCAGTGGAATTATTAAATGATATTCTGGCCAGAGTGTGAGGCATGATGCAACATAATTGGGAAAAAAATTGCTGGTGTGTCCACGGAATCTCCCACTCCCCAAACCCTTGAATGCTATGCTTGCACTCTCCTGACTGCAATATACTTTCTTCCACTCATCACATGTTCCTGCAGAAACTTTCCAGGTAAAACCAAACAGCCAGTATCCAGCTGACCCAAGTAAGGAAGGATAGCAGCTGCCAGTTATTAGCTGGGAAACAATCACCTACAAAGTGGAAAAATGGACTTAGAAATTGGGCTTGACAGCATTTTTGTCTTCTCCCTGTTCTTCCTAAACTATTAAGCTGTGCTTAGGTGTGTGTTGGCCCTGTTCTTCCTCATGGGTTATGTCCTGTAATAAGATCTACACCTTCTTTTTTAAGATGTGCCAGCTAAATATGTAGGCAAATTCATAGAAAAACCTTTTATTTTTATTTAGTGACTTAACCTTGAATTGCAAAGATAATTTTTTGTCATAACTTGTTTCTTTCAGACTAATAAAGGGCCATATTCATTGGTTTGTGATGTATCAGTGAGTGTAGATTGGCCAGGATGCTTTACCTGTGTTTTAGGTAACTTCCCTATTACATGGAGTATTCATATCCATGGTGAACAAGCAAGACCCTGACAGATACCAAATCCTCACTGATTTTTTTCTGTTATGATAGCTATCTGGCTGCCAATCAGCACACTGAGCTTGGTCTGGGACCTGGGATCTGACAAGGACAAGGTGACTCTTTATCCTTGTAACAGTTTTCTCATCTCCAGCAGATCTCTGCTTCTAACTTTTGTCTCCATATCCCTCTGAGATTAGTGTAGCAATCAAGCCTCATGTCCAAATTATTTCACAATTCTTTATATTTGTTGATATTCTCTGAGGGCTTTTGTAGAGGAAATGTGGAAATATTCCAGATAATTTTCTAGATAATATTCTAGGTATTTGTTTTATACTCCACTTTAATAAGGGTCTATTGTTACTCAGAAGCCTACTGCTAGTAAACATGTTGTTATAGCTTGTCTTACACTCCTGAATTTTTCAGGAAGTGCAAAGTTAACATCCAAGTCCTTGTTGTAAGAAGAGACCCAGTGAGTCAAATAAATCAAGTCACCTGTTGAATACACCCAGCTCTTGATATGACTATTTTGCTGGTGCTGAGCTTGTCAGAGTACAAATATAAGTGGGTGAATTGATACGGTATGTCTGAAATTGCTTTTCTTCTAAAGAATATTGCTCTGGGGCTTTTATGCATGTCTGATCTCATCAGGTCCAGTGGATATGTAAGTATCTCAGCTATTATGCCACTTATGACACTATATGTTGATTTCTAGTAGAAGTAAGTGGAGTTTCAAGAATATATCCACTGTGGGGGGAGGGTTCTAACTTTAAATCTGTGGTTCAGTGCCCTTCAAAGAATAAAATTCTTAGGAAAAAATGCCATAATTTTTCACTTACCTGGAAATATTGTAGATAAATAGTTTGTTTTCAAGCATTTTTGTGAATACTAATACATGAATCCTGAGAGATATAGATATCAGATAGTTATTTATGTTTCTTCCTATCAAGTAATGCATAAAACTAAGACTTAAACTAACTAAAACTTAGACATAAAATCCAGTGATTTAAGAAAAAATGGAGATCAGTATATAGACCAAGACAAGGTTCTAAAATCCTTTATTGAAAATTTAAAATATTCATGCTATCCCTGTCCAGGAAGGAATTTCCTTCATTACTGTCGTCTTTTATAAAGGGAAAGCACAGATATTGTAACTCTTTCTCAGGGTCATAGATGAAACAACCCCAATAACTTTAAGTTCTTATCTTTCATTTCTGTGTTTACAGTATGAAGGGGTCAACATCAAACAGGCATTTCATTCAGTCACTTTTTCTTTCAGAACCTTATCCCAACCCCTCTTTCTTATCTCCTGGTAACTTTTTTTTCCTCATAGATAAGGGGAATCTGTTCTCCATGTATCTTTCTTTCCTGCTAATAGGGTATTGATAAGATACTGTCTCTGATATTGCCCCTGCTTTCATGTCCTACACTTTCTTCAACACTGACAACTCAGAGCACATATCAGTTAAATAGGACTTCCAGCTCTTGCCTGTTTATCACTCTGATCAGATTTTGATGGAGAGGTCATTAGAAAATAGGTTCACAGTCTTCAGATCTGTCTGTAGTCTTCCTGACCTATGAATCTAAGGCATCTCTGAAACACTTATCTGGCTTCAGTGAGAAATCTTGTACAGATATCGTTCTTTTAGTTTATCCTTATTGAAACTCTAAAAAAGTCTAGAAAATATGTGTGATAAGCTATGTAATGTTCTCCTACAATAAGAACATTTGTGTGTAAAGGAAAGACTATTAAAGAAAAAAAAATTCAGTGACAAATTCACACATTTTGAGATGCATTGAACATGCTGCATTGACTATATACTCCAGTAGGTTTGCTCTTATAAACATATATAAGGATAAGTTAGAGAGGCAGAATGGTTGGTACTTACACTGACACATTTTTTTAAAAGAAATCTTTATGCTACTCTTAGCTGGATTGCTAAAAGTGTTTTTCTAAGGTGAGAATGTCAGCTGATGAAATCAGAATAGGCCAGTTTGCAAAATGTGATGCCTGCTCTGAATTTTCCCAGAGTACTAACAGGAATTTAATTTACATCTATGGTGTGCTAGCAGACTCAACCCTTACGTGAGAGAGCGGTGATATTGGCTTCAGGGAACTTGGAAAATGCTGAGGTGGGAACAGAAATTTCAGAAATACTTTTTTTAGGGTTTGGTACTTTCCCTAGATTCCATCACAACCATTTGCCAAACCTGAATGCTGGAGTGCTCCCTGCCAGGCAGCACAATGATGTGTCTGTTAATCAATCAGTTGAAACCTGGTGATAGCCAGGCATGGAGTAGTGAATCATGGTGAAAGCCAGACATGTACACAAATGTGAAAAAAAAAAAAGTAACTGAAAAGTTTTTAAATAATCATTTGATTGATTACAGTTTAAGTTGTAAAGCTGCAAATGCTTTTGAAGGGAATTAAAGAAATTGTGAAGGGGAAAAATATCGAATTACCAGTATGAAGAAAGATTATGTTAATACCTTGCTGAACTTCCAAGCATACCCTGAGGGAACTAGACGTGTACAGGATCCTCAGCAAGCTCTTTCAGCTAGGTGTTTATGTACAAGCACACACAAAACCCCCCAAAATAAAAAATCAACACAAGTATCTTCCCTGAGCCAAAACTTCTCAGCACTTGCTGAGCAGCACAGATGGAGAAGTTTCCAGGAGGACTTGAACTAAGAAGCCTAAAGGTTAGAGGACAGAAGTGGAAAAGTCTTGATTGTTTGAGAAATTCAATGCAGTATTTTTCTTTTGACTGAAGGTGAGTAAATATTCCTGCATCAGTTGTCTTAAAAATTTCTGCTAATTTTACCACCTTTCTTTTGTCTGCTTTGGTCAATCTTTTCCTATATTCCGATGTGTGTATCACAAGCTATTTCTTAGCTGATCACCCAAAGCTTTCTAAAGAGTCCATGGAAACAGACACTGACATGTTCTGCTTCACATGCCTGCCCTCAGGTGGGGTGTACTGCGTCTAGCACTCCCTGTTTCCCATCCTTGACTGTTGAGGGAGTCCACCTGTCTACCATCCCTGTCCCATTCGGAAGATTGTCAGCCTTTATTTGGATAGCCTTTTATTTGGACTCAGTTTAGTAATCGGCTCGATTAAAGTAATCCTTTTAAGCAGGTGTTTATCTATATTAAAACAATGTCATAGGCTAAAGTTGTGCCACATTTCCTTTAACTCCTCTTCATTTCCATGCCTAATCTAGGTATAGATTCCTATTTTTGCTATCCAAGTATCATGAAGGCCTTGTGAGGTGTTAATAAATAGTTCTAATAGCTTGGCACAAATTAGCTTTTTCCACAGAGCTTTAAAGTCACTGCTGGAGGCATGACAAAGCATGGTGTGTCATATTGCCAATTTTTTAGATCAAATACCATCCCTTTTTAGGCAAAAGGCTGCATATTGAATGCATACAGGATCCTTGCCAGTGTTAGAAGTGACCCCAAGCAGCTGGTGAGAGAGATTTTGGGAGAAGCTTTGCTCAACCTTTGCAGCTCTAGGCTGGGGATGCTCAGTCCAGATGGAATCTACAAACCATTCAGCTGCCAAACTCAAATAAGCCTCTGGTGGTCATGTGTAAAACAGGAATTTTCTCTGTTCAGAGATCGTGTAAACTTTGGCATATTTTCCTGGAAACAGGAAAATTCAATACCCTTCCAAAACCAAACCAAACTCCTTCTTAAAAATGGGCAGCTTTATTTTTAAATTTTTTTTAGAGAGCAAAACTTATGACTGTGTCATCATGAAAGAGTTTTAGGTTTTGGTTGGTTGGTTGATTTTTGTTTGGTTTTTGTTTTCTTGTTTCTTTTTGTTTGTTTGTTTGAGGGTTTTTGTTTATTTTTGTTTTGTTGATTTTTGGTGTGTGGGGTTTTTTTTGTTGTTGTTTTTGTTTGGTTTGGTTTTTTTATGGACAACAAAAAAGTTGTATGATTTTGTTGGGAATTTTCCAAAATTCACCCTGAGGCAGATATCCATCAGGAAATTTCCATGTTCCAAATAGACCCACAAAGCAGGTTCAACAAAAGGACATTTGAGATATAGACATCACAACAAGCACTGCTTACTATGGTGATATTGTGTCTGGACACGCATGGATCATCTATGACAAAGTTTTCCTAAAGAACCATGAGAACCATGCTTGAGTTTCCTTCTGTAAGATGCAGGTTCACACCCAGGAAATAGGGCTTGGAAGACTTTCTGATATACACAGCCATTGCTGCGTGCCACTATGCCCTGTGCAAGTACTGCTCTCCTGCTGGGATCTTCCAAACCAACCCTGATCTTTTAAAAATGTACAAGTTGTAAACGCAGACACACAGGAGCACCCCTAAAAGAACGATCTTTAGCAGATCTTGAGGCTGCTGGTGTTTATAAATGTTTTATGTAACTCAGTGCCCTGACACAGACTAGACCTTTGTGTGCCACCTGGAGCTGAATGGGAAAGCTACTTGTGTGATGCAGTTTTATTGCCATCCTGGGTGCGACAGATGGGCATCCCTGTGCCATGCTGACAGTCTGGATTGCACCCACGGGTGTGCAGGGCTTAACAAGGAGCTGCCCTGGGCTTGCAATGGGAGCTGGGCAGCTAGAGGATAAACCTGTTTGTGCTGCTGAGCTGCTTTCTCTTTGTGCATGTATGGTAACGTGGCTTGTGGATCTGGGGTTACCCTGCAGACAGCTGGGCGAGTGTGTGATGATCTGAGTGCCAGTGGTCCTAACAGAGTTCTGGAAATGAGAGGAAACCTTTTTGTTAGGCTGGAGCAGGAGTCTTCCCATTGGGATATTGCTTCAAGGACAAGATAAACACTTGGTCTGATCATGCAGTGCAGAATTCCATGTAGTCAAACCCTGAGATTTATCAGGGTCTATTTAAGGGCATGTGCTTACAAAGAAGGAATAGGGAGATAATGTCTCTAGGGCCTGTCTCTTACCCCTTCTTTTCCATAATACACATTTCTTGAAGCAAAATATATGCATTATAAATGTCTTCTGGCTGTGTTGCTGTGCTTTTTTAATCTTTTTCTTCTTTGTGTACAGTTGTACCAGTTTCCTGCACTCAGGGGACAATGATCTGCCTGAAAATTATTTGACTGCTCAGAAGAGAGAGTCAGACTGTCTGGTGGGGAAATGATGACAGTGTCTAGAAGGAAGAGATATGTTTTCTATCTATACAATTACGAAATCTATTTTTTAGGAGAAATAGGAAGCAAAAGCTTAAGCCAAGACCTGCCTTCATGATCACTAAGTGCAAGTCCAAGCACTATGTACACTCTTGGGCATGGGCTGGCCCTGCTGGCAGGCACCTGCTGTGAGCTGACTTAGAAACTCTGGGCATTTCTGGTGGTGCTTGCTACGACCAGGAGCCCTGCTCCTGTGGTAGCCAAGCCTGTTCTGATCACAGATCAATGGTGTCCAATCTCAAAGGACATATCAAGGGTCTCCCTTGGCACTCAGCACAGAGACTCAATGTGGCCACTGCCTACTAATTTCAAGAGAAGTTCTCCAAAATAATTTACTCATTGATTCTTCACCCTCTCAGCGATTAATTTTAAATTTTGTCAGAATTCTTTTATTGGTTTGAGTTTGGCTTTTTGTATTTTTTGTTCTTTTCTATAGAAAATCAGTTTTTATCTACATTTGATTGTTACCAGGGTGGCATTGGCACCTGAATGTAAACAATCTCACATGTCCCAGAGGCATTTTTGTGGTATACGTCACCCCATTAAACAGTCTACAACAAGACTAGAAATTTTAAAAAGGCAATTGTAACTCGAAGCAAATATCAGCCTAATTATTTGTGATAACTTCTGTCATGTATTTAAGGCAAGCCCCTGGAATAAGACAACTTTTTTTCTTTCCCCTCATACGGTTCTTTTGATATTCTTGACCCCTGTGGTCACTGAAATCCCATGAAAAACATGGAAAGAAACATAAACTTAACATTTCATTCTATCTCTGAGATTCTCCTGTAGATTGACTTCTAAAGACTTTTCCTTTAGGCTCATAACACCTAAAAATAGTGGAGGTTTTATAGTAAATTTCCCCTCTATGGGTTTATATCCATTGACTCACTGAAGCTTCAATCTGAAATGGTGGGGTTTTGAAAGCTTTTTGTAATGTAAAGGAGGCCATGCAGTTTTATTGCCACTACCCAGCAAAGCGTGGTTCCATTAGAGCCTTTTATCAGGAGTTTACAAGTGCAGCGTTACAAATGAGTTTGCTGGCAGGGAGCTGACCCCTCACTGAGGAAGGCAGAGACTGGCTGTATAATTCAAAACGTCGACGTCTGGTGTTCCAGGATTTCCACCTGAAAAAAGACTCTGTATGAAAGGACTTGAGGCAGATAGGGGTAGTACATGCAGAGCACCGAGCCCTGCCTGGCGAGCAAAGCTCCGTCAGCACTCGCTTCATCAGAGCCACCAGACCTCTGCACCATGCTTCGAAGTTCTGCCTTGATAAGCTGTGATTTCAGCCAAGGACTTGCTAGTCATTTAAAAGTTATCACAGAGCACTTGCCATGCAGGGAAGGGAAATGGCACAGCCACAGCTGTGCCAGGGTCTCCCTGTGCTGATAAGCCTTGCTCAAACCCAGGGCTCGGTAGCTCAGCGGACACCATGGGGCTGTGGTGATCAGATCACTGCTAGCTCAGGCACCTCTGCTCCAGCCCTCCTGGCGCTGCTGTCACCCTGCCTGCCTTCACCAGTCCCTCTTCCTTAGACCCCTCTTGTATCAGTGCAATGGTGCCAAGTCCTGCACAGGACTAGGGGGCAGAGTAATTGATTTTTCAGTTCACTGGGAGTTGTGCAAAAGTGTATGTGTGTGTGTATGAGGTGGATGGAGCATTTGAATTTCAATGGGAACATTGGAAAAGGGGTTTTAGTGTGTACAAAATGGAAGGACATGCTGAAATGAGCAGTAGTTGCAGCGAGGAAGTTTGAAAATGTTGAAATAAACTGTGTTGACTTTTGAAATCTTGGTAATTTATTTTTATGGAGTTTAAGGAGACAACTTGAATTTAAAGGTTCTAGGGACATTAATAAATGTATGCTTTTGGTGGGGAAAACATGGACGTGAAAAATATCATCCAGTTCTGTTTGGAAATGTAAAAAGAAAGAAAAATATAGGCATTACAAAGGACTGTCATTAGGAACAAATATCTTTCTGGTACTTGATAGAGATATAGGAAGAGAAAAATTAAGACCAGACAGCCTGAGTAAAAAACAGTAATGTCATGTGTGGGCTAACTGCTAATAGTGAAAAATGAAGGCCAAGGGAAACAGTTATTCTAATTTTTTTTTTCACCCACTTTGTACTGATGTAAAGAATTACAATTAACTGAAAACTGAGTATCCGATCCTCAAGCATAGAAGAGCCAACGTATCTGTTTGTAGGGCACATATGAGTAATGTACAAGAATCTGGAGGTAACCCATTTATCCAAGAGAAAGTCTTCTAATGCCCACACAAAGCAACCTTCTGTGTTTCAAGGTTTCATCAAAAGAATTACAACTGTATTAAAACCTTGGCCGGGAATTATCTAGGAGCTCCCACGTGGCTGTCTGCTTAGAACCTGCCTGTGGAAGAAGGTTTGCTGTGCCCTCAGAATGTGTGGCTTTTGGGCTCCAGTGCAGCAGCCAGACACTGAGGGCATCAGAGTTGAATCTGTGGCTGTTTTCTCATTAATAAAGACCGTGTGGGTCTGGAGAAAATATAGAAGCATCAAGTGATAATAATTTCTTTCCAACATGAAGTTGGAACATTCTAATATTCTAGCTAATTCTAACACCAGTTTTCTTTTCAAAGTAACTTACCATCGTATAATTTTTTTCTCAAATCTACCCTGAGCCAGTGCCTCTCTTGAGCTTGTAAAGGCAGTATGGGCATCCTAGAGGAGCAGAAACAAAATGGTTTGACAGGATCACATGGATGTTAAAGAATATAAGGCTTGGTTTAAAATTTGTAATTATTTTTACAGTCTTCTAATGACACTTTTTTAAATGTTCAAAGACATCTGGGCACAATGTATTTGTGTGTTTCTAGGTTCCTATGAGTTGAACAGTATGTGTGAAGCAAGCCTGAGTGTGGCACACCACCGACCGAATAGCAATTTCTGTATAATTCTCCCTGTGCATGAAGCGGGGATTTCTCATTTCATACATCACTAGAAACTTGCTGCTGCAAGTCTGTGAATACAGATCACCATATCCTGCCTTTAATGCTCATTAACACTTAGAATTTACAAAGTTATTTCCCACATCAGGCTGTATAAGGAGCAAAGTGTTTATAGCCTTTGCATTCCTGATGAGAACTGCTTTGGATACAACCAAGGTGTTCGCTCGAAACAGCTTTCTTCACATTATTGTTTGCAGACAGACAACAGCTCAAAGAGCCTCTGTGGCAGTTCCACCTTCAACAAGAATCCTGGCTTGGGATTCAAATGAGGAAATTTTTTTTGCTATTTGCATAAAACAGATCCTCATTAGCATCACCTTGAGATTTACAGAATCTAATCTTGCAGAAAAAGCAGCTTTTATTCACATTCCATTTTAGAGCACAGCACCTGTGGCCAGCACTGATCATCTGCTCCTTCCCCAGCTCCTGGAATCTTGAGTTGCTTTACCCCATTGTAGTTGCATTGATCTGCCTGTGTCTGCCCCAGCCCTGGCACATGTTACCGGCAGGGGGCATTTGGCAGATTTTCCATTTCTTCTTCTAAATATCTGTTACATGCCTTTTGGTATTGCCAGGGAAACTGTCCCTGGGCAGGGATTTTGTCTGTTTATTGGGAAAGGTCCCCAAGATATTTTCGCTGTTTGTAATGTGGGTCAGAAGCAATCTGGTCTTCTAGATGATCTCAGCTCAAATGAAGTTTTATTTTTGCACAGTGAAAATATTTGGTTTTGGTTTGGTTTTTTTTCAGTATTTTTGAGTTAAATGATCAGTCCTAATACTTCATTCTTTCAGCTGAGTTCCTCTCTATCAGACTGTCCTCTGCCATTAATTGCAACCAAGGCCTTTCTTAATTTTTTTCTAGGATTCTCTGACTTGAGTGTCAACTGGTCCTGCGACAGACTGGTTTCATAATTCTCCTGGGGCAGTAACGTTTTCCAAGACATGGTATTATAGCCAGGCATTTTTTGTAAGCATCCTTTAACTATTTCTCCCTCCTCTGGCAATGGCTTCTGCTCTGTGTTCTAGCTCTGAATGAATTAATTTGCCATGCTTGTTTGACTTATTTGAGCTCTCCTCCAAAACATCAGCTTGTTTCTCTCCTAGCAATCCTGCTCTGCATTGGTCACTTCAACTTGCTCTAACCAAGATTTCAATTCAGGTATTTCTGGCTTATAATAAAGATGGATTAGGGGAGGAGTAAGAAGTGGTTAATTCATGCTGTATGATGTCCAGTTGGCCCCTTCTGGGACTAATTTAGCAGGAATACTGGTTGCTGTCTGCTTACTGTCCAGGGAAATCATTCACCTCGAGGTGTGGAGAAACCCACTCAGATCCTTTTGCATGGATCAGCCTTGCAAATCCCTCAGGAAGGGGCTGGGGAGGGGATGCAGTACCTTCCAGTGGGAACCAGTAAATAAGATTACGCCCTAAGGACTGCACTGCTTTACTTTTGTGTTTGTTGCTGGGATATTTTGACCGTTTTGGAGAACTAACATAATTTCTATTTACCCAGACATACATAATTCTGCACTATACTTTTTCCTTATTATATCTTTATGTGGGAGAACATTGATATTCTTGTCCCAGCTGTACAATCATGAGATTAAATGATAGCTTAATCTTGGAGCTTTTTTCATTTTGAGGGGTCATATAAAAATCCTTAAGAAACAAGTAGTAGTGCTATATTTGATTTCCAGTCAAAATGGATCTCAACTAATGAAAATGGATGCTTTAAAACTTTCTTTTTTGCAAAACTATGAAAGCACTTCAGCTATTTCTAAAGTGCATTTGAAATTTAAAGTCCAAACTTTTTCTCTTACCTCGTGAAAATGCATGCTAGGAATCCCTAATCCAGTTTTTAAAAAAGACTTATTTTCTTAATTTAAAAGGACAGACACTACGCAGGGGAGATGTGCAAAGAGGAGTCTGGAGAATTACACATTTCTCTAGTGCTTGCATTGATTATGTCATTTCAGATGAGGTATCTTGTGCTTCAGTTCTCCCTGTCTATGATCAGAGTTAATATTTACTTTATTAAGAAACCTTGATTTAACTTCAGAATCTCATATCCCTATTATGTTATTGCTTATTATAAATCAAGTTAATGCACTTAAAAGGACTCATATGCATGCAAGAGATTACAAAAGTGCTACTCACTTGGTCCAAATGAAACACATTAGCAATATATATACTTTTCCCTGTAGTGTGGCAGAATGTGGAGGCGTTTGCAGGAGCAGTACTTTATAATAGAAAAGTACACAGCTTTATACTCTGTCAGGAAAGTTTTCGCTCTGCTATACGTGACATGGCTCAGAAGGACACCAGACACTTTGAAAGTCTGTTAAATTTAAATGGCTAAAGAGAATGGCAAGAGAATGCATTATTATTACTTGGAAAGGAGTGACCAGCTTACATGATACCTTGCAATTAGCAAAAAAAAGCCAAACTCCTGCCCTTGAGAGAATGAATGTAAGATGGGACATCAGTTCATACTGAGGAGAGACAGCTTCTGTTTGGAAGGTGGGCAGAGGACTGCCTCACAATAGGAATGAGCTTTAAAGATTTCAGAAGACTTTATGTATGAGGGATAAAAGAAATGGAAGAGGTTTGGATTTTACAATGAGATAATTTAAGTTCCTCCTAAGTCTAACCTCCTTCTAACACAGGGTAGTGAAGTAGGTGGCTGAGTACAGCAGAATCTCCATCCCTGGAGGGCTCTAGGTACAAGGTAAACAAACTTCTGTCTGTTTTAATATAATTGATAGTTTATATCCCATCCTTATGTGTGCTTGGCAATCTCTTGGGGTCTTTGCCTCCCAACTTTTTGATGATCTTATGAAACGTGAATGCCTGCTTCATGCATGCTTCTTTGGGCTATAATTGCCTCTGATTCTGTGAAGACTTTGTGCTGTTTCTCCTCACACTGCCAGAGACAACTTTCAGATTTGTATACTTGCTAAAATTTCAGTTTACTTAGTGGCGTGTTAAACAAGCTATCTGACCGCCAAAGAAACCTCATTTCAGTAAAATCAAAGATATTTTGCTTTAAATATAGAATGTAGGGCTGCTCTAGTGAAGTTTTATGGTTTTATACTACTACAAAAAAAATCTTTGTGTGTGGTGCTATTTGCCATGTGAGTGATAGATGCAAGGAGAACACAAACTCTACCCTGGCACAAGCTACTCTTACTGTCAAACTTCATTCTATTACAAAAGAGAGTTTCCTGTGCAGCAACAGAGACAGAAGAATTTCCTTTAGACCTGTTGCCAAGTAAAAACATTGCTTACATCAGGTGCATTTCTGCCTCCCCAAAGATTCAACCATTCATCATTTTACCCCGGCTCCCATCTCCACTGAACTTCATTATAGAAAACTTGAAGTTCTTAAGCAAATTACAAGAACACAGTAAAGCAACAAGAAAATTAATCTTTCCATTTGACTCTGCCTTGGGTACAAGTCTGCATCCCAAGACTATTTCTGTATGTGGAGCATTGCACCACAATACAATCATTACTCTGAATTTGCCTATCTCCAAACACCAGTTTTGATAGTTGTTCAACAAATCTTTATTTTATTTGTTTTGGTAGTCCCACTGTGGCAAGGAATACAAGTAGGATAATTTAACCTTCTGCTTATTATACACATGAGTGTATGGAAGGACTCAGTTCAGGCTGATGTGCTGACTTGTGTTGTGTGGTGTTACTTGACGGCTTAATCTTTTATTCCTTTGCCTTAGCTTTTGTCCTCATGGATGTTGGAAAAATAATATTTTTTAAAATGCATTTTCCTAATAATAATGTCACTTTTGGTCACATGACTTATTTCAGGGCTCATTTGGCATTATTTATATATATATATATATATTTATATATATATTTAGATTAGAACTCCTGCAGAATACTGAGAAGTCATTTTGGAAGAAACTGCCATAAACAGTTGTGATGAGAAAACTGACATTAATGGGAATTCACTAAATAAAGTGACTGGAGAAGTAATCTAATATCTCCATGAAGTTTTGATGAACTTTTTTTGTCACAGCAATGCTGAGTTTGCTATTTAAAAGTTTCATCTTGTATATTATTACCCAGTTGCTTCCATTTGGCTACAGATTCTTCATATTTGTAACCTGTTTTATGCTAGTGAAAGACTAAAGCTTCTCTTCCTTACAGGATTGGGTAAAATGGGTTTTTATAGTTTTGACTAAATTTATTCCATAGTCAGATTTTAATTCTATGAAATTTACCTCTTGATGCTTTTTTTGGGGTGTTCTTTTCTTTCTAAGAAAGTTTTTTCGGAGTGCATGCCTGTACCTAAGGTTCCATATATTCTGAAATACTCCTGGGTATTCTGGAATGAGAAAAGTGTACAGAAAACAAATATTCTGAGTTCGTTGTTTTCAATCCAGAACAGAAACAACTTTCAAGTTCTGTTCACAATGATTGCTAATTTCTTGCTTTAGAAGTTTGTCTGTACCATGCAATTAACTGTAAAAGTTGTTGCAGTATAAATGTATTGAGTGATGACTGTTGTAGAACAGCTCTCCTGTAAATGTTCTTCCTGTCTCCATGTGGGAGAGATTCTGCAATAGCTACTGTGCTGTCCCCCTTTATTCTCCCTTTATCTGGATTAATTGTCTCTTATACCTGAGTCAAAAGTGCAGTTTGTATATTCAGGCTGAATTGTCTTGGTTTCATTGACTTCAGTGCCAGCTTATGACAACTGAGAAACTTTGAAATATTTCTTCATAGTGTTAAATGCAAAAGGTATAAAAAGGTATGGAAACAAGCCAAAATACTCAGTTGGATAGTTGAGGTCCTCACATATCTGACTTCTGAAATGTGAGTCAGAAACCACATTTCACAGGTGCTGCTATAGTCCTTATGGGTTGAAGCAGAAGAGAGTTGTGGTCAGGGCTGTGGCTATGACCTAGAAAGCTGAACCTTAATGTTGTGTTTTGGACTTTCTCCCAAAACTCCTGTGATAACAAACTACTTTGGTGATTCTATAATGCAATGGCCCAGAACTAATGAAAGAGGAAAGAGGAATAATCCTGTACCTTTGCCTTCTCTGTCCAGATAGCAGCTATTTGCTACAGAGAGCTCCTGGACTCTTATTTTTTTTGGCCTTTATGCATTGTGAGCATCTCACAATAGACACATAAAGTGTCCAAAGGTGTTTGGTCATGGGAAGCCATTTTGCATTCAACTCTGCCACAGAAGAGACCGAAAGATACATAAACACAGTTATGCAAAGACTCATATATCTTTACTTTTTATTATGACTTAGTTCTGATGCAACATCTGCCCCACTCTCCCCAAAATTCAAGCTGAAAAATGTTTCATAGAATCATAGAATGATTTGGGTTGGAAAGGACTGTAGAGATCATTTCATTCAAATTCACCTGCCATGGACAGGGACACATTCCGCTACACAAGGTTGCTCAGAGCCTCATGAAGCCTGGCCTTGAAAAATTCCAGGGATGGGGCATCCACGCCTTCTCTGGGCAACCTGTTCCAGACAGGTTGTTCACCACCCTCACTGTAAAGAATTTCTTCCTAATATCCAGTCTAAATCTAAATCTAATCTCTTTCATCATAAAGCCCCCATTGTCCTACCACTGCTTGCCCTTGCAAGGGCAAGCATTTGGCTTTCCCATTAAAAGAGAAGAGGAAAAAAATGTCACCCTATCAAACTGTAAATGTCCCAAATCCTGAGTAAAGGACAAAAGACTGTGATGTGTACTAGAGGAACATAGCTTCAAATACTGGCTGGTTAATGCATGAAGGTGTATGGGACTTAAGTCAAATTCAGCATTATTGACAAGAACACCAAAGACAGCCTGATTTCAAAACTGACATCTTGATTTAAAGTCAACTTAAGCATGCTTAAAGCCCTTCTTGATAGTGTTGCCAGGAGGAAGGCAAATCCTGGAGCTATTCTAAATGTCACCCTTGTATATTTAGGTTGCTTCAGCTGACAAAAACTTGATGGCCACTTGGAAAATTGACATGATAGAAAACACAGAAAAGGATACAACCGCAGCTCAATTAAAGCCACCAAATCTTTCCTGACATGATTGCTGTCTTCCTTTGTGCTAAAAAGAAGAGGGGGAACCAAAGAAAAGAGTCCTGGCTTTTGTGTTCACTAAGCTGTGGGTTCATCTGTAACAGTGGAAATAATCCAAGAAGGCATGGCAGCAGGGCTTTTGTGTTCCCAAAAACAAGTTATCCATTAAAAACTTCCAGACTACTTCTCTGCCTGTCCTCCTGCCTGCCTTGTTCCTTTTCCCTCTTCCAAATTGCTAAGCTTTTATCATCTCTCAACTGTCATTGCGTGGAGGTCATTTTAGTGTTGTTTTTTTGAGTCTCTTTTCCGCATTACCTTCAATTTAGAAAGTTCCTCTGGTACAATTTGTACCTCTCAATTGCTTTCAGTCAGAATTAAACACACGGCTTTGTACCTCTAATTTGTCTAGCACAAACACCTCACGCACTTGTCAGAGGGGATTCGCTCCTTTGTTAGCTGCATTTATAAAACCAGACTTGACTCATGCTGGAAGGTTTTGCTGGTCCTTTACCCTTCAGGGGAAATGACATGAAGTCCTGTTTGAAGCATTTTATCTTGAATCACAGGGTTTTGCTTATATGTGCATGCTGGAAAACTAAGTGGTTTCAAATGCTCATACACAGAAAATTACAACCCTATAAAAGTAAGGCAGAGTGTGTTTCTGAGAATGCTTCTCCCAGTGCTCCCCACTCCCTCCTACACTGGCCAAGGCCTTGCTGAGGGCTTGGGTCTGTACTTAGACTCCACTGTTCCCAAAGCCTCTCTGAGGTGTGAAGCAAGACAAACTCAAGGCATATTAACTGTAAACCAAAACTATGTTTAACTTACAAACGTAGTTTTCAGGGAAATCTGAAACTTGCTGTAGAAATATTGGGGGGAAATGTCACCATACTAAAAAGTTAAAGCTCTTGTAGGTCTATAATTTCACAGATGGAAATATTTTTACTGTTGTGTTATATACTCTGTTGACCACCATCTGATTATTTTTCTCCTTTAATAGTTATATTAGTCTGGTTTAGACATGAACAATTAACAGCTTTCATGTCTCTCTGTTTCTCTTTCCTTGTACAACTATCTGTAGAGTAATTTTAGAAACAGTACTTTAAAGAATCTTTCCTGGATGATCCAAATAAGTCGAGAGGCCTTTACTGGGAGGATACCTCCAGCTCCATTCTTTTCTTTGCAAGTGGGCAGCTAGCTAACCCCAGCTCTGTGTAACTCTAGGGTTAATATTTTCCGGTGGTATAAATCCAGTGGTTCAGATCCTATCATATACGCACATAGTAAATCACTGTTCCTGGAAAGTTGATTTTTTTTTTTCCACTTGCTGAATATTCCTGTGACATACAGAAGATGTAAGATGACCCAGTAAGGAGAGCAACGAGACTACAAAAAGCTGAAATCAACCACCAGTTCTTTTTGCTGTTGTGCTAGTTTTTGTGGTAGGACTCTTCCCAAAATGCTTACTGGGAGATGTTAATTCTAGAATGAAATGAAATACTTACATTGCCACTTGGTGTGCTTTGTCTTGGGGGAACAAAAAGTAGTGCCAGGTCCTTGTTTTCAAAAGCCCTTGGAACAAGTTTGACTAGAATAGAATGAATAAGTTTTTGGGCTGACTTAGACTCTCACAATGTTAACATATTCTTGGTTTTATGCAGTCTGATACCAGTATGATTATAACCTGTAATTGCTCCATGCATTGCTGGAAGAGGCATTTCAACCTCTCTGAATTCCTTAGCAGATTGACAGGGTGCGGTCAACATTTACGTTCTACTTTTGCAGAAATTAAGCACCAAAATATTCAGAAAGTCACACATACTTTCAGGTCTGTTTGATCATCTGAAAGTCATTTGATGGTAGTACTGCAGATATCCCTTTTAAGCCAAACCCCACAGTTTTCCTGAAATACAGCCTTACAGGGTCATCATTGGACAACAATATCTGTCACCAACGTGCATTGCCCATATAAAGTCATAAAATGAGATATACTGAGATAACCTTGGAAAGAGAACCAAGATGGAAAAGGGGGTCTCTTCACCTTGGCAATAGGAATGTTCCTTTGTATCCCCAGCTGTGATGGCTGCAAAGACCTAGACCATGCAGTCCGAATATTAGCCAAGAAATTTGGAAAAGTATCTTTTCTGTTGAAGCAGGTTTCAGATTCAGCCCTGACTATTGGGGGATTGAAAGCTGTTGCAGTCTGTTTGGCCATTCAGCACAGATTGAGTTAGGCTCTTTCAGGCAGTTCAAATAAATCTGTCCATGTAACTAAGCCATTGCCAGAGAGAACTAGTTGTCTCTGCTATTTATGAATTAGACTAAATATTATTCTGGCAATCTTAGGGACCCGTGATACAAGGATGTGATTCAAGTTATTTGTAACTGAACTGGAGTGTTTCTCAACCTCCCCACTTGCACAAAGGGGTCTTTGGGAATTAGTTTCTGAGAGGGCAGGAATAGGGGAAGCTCTTTTGGCTGTCAGAAAAATAGGCATAGGGGACAAAATATAAAAAAAGGCTTAAGAACTAGTGTCAATCAGTGTTAAAATGTATTTTACTAGTGTATGTTAATGTAAACTCACAATTGCAAAAGATGAAGTACATGTTGATGAAAGACCTTGCAAAGAATTTATTTTAAAGGAGTAGATGTGTTTCTGTAAACCATGCAGATGAAAAGTTATATTTATAGTCTGTAAAGGATTAACAATCATATGTAAAAAGCACATAAAAGACTAATGGAACCTTTTGTAGCAATGATGTGCAAGCTTCAGGGGAAGACCTGGTTATGATGCCTTAGGTTTTAACTTTTATATTTTTCAAATCCTGTACTGCCTAATGTGTAACTCTGAAGCTTCTTGTAGCCTGTTAATTTCTGCTCTCTCATGCTAAGTAGACATAATAAAGCCTCTCCAGGCCTGCTCTTCAAGGACACCCAGACAATCCTAGGCCCAAAAAGTATAAACCAAAAGCCTTTGAAAGGAGGGCAAGCTGAGGGGAATTACATCATTAAACTGAAGCTTTAATTGGAGAATTAACCCTGATATGCAAATGAACCAAACCTATAAAAGTGTGAAGAACGTGCGACCCATGGTCCATCTTGGGGTCCATGTTGGCAATACCTACCTTTATTCCCTTAGTCCTGTCTAGTCTCTGTTTTTAGGTGGCCTCTTAAGGCATCGGTTATACTAAATGAAGCCCATCTTTTGCACTTATGCTCTGCTATGCCCATTGTGTTGTACCTTCCTATGACTGATTGCTTCATCAGGAATATTGATTCTTGTAGTTTACAGCAATACTGTACAATAGATACTCTTCTTATTTACTTATATGGTGGTTCTAAAATTGTTGGATGGCCTGGCTATTTGCAAAAGTGTGAGTCCAGTCATATATAAAAGCAATGTTTATGCCAGTTTAATTACCAAGGTCCACATTTATGACTGTGAACATTGTCTGCAATATTTCCTCTGCATATGTGATTTAACATGCCAATTCAGCATGAAGAATGAAAAATAATCATTTGTTCAGCTTAATTCCTGACTCGTGATTTCATTAGTATTATGATATAGACTAGTTTATCCCATCCAGTCTCACTGCATCCTCAGGTAATATAGTTGTGTCTCTTCTTCATTCTCCTGCCACAGAGCAATAGAGGGAGATAGATCACTTAGTATTGTAAAATAACTTACATAAAGTCTTACCTGTGGGATCAAACTCTATTATTTATTTGTGCCAAGCCATTTTCTTGAGATCATCTTGAGAGGCAGCCTTCTCTCATCACAATAACCTATGCCCTATAGCTGCATAAGCTGTCTTCTATGTTCTGTCTTAAAGTCTAGGAACTTAGTGGGGCACTAAAAAATCAGAGGGCAGAGAAAACACACTGCTTTTTTTCCCCATAGAAGCCAGAAAAGTCCTTCTAGTTCAATGTCAGCAACAGAAGATGATTAATTTGAAAGTCTTTCATCTCTCAATCAAGAAGATTCTTTCATTGTTTCCTGTCTTTGCAGTTCTTCAATGCTGCCACTGAAATCCCCCATGGCAGGGTTGTCTCTTCAAATAAGAATCAACCTGTAAAATCTCCTTTTCCAAATGAAATGGGATTAAGCATAAAAATTTTCAGTAAGGGTACTGTTACTGACAGTCTCTCATACTACAACTGCTGCTTCATTCTGGTTTGCCAAAAAATAGACTTATACTAAGTCTTGGAAACTTGGTGGCTTCAATATGCAGCTGGTGTCCTTATGGCTGGACTGACGCGTGGTGCTCAGTCAGGTTAGTGTAGCACCCACTCGTTCTTCTCCCACCAGAGATTGCTGCCTTTTTGAGGATGCAATTTGAAATGCATGACTAATCTGGTCTCCCACATGTTGCAGAGGATGGTAAATATTTGAGACCATAGTTTGGTGTAGGTAGGTGTGGAGTTACAAGTGATCAGGTCTGGACACAACTAGTTTTGACTGCATTAGTGAGGTGCCTCGGGTGTGGCACCTATGGTCACACTGCTTTTGTCAGGCAGACTGTGGACAGGACAAGGTCATCTTTACTTGCAGAGCAAAGATCCTTATCTCTGCAATACTTAGTTCTTGCAGTGCAGAGCCATCTGTGAAAAATGGAAAAGTACATCCCTATGTCAGACTTTCGGAGGTTCAGGATCTCTAGAGTGCTTAGAAACTTGTGGAACTTTAAAAAAGAACAAATGAGATGGATTGCAAACTTATATGAAATAGAATCCAAAAAGTTAAACACCATCTTAATTTAATATTTTTTCACCTCTCTACCCCTGACAAAACCAATCCATTTTTACATATATAAATGTGATGCACATTTCGAAGGTAAGCATCAGTGCTAGATCCTAGAGCTATTTATTTCCAAACTCCTTAGCCATGCAATTGAAATGTCCAATTACTCTAACTTACAGTGCACCTTAATAACCTTTGTAATGAAGAAGAACTAAAGTAATAATGCATCAATTACACTACTTATTAAGTTAAAGTGACAGAGCATCAATTATGCTGACATATAACCAGTGACACCATTAAAGCAACAGTGTTAAATGGCTGGTGTTTTTTTAACAGGGTTATCTCAGGCCACTCAGAAGTTGATGGTCATTAATTCTCTTGTAAGTGTAATTTAAGACTTCCTCCTGAGAGAAAAGGATTTCCAAGGGCCTGAAAAGAGTTGTTAAGTTTGATCATGCTGGTGGAGCCTGCCTCTGTTTCTTCTTGCCTGGGAAGTTAAGTTAACCTGACTTTTGTGAATGTCTGTGGATGTAAATTCAGGTTGTGTCTCAGAGTCCAAGACTGTCTTTTCTCCTTGGCTAACTGCAGTTTGTCTTTTATCACTGATTTGTCATCTATTTCTGTGGAAATACAAATTGATAATGTTCACCCAAAATTTTTTCAGAGATTTTCTGTGAACTAGAATCTCAACTTTTTAAAACCAGCCTTGCTTTTATTTTCTTAATCCCTTAAACCCAGGCAAGAAAATGTCATGGTTAGTTGTGGATTTTCATCCTCTGCTGTTATTCTAAAGTGCTACTATTTCTAATGCCTATTCACATATGACTTTGGTGAAGTACATGCTGCTAAAATGTTGCCTTGTTTGTTGCATTTATAGTTTCTACACTTTTACCTAAAGCCTCATGATAATTAATAGCTTTTTGCTAATCCCTGTTCTTGAATGAAAATTCAAGCATCTCCATGTTCTTTCATTAAAGAGCATGACTTCCGTATGTAGGGTTTAGGAGAAAAAAAGTGAAAATATTCTAGGGGGATTTAGAAAAAAACTGCAATCGAAACAAATCCAGGAGGCACGTAAGAAAACTCAGAACTTTTTGGCAATCTTTTAATTTATTTTGAGCCTGGTCCATGATATTTGAGTGGATTGTATTGACAATGCCTCTCACACAACTATTTTCATTTGCAGAATTTGAGCTGAAGCACAGCTTGAGTATTATATGTAATACTCCATGTGGAATAAATTATTCTGACAGGGCCTTCATAGACTCCAAGAGTATGGAAAACAACCACTTGGTGTTACCATGACTTGATGATTTACCCTGCATCAGCTGAGCTACAGAATCCCCCAAGGTCCTCTCCCTGGCCTGATGCATTCAGAAGATGTGTGGTGGGTTAAAGTGATATGCTTTGATTCACAATTAATGTGCACATAAAATCACACACATGGTCAGATACCAGCTCATGTGACAAGTGGTATGCAATTAGTCCTTCACGATATATTTTATTTGCATCTGAGGCAAATGAGAGACACTCAGATGGGCAGTTACGAAGGTTTAGCTGATACATTAAGGAAGTGGTGGAAGTGGATAGGAAGTGATAAGGTGACTACTTGTGGCCACTGCCCTTCATTTCAAACAGTATAGTATATCGCCATTGATCCTCAGTCTGTAACCCTGATCAGCAAGGGCAGTAGCTTCTTTCTATACCAAAATAAACTTGCACTAATTAAAAATTTGTTTGTGATGCAGGGAGTTAAGACATCAAGCAGTATCATGCTCAGTCATTTCTTCTGTTATTGCTGCTCTTATGAATTTTTGCTGAGATTTCAAGGAAAATAGAACATTACTTTCAAGCACTGCCTTTTAAAAGGCAATGCAGAAATATGCAACAAATTGTCAGCAGCCTTTGGAAATGTTTTGTAGGAACTCAGCTCTCAACTTCTTTCTGTAAAAGCCTGAGGTAAAGTTAGGTGTTTCACAAGGTAATAAATATCCCTAAATTCTTATATCCTTGAGCTTGCCAACAGTGTGGAAAATACCTGGAAGTCAGTTCAGGAAACAGGACTTAAAACCACAAGGTATGCTTTGAAATGCAACAGCAAGCACAAAGTCACTCCAAGCCTCAGCAAAGTGTAATAAACATGATGACTCTGGTTTTCTTGTACAGCATTTTTGGAGCTAATTTGAAGCTGTGCATTCCCAATGCAACCAAGGGCTACAAGATCTTAGCCAGCATATTTCAAATGAGGTCCTTCCAATTGGGATAGTCCCTGTGTTGCACTGAACTGCGATGCATTTGCATCATTATCTTGGAGAGAACTCAGACAACCAATGTAATAAATATAGTAATTAAAAAAACCCCCAAATTCTTGCTACTGATCTGATCACGCTCTCCCGCTCGGGTCATTCCTTATTACTTTAGTTTGCTTAATATGAGTTAGATCAGTGTGTGTCCAAAGAACAGAATGGTGTCAGCTTCAGAGATCTTTTTGGTCTAGTCTTTTTTCTGGTAATTTTCCTCCAACTATGCAAGTGTTTGAACATAAAGGCAGAGTTGGTTTTTTTTTTTTTTTTTGCTTTGTTTGCCCCTGCATGGGGTCTTTCACATGCAAAGTATTTGACACTGTCCCTCATTACGTCCTTGTCACTAAATTGAAGACACATGGATTTGGTGGATGGACCACTCAGTGGATAAAGAACTGGCTGGATGGTCACATGCAAAGAGTTGTGGTCAACTGGTCATTTTCCACATGAATACCAGTGGAGTGGTATCCCTCAGGGGTTAGCACTGGGGCCAATACTATTCAACATCTTTGTTGGTGACATGGAGAGTGGGGTCGAGTGAACCTTAGCAAATTTGCTGGCAACACCAGGCTGTGTGGTGCAGTTGACACACTGGAGGGATGGGATGCCATCCAGAGGAACCTGGACAGGCTGGGCAGGTGGGTCAGTGCAAACCTCATGAAATTCAATAGAGAGAGTGCAAAGTCCCATGCCTGGGTTGAGGCAATCCCAGGCACACCCACAGGCTGGGCAGAGAAGTGACTGAGAGCAGCCCTGAGGAGAAAGACTTGGGGGTGGTGGTTGATGAAAAACCCAATGCGAGCTGGCAATGTGCTCATGCAGCACCAAAAGCCAACCCAACCATGGCCTGGGTTGCATCCAAAGGAGTGTGGGTAGCAGGTTGAGGGAGGGGATTTTTCCCTCTACTCTGCTCTTGTGAGACCCCACCTGGAGTGCTGCATACAGTTCTGGTGTCCCCAATCTAAGAAGGACACAAAACTGTTGGAGCAAGTCCAGAGGAGGCCACAAAGTTGATATGAGGACTGGAGCACCTCCCCTACAGAGACAGGCTGAGAAAGTTTGGGCTGGTCAGCCTGGAGAAGAGAAGGCTGCATGGAGAACTCACAGCAACCTTCCAGTATCTGAAGGGGACCTACAGGGAAGCCAAAGAGGGGTTCTTTGTCAGGAACTGTAGTGATAGGACCAAGAGAAATGGGTACAAACTAAAAGAGGGGATGTCTAGATTAGGTATTAGGAAGAAATTCTTTACCGAGAGGGTGGTGAGACACTGGAACAGGTTTTCCAGGGAAGTTCTGGATTCCCCAACCCTGACAGTGTTCAAGGCCAGGTTGGATAAGTGCTTGAACAACCTGGTCTAGTGGGAGGTCTGCCGGCCCATGTCAGGGGAGGCTGGGTCTAGATGATCTTTAAGGTCCCTTCCAAACCATAACGTTCTATGAATCTGTATTAAATCTGGATCAAGAGCTTTTGGGAGACACTAGGGGGTAATCAGCACCATCCCTTTCTAAGAATTGTCATTCCACAAGAATAGAAGGTAATCAATGGTAACTAGAAAATTACCATCTCTCAAAAAAAAAAAAAAAAGTCCTAAAAAACACCTTCTCACAAAGAGCTGTTAAGAGCCACTATGAAAGCACAAGGCCTGAAGCTTCTGTGTGGAAGCACAGCTTTTATAAATGTGTCATGTGTTCAATGTGGGGAGATTTTGCCCGTGATACAGAGAAGAATGGGCATCTGCTGTGCAGTGGGTGTGTTGTTGCTGTTGTGAGACTTGAAAAATGGGTTAATGAAGACAGCTTTCAGAAATTGTGGGAGAACTGAGCCTCTGTTGTGCTGAGCACTGTGCAAGCATAATGCGCACAGTCTGCATCCGGTTCCCAGTAATACACAGACACTTCAAAACATCTATTCACATGCATATTTGACAACTAGAGAAGAGTGTTGGGGGTGAATGGCACCTGACACTGTATGAATAGCTGCAGTTCATTCCACAGCAGTTTTCTTTATGTTCCTTGTTGTTCCAAAATGTCTCTTTTTTTCTGAGGGAAGATGGAAATAAGAGTGTTGGAGGTAATTTTTCTGCAGTTCCTTAAATACTCCAAGGAGTGTCACAGTGGCCAGAGGCACGTTCCTGTAGTTTTAAAACCAAACGGTGTGCTGCCCACACTCAGAGGTGGCAGGAAAGTACAGGGGTTTCAAAGCCTGGTGAGAAATGACTGAATGACTCATTAGGATGGAGAGATCCCAGCTGGGCACAATCCTGCTCCTCCTGCCTGATGCAACCAGTCCCTGGAGTGAAATGGTCTCCAGACTATGCTCCAGTTTTGTCTTGGTTGGAAGTAGTTGGTTCACTTCAAAAGAAACTCTTGGAGTAAATTCATATAATTGCAGCAAGGTGATCAGGCACCTTGAGACTTGAGACTGAAGACTGAACATTTTTTTATTTGAGAAAGTAAATGCTGTTTAGCAGGATTTCTCTCTACCCCTCTCTGACTTTCCAGCAGTAAGAACTAAGATGAAATGTAAAATACAAGGAGTTATACCAGCTAATCATTTCATGACAAATGTCTGGAAATTATACCAGGCTACAAGAAAAATAGCTCAAAATATGAATATTTTGTGAATGTTCTGATTTTTTGGACATAGGATTGTATGAATGATATTTTAAATTGTTTTTTGCTTTTGTTGGCCTAATACTACAACACAATTTGCTTAGTAGATTCTTTGTATTTGCATACTTTGATTTTTTTTGGCTTTACATTCCAATAGATGTAAAACAAGAACCATTGACTGTTGCTTCAACCTGATCTCCTCAAATCTCAAAGGAGACTCTATGAATGATTGGTTCTGGTGTCCTGATACATTAGCGAGAGTAAGATGTCAAATTTAGCATATCACTGCTACTTCAGCATGTCAGTTTTACTATCACTCTATCTGTGTTTGCCAGATGCATTCAAAAATGCAGTTATATTTTTATTACTATGAAGTACAAGAAAATTTATCTTTGAAAGAAGTGAGTGGGGCTTATTTACTTTCACATCCATCCTACATTAAAAAGAGTAATCCAGAATAACCACTTTTTCTACTGAACAAAATGTTGTTCTGTGTGCTGCAGACACCACATAATGCATATGGCTCATCAATAGAGCCCTTAGCTTTAGGACATGTGGTGCCATTTCCCTGTTAGGCATGAAAATTGGCAGTCTGGTGTCTCAGCCAGTAGTGGAGATGGAAAACCTTAAAGTATGGGGGATACATGTCAGGATATAGCACACTGTATCATCCTTTGTTTTCTAACAGAGGACAGGGCACATGAACAGCAGCAGTTCTGAGCAGGGAAGTCACCTTAAAAAACCCCTCCCCACAATCAGTGACCTTAAGGTTGGTTTCTCCTCGACATTATTTGCAGAGAAGCAGGAGAAGTGCAAGAAAGGGGAGTATGAAGAATATGACTGAAAAAGATGAAAAGCATCAAAAAGAGAAAGACAAGTGAAAACAAAATGGGAAGAACAGTTGGGAGGTGGCTTCTCTGTTAAGCTAAACAAATCTGAGGGCTTTGTGGCTTCTCTGTTGAGCTAAATAAATCTGGGGCTTTGACAGCCACAAGTTTGTGATGCTATAGTTCTGTCCCTGACAGCAGGAGATTGCTCCACATCACTGACGTAAAGAGTTACTGGAATAATGTTTATTTAATTGTATGGCCTCAGTAGGTAAGCATTTTTTGGCTGAGGTAATTTATGCAGAGTGGAATCCCAGTTCTCTATCAATGCAGGTGCTGGTCTCTGTTCCTACGGTTACGATTGCAAAGAGCAGCCCTCTGCTTTTAAATTGTTTGTAAATATATAAAACTGTCATCTTGGGAACAGAAATTTCCTGAGCCTGGTACCTTCCCTGAGGTAATACCGTTCCTTTAAGAACTGTTTTAAAAGCAAGGTATAGAAAGACAATTCTGCTGTTTAGAGAGCAACGGAGGAAAGTATGATTTTCTTACTGGGTGAGAAGGCTTGTGCAGAGACCTGATGCAGACAACCAGGAGGGTGTAATAGGATGCTTGCTCATTTGTTGAATACTCAGTTTGTCTCCTTTTCCCAGAAGTATTTCTCAGTCATAATCCTCTGGCCTCACTCTTGCTTACTGTTATTCCCACCCCTACCAAAGCGAGGTGCCATGGTCTATCTGTGCTGTTCTCTTCCATACAAGAGCTGGTACAGAAACATGCTAGGTATTCAAGTCTGAAAAATGTTGTTCTCAGATTTTGCTAGAAAAGGAATGGTAAAATGTACACATTAATAGAATCAGTGACAAAGTGATGAAAGGCTCAGTGAACTTCTGGCATGGTCATACAGTGTTTTGAGAATTACATTTTCTTGAAATAATTAGTGTCCTTTAATTTAGATTAATAGGCTTTCCTGTCCTATAACTTTTTCTAAATCAAATTTGTTTCCAAAAGAAAATCAAATTCTTTTGAAAGCCTTTTTCTGAATGTTGTCTTAGAAGTCAGTCACTGAATTTCTATCTTTTGGATTAGGCAATTTGCGAACAAGCACACAAGCTGAAATAATATTTTCTCTCTAAACTGAATTTGAGTTGAAAATAGAAAATACTAGCACACTAAGGAAACTCAGTAGTGGATTCTTTGGGGAAAACTTCTGATGGATAAATATATCTCGATATGCCTCTCCTAGTTTCAGAGGTTGTCTCTGCATTGAATCACAATATATACTTTTCTGAGATGCTCTTGTGTATAGATGCCCTGGCTTCATCTAAATAAAACTGGACTTTTAGAATGAGGTAGTTATATTTCTGGAAAATGAGACAAATGATATGATATGATATGATATGATATGATATGATTATCTACTGTTACTTTCTTTTCAAATCTAAAGAAGGAATGTGGAATCTAAATTGAACTTGTCATTAGTAAAACCAGACCTTCTATCACTCTCCTAACAAGGGTTGTACAGGATATTTACAAGTGCTGTAACTGTCTAATTTTAAAATTCAGTGCGCACACACATACATGCACAGTGCCTGCTTAGATGTTTAGTGGCTAGTTTCCATCTTTATAATATATAAATTAATATGAAATGGTATGTAGAAGAATTTGTTTGAATTCAGACAAAAAGGTCAAAAGAGTCTCAGTCAAAAAAGAAGGAGGGGGTAAAAATCATGAGATGTCAAATAGGGTGCAGAAAAGCTGACCTGTAGAGGTAGGGAAAAGAGAGAAGCACGAACAAGAATCCAGAAGAAGGAGTAATACTTTACAAAGAATGTTAAGATAAGTGCCTAATAGTCAACCCATATTTAAACTATGTATTTTTGGAAGTTATCATCTAGAGTCCTGCTCTACCTCAGTAATTCCTGAGGCTTTGAGGAACATCTAAAATTTTCAGTGTGCCGAGAGATCATAGGTTCTGTGACTGAAACTGTCAGAAATCTGTCAGCATAGGAGAGCAGGAGCTCTTGATCCTCACCTGTAGAATTGAGCTCTCTGATGATTCTGCATATCAGTGCATGGTAAGTGAAGCGATAAGAATGTAATCTGGGAACTCCAACTCTGCTCCCTTTTGTAAAGAGAAAACAGGAACCCAGTAATTTAAGAAAATGCCTTCCTAAGAAAAACTTTTTGTTAAATGCACTGAAAAGAATTACAAACCATTTTGGTACATGTGGCATTTGCAGCTCAGTTGAGTGAAATTGTAAGAGATTCATTCTGGCTGCCAGAGAGAGTCTTTGGGATTCTGATGATGTTTCTTATCATCCATGTTTCTTTTTTGGTTTTGTCATCAAATGGGAAAACTAAAGCCAACTTTTTTTCTTTTCTTTTGTCTGTTTTGTTATATATTTTGGAAGCTCTTTACATGCTGTTTTCTTGTACCAATGTTGGTATGCAACACGTAGCATGCTAGGACTATCATTTATGTACAGCTGGAAGTACTTCTGTGAATATAGATTTAGTACCAAGTTCAATAATAGAAAATTGCTATTGCTAACAAATGTCACCTACATTTGACTTCTGTTTTCTAAAAACTTTCAAAGTTTATTGTAAATAAGCTGCAGTGAAAACAAACTGAATGATTATAGCCTGGATTCCCTGCAGAGTGGTTTCTGGCATGCAGGAAATAAATTATAGTGTATTCAAAAAAACAGCTGCTTCTATTTGGGTAGAATATATTATGATTTAATGAAGACAACCATCTGCTCCTGAGTAAAATCCTAATTAAACAATATATGGCTCAAAACAAAATTAGCAATAAAGCAGTTAATATTTTACAAATGTTGCCTGCAATGTATAGCAACTAGTATGTTAAAAGCTTCTTTAAATACGCCTGGCTTTCATAATATATTAATAGACGGAGAGAACATGCTTGCTATATCTGTGGCTGGTACCACCATAACATCTCCACAGTAGAATTTAGATTTCATAGCACAAGCTAAAATATTGTGTTGAGAACTAATATGTCCGTCATATTTTAATTTTTTAGTTTGTTTGGGTTTTTTCCTGTTTGCTGCTTAGCCTCACATTTAATGAATTATTCTGCAAAACAGATGCAAAAGCTTCTGAAAAAATGCTGTGGACAAATGGAACAGCCTGCCTGAACACATAATTTCTGTGCCAAAGTCAGATTTGTGAATGGAAACCTCTTTATTTAGCTTGTATGTCATGTCTCAGACCTGCTTATGCAACTGTGCAAAAGGACACAAAAAGCTGGTTAAAAGGATCTTAAAAGTGGAGTTGAGATCAGTGCAATGGATGGAACCCCATTCTCTGAGGAAACAAATCTCATACTTCACACAGCTTAGATGCTGATGCTTGAACTACAGGCAAGCTTAGAGAAAAAATAGTCGGTCCTGTATGGTTAATACACTTTAAGGGAAATGTATTTTTTTTTTCTGGTCAAATGTGAAGAATGGGGACCCAGAGACTGCAGCCGAGGACATGTGCAACCCCAGCTGCATTGCTGAGGTGAGCTGAACCTTGTCTGGATTCCTGTGCCACAGTTTACCTCCAGAAGCATGAGGCTTGCAGAGAAACAAAGGAAAAGTGAAATGATAGAACAGGTAGGCAACATTTGTGTGCTCTGACTCACTGAGATATAAGTGGTCCTTGTGCATTGTTCAATGAAAACAAAGAACATCATAAATAGCACTACAGTGCATAAGCACTGCTCCATCCTGTTCATGGCAAATTACCTCTTTCCACATGTATGACCCTATTTTTTTTTAAGTGCTTTCAAGAACTAGTAAAAGATATAAGGAAAACCAGAAACTATGGCTTGCTTGACATGGATATAAAATTTAATAACATGAGAACTCTCTCTGCCTCTTTTTTAAGCTGAAGTAACTTTTGGGTCAAACAAAAATGGAGAAGTTATTATATTATTATTTGAATGAAATTAGGTAGTCTGTTCACAAATCAGCTCCTCGCTCCTTTTTTTCGGAGCCTTCAAAGTGGGTGTAGCTAGACTAAAAACATAAAACACACACTTCCCCTGCTATTTCCCAGTGTCTGGTGAATGGAAGAGAGATTTTTCTTTGAGATTCACTGCACAGTAGAAGGGTTTTATCTTGCTCTGATCCTCACAGCCTCTGACTTGATGTGGCACAGCTATCTGTACATGGGTGATCCCACCCTGGGACAGCCTCAGGCTGACACAAACCAGCTGCTGGAGTAGGGCTTCCATCTGCTACCAGCCAAGACTGGGTGCGATAAGGGATCAGGACACACACCCCACACATCTGTCTTTGTTATCAAAAGTACTTCATCTATGACTCAAACCAAAAGGAGCTTAAAATTTTTGTTGTTGTTGTTGTTCCTTGCTTATCTCCAGAAACTCTCCTGTTTCTTTTTTCCCTGGGCAAGAAATCAACTTCTTTAGTTCAGTCCCTGAATAAAATGTTCCAGTGCTGTGCTGACCTGGGTTACAAACACTGTGGGGGGATGTTTTTCAAGTCAGACATAAAGCTGTTCTCCTTTCCCCTTACACTCTTCAAATTAAACTTCAGAGAACACTGTGGGTTCTCTCATTTCACACCTAGAATATACAGCGGCAGGTCTTTAAGGTAAAATCCTCTGGAAGAAAATGGAATCATTTTCTCCTGAGGACGCTATTCTGCTGTCTCTAGGATGAGCAACAGTTGCAACAAATCTAAAAGTTTCTCCGTAACTCAGCTAGAGTGGCCCCAGTGGATAGACCCCCATCCTCTGCGGTCTGCAAGGATCTGTTCAGCTCCATATGGAAATTTTACACTGCTTTTATTAGGCATTAAACTGCAGTGCAGTTTTGAAGAGCAGTGTTAGCCACATCATGTTTTCCATATAGGTGCTGGAGGGAAGCAGCTGCATGTGGGGGAAGCAGTTTTGAAACCCAGAGATAAGAGTTCTGAGATGGTTATGCGTGTTGCCTCTTTCCCATTAATGACTTTGCTCTTTTATTGCTTCCACCCAAATGATTTGCTCTGGTGCTGTGCAGACAACCAAAATTTCTATAGAAACGTATTTTTTTTTCTTTTTTCTCATATTCTTTCTCCTTTAAAGTACTCAGAATTACCACTGTAAATCACTAGCTGGATGTAGCCAATACAGCAGCAGTCTTCACTCTTAAAATTTAAAGCCCCTGGCTACACAAAAGCTATTTTTAGACTTGAGATCATCTAGGTCCACCCCCCTGCCATGGACATGGACACTTTCCACTAGACCACGTTGCTTCAAGCCCCATCCAACCTAGCCTTGAACACTTCCAGGAACGGGGCAGCCACAGTTTCTATGGGCAACCTGTGCCAGTGTCTCATCATCCTAACAATAATGAGTTTCTTCCTATCTGATCTAAACCTGTTCCCTTTCAATGTGAAGCCATTAGACTTGCTCTAACAGGTCCACGCCTCTAACAGGGTCCCAGCACTCAGGCTGGGTCTTGCAAGAAAAGAGCAGAGGGGCAGAATCACCTCCCTCCACCTGTTGGTCACACCTCTTTTGAAGCAGCCCAGGATACATTTGATAGTTCCGAGGTGAAGGGGAAGGTTGTCGGGTCACATTCAGCTTCTCAGCCAGCATTCCTTCCCTTTCCTGATGTGTCAGATACCTACCTGTCAGTCAGTGGCAATGCAGAAGGTGTCTCTTTAGGCCTGGGTATGATCAACTCCACAATAAAGCAGGTTGCAGCTTTTGTTTCAACCTCAGTGAAAATGAAAAACCTTACAAAGGAAGCCTGTTTATGTCACATGGGTACAAAAAGGATGTACCTGCCATGAGTTTGCAGACAATTTTTGACACATACCTACAGATATGTTTATCTAGGAAAATGTGAAAGCAAAATGTAGATAGCTATGTTTATCCTGCTCTTGCAGCTGTAGCTTCTGACCTTTTTCCATTACATTCCTAAGTGCCTCCACTCCTGTCCTTGGGGATCTCACCATTTACTTGCCTGTATAGTCTTCATAACTGATTTTAGCACAGGCTTGGCCCTTCTGGATAAACTGCTTTGTAATAATTGCCCCATGTTAATAGTTATAGAGAAAGTAGGTGCACTTCAGACATCACTTTGCATAAGTGCCATATGTGGCTGCCTTTTTCTTTTTAGGTTTTCAACTTGGTTATGAGAATAGTATCTTTTTGCCCTCCTGCCATAAATGTCTGACTCTGAGCAGCTGAATGTCACTTGGTTTGTTCTCCTGTCTGAAAATAGAGGTGTTCTGAGGTGGGCACCCAAGGTATTTTTATGTGATGGGGTTTAGATACATCTGCATTAGAGTGAGAGAAGTATGGGGGCACCTGATTTGAACAGACAGGGACCTTTTTTCTGCCTCAGTGAGTGAGACGATGCCCAACAGGCCAGCAGGGCATCCTCCCTGATAAGAAGCACCACTGGAGCTTCAGAGGCTCCTTGGAATTCCACCTGCCTCCTCCCAGCACCTGAAAACACTGCCAGGAAGGGTTTGCTGCCTCTCCACCAGTTCCCAGAGCCTTTCTCTTCAGGTCCAGTTTGAATCTGGACAGGAACCTCATGAATGCCTTCATCCTGGCTCTTTCTCCTCAGGAGAGGTGCTGGGACCGTACCTGTGAGGGAGGGCACTGCCTGGGCTCTGTCTCCTTGCTGTCCTGCCCTGCCAGGCCTCCCTCCTGGTCTGCCCTCCCGCTGCCTCACCCTGCACCTGCCTCCCTCCCTTCTCTGCGTGAATGGCCACCAGGGCGTACTGGCCACCTGCAGGCATCCAGGGGCCAAACTTTGTTACAGGGACATCTGTCTGTCTTGGTAGGCCTCTACATGGAGGAGATAGGGTTGGGATAAGGACAGACCTGGAGAACACTACAACTCGCTGATGACGAATGCATTTTTGTCTCCTCTTTCTCAGGCATTGGGGAAAACTTTGTGTCTTGAGGAGTTTCTCAGGCCAGCAGGCCGAAGGCTTTGCATTATGGTGAGACCTCTCCCTAGAGTCACAGTTTAGTCATTGAGCTGCTCTGCGATGGTACTGAGACACACAAGAACGGGTCAAAAATGATGTTTCCCTTGTTGTAGTCATGGGGTTTTTTGTGTTAACAGTGCAACTAGAACAAAAGCAGAGCTCCTAATTTAGACAGCCTGCATGGGCATGGTGGGAGAGCCAGGCAGTGTCCTAGAAGGAGCACTGACTGGGACCTGATGCTGTGCTTCTGTGAGCACAATTAGCACTTGGCTTGTGCAGCTGGTGCTGAGGCTGGTTCCAGGGGGAGCGATGTGAGGATTCAGGGTGGGAGCAAAAACTTGGGTGGATGTTCGATCCTGGGGAAGAGAAATGGCATTGCTAACACAGGTGTAAGGTGCTGGCACATGTGGTGGGAGCTTGGGGCAGCAGTCAGGGCTATCCGTGAAAGACATTATGAGAATTTTAAACTGGATGCTTTAAAGATCAAGCTTTTCTTTTCCCCGTGTCATTCCCTCAATAGCATTTTTCTGAGACTGTGCTCTGTTTTCAGTGGGACTACTGGCAGGTATTGCCTCGCAGATGAGGTTTTGCATCACGGATTTCTGCACTTGAACTTGTACAGATTAGTGATTATTCCAGGTCTTACTTAAATGTTTTGTGGTTACATTACTTCTGCTATGAAGAGTATTTAAAAATAACAGGATTTTAAATTGGATCTAGTAGCTACTTTCAGTATGCTTCTTTTGAAGGAGAGATCTGTATATGTGTATGTCTTCTTTGCAATTGATGAAAAGGTTTTTTGAGGTATGAAAACCAGTCTAACTTTAATATCCTTTTTTTTGCAAAATATGAGGAAATGTATATTTATTGGTCAATCTTACCTGCCTTCTTCTGGAAGGTGATTGATAATTTCTGCCTGATGTCAATAGAAAAAGCTTGTAATTATAGTGTCAGTTTGCCTTTGAAAGCAGGTCAGGCTTCAGCACTCAAGACAGAAAGAGTGTGCCCATATCACTCCTGACATTTTCTCAGAAGTATTACTGCCTTGCTAGCTCACCTATCAAGCATGGTGAATTGTGTTTCTACTCATTGATCACTAGCTTTCCTGGGCAACTGAAAGTGTTGTTAGCTATTACCTGACATGATGTAAAATCCATTGAATACTTTGGCAGGTATATTGTGTTAAGAAACTGTATTTTTAAAATGTCCTTAAGAGGATTTTATTTATGTCAATTTGCTTTTATCTTATCCTTGTACTGGCAATATCTGTATTTTAATATGTATATATGCATCAATGTGTCTCTACACCAGCCTTCTTCCCTATTGTTATGATACGCTGTTTTGAACAGTGCATTCATAAATTACGCTGGAAAGGGTTGATTAAGAGAGTAATTTTATTTATCATAGCCACAAATCTTTAAAATCCACAGGGAAGGCTTCACAGCCAATGACGTTATAATTTTTAATGCCTTTCCTGACCAAGTTTTGGAAATCACGCCTTGTCCCTGAATACCCTGAGGATTATGTATCCCCTTGTCGAAAATGGCAAGGTTGTTATTCACTCGTGTAGTGCTAGTAATGTTCAGGGGCTGTAATCATCTTGTCGTGATCTATGTTATTAGATTTCAGTGGTCTGACAATGATTTATCAAATGCCACTTACTATATCAAGAAGGGCAAGCAAATAAACCTGTCCTGTCCTGTCAGCCTCAGCACCAGCACACATGCTTGCTTCCCGGAGCACCTGAGACATGAAATCCACCAGGGCTGTTTCTGATTCATCTCGCTGTTAAACAAAACCAGGTATTTCTGGAGAAAGTAATTCGTGCGCCCGTTCATCCGTGCATGGGACCCAGTTCATGAGGGACACCTGTGCAGCCAGGCCAGAAATTCCCTTCTCCTGTAGCATTCGGGCGCTCGCTGCCCGGTGGCTGGTTGATTCTTGCGCATCAGGGCACGCGTCCGTCCTCTCCGCCGGCCGGGGAGAAGCTTGGCCGGACAGCGGAGCCGCTGGGCCCGCACAGGGGGAGCGGAGTAGCCAAGGGCCGGGTGCCCTCTCTTGGCCACCTTCACAACAGCAGGCAAATCAGGGCTCAAAATAGCGGCTGGCACGGAAGAAAGGGAGAGAGGCTTCACGTCGTGTCTCCGAATTAAGAGAAATGTTTATTTAAATGCAGGCTCAGGAGCTGAGGATGCTAATCTAAACCCGCAGTGCCTCTCTAGCTTCGGGTGAGACAAGTGACTCCTAGGTCTCTGTTAGCCCATCCCAGCAACAGGACTAAGGAACCTCTGCACTGCTCCTCAGGCACTGAAAATAGCTACAAATGAACGAGTCAGGGTTCCTTAGCCTGATCCCATGCGGACTTTCCTATTTGGCTCGTGTCATTTATCACAGCAGTCGTTTGCCATGGAATTTACATTTTGATGAAACACCGCAGCTATCATTATTTCAGCAGGATTGCATTTGAGTGGCAGCTGAGGGGTTAAGGCACACATGTTAGAACTTTAGTGAGGCTTACTGAGGAACGCCATAAAATTTCTAAGGTTATTCACTTTATCAGCAATCAAACCTACCAGTTCAGGAAGTATGGTAGATCAATCTTTGAGAAAAGCTTGTTCTGGTACTATAGTGGTTTCTCTGTGTAAAATAGAACTAGGACCAGGAGTTTGACTTGGATGATCCTTTGAGTCCCTTCCAACTCAAAATATTCTATGATTCTGTGATTTTGAAAATAAATGATCATTGAATGAGTATTTAGCATATGAATAAAAATAGGGTGGTTAAGTGAAAAAAACATTTAATCAACGTTTTAACAGTCAGATAAGAATGCCTGTTAACTAATAAACTGACAGTTTAGTGAAAGAGACTTCATAGAGTCCTTGTCATCCCACTAAAAGAGAGCATTCTACAAAGAATGTAAATTATATTTACTTGCTTGATAGAAAAATGGAATAATAATCTTTTACTTATGCTGAGGACCAAGATAACTACTGTTTGTAATGGAGCTCAGGTGGTTTATCCCTGCTGAGGATTTAGCCCCATCCTTTTTTTTGAGCTAGATTTCTCAGCACTTTACTTAAAAGTAAAAAGGAACATGGATTAGAGCAAAACTGGGTCTACACACTGAAGTTGCATCCTGCTGCTGTTCCAGTCAGGTTCTAGGTTTAAGACAAGATTGTTAAGTAGCAAACACCATGCTAGGAGTTGAATGCATGAACTTTATTTCCAGCTCTCTTGCTATGTAACTTTAAATATCTCATGAAACCTCTTAACTCATAGAGTTGTTGTCTGAAAATTGGTAACTATCACAGGAATGTCTGTGCCTGTGTATAAACTGTGGTTTATGAAGCCCCTTAAATGCTTAGTGGAAAGACATTCTTTGAAGGGTTGTTACTGGTTTGTTGTGTGATGTTGATAAAGACAGAGCAGGTGCCATTACAAGACAGACAGTCCTTACTGGTGGGATGATGTTGGCATTTGCCTGGGTACATCCCATGTTAAATCTTTCACCTTAGACAAAACTATTTGATGCCCAGAGTTTCAAAATTAATTTGAAAAAGGTAAGCACTTTGCATCTTCTGAAGCGCTGTGTGAATTTCCTTAGAATCAGATAACAGAATGATTCAGAGCAAGCTTCAAGCCCAACAGAATGCATATGGATGTAGAGACAAGAAAGACGGGCCACAGTGATAAAAGAGAAGCTCACAGATTAAATATCTGAAGTGTCCACTGAAGAGTGGATAGACATGAATCAGAATCAGCTATCATGCACCAGTTTTAACGTGAGAACCCTTGATATCCTTTGGGCTGCAACAAGCATTTAGATCTTGTTGCAACCAATTCTTGTTCCTTCTAATTAAAACCAGAATGCATTCAATACTCTAATGCAAAGTGCTCATATAAATTACTTGCATTCTTCTACTTGAGTTATTAAGTCAAAACAACCCCACATGAAAAGGGACTGCAGTATGCTCTGACTGACTATGCACAGTGCTCATAGATAAGAAAAATATTTCCTGAGATGCATGATAAAAAACCAATCCTAAAAACCCTAGTAGGCAGGACAGTGTGCAGGCTGCCCGCTCAAGCTATGTATTCATCTTGCATGGAGCTTATAAACAGTGGGTAACATTGTACTATACTTTCATGTGGTTTTATTATTAGTTAAAAAAACCCCAGGAACAGTATTTACATAGCAATTCTATGTTTGGAAAGGTAGGCACTTTTAAGGCACATAGAGCTGACACGCTTCAAGGCTATACCTCATTAGCTTGCTTATGTTACCTAGCTATATATCTCTGGGAATGGAGTAGGTGCTTTACATACAAATGAAAGATGTGGGCGGAGGAGGAAAGGGGGCTGAATTATTCACTTTTCTGCCCTGCAGCTTGTGTAATCGTGCATGCTACGGCAAAGTGGATGTAAAATACCCTAAGCAAGGTTTGAAGCTGGTCTAAGTTAGTACAGCTTGTTGAAGTTGACAAATATCACGGGCAGCTTCTGTGAAGGCTTAGACCTGTGTTATATTCACTGCTGTGAATGACTGCAAGGAATCGGGTCTGAGGTCCCAGGCCTTGTTTATACATAGTAAATAAACATAGGAAATCAGGGGGAATGATCGGAAAGCAAAATATTACTTTGAGTTGCACAGGTTTCCAGACATGCGAGCAGGTAACTGGACTCCACTTAGGCAGATAGACATCAGCTGGCTGCTCTTGAAGAGTAGGAAAAATAGGTGTCAGAGAAGAATTCCTGTTCCAAGCCATTAATTGACTCTTTTATTTTTTGATATTCATAAGAAATCTAGATTGGGAATAAAACTCTTGGTCAATGTGACAGTGGCATGGGTTAGTACACAATGCAAATGCCAGGAAAATGCATAAAAAACCAAATGCAGTTTCTGAGTTAATTAATTGCTCAGCAGTGGTAAAGCAATGTAACCATTTATTAAAATAGACAAGGTTTTGTGTGCAAGTCACAGCTGAATTGGCTGCTAATTAAGAAAGAGCTAATACTCATTTAGATAATAGTCTTGTCAATAATTGTGGACAAAAGGAGGAAAAATTTTATTCACTGGAAAAAAATAGAATTGATGACTTCTGGATATTGAAATCTGAAAAAAATTAATGAGTTTGAGAGATATATATACTAAATGGTACCAGATACTTCCTGTTGAGTGACTTTGTTCTATTAGACACCTGCCAGGACACTTTTCTCTCATCACTCATCATTATCATTGGCTATGGTTTTATTGTGTATTTGATAATGTACTTAAGGGAATCTTTAAATACACTGTGTGGGAGTAAAGAGGATGGGAATAAAAATTTGTTTACAATAATTTCTTTGTTTATCTACTGATAGAAATTCCAAACTTCATAATGGGTATAAAGATGCAATTTTGAAATATGTATTTCCAGAACTCAGTGGAGGGATGGTCCAAGTCACAGATGGAGTTTAGGCTACATCCATGAATGGGCTCAGGTCTCAGAGGACATACATGGTGACACGAATGGCTTGCAGAGTGATTCATGGTGGCTTTCCTGGGGAGAGATGGCAATCCAAAATGAAATACAGAAAGGAGAGCTCCCAGTAATAATAGTATGTGCAAGGACACTCTGAAAATTATTCTTTCAGTTCTGATGGCAGCATCCTAATATGTTTCATGGGCCAGGACCTTGCTTTGTTCTTTCAAAAAATCTGATCAGTATTGGCTCTTTCCATTTACATGACCATCGGTCCCTGTCATAACCATCTTAAAGGATTATTTAGAGGTTGTGACTTGTCTGGAAAGTGAGATTTGCCCTTCTCAGCCTTCCAAAAATTTATTTTATAGATTTATGCCTTAGAGAACAAATACCTGGGCTTTGCAAGAAGTAGATCTGAGTTCTTCAGGTCAAACAGGCAAATTGCACGATGTGAGCCAGACGTCACCTTGATTGCAGATATCAGACAGAAAACTTCATAGTTCTTTTTGCGACACACTCCTGCCATTTCCTCTGGCAAAGATTTCACTTTCCTCTATACCAGACAAGTTTGTATGCTATTCTATAGACCCTAGGGGTAAGCTTTGGCATATCTAATCTTAGAGATCTCTAGTGTAAACTTCAGCTTCTGAGTGAATCTTTGAGATTCCCTTTATAGACAATAAGGAACAGGACTGTCTTGAGCAAAGTCTAATTGTATTGTAAAGCAGATGTGCAAAATAGGTTGGGTGAATCCTGCCTAAAAATACATATTTCTTTCCTCTAGAGTGTTGCTTCCTGTTCTGAGCTTCCCCTCCCCTCCCCTCCCAAAGACACGTGCTCCTGCCCATGTGCTCCGAGCTCCTTTGTTCCAAGTGAGGGCAAAGCCAAATGTAACTCAGACTCTTTAGCAGTGTCTGATTGGCCGCTCACCCCGGGTCCGCCCCCAGTCCTCCCCTTTCCCCTTCTCCTAATAAAAGATGGTTGAGCGGAGGCTCCGCTCTCTCTCTCAGCTGAGCTACTTTCCTGTGAACGTCTCTGGTTGTCTGTCTCATTTGAAAGCTTCTAACTGCAGGGAATTGAGCGAGCAGGGAGCTATATTTCTTCCTTTTTGCTTCTGCTGATGGTATTTGCTCTGCAGCTGATTCAGGTACCGATTTTAGAGCTACTAAAGTGCTAGATCGCCCTTGCTACCTCTCAAGGCTGTTCGAGGCTTTCTAAGGCATTGAAATACAAGTGCTAGCTGGTATAAAGCTGAAAAGATACCTTCCACACTAGAGAGCTTCAGGTAACTAGCTCAAGATACACTTCTAGAGAGAAGCATGCATATCATTGACACCTGTATAAGATAAATCCCTCTCTAGAGTTTGTCTCCCACCTCTAAAAGCCGTTGAAGGAGGTAATAGAGGGTGAGAAATAGACACTGCTCCTGTCTCCTTCAACTTCTCTGTCTCAGGCTTCTCCTTTAAAATTTACAGAAATTACACTCAATTGTAATCTGTTGTCCTGTTGAGATAACCAGAAAATGAGTGTTTTGTTACTGGCCGTTTTGTAAGGATCTGTCTGGAAGCCTGCATGTCTTCTATTTTGCTTTTCTAAAAAGGTTCAGTGAAGAGAATGAATCATTCTAAGTGATTTGGAGTTAGATCAGCTTTTTTTGGGAAGATTTTTATGTGTTTTACCTATTCCTCTTTTCTGAAGTTAATTTCTTACATTGTTTGTGTTTGGAACAGTTTCCCCCTTGTAAACTCTGAGCATAGTATAATCACAGAAAAACTAGTATTCATGTAATTCTTTCTTTTTTTGCTTCTCCACATCTGCTGTTCATCTGCATTCTGAATGTTCTGGGTTTAGGGACTTGTTCCTTGTGGACCGTGTGAACTCACAGTTAATTGACCTTGACATTGATCAGTGAGATGTGACCAGTTAACTTGACTCTAAAACATATTTTAGCTGGCAGTTTTAATTTTCAGCATTTTTAATGGAAAATGCAATGATACGTTGCAAGATGCTGGATGCCTTGGAAACCCATAACATTTACAAAATAATCACCAAATGTAAAGAAATAAACTAGCTGTTGACAAGTTGTGGCAAAGAGGAGACTTGATCAAGCTTCAATTCGAACGCTGGAAGATACTGACTGTATCATCAAAAAGTCATGAATGTGTGTGCTGATAGAGGGATTTCAGTCCTGCACGCCTATTGCTACATAGCTTTAGGTTGTTTTTCTTCAGGTCTAAGCCAATTTTCAAGAAACTGTTCTGTAGGCAGATAGTTCTGCCAAAAACCCCCCAAACAAAACCAAAATAACTCATGTGCCTAACTCAATCTTTACAATTTGGATTTTTGGAAAATAAATATATATATTGCAATTCTAATTTTCAAGTCCTTTCCAGTGAACATCCATGTCATCACCTGTCAACAATCTCCATGTAACAAAATATATTATTAAGGAGGTTTCACAGATAGCAATCTATAGATATATCATGGATAGTCTGGGAAGTGGGAAGTCATTATTTGTCAAGCTTATTCTAATAAACACTCATTCAGTTGGGCTTTGTTTGTGGTTCCCAGGCTGAGAAATGCAATTTTCTGGGATTGTTTATTTTGCAACTTAATGCTAAAGCAGGAGGGACAGGCCTTACTTGGCAAGGACTGCAAACACTTCTGAATCTAGAGATTAAGTCTGCTTGTCTCTGACAGTACTTGATGATTTTTTGATTACTAGTGCTGATAAATATAAGGGCTTAACTAATGGCCATAGAGTGAGGATAAAAGAGGTAATTTGCTCAAGGGGTTTAATGCTAACATCTTGAAAAGAGAATCTTTGGATTGAATTCAGCCATACACTCATGTAAGAACCATCTATTGCTATTTATTATGACTTCAAAACCCCATCTCTTTAAATCACAAAATCATCAGTGTTGGAAGAGACCTTCAAGACCATCTTGTCCAACTGTCTACACAGCACCACCATAATCACTCCTAAACAATATCCCCAAGTGCCGCTTCCAGATGCCTCTTTGAATACTTCCAGAGACAGTGACTTCACCACCTCCCTGGGCAACTAATTTCAATGCCTAAGCCCTCTAAGTGGGGAAAAAAAAAAAGAAATCTAGTACCTAATCTGAACCTCCCCTAAGCACAATTTAAGGCTATTTCCTCTTGACCCTTCACTTGACACATGTCAGATGAGACTGACCCCACCTTGCTACAATGTCTTTTCATGTGGTTGTAGTGAGAATATAAAGTCCCCCCCTGAGCCTCTTCTTCCTCAGACTAAACACCCCAGTTCCCTCAGCTGCTCCTCATAAGACTTGTGCTTCAGACCCATCCCCAGCTCTGCTGCCCTTCTCTGGACCCGCTCCAGCACCTCAATGTCTTTCTCATTGTGAGGGACCCAGACCTGAACACAGGATTTGAGGTGTGGCCTCACCAGTGCCAAGTACAGGGGGACAATCACTGCCCTGGGCCTGCTGGTCACACTATTGCTGACACAGAATGCCAGGATGCCATTGGCCTTCTTGGCCACCTGGGCACAGTTGGCTCATGTTCAGCTGCTGTCAAATGGCACCCCCAGGTCCTTTTCTGCTGGGCAGTTTTCCAGCCACTCTGCCCCCAGTCTAGAGCTGCAGGGGGTTGTTGTTACCAAATGTTTTAATAAGTTTTGTCTTGAACAGTATAGAGGATCTAGTAAGTGTTGTGTATATTTATAGAAAGACATCCAAGACATTGCTAGGAGGAAGGTATTATCCAAAGATGGGAAAAATTGAATTGATGATGATATTATTCTTCATAGTTGTAAATATTTTCAGTCATACGTTTACAAAGACACAGTCCAAGCTCATGAATTATCCATTGGATTAGAAATCCTCATATTCAGGTCTATTTTGTTTGCCTATATTTGAGCACATTTATGTTAGATGTGGAAGTTCTTTCAGTCTTGTTAGGTATTTTTATAGAGACCGTGTGCATGCAATAAAGTCTAGTAAAACTAATGGCCTCTAAAAGTCTGTGACCAAACATTCTGAAATTTTCTTTGATTTAGGAACATGAACAAGCATCAAACTTACAACAAACTTCAATGCAATTCTCTTGCAGTTTATTCAGTGTGAGAACAAAACTTTACTAAGTGCTTGAGATTTACTTGGTCTCTGTCTCAACCTTTGTCTCTCATCAGGTTCATCAAAGCTTTTAGGAGATGCAGAAGCTTTTTGATGAAAAGCAGACTAGGTCTGAATTGATAGCAGGATGATACTGAATTTTGATTTTTTTTTTTTTTTTTGGCAACCCTGAAGTTTTTTTAAAGCAATGTACAGTGGCTTTTAACAGGAAAAAGGTGTCATCATAGACAGTTTAAAGTAGAGCACCTAGACAGGAAAACATAATATTTCTCTTCATTCCCCCAAGCGCTTAAAAGCACCTGGTAGCTGATGAACCTTTCAGTCTAGTGGGAAAGTAGAAGTTCAGTGTTAAACTGGAAATGTCATGCAAGTGTCAGATTCATTATCTTTTGAGGTGTCTCACAGCTTTTACCTACACTCTGGCCGAGCCCTTTTCAAGAGATGGTGATGGCTCTGAAAGGCATTAATGTTTTTATTTTTGTTATCAAGAAACTTTCCCTCCCTTTCACTGCTAAGTTAAAAATAAAGATGAGAAAAACTAGCCAAGCAGTTCTCTCTCTCCTCTTAAATTACTTTGATCATTGTTGTTCCAAACAGGCTTATTTTCCAGCTTTGTCTGGCTGTTTGGTAGGCTGGTAAAGAGATGAAAAAATTACTTTTGTAGAGCGAGACTCAAGGAGAAAATATTGAAAACTTCTTTTAGGCTGTTTCCTCTTTGATTACTAACTTCTTTCCTTTCAATGCAGGTATTTGGGTAACTGTTCAATCAAGATCTTTCTTAGAGGCCATTTGGCAACAGTATAAGGATATCTCTGCCAGGGTCACCTCACTCCATTTTCACATCCATCCTAACAGCTTCACCATCCCCCTGTATCCTACTGCAGCTCAAATCTCTGTGTAGACTCCCCATAACTGCCTGTCTCTCACCTTTATCCCTTTAGGCTTTGTCTCTCCAAGAAAACTCCTCCCTGCTATTTTACTCCTGGCTCTTCCTCTTTTATCTTCTGGTTGTCCATATCCCTAGGCAGTGAATCACAGAGTCCTAAAGGGGAAGTGAAGTGCAAAAATAGGGTGCCTGGATAGTTGCTGCTTTTGGGAATGACTCCAGCCCTAGCAGAGCCTGTTTTTGTGCAGTCTCACTGTGGAAAGTAGGCAGGAGTTGGGTGCTTCATATCAGTCCAGTACATTTGATCCAGGTCTGAAAACAGCCTGGCTGGTACTCAACCCTTCTTTGCCCTCATCCTCTTGCTGCCAGATGCAGTCTTTTTCTTTCCTGAAAGCTACTGATCATCCTCCTTCAGTCTGATGGCCTTCAGGAAAACAGGGAATTTCAAGTATGTGGTCTGAGAAATGCCTTCATTTTCTCATCAGTTTCTGCACTGACTGCAGGAGGGCAACAACACAACTGCACTTTTCTTTTTCAAACAAGGCACCTAGCTGGCAGTGCCTTTAAACACAACATTTTAGAGGGAGATGCCAAAAGCATAATAAACAGACTGAAATTATAAATCCATTGCTATCACAGAGCTTACAAGTTCTTAGCTGACTTGCCTGTGCATAGCTGGTTGTTTTCTTTTTGCATAGCAGCCTGTAATTAAAATATTCATGTGCAGATTGCAGTCCATTTAGGGCTGAATGCTGCGAGATGCTGAGCAAAATTTGAACAGTGCTGAGAGATCTCAGCTGCCAAGGAAGAGAGGAGGCTCAGAGTAGTCTGAGTTGGCCAGCATCTGGCAGACTGCCTTAACATTGATTTGTTCTTATGTTAGGATAAAACTGGCAAGGAACAGGAAAGCAGTTTAAGGCTCAATTAACAAACAGACTTTAAAAAATGTGTTTCACTTTCTGCCTTAGGCTTTGCCTTAGGGTTAGCCCTGTTCACAGAGCTAAGACTAAAAGAAAAAACTGCTTATATACATAATATCCTGTAAACAGTTATCCCCTCTATAAGGGCAATTCAAAATATATCAATGTCACAGACGCTCTGGAATGGGAATCAATCACGCTGGTATTAGGTCAAATTATTCAGTAGAATAGCTAAGATTTATTTGTAAAAGGTTTGTTTGTTTGTGTGTTTAAAGTTTTCATAGTGTTTGAACTGGAAAAAATAAAAACAAAATAGTCTCTTTTGAATTTGGGCATACATTAGGCTGGGTTGAAGAAGTTCTATGGCACAAGGAGACTATCGTCCTAGTCATGGAGAATATTGTGGAGGAAAAGGTAAAGCTTTCCTGCTGTTGGGACATATGTTAGATAAATACATTAATTATGGCAGTGGCTACTTCTTTCCCGTTGCACTTCACAAATGTGCAGAGGGCCTATGCTGTAACCGTGGGTAGTTTTGACTAACTCACTTGTGTGTTCTTACAAAGGCTTATGTTATGGCAAAGAAGAGTGGTTTTTCTGAGAAGTGTTTTTGGAAAAGCAGTGGAAGTCATCTCTGCAGAATGACTGTGACTGGGGCCATGGTACTGTAATCACCTTCTAGGAGCTACTGCCTGGAGAGAGGATGTCCCACTGCTGCTCTCCCTATCTGCAAAACATCTTGGAGACTGGGGATTTGAAACTCTTCAATGCATTACAATCCTTGTACTCCCTTAATGGGGTCAACAGCCATACCATCCTTGGCTGAATTTTCTGAGGTTTTGGAGAGGTCTTTGTGCAGAAGTTAAAAGCTAAAACAGTAAAATGGCAAGACAAGCATCCATCTGCTTTATCTTGTTAAATTTATTTCTGATTATCTGACTTTATGAGACCTTTTTGCCTCTCCTTCCAGGTGATATCAAGAGGGAATGATTCCTTTCAGAGCAAAGTGATTCACTGTTAGTCTACATTCTGTTTGTCTATACAGTTTCCCTAAGTTGCTATGACAGTAGTGATAAAGGAGATCTACTTCACCCTTCTGTGTATTTTTTTCATTTTGGAGAATAGAGAAAGAGTGTGTCTGATCACACACCCTATTTGTTCCCTTCGGAGAAAGCTGCAGAGAAATATTTCTAAATTAAGCTGATTCAAGGTTTCTTAGCACTGTAAAAAACCAGATCCTGCTGCCCACAAGATTGAGCTTGGGGCTGCTTATGTTATGGGGAAGAAAGAGAGCAGAAAGAATATGGGACAAGATGTTGCACGGTGAGATAATGAGTTTGGAGAGCCAGGCTTGCTGGTTTTGCTTCTGCAGGAGGAACAGGATGCAGGGCTGACCTTTGGGAAGAAGGCACACCACCTCTTTTCTTTAGCAAGAAAACCACAAGAACCAGCCCCCTGGAGTTTATGCAGGCTATAAGCAACTGAGCAACTCAGCCAATTGACCTCAAAGAAATACAAAAATATCATTACATTCTCTCTTTCTTGATGGGAGCTCCTCTGCTGAACTTACATGAAAGGCACAACATGGGATGTAAGCTGAGGAATGGCAGATGCCCCTCTGCTGTTCTCTGTTCACTGTTCATGTTCAAATCTGTAACGAGGAGCTGATCTAAGGGTGACAGTAAAAGAAAAAACCATTCAACTAGCCTCTTATAAAGGTTAGACAAAATATCATATTGGGATGTTGGGCTTGGTTTTTCTTTGTGTTTTGTTTTTATTTTATATCAGCTGCACAATTTGAGGCTTAAAAATAAGGATGATATGTTATTTTTGTAAGTCTGAAGAGTCCCTTTGAAGGTTAATTTATCATAAGCTTGTAATGCTTATGATAAATTACCTTTTTCATGAAAAGTTGAATAATGGCCATAAATAAGTACAGGATCTCCTAATTGTATCCAAGTGGTAGTAACTGATATAAGTATATAAAACTTTTTAATAAATCATGAGTAACTAGTTCTTAAAGGAAACTTCTTTTGCAATCAGATGGTGCTTTTTTATATTCATTCTTGCTAGGGAATGGAAACTACAGTTGTTATCTAGATTATGGAAATTTGGTTTTGCAATGGAAGTTTAATTTTATTTTTTAAGAGTGTATGATATGAAAAAATACTAGAGTATTTAAAATTTCCCCTTGAAAAGTCATTCAGATTTTTAAAAACAATCACTTAAATATTACACTTGGTTAAAGATGGATAGTTTTTTCATCTTTGCTGAGACTGGATTTTTCCCTGCAGTCCAGAATACCTGAGTGCTTTGTCTTCTCTGGGGGGTGAAATCCTTAATTTTCTTACTATGATATATTTTAATGTGGCACCTGCTGCTGTTCTTGGAAGTCTTGGGAGGCTTATTGACAATCTTGTTTTAAACACAGATCAAATAACAGGGGTATTGTTTAATTTTTTTTCTCAGATCTGTTTCATTGTCTACCCCTATCATTTCATATCTTAAGATGACAGGGCATGAAATTGTCTACCAATTTGCTTGTGTGGTGCCTGGTAGATCTGAATTCAAGTGGAATCCTTCCGTATTATGTTCATCATAATTAACCATTCATGTTGCATCAGCAGCAAAAAGTCCTCTGAAGAACTTTCAAACACCCTTGTTTTTTGCAAGATTCAGTCATAGATTGACTACCTTATATTTTGTTAATCAGGCAGAGATGTTGCACATCTTTATCTGTAATGCCTTTTTCAGCTCTGCCTGTATAATCCATTCCTTTCATTTACCTCCTTTTTTCTGCTTTTCTATTCTGCACTGCATGCCTATTTATCCCTTCTCAAATAAATACTTCACAACTTTTTGTGGTATATTCCACAGAATCCCAGCTGACAGTCTGTGTTTAGCTTTTATGCATACTTGAGTGGACCTTGTGCAATTGGAAAAAAACCCTGACTGGGTTTAGGTGGAGTTGCTTGTGGTATAGATAAAGACAAAACTGGTTTGTTAAGTGTGTAAAGTCTCCAAAATTCAGTTCAGGGTAAGGAAAGGAGTGGACAAAAAGGAGATCTTCTTGGTATGTTGAAAAACTCCCAGCTAGTTATTTGGTACCCTGATATTTCCAAATACTGTCTCATTTATAATCACAAAGATGCTTGCAAATGAGTGAGGCTCATAAAGAAAAGAATCATTATGACATTTCAGCTCCTCAAGAAATGATGTCTGCTGAGTGTGTGTGTGAGGATGAACTTACATCTAGAAAGCACAGTTTATAATGATAACCTGTCGTTCTTTCCTACCTTTACCTCAAACTGCTTGTAATTCACTTAATTTCTCTCTTTCTCAGTGGCTATAGCAATACAACTTCTTCACCTTGAAAATAAAACTGTAAAGCACGATTTTGTTTCTCTCGAAAAGCAGTGTAGTATGCATTTGTTGAGAATCAGTTTGGGATTCATGGACTGAAAGAACTTTTTTTCTTTTCCTTTCTTTTTCTCCTTCCCATAAAAATTATTTGCACTCCTGACCCCTCTTCCATCCTCCTCATGTTCTAGTTGCCTGTCAATATATGAAGTCTTGGATATGGCAATGTTTCATGCAGGGCCACTGCACTATTTGTAGCTTCTCTGTGATTAATATTCTGTCATTTAAGTCCAGTCCTGTGTTCCTAATGTCAAACTGGTTTTGTTCAATATGATCAGAAAGGTAGCATATGTTTCCATGTTGAGTCCCACTGCCATTTCTGGAGGTATCTCCTATTAATCAAGAAGGCTACTTTGTCATAGTGCAGCTAAAGTTATCACCAAACTTTAAGTACAAAGTTTGAATAATAATGACTCCTCTTTTGCTAAATGGAGTTAACACAGATGAATAGCTTTCCTGATGGTTTATTATATCAGTCTTTCAGAACATTGACTGATTTGTTTTTATTACCATGAAAGCTTTTGTCTTATGAAAATTACTTGGGACCACAGGTCAATGTTTTTCATGTCACATTTCTATAATAAGTACATTGCTTTATTATACTTTGTATTCTGCCACTGCAACCTGTATGTCAGTTAAATTTATTTGTCATGATACCACTGCCAGGCTACCATTAAATTGTAAAGGATATTCAGGAAATGTTGTTGCAGTAACCTTTAGAGGAAGACATATGGAAATGGACTATAACTGTTAATTAACATTTTGAACCACAAACCTTCCAAAGTATAAGGCCTGGTATGGATCACTACACATGAGCAGAATACTTAGAGGGATGATGATCATGCTTTTCCTGAGACAACAGATGCTTCAAGTTCAAATTGCCTATCTATCTATTTAAACTAGGAGACTAAACTGTTAAAGAACAAAAATGAAGTCTAGAGAAAGATTGAAATTTATGTCTCTCTTCTGTCCATCCACACCAGTCTCAAAAATAAAATGGCCTGTAACTCTTGTCTGTCTCAACAGTGTTTAAAAATTGCAGCTCACAGAAGAACAGAGAGCATAAGGGATGCATAAGAAAAGAGAACCCATGGGAGAAGCTCCTGAGGTGTTTCAGGTTAAGCTGAACCAGGGATCCCAAGTCTTGGATACATCACACTCCCCACTGGAGAAGGCAATGACAGAGAAGAGGTTGCTGTCTCTGAGCTAACATGCTGTGATGCTTCCCAGACATGTCCTGGGAATAAAAAGTTGGACTGCTTGCAGATAGGCTGAAGCTGGGGAGGATTAAACTTTCCTGCTCCAGACATTGTGATCTCGAACAAGATTGGTATGTTAAGGGATATTTAGAACATTAATTGTTCATACATCAGGGCTGGTCAGAATTCCTGAAGCTAGAGTTCTTAATGCTGATGCCATAGTAATATAAGTACCTGAAGATGATGTAATCCATCACTGTTGAAGAAAGAGTCTCACTGCTTTTCTGCTTGTTAAACTTTCATTTACATTGATTCCCTGACATGGTTTGGTGTGGGGCTGCACAAATCCTTGTGGTAGCATAAACTGTCATAGGAACATGCTGGATTTTTGAAGGTGGGAGAAACAGGGAGCTGTGTGTACAAAACCAGGTTTGGAGTTACAGTGGGAACAGTAGTCCCAACAGGCAGCTGCTAACAACATGGAATAGGGATAAAAATAGAGTGAGGTTGAAGCAGGACATGTGCTTGTAGCCCAAGCAAGTATGGTTAGGTGAAAATATACATGGGTAAGTATGATATGTGTGAAAAACAAAATGATAGACAATGAAAGGAAATCCACAGGCTTGAGAAGACAGAATTGTTTGCTCTGAAAGGAATGATGCTGTCTATCAAATCTGGCAGAAACCTCCAATTTTGCCAGGTTTGATCTGCCTGACCTCACTGTGTGTAAGCCTAAGCTGCGCAGCAATCTGAAGAGTGTAAAAAATGGGAGGGGTCAATTGAATACAAGTTTTTTTTCCTGTGGACACTAAGGTAACTGGAGTAAATTGAAAATTTGTGGTGAACTCAGACAACAGACTGATGGTTGAATCAAAGTTTTTGTACTTTCCTAAGCATTAGATTTCATAGATGGCACTGTGAATTCTGGTTATGTACATGTGGGTAGGTAGCTATGCTCACAGCACCTCTCCAAGTATTAGCTTGTTTTCCTTCTTTTGGGTTATTGCCTGGCACAAACAGTATAAAATAGGTTGCAGGAGCTCAATAATCAAGCTTAAAATATTCAGAGAATGCAGCATTAGAATTAGATATTTGAGAGGAAAAACTATTTAAAGATAGAAATACGGGACGCCAATGTAATTATTGTTTCCATTGTTCCATTGTTCACTGTTGTCTCACTAGGTGAAAACTAAAACAGAGGCTTTGGAAAGAACTGCAGTGTATCTTTCATGCAGGTTCCTTCTCACTACACTGTAATTCAGCATCCAAAATTACACTTCTGGAAAGGTTCTTCCTACTTAATCCGCTGCTTTCATTAGAGTTGTTCTTTTTCATTATTCCTTATAAGTTTAGGGCTAACCAGCAAATATCAAAATTTGTTGCTTTTCTGAAAGCAGTTTCTCTATGAAACAAGTGTGGATGTCCACAAGTTTTTCTTGAGTTTTGGAGTAGCAGTAAACCTCTAACTTGTTTAAGTATTTGAAGTTTTCACTTTGCTTGGGTGAAATAAAATATATTGTAACATAGACATAGAAAAAGAGAAATTGCTTTAAGGAATATTCCAATGCAGTTCACTAACCATCAAGTATTGTTCTACTTCTCTGAGCTTAAATCTCTACTGACATGAATCTTTTATATCCTGCAGTGCAAGTTGTACTACTTGGATAACTAATACAGTTAAAGCAGAGATTTCATTAGACCTGAGAAAGTTTGGAATTGGTTGTGATTGTTGAGCAATTGAGTCTCCACTTTGTGGCAGTGGAAATTTTTTATGTTTTAATAAAAAAATATTCTTGAATGTATTCCTGAACTTGATTTTAGCCATCACTAGTTTAAAAAAAGAAAGAAAACGTAATTTGAAATGTGTTTTTGAGACAGCAAGACAGCAGTTTGAAGGTATATTTTCTGTGTAGTAGTACATGTTGGTTCCTCTTTTTATCTGTGGCTTTTAATGTGAGTTTATTAGCATGGAAATTAGAATGATGACGTTAAATAAGATGAGCAGACAATGACAGAAGAATAAAGGGGAATTGTGACAGTCACAGAGGCAGGTCTAACAAAACCATGGCCAAAGGTTTTCTATATCTATATATAATACTGTGCCAAATTCAGCAACTGCTACAGTGGGGATTCTGTAGCATGATGTGTCAAACAAGGAGGCCCATGGGAAAGAAATATATATGGACTGATTCTTGAGCATTGCAACTGTTTATGGAAATTATGTGTACTGAAATATGACATGTTTTACCTAGACTAGGACAAAACATAAATATTGAACATTTTATTTGTTTAAAAAACATACTTGAGCCTATCCTAAAACCAATCACGTTTTTACCCCAAAATGGCCCAAAAAGATATTAATTTATTTTGCTTAGAACTCCAAGGTGATACTTTGATGAACTTCGTGAGGTTTCTGCTGTCCTGTTTCCTGAGTTTATTAGGGTCCCTATGTATTGGATTGTGGCTTGGTATCTGTTGTAGCCATCATTCCCCTAAAATGGACATATGTTAGCCTTGTTTACGCTCATTAGGGCCCTCCTCTGATTGCTGCAGTTTTCCCCAGGTGATGGGCAGTAACCTCACAGTCATGTTGGAGATCTCTGTGGACAACTAAAGGAGCCCCTTACACTGAGTATGTCCAGTCTGTAGGCAGTTCCTGGACTACTGCTCCCCTGCTGATGATTGCTCCTCTTCTTTGCAGAAACACAAAGGTCCAGGAGCAGCTTTTTCCTGTGAAGACAAAGGCAAAAAAGGCATTTAACCTTTTCAGTGCAAGTTCTCTGCCCTTCAGCACACCCATGTTTTCATTGATCTTCCTTTTGCAGGCTCATGGACCTGTAGTATCCCTCTTTGTGAAGTCTTTGAGCACCAGATGGTTGTGTCTTTCTTGATTTTGTCCCAAAACATTAAGTTGTAATTGTTTACCTCCCTTTTCTTGCTTAAATTCTTGTACATTCACTTTTTGCATTTTAGCCATCATGAGTGTCATCAGGCTTCCTAAGCTAGATGACACTTCTCTTTTTTACCTGTTTTTGAGTTCATGGTGTTTTGCCTGTTGCAAATATCCTGTAAATAGCATCTTGTGTAGTCTTTTCCCCATGACTTGGTTGGAAAAGAGGAAACAGTCTGATAAAGAAAATTTCAGTATAAACAACCTGTTTGACAAAATTGTAATAAAATGCAAAAGTTATTAACAGAAATTGTAGGGCTACTTCCTTTAACAAAAAATGTTTTACTGCTGTTGATAAAATGATGTATTTTTTCTTATTCAATTTGTTTGTTATTAATCTCCTCTCTCCACTATCCATAGGAAATGAATACTGTGTACCCAGACAGCCATAAACCTTCAGCTGCAGACCACTGACAGAAGTCTGTAGACCACCAGTTTGGGAAACCTCTGCTTTAAACTCTAAATGATTCAACATTTGTGTAAGTCAGACATATTCTGCTATTATATAACTAAATAATTTTATATCCATGTTCATTGTAATGCTAAGAGGTTCAGACAGTGTATGAACTGTTTACTCTTGCAAATGGTCTCTCTAATAATAAGGTGAACAAACTGAAAGTGTTTGTGAACTCTTAATATGGCCTTAAAATGTGCAGGAAAAGCTGTGTGCTGTTTGCAGGCTGTTAAAGAAATCCTTGCTACAGTGACATGTTTTGTAATGCTTACATGGTTTGAGTTGTTTTGGTTTTTTTTTAACATGAATCTTTGGCTGAAAACAATATTCTAAACAACTAAGGTCCTCTTATATTGTTATTTAAGGCAAGGCTCAGATATTGTTGTTTATAATGCAAATGAGTCATAGAAAGTACAGAGCTGACAAACAGAGAATTTTTTTTTTTCCCTAACTGAGTATTTCAGGCAAAGACAAATAGTGGTATTTAAATTTTACTTCCTCTTTCTCTGACCTTTTTTTACTTTACATACATAGAGATACTATGGAAATGCAAAAGCATTACAAGGGGAGAAAAATTTGACTAATATAGGTTGAAGTGTTTTATGAATGGAAACTGAAACACAAGCTGTAGGGAAATCACTTAAGTCACTGCTGAGATGCATTCATCTCTGGTAGTGCATAAAAGTTAATTAACAGTGCAGTGAACTGGAGGCAATTCAGAGAGAAGCATTATTAGATGAGGATGTACAAAGAAAGTGAAATGTCTTTCAGTTTACTGACTAAGGATGAATATCTACTAACGTCCATAAGTGACCTTGACAGCAAGGAGGAACAGTCTGACTGGGGATGTTCCTTGGGGTGTTCTCTCTGTGGGATTAATAGGATAAAAGAACAGGTGATCAGGTTGTGATGTGAAAGACTAAGGCCTTTTCCATCCTAAGGTCTGGCAGCTGTTGAGGCTGCATCCATATAGCCTCTATCTGCAGAAAAGAAAACATTTTTACTGATTGAGCACACTTATATAGGGCCACCTAATGTAAATTACACTTTTCTGTTGTATATATCTCAACTGAAAGTAGAGAACAGCAAAAGCCACTGAGGACTGGATACTGAATTCTAAACTTGGATAGATTTCAAGACAAGGAATAGTAAAGCCATTGTTTCGTGTATTTAAAGCTAAACTAGAACTACTGCTTAAAGTATTTTGAGAACAGTTCTGCCCTCACAAGGGGGGGGACTTAATACTCTTAATTAATCCTTTTAGACTGTATTTCTTGTTATGGGATGACAGAGTTTCCTAGTGCCAGCCCTGGATAGGCTTACAAGAGCTATTAACCTCAAACATCTATTTGCGTAGACTTTCCTGGTTTTATTCTGCTTACTCCTTTGTTGGAACACTTGGTGGAAAATAGGTGATTAATCTGTGCCTGCTCCTGACAGCTGAATTTTCCTATCTTCAGTTTTCTTACCATTTTCTAGATAGATTTGGGATACGGAGTTTGTGAACAGTAACAGGCTGCTACTGGTGTGATCAAGGACAACTAGATTTCAAAAAAATCCTCAAATTTCCCTTGATTGCATGTCTTCTGCTGTCAGCTTCTTCTCTCCTAGATTTTTCAGGATTTTCACTTGCTGTAGCTTCTCCATGCATGTTACACGAGTTCCTACGTCACTGTCAGAATTATGGGACTTTAAAATTTTAGCCCTATTTCTTCTATTCAAATGGTAAAATGAGATGGATCTATCTGCATCTTTATTCAGGTTAAGAATAATTGATATTCTAAAAAATAATTTCCAAGCCAATATGTGATCAATTAATGTCCAGAAGCTCTCTTTCTCTATTGATGTCCAGAATGAAGGTTAGAAAGTGCTGCATCTTATTTTGAATATAACAAAGTTGTAAAGCTAGGAGCTTGGTCGTTGCTTGTTTGAACTAAACTCTTGCTGTATGCCTCATTGGCTAGCCAGGTATTCAAAGAGCTCACATACAACTTGCTGATGTTTTGATGAGTGACTGAGGTCTGCAGATGAAGGTCCACGAGAATTCCTGGGAAAGTGAGCTCTGTAGCAACTGGAAACAAAGCTGTGGTAGCTGGATGCTTTCACTTACCCGTTGTTCTAGACTGTGAGCTGGCAGTCAGTTGGCAAAAGGAGACTGAAATATATTCTGGAAAACATTTCTGTTCAAATGAGTAAAAGGATAGAGTAAAAATAAAACAAGAGTGAGAGACAGGAAGATAGCATGAAAATAGCAATTTGAGTTATTGTCACAAGGGAGCATTGCACATGGCATCACATAATGCATGAGTTAATCATCACAACATTCTTTGGAAATGAAGCAGAAAAGTACAGAACATGACAAGAATTATATTCAAATGCAATAAAATCTTATTTGAAAGTTGTTTACATTTTAAAAAGTAGATCAGTAAATTAAGGGTAGGTTAAACTGGTTTGTGAAAATTCCAGGAACTTGGCAGAATTCATTCATACAGTGAAATTAATTTGAGGCTGACATATTTTCCTCCATAAGGTTGATTGCAGCAGGCTCCCCCTCACTGGAGACTGAGTTTTGTGCAGCATTCCTTGAAAAAGCAATGCTGGCAAACCAGGCTCTGACACAGTGAGTCAACTTAGCTCTTTGTACCTTACATGGTTCCTTCATGGGTGTAATTCAGAGAAGTGCTGGCAGAGCACAGTGGCTGCACTGTTACCTGGACTGCAGTAGTGTGATAAACTATCACCAACCTGTGACACCCAAAGCAGACCCTCCCAGCAGTGTTTGCCATTGCTTCTGATAAGAATGTCTTCACTTTGCCAAGACTGGCTGTTGTATTTAGCAGAAAGGGGCCAAGTGGGGCTCCCCATGGGACCTCCCATCCTGGAGCTAATCTAGAAGTAACCAGGAGAGAGAGAGAAGAAGGAGAAAAAACAAGAGCAATAAAGGAAATGATGTGAGGAAAAAAAACATGAAAGCAACAGAGGAAAACCACTTAAAACAAAACAAAAGAAAGGACAGGAAGGTTAAATTCACTCCCTGGGCCAGATGCATCCCTGGAGCCTCAGCAATGCAGCCCTGGCCATAATGGATACCCTGGCGGAGCTAAGGTATTCCCTGAAACATGACTTTTGTCATGATGCATGATGTCATCTTCTAAAAAGGGGTTGTGTGATGTGTGCTATCCAACCTTCCCTGAAAAACTAGGACCTTACAATTGATATGGGTCATGATGTGGTTATGGGACTTAAGTGCTAAGAGTTACATATACCCCTGGAATTAATTTGACTGCTGTGTACCAAAATCTAGTTTATCTCCTTATTATCTTCCAACCATTAAATTGTTAGAGCTTGAGTTGTATAAATGCTTTAAAGAAAGGCAGCTTCTAGTCAAAGGAATATTGCAGAAAATTTGCCTTCTGAGCATGGTTATGTAACGCCCACTTATTTTAATTAGACTTTAGCTCTCAGAGTCCCACTTTACCTAAGTGGCATGATCACTGAAACACAGTAGAGATCTGTGATAGCAAATGCAATCTATCTGCTCCTTTCAGTAGTGACTTATTTCTCCTTTAATACTATGTCTCTCAGGCATGTGAGCCCCAAGCAGCTACTTGCAATGTTGTCTATTATTAGTGCTTACTCAGAATGGGTCTTGTTCTCCAGCAGAAGTGCAAGAAATGTCTGTGTAAGCACTACATAGCTTTAATTCTCCTACAGAAGAGTGGTCCCCAGGGAGGAGAGTCAAATAAACAGCAGCCTAAACTGTACTCCAGGTAGCTGAACACCAGGAGCAGGACCAAACCCAATTACTCACAAAGTGATGCTGATGTTAGTGTTTTCTCAGGAAGATACACCCAGCAGAGATGAGGTTTTTTTAAGTAAGTAAATTCCAACTAATTAAAGGCTTCCCTTCCTTCCATTCCTACTTGAAATTTTTGCTGCAATAAAGTCTTTGGCAAGCATGAAAAAGGTATCGTGATTACATCCATTAACTCCTTTAACCCTGCAGCCAACTGCCTCTTCTTCTCATAGTTTTTGTGATGTGTCCTGTTGCAGAACATGGAGACCCATTTGGCCATGCACTGAATGACTACAATTTCGGTGTTCAAACCCAAAACAAAAGACGAACTGTACATTTGTTGTATGCTAAAAGGATGATTTGTGCATGTAGGTGGCAACAATCCTGTTCTGGGTTTTGGTTCAGCATTCTTGCACTTCTAACTGAGCAGACGAAACAATTTGTTTCCATGTAATCATGGGAAGTCTACAGGAAATTCCTGATAATTGTGCTATGCTTTGTTATGATGGTGAATTACTGCATATGTTTCTGCCATACTCATTAGTCTTACTTTGCAGCCTTCACCCTGCATGTGCACTGAGATAAATTGGACATTGAGATTAAAAGGCAGTATCTTCATGAACCAGATTGTTTTAAGGTCACCTTTTTTATCTTGTTTTCTGACATTAGTTGCTCTTTCAAATCTGAAAATGGGAGACATCATACTTTTTTCTCTCACTGCCTGATTTAGAGACTGAATACTTTATAAAACATGCCATCCCTTAGTAAAAAAGCAGGAACTAATTCCAAGAATAAGTATCTTACAAAAACAAACAAAAAATCCTATCCTATGTATAGGTAAAACAGTCTTGGAGCAGTAGGAAGTGTGGGCTGTGCCTGGAGAGATGAGATATAGCTGATAAAAATTCAGGAGTACATAGATTGGTAGGGGAATTTAAATAAACCTGTTTAGGGAAAGAGAATAAGCAAGGTAATAATCAAATGATACAACCCTTAGTGAGCATTTGCAGCAGTTTGTTTCACCGAGTGGATTGTTTACTTCTCAGAGCAGTCACTGCAGTCAAGCAGGAAAAGAAATGCAGCCGAGCATCTGCTACATGTCTTCTTTTCTCAGTGGACACTACAGTTTTTGCCAGACATGACGCATACACACAAGAGGCACGTTGGGAAGAAGCTCAAAGTACTCGCTCAGTCATCTGGCAGTATCTAGTCTAAAAGAATAGCTAACCACCAAATGGATAAGTTATATCAGGAACTATACCTGTGTAAACTGCATCCATAATCATGTTTATTATGGTCAATTCCTACAAAAATGCTGCAGTGGAGAAGTTAAAAGGAGGCTAAATGCACAGAGATCACTTGAGTAATAAGATTGTCTGAACTTTTTTAAGGAAATTGGTCAGGAAACTGATATTTACAGAACATTAAGCTGTTGGAAAAATTAGCATTTTTTGTTTAGATCTCTTAATAAAAGGCAACTTCTCTTTTGTCAAAAATGGACTGTCAAAACGTGAATATTTGTTTCTGCATAGATATGCTCTCTCAGTTCTTCTTGTATCTTTTGTTGCCTGATGTTTCACTGTACCAAATTTGTGGTGATCTTGCAGTGAGGGGTTCACCATAGGTCTGAATATACCTAAATACTCAAAGGTTAGTATCTAATGCCATGTCTGTCCAAGAATCTGAAGCACAGGCCAGTTCCAGCTTGGATCATAGCCAAGCTTGCCATGTACTGAGCCTGCATGAATAAACTGAGAGATGTGAATTTTTAGTTCAAATGTTATCCTGTGATAATGTGTCTAAATGCACTGCGAACCTGAGGTGACATAAAACGTGGAGTTAACTTATGACCATCTAAATCTGATTATATAGCTGTGCCTTAAAATGACCCTTAAGCCCAAAATCACTCTTCTGTAACTCTTGTGAAAGTAATTGCTGGTGCTTTCTGCTTGACTGGTTCTGAAGACAGAATATGCAATGCATCCTTGTACTCCTAAGGAACATGTATGAATGAGCTTGTGCTGTGCTTTTCTCTTGTTAGTCTCTTGAATAGGAGGGAAACCATAATAAGCTACTTCTTATGAGTGCTACGTATACTGTGGCAGTATCATGGCCTTTCCAGATAAAGCGGTTCAAATTCCTAAATTCCAGAGATTCAGCTGACAACCGAGTTGCCTAAATTTGTTATGCCTACCTGCAGGAGTCTGTGGCCTAAAGGCTTGCTTCAGTCACCCCCACACAGGAACTGCTGCCATTTCAGATGCCCTGGAGTATGCAAGGCACCTTGACAGCTCTGCAAGATGTATTGCCAACAGGAGAGACAGGTTGTGCTGTCCATCTCAAATGGCACTGGCTCCTTCTGTGTGGGCAATGGATTGAACCCTCCGTATCAAAGCCCTTATTAGAGTCAATAAAGATCAAGGCTGGATTCACTGGAGCTGAGCGAATGATTCAGCTCTGCAGCTGCTGGTTCCCTTGGTTGGGGTGAACTGAATTGTGCACTAGGTTGTATTGGCTGGATTACTGCTGACTGCAGCAGGCAGATGTGTGCCTGCCTAAATATAGATAACTGTGTTTAAATAGCCTAAACACAAAAATAGTTTGAATGGTCAGGAATTAACTTTTGGAATTTGAAAGGATAGCAGCAGAAGCTTCTTTTCAGAACCAATACAGAGCAATCAGAGTACCTATAAAATTTAAAGGCCTCATGGGTGTTTTTCCTATGGCAGTTTATAAGGGGAAACAGTTATTTACCTGGTATACAAAAATTAACATATAAGGCAGACCGATTAACAAATGACCTGTCAGACAGGTTCCCAAAGAAAAGCAGAGTCTATTGCTTTGTGGTTTTTAAATGCTAGAAGACACACTAATGATCGATGGGATGTTTGCAAGAGGTGAACTGGAGCTAGATAACATCACCACAGTTTTTGGCTGCTCTGATCCCAAAAGCTTTGTAGGGCAAGATTTCCCATTCCTCATTAATGAAGAGTTAAAAGGGAGGAGGTGTGCTATTTCTTTCAGTAATAGATTTTTCAGGTAGTAAATGCTGAGCTTTATGTGCTGTTTCTCTGCTACAGGGCTGGCCTTGTTGTACTGAAGACAGAGGTGCAGTAGCATTCACATGTGCAAAATTTAATTACTCTGATTTATCAAGCAATTATTTTTCCTACTAGTTTTATTTAACTGTGGGAGATCTCATCCTTTCTTTGAGCGTAATGAGTGCATTTGCTTTGGGAAGCAATTTGCCATTCACAGATGAATTCTCTTTAACAGTGACTTTGCCTTTATTTTTCATTTTCAAATGAAATTACATTCTCAATTTGTTAGTAAATTTGAGCAGCAAATTCCTTAGTTTATGGGAACAGTGAATTCTTTATTGCATGATGACAGAGCTTCTTCAGGAAAGCGATTCCCGTCAAAAGCTTCTAAAATTGATAAGCCATGCTGGTGGAAGATGGAAATTTTGAGTTTGAGCCACTAGGCTGGGGAAGATCTCATATTCAGAGTTCCTATAACCTGCATGAGAGCACTTGACTTCTAATCTATAACATAAATTATAATCACCACATCCATTTTTCAGCCATTTAAGTGAATTAAGGAGTGTTCTGTTTCAGAACATTTATAGAACAGAAACATTTATATCAAGTACATTATATCCAAAGTACTTGATATAAATACCAATGTCCAGGAGATGGTTTGAGTCTCTGTCAGGCTCGCACAAGCTTTTAGCTCAAAGTTCGATAAGGGGACACCATGTCATCTTGTTACTATTACCTCTGGTTAATATAGTGCTTGCTTTGTGATTCTCACTCCCATTTAGAAGTATCTATGTCTTCCTTGCATCATGAGAAGGGTTTGTTTGTACTGTCTATGTCTGTGGTTTCTTCTGAGGGATCAGATAAATCAAAGGAGGTGAATCTTATTCTGAAAAGACAGGCTCTCACAGAGAAGAGGGTTAGTTAGGTTGTCCTGCTTCTGCTGTCATGGGTTAGCAAGCATAGTCCCGGAAGTGATGTTCTTGCAAAGGGGTGCGTACAGCTTCCTCTGTGACCTAACAGAACCTATCAGCTGGCCAGTTTGAATATGGACAGTTCTTTAAGCCACTTAAAGTTGTGACCGCCTCTGTGATCCACACTTAAGAATAGGAAACTCCCCCCATAACTCTGTCTCATTTCTGGTGCAGGGACAGGTGGCTGCGGGCCCCATGCTGGGGCCAGCAGGCCCGGCCCAGGCCCTGCTCGGGCCAGGCCAGGCCGGGCCACGGCCATCCTGGAGCCGATCGGCCCTGTTCCAGCCGCAGAACCCCCCACCACAGCCCTGCTGTGGGCAGCCGGAGCGGCTCGGCTCCCCCCCCCTCCAGTGCAGCCAAGATTCAGCTGAAGCTGCACCGATGTCCAGCAGAGATCATGTGGCCAACAACGATAAGCAACATTCCAGCTGCCAGGCCTAGGTGAGATTAACCCTTTTAGTGCTGTGAAGAGCTGAAAACCTGAGGGAGAAGAAAGAGGAGATGCTTAAAGCTGAAATTCTGTTGTAAAGCTATGATGTATCAGAGTACCTGTTGTAATTTCATGAAGGCATGGGGAGTGGAGCGTTCAACTTGTGAGCAAAAGCACCTGTGCTGAGATAGGCAGATGCTGACGCAGCTGTAATTTCATGAGAAGTTTGAACAGGGAGAGATGGAAGTGATGAGGATTTTTGCTCCAAATGGAAAAGGAGAAAACCTCAGTTCCTAGAGATGCTCCCTAAAGATGAAGATGAGGAAGACCCTTTGCTCCCAGGGAAGGAGAAGGGCCTCTGTTCTTAGGATGAAATGCTCCCAGAGATGGGTGAAGAGAACTTTTGTTTCTGAACGGCTCAACCTTAAAGTTGTACCCCAAAAAACTTCAAGAGTGGACCCTTGAAAGCAGTTGTGGGAAAAGCTGCAAGCCGGGGGAAGGGACTCGCATGCGAGCAGAGAACCAACCCGGGCGGCTGTCTCGTTGTGATAATGTTTTCATGACATAGGCAAGAGAGACTCCTCTTCCTAAATGGACTGAACAATATTTGGAAGTGGGCGGCTGTCTCGTTGTGATACTGTTTTCATAGCATGAGCAAGAGAGACTCCTCTTCCTAAATGGACTGAACAAGGTTATTATGGAAGTGATAAACAGACTGAACATCTCAAGGGTTGTCTTTTTACATTGTCACTGGGAGAAGGGAGGAAGGTGGGGGGAGGAGAAGAGTTCTGAAGGTGTGGTATAATTTTTTTTTCCTTCTTTTAGGTCTGTTAATAAACTTCTTTATATTCTTTCAAGTTTGGTGCCTGCTTTGCGTTTCTCCAAATTCTTATCTCACAGAAGGTAAACAGTAATGAGTATTTTGGACCAAACCACTACGCTAAATTGGTGTTTCCACCCAGTTACAAACCCAACCTGCTACACTGGGGATAAAGGCAAGCCTTCTTTTTCAGCATTTAAAAAGAACCATTACTGAAGAACTCTTATTCACAGAATGGTTGGGTTTATATCAGTCAAAGATGTGACCTATATATGTCACAACTCCAGATTTCAATGGTGAGGGCCTAGAATCTGACAGCAGCCTCACTGGGCTGTGGAAGCTGATTCCTCCTGGTTTTGCCTCCATTCCCTGTCTTTCTTTGCACATTGAACATCTTCCAGTATTTTGTCTACTTTTCTTTTTAGCATATTCCATTGGAAACTTCTCTTTTTCTCAAATTTAATATTATCCATTCTAAACTATTGTGCTAAATTGGTCTTTATAATTTCCAATTCACGTGGAGCATCTCATCATGTTCTCCATTTTACCAAACCACCTTCTACTTTTTTGTATCACTGCTTATCACATACATACAGGGTTGCATCTCCCAAAGTCTGTAACTTTCACCAGATTCATTTCCCACACTCGTAACAGCAGAAAACAGCCGAGTTTTCATTAGAAAAGCAATCCAGTTGGAACAAAAATAATTAGGATACATCAGAAAAAAAAGCTGTGTGGACTGTTACAGGAGAGAAAATGCTCTTCACATGGAATTTTCTTCTTTTCATTCTTGAATGCTTGAGAGTTTTCGCTTGATTCACAGTGATAAGATGCACTTAATGTAATTGCAATCTAGAAATCACAGGATCTCACAGAATCACAAGAGTTGAAACTAGAAGGGGCCTCTGGAGACTGTGCAGTCCAAACCAGTGCTCAAAGCAGGGTCAGCTGCAGCATATTGCTCAAGGTTGAAGATTCTATAACATCTCTGGGCAATGTGTTGCAGTATTCAACAGTATTCAATTAATCTATTTATAATGTCTAGATGGTAAAGCCAGAAGAAAGCATTAGAACCCTGTAGTTTAATCTTCTTCAGAAAAAAAAAAAAAAGACACTGTCAGTCATTTTTGCATAAAGCCACATCTATTATCTGTTGCAAGACAGTATATTTCATAGGAAGGGCTTGTATCTCCAAATGCAGCTAGAAGTAATTGAGACTCTACAACATCCATTGATGATTTGTTCTAGTAGTTACTTGCCTCTGCAAAATAGAGAGAGAAAAGCCTGAAAGGACACAGAAAATAAAACAGGAAGAGACCCAAGATGCCAACTCCCTTAATCTGAAGCTGCGTCATTTATGCCTAAGCATTTTTTGATAGGTGTTTGTCTGTCTTTTCCTTGATAAACTCCAGTGATGGAGACTGAGCTGTTTTGTGAACAACTTTGGTTGTGCAAAAGTTTTTCCAAGGCCTGGCTTTGAATTTTCCTTGTTAGTATTTATGTGTGAAACTTCTTGCTTTATCCCAAGTGTTCATGGAGAATTGCTTAGTGTCTTCCTTACAGCTACTTTTTTCACATCTGAAAACTGTTAAAGTTCCTTTCAGATTTCTTTCCTTTAGATTATATGACCCATTCAACTCTTCTTGAACAATATTTTATTGAATTCTGTCGTTCATTCTGCTCTCTCCACTCCTTTCAGATGACCTAGACTATTCTCAAGGAGTAGTGCTTGTAACTGAGAACCTACTCCAGTGGATGCTGTACCAGCTCTTACAGCCAGCCTTTCATTTAGGAAGTAGGTTTGCTTTTGGCAATGTTACTGGCATGTGCTCATATCTGATCCATTTTAATCCTCAGATCTCTTATAGCAGAGCAGATCTGTCATTTCCTATCCTCTATCTGTGAAGTGTAATTTAAGTGTAGAACTCTTTTTCTTTTCCCTCTAATATGAATCCTGGTTTTGCAGGAATATTCTTTAACCTTTTAAGATTATTTGGACTTCTACTCCTAGACCTTTCAGTGCTTGAAACTTCTGCAATTTTGGTATTATCTCTGTATATACTATTACATTATATCTATAATGTCATATAAGTGATTTATGACAATATATTATAATATCAGATTCTGCAATATTGTATTTAAATATACTTTCATTTTGAATGGAATATCCTAAAATAGTTGTTGATGCAACTTCCAGCTCTGAAAGTCATAAAGTTGCATTTTTGTTGAAATCAGGACAGCCTACCACATAAAAGTCAAGTATATACTTACTATGCTTTTTTAATGTTCTTCCTTGACAACTGCTAGTGGCTTCTGTCAGAGAAAGGATACTCAAATCAGTGAAGTTTAATTTTGACTTATAGAATCAGAGCATCATTTACAATGGAAAGGGCTCCCGAGATCATTAAGTCCAGTCATCAACCTAGCACTGTCAAGCCATCCCCTAAACCATATCCATAAGCACCACTCCACATGCCTTTTAAATACTTCCAGGAATGGTAATTACAACACATCCTTGGACAGCTTGTTCTAATGCTTGACCACGCTTTTGGTGAAGAAGCTTTTCCTAATATCCAATCTAAACCTCCCTTAGTGCAACTTGAAGCCATTTCCTCTCATCCTGTTGCTTGTTACTTGGGAGAAGAGACTGACCCCCACCTGGCTAGAACCCCCTTTCAGGTGGTGGTAGAGAGGGATAAGGTTGCCCTTGAGCCTCCTTTGCTTCAGACTAAACAGCCCCAGCTGCTTCAGCTGCTCCTCACAGGACTTTTGCTCCATTGCCCTTCTCTGGACCCGCTCCAGCACCTCAATATCTTTCTCATTGTGAGGGGCCCAGAACTGAACACAGGATTTGAGGTGTGGCCTCACCAGTGCCAAGTACAGGGGGACAATCACTGCCCTGGTCCTGCTGGCCACACTATTGCTGATCCAGACCAGGATGCCATTGGCCTTCTTGGCTGCCTGGGTACAGTTGGCTCATGTTCAGCTGCTGTCAACCAGCACCCCAGGTCCTTTTCTGCTGGGCAGTTTTCCAGCCACTCTGCCCCCAGCCTGCAGAGCTGCAGGGGGTTGTTGTTGACCCAAATGCAGGACCTGGCACTTGGCCTTGTTAACCTCGTTGGCCTTGATCCATGGATCCAGCCTGTCCAGATCCCTCTCCAGAGCCTTCCTACCCTTCAGCAGCATGACACTCCCACCCAACTTCACGTTATCTTGTGACCAGCAACTCTTCTTGTGACCCGTTGTTTTTGTCTTATTTATTTTTCACTGTTACACCTTAGTAAATCTGATCTCATACAAAGAATTAGATTAATTTACTATGATTTGATATTCAAAGGTCCATGCAGGCAGTCATGACTTTTCTGTCTTTTAGGTGTTTTTGAATGGTTTGTTTGACTCTTCATTGCAGGATTTTTCTAAACTTGAAAGTAAGCTGAGTGGTTTTCTCTCCTCTAGCCTGTCTATCCTCTCTTTTCCTTTTTTTTTTTTTTTAATTAAATGTAAGAGTGGCGTTTCTAAGTTTTGTGGAGTCTAATTTATTTTTGACAGGTTTTCAAAACATAATCATTTATCATCCACGGGACAAAAGGCAGGCTTAAGGAAAATACCTACAGAGAATTTCCACTGAGGCTATCTTAGAACCTCTCATTTACCTATTTTCCAATCTGTTTGTCACTGTTCTGGTTTTATTATTCATCTCTATCTCTGCAGCTCATTTTCTTAGCTGTAAGATCACAGTTGACATTTTTAGTGACGATGGAAGCAAAGATGACATTAACACTGTGACCTTCTCAAGATTCCTTGTTGAGGAACAGGCTAGCATTTTTTAAAATGTTCTAATACTAATAACATAAATATGCAGTATTTTCTCCTACTTGTCACTATGTTTCGCCTTTCTCATTTTATTCCCAGACTGCTGACACTCTAGTCCAGGATACTTTGTGCCTATGAATTGTTCTTTTTTGCTCCTTTTGTTTGTTTTAATAGCACTACCAGCTCTCTCCAATTCCTATTCCCCTTTTTACTGACATTATGTAAAAATCTAGCACTGCCACCTCCAAGTGTTTATTGCACTCTGCTGTCCTAAGCTCCATGATTTATGATGTTTGTGTTCTCTCTTCTAACCATCTGAGGCTTGTTAATTCTGTCATCTATTTCATGGTCACTCTGACAGGTTGCTTTGCATCTGCACAATCTCAACCTGTTCTTCCAGGCTGGCCAGAAACACAGTCAGAGGCCCTTTCCTTTACTTGCTTTCTTTGCCTTTTGTAGAAATGGATATGTCACCATAAAACTTTGTTACCAATGTGTTCCTGTTTCCCTCCTTTCCAAGTGGTCTGGATGATGAAAGAGTCCACCTCAGACCTGTCCTGTGTTCTTCACACTTTTGCTGGTGGCCCAGAAAATGCGTCGTCCACCTTATCTTTGTGACCAGACTCAAAACATGAGAATGTCCTCTTACCTTCAACATTTTAGCAGGTTTTTATTCCTACATCACCTGGATTCAGAATAATATCAGTTATCCTTGATACACAGAGAATATGTCCTTTGTTTTATTTTTCATTGAGAGCTGAACAAGATATATAGACTTATGTCTGCGAAATAATTAAATTAGACAGTACTGAAGTATTCAAAGCCTGCTACCTTCTGAGTCAAATTATTTGTTGGTATAAATCCCATGACTTCAATATGGTTTCTTAAGCAGAAGATGACCTGTATTTTCCCCTTGAAAATGAACAAAAAATACATTTATTTTCTTAAAATCTGAGCTTAAGTTTTGATTTGAATTTAGGAAATCACGAAACATTTGGACGTATTTTCTGACCCATGGAATTATTATTTTAAATGTTATAGCCAGGGTAGTTCATAGACCAGAAGTAGTATTATTGCAGAGAAAAATAAACAAGACTGTGAGAGCAAAGACAGAACCCAGTACAAATAAAATCACTTTTCAGATCTTGTGGCTACTAAATTATAGGGCAATGAGGATTTCCCTTTTATATGATTAATTCAGATTTTAATAAGTAAGTTCTTCTGCAAAACTGCAGTCAATTTTTCATCATTAATGTAGAAGTTCAAAAAAGTATTCTTTCTCAAGATGAAAGGGGAAAAAAATATAATATTTTTGACTTTCTTAAACCTATCTCATATGACGGATTTATGTAATGAAAATAATATAGAAATTCCTTTGACTGTGACAGGAAATACAAATCAAGTGAATGGAAAGGCAGTTGCACTGAAATAAAGACATTTCAGAAGATAATGGGTTCACTACAAAAGGGTCTTCTGTTAAGTACTTCCTATAATTCTGTTTTCAGTGGAGCACCTGACGAGAGACAGGCAAAGATGCGTGTGGATAGATCATGTTTTTGTTCACTGGTAGCTGAAGATGTATTAGGGCTGTAGGCAAACCTAATGCAGTGAGGGTCGGAAGGATGGAAAATTTTTTGTCCAACCTGGAGTACTGTTTCCTGGTTAGTACAAAACCAAAAGAAACCAAGAAGAACCTACGTAACTGACTTACTAATGCTTTAGATCTAATTTAACACATTTGGCTAAAGGGGAAAGATTATCCAGCCACAGTGATTAGAGGCATAATACCCAGAAAGATCAATCAATTGTGTCTTCTGGGTCTCAAATGTGATCAGGAAAGGTCTACTAAGTTGTGCAAAGGTTTGTTTAGTTCTATATTAACTTTTTACCATTTCAAATAAATTTTCTGGAAAAGAGAACATTGTGCCAGGGAGAACATTTTATGGCTTAAAGTGATCTGTTGACTGGAATCTCAGAAACACATGGAAAGGATGACCTAGGAATCAGCCTCATCTTACCACAGATTTGAAAAAGGTATTCAGACTCAGTGCTGGTGTCTGGGCTTGTGGGTTTGCACAGCATCTTGTGCAAAGAATTATAGATGAAGATTCTTTCATTAAATTCAATGATCTGATGTCAAAAATATTTCTCAAGGAATACAAGAGATAATCTTTAGTAATGACAGCAAGCCTGAACACATAATGACTCGTGTTGCCTTGTATTACTCCTTGTGGGAATTCCTAAATGTTTCTTCTTGCAGTCATAAAAGAAAAAAAAAAAAACCCTTTGTTTTCTTGTAAATTTTTTTCCCTGCACTGTTGTTTTTTTAAATTTTAATTTTAATATTAATAAAACTTGTGAGTATAATAGGAAGAAAAAGGGGGGGGGCAGAAAATTCTGGCACTGTTATTCTCAGAATTGGTGTTTTATTACGTTTCTGTGCAGAGGTACAAATTCCCAACAGCAAAGAATGAAAAAATAAGGAAAATTTCCCAAAGGTCATAAAACTGGAGCAAAATTTCCAATGCCTGCAAAAGCATCACCCCAGATAGGCAGAAGTGTGTCTCAATTAGGCGTCTACCTTTTTATGTGGAAGTAATTGATTCATACTATTTAAAACCTGTCCTAACTGGAGAAAAATGGTAATTCTCACTTGAATTCACTGATCTCAAAAAACATGTTCACAGAGCAGCAGATACCGCAACTGAAAACACCTTCAGAAATTCCATTTTAGAGCACTTCAGTAAAGCCCTTCTCTATGTTAGATCCTCATCCCTGTTCTTTTTAACTAAAGCATATCTTATGCCTCATGTGCACTGGATATCAAATTCAGGAATTACATAATTTGCTACAAGAGAAATGAGTGACTGCCTTAAGGGGTCATCTCCCATTCTTCTACTTCACAATAAATCTGATTGAAATCCTATTACAATGAAAGTAGTCACTAGAGGGAAATAGAACAGAATTTTGTCTCTAAATTTTAATACTGAAACAGGAAAACTAAAAGTCACCATTCTAAAGGTGCTTTTGGTGCATCTGCCCTACTTTACAGTAATTTAGAAGTTCATAGATTTCCTGAAATTGATTAATTATTATTTTTTTATTTAAATGCAAAAACCTAGAAAACCCTTTATAATCATTTTTGAGAGCATGGGAAATTCCAGACTAGAGGAAAAAAAATGATTTATTTGCTATAATTTCCTCAAGCATAGGCCAACAGAATTGCAGAGATGAAATTTGCTTGTTGCCTTATTCTTTGTAACATGCCCTTCTGATAGAAAACCATAGAGCTTTCCAGTTGTTGATGGGCGGGGCATCTCTGCTGTCTGTTGAGTTAGGCTATGCATAATATGAACTCTAAAACCGTTAGATTGATAGAGGGGATTTTTTTTAGGAGCTATTCCTTTTTTTTTTTTTTTTTTTTTTTTTGTTATAGGAAAAATAACAATTTTTTTTTTTTATATAGGAAACTCATATCAGCATTTCAAACTTTTCTTTCTTCTTATCTAAGAGGTATTCTCTTATGATTTATTAAGAGGTATAGAGCATGTATTCTGCTAAAACTGTAGAGAAATCAAGTACTGTAACAATGAAATATTGTGTGAAAGGATAGAAAAATATTTATGCAGATTCTTGTGGAATTTTTATGTGTTTGCTGCATATAAATTAGCCTTATAACTTCACCAAGGAGAGACACGAATAAATAAGTTCTTAGAGCAGAAAAAGTTGAAGTTTTAAATAACTTGCTGAAGGACAAAGCTGAAACAAAAAAGATAACAAAACAAAGTGGAAAAATATATATTTTATTTGTTATGAATACCACTGTGGTTTCTGATATTTACATACTTGAAAGTGTAAGATTTGTGAGATGAACAGCACTCTAAGAAATGGGCGTATTGGAGGAAACATTTCTGTAAATTTGATATGAATGAGGGTTCTCTCCTTGTTCTGGATTTCATCACAAACGCTTTGTGGAATTCTGCTAAATCCTAACTTATTAAGAAAATTTTGCAATACAGTATAAATGAGAAAAGAATTTGGTTTATTTTGTTCAGCTTGAAACAGTTTAAATCAGAAATAAAATGATCACCCATGCAATGGTACTGTACTTTATGAGATTTGGTTGGGAAAAGTTTGTACAGCAGATTTTAAAAAGAGAAATACCATGTCAGAGATGAAATAAATTACAGAACTAGGTATTTGTTCTTGGTATTTGTTCATAAAAATTATTCTTCACTCTATGAAACAAAATATATTTTTGTGAAAATATTCCTAGTTGGTTCTCTTTATCTTCATAAGCGTGTGTATAATATATTAAATTACAAAACAAAGCAACACAAAAGAGCATTAGAAGACCATTAAAGTTGCAAAGAAAAAAAACCCCGAACCTTAAAGAAGACTGTTGAGCATGCAACTTACTGTGGATCATACTAGCGTTGCATTTATGGGCTAAAGTTTTCTGGTAAATTGCACCTTCCTCATAGATTATCAATTCTCTAAAATATGGTTATTATCCCATGACACCTCCAGTTCGCCTTTCCTTCCCACCTCCCCAACTTCACTTGCACATATTAGAAGCTATAATTTATTAAATAGATGGGATTTCAAAAGACATGGACAAAAATTTTTCCATTTACCATAATTTGTCTGTGAAAATACTACCTGGTCTTTATTTTCTGCTGAGTTTCACATATATTTTTAAAATCATAAGGAGATCCCATACTGATGAAGTAGTATATGCAAATCGCATTCAAAACTGCTACACTCATGGTGGTATTAAGATTCTATATGCAATTATAATGCTGTCACTGACTGACTTTGAGGATCTTAATCTTCCATTTTAAGACTATTTGGTGGCAGCTGTTCAATAAAATAAGCACTTGATATGTAATTTGAAAAACTTAGCAGAGAATAATATGATTATCTAAAACTGACTGCAGAAAAAATATGTGCAGTTAGAAGGAAATATGCCTATGTAGAGAAGAAGAACTTTACAGGCTATGTTGTCACAGGAGATAATTTTTCTTCACATAATAGAAATATATTTTTCATCCAGGATTAGGTGTTATAGTACAGAGGAAAACTCACAAGTGAAGTGTGGGAATTACGTTTTTACAAAAAGGTGTAGCCTTTAAACACACATCTTCTGGGACAAAGTCATTCAACATTCATGGAACTGTTTGAGTTTTCCAACAGGTCTAGGCATGTGTCTGCAAAACAAAACCTATTAAAAGTGATTTAGTGTGACACTCCTTGTGCACCAAGACAGCTAACCCCCCCCTTCACTGACTGTAGACCTCACCCTGTTCAAGCTACTGGAACAGAACCAGCAGAGATGTGGGACCTCCTCAGAAGGGGTCACTGCCCAGAGGCTGCTGTGGGAGAGAGGCAAATAATGTTCAGCTGGGAAATTACCGTGGAACAGCAAGCTTGGATCATGGTCTCTGGTGTCTTTGCTGAGTTAAGCTTTTCCAAAACCTTCAGCCATAATATTCACAGAACCTTAGTCCTAATGTTTCCTGTAAATTTCAGGCTCATAATAGCATTACAAGCTAATTCAGGGACTCTGCTTACATTTTCAAGCAGCTGAAAGTATCCACCCTTTGACCACTGTCCCCCTCTAACTAATTCAGTTTAATGGTAAACAACAAAAAACATACCGTTCATTAGATCTGCTATGCTAAAAGCAAAGAAACAAGTTTTTTCTTTCCATATGCTAAGAATTCCCAATCAGACTCTAACAAGACAGCTTATAAAAGAAGTTATTTTCCAACATATGTAGGAGAAAAATATATAAAAAGAATAAGAAATTACCAACTGTGAAGTTAAATACAGAGTTTAGGAAGATGCTGTGTTAGCACAAGAAGTTAAATCTTTAACATAAAATGGCAATAGAAAAGCTCGAGCTTTTATGGCTCCTTTGAAACCAGTTGCTAAAATATTTCATGAAATTTAACTGTTTAGGAGTATTTAGAATTCAAAACAACTCTTGTGTAAAATGTTCAGCCTTACTAAAGGCTGCCCAACAACAAGAGCTTAAGATGGAGTGCAGAGGAAAATACATTACTCAATTCAAACTGTAGAAATTATTTTATGTAGTTAGAAGGTAATTTCCTGAGTTGGATTTTGTCCAAGGTTCTGCATTTGTCACCTGAAGCTTATGGGAAAAACCACACGATCTTTCATGAGCACAAGTTACCGTGACCTTTGGTTTAATGCCCCAGAACAGAAGATTCAGAATATCTGCTCCTGACAAAGTGCTGGTACAGTTCAGGTATGAGTGCCTGGGCACTATTTGCTCCTTGCTTAAGTCTCTGATTTTGTTTTCTTGGAGAAACAAGAGATATTAAAAAAATAGAATAACTATAAAAAAATCTGGTACACAAGAGACAAGTAGTGTTACTTTTCAGTGAAGATTGTGAGTTTGCAGACCTAAAACTCCCTATTTTGCAATGTATATGGTACTAGAATTTCCAAAACTGGAATTTTGCTTCCTGACTTCATAAAATGGCAGGGCTCTTTAAAATTCAGTATGGCGAATGTGCAAAGCATTGTGCCAGAACCCAGTGTGATTCCAAGGATGAGGATAAAAGTTCAAACTAAAGACTGAACAACAGAATATTCTCTAGGAAAAAGAAAGAGCAAAATAAATAAGTGGCAGTCTGTGGACTGAAAGCAAAATCTTTCTTATGAACAGAACTGTTTGACTTTAGACCGTGTTTTCCATCTGTGGATTGCAAGGCATGTTATTAATTATAATGAAAACATTGGAGTGTCTTTTTGTGGGAAGTATATGTTTTGCATATGGGTAATGATGATACTGGCCCTCATCTTCCAATACTGTTCTTGACTGTTCACTTCAAAAGCTGTAAGTTGAAATGAAATTGAGTTGTGATGATGGAAAAAATAACCAGGTTTTTGGACTGAAATCCTTTGAACCTTTCCAGATTATTTTTTAAATGACAGTCACAGGAGTGTGCTTACACAGTGAGATTGCTCATTGTGTCTAGTTAAGCCATGTTAATTAGAAATAGGACTACAGACTCATTGTGCTATTATATTCCTCTTTATATGTAGCTCGATTGATACATTATGGCTCTGTAGAGTTAATGAGTCATATGAGATGCAAACATTCTTTTTGTTCAAACAAAGTTTAAAAAATGTCACTGCACGTACTCTTTGAAGTGCTTAGGAGAAAGAACTGGTCACAGGTGCTCTATAATGCAAATGTTGTATGAATGGATGACTGGGCTGCATCTTCCATGTGTGATCTTTTCTTCACAGCTCCAAAAATCTTCCTCATGCAATGCATGAATCATTGTGTGGTTCATTTATTTTTGTTTTATGAACCTTACAGTCTAGCATGCAGTGAGAATGATTGTAATACATTCATAATACTTAAGCACTGTCTTTTCCTGAAGGAATGCAGTCAAAGAAAAATTGAGAAGAAATAAAACAAAGTCTTTCCCATCTGTTCAAGATGTGCAAAAGTAAAAATCTTCACTTACAGATAAGTTTGGGAGCAAGTTGGGTACTTCTGACAAGCAGGCAAAACTGGGTCAGAGTCAAACATTGACTTCCTGAGGTTTGTTCCTACCTGAATTAACCTATAAGCTTATATTTGTAAAATATAATAGTTCCATATTTGTTGCCATTACACCCATGGTTGTAATCCCTTTGGGATTCTAGTTGGACAGTACTTACACTCATGAGGACTCAAAAGAATAGCACTTGGTGGAAAATAATGCATGATATTAAAACTGAAGCAAGGAAAAATATAAACTGGTGTGGTTTGGGGAGTCAAAAGAAGTTAAAGAGCTACCACGCTTAACTTTTCCATACTTTTGAGCTTTGACAGCTTGTTGGTGGTGACTTTTAGTTTGCAAATGGCATTGAAAGGGTGAGGCAGTATTTTCTGAAGCTGCTCCAGCTCGGATTTCAAGAACTTGACCCAGTCCTCGGTGAGAAAGTAGTTTGGTCCTAGGTATCTAGATACCAGGCACCTATACAACATGTAGAAAACACAGAAGAATGAAAAGAATTGCCCTCAGTAAGAAATCTTAGTAAAATCTTAGTGCAGAAAAATGTCTAAACCTGTTTAAAAATATGAACAATAGAAATAATGCTCACTTTCTTTTTTTTTTTTTTTTTCCAATTCTTGCCAAGGATTGGATCCTGGAGAGTAAATCGGAAGAGAATTTGACCTAGGCAGTTAATTCCATGACATGATCAAATTGCAGTTTGGGGAATCCTCTGCCTTCTTACCTGAATTCAGGATCCCAGGCTGTGTGCTTCACACCTTTGTCCTTTCTATATGAGTTTCAATGCTGTCATACATTTCCTTCTTCAACCTATACCCCAGTTCTCTCCAACCCTCTTCCTGTAGATCTTTTTTTCCCCCCGACATGCCTATTTTTTAGCCCTGCTCTTAGGCTTTCCACCACTACTTTTATCCTTGAGTTGGCCTTCAATCATCCTCTTTCTGTTTCACCTCCATTTTGTAATTTATCTTTTGTTTTCAGGGTTCTGAGGGGTGATTGAGCAGTTTAGAACTTTTTGTTTAAGAGTTAATGGACTTAGCTCACTTCAGAGTGTAATGTACTTTTGGACCCTATAGAGTTCATGAAAATCTGAGGAAAAAAATGGCATTATATCGATATATCCTGGCGGCTTATTGCAGTATTTCCCCATTCATCACATGCATGATGTCTGAAAGGAATGTGTTGTAACCTTCTCTTAGTGCAGCTAAAAGACCAGAATAATTTTCCTTTGATAAAGGGTTTCTGTCCCTGAACCATGAAAAAAATTCTGCCTCTTCCTCCAGCTTGACTTAGATATTTGGGTACTTATACTGAGCACAGGATAGTAAATAAAAAGTTGTTAGTTTAGATTCATGTTGACACATGTGTTGGCATGACATAGATATGTTTAAATACAGGCTCTACTCTCTTACAGGGAGCACCAGATAGCCCAATGGCAGCCTGTCCAGCTCTGCAGTGTTAGAACTGATTTAATATCTGACATAAAAGAATTGTTTGAGCTTAATCAAAATTAAACACAGTTCTTTAATTTCTTGCTGCTGCTGCTGCTGCGAGTAGAAGTGATCACAAATTTTTATTTTAAAATATGGGTGAACTTCAGCCACAACTGAACCCTGGGCTGCAGACTCAACTTCCTCAATCTCCTGTATTGGGACTTGTTCTTTGAGCAAATTTATTCCAGATATGAATATGGATATGCACAGAGTGCATCAGGATTTATGTTTCTGGCTAGAAATAAAAGTAATGTTACTGTTAAAGACACCATTTTCCACCTCTGTTTATCTTTGTGTTTCTTGTTTATTGTTCCTTCTAACAAGACCTTGCACCCTGGACAGTGCTAACTTTTAGTAGTTGTTTTTCAGTATTTTCTTTTTGGTCTTGGGACTGTTTTACCATTTGATTACATTTCACCAAGGAAAATGTGTGGGATATATTATTTAGTGAAAACAACTTGCCAAGATGGAGAGAGAGAATTGCTTTGATGAGGATTCTCTGAACAGGATACAAAGAAAAAGAATATTTGGAAGTCTTTGGTGCATGTATTTCTTAAAATTAATTGATCCCAGTCTGTCAAAGGCTTTTATCATGCTAGAATAGTATGTAAGAAAATCCAGATGACACAATACAGCATTATATTATGCTTGTTAGGATCCTGTCTCCTTGAGGAGCTTATGTACCCTTACTCAGTCCCTTTTGACTTTCAAAAAGGGCTGAAGATGCTCAGAGTCCTTCCTGGGACAGTCAGACTCTCCCAGGATGAGAAGGGAATACCCATAAGTCCTCTGCAAGGGTAGTGTCACCTTCCTATGCAAAAACAACCCTTGGAACAAATTCAATTTTTTACAGTCAGTAGCTGAAATGCCATGTCTCATGGAAAACTATAGATCCTCCAGTGTTATTAATATCCTGCCTTTGGGACATACACACGTTGACCTCTATTCCCAAAATGTATTTTTGAGTGCTGGAAGTATTTTGTAAAGAATATAAGGCAAATATCTTTGCACAAAGATTATTGTATCTGATGGAAGAGGGATAATTCAGACATTCAAAATAATTACCAGAGGCAGGTGCACTTTGTAGTGTCAAAACACTGAAGTCCTTGATGCTTAACAAGATAGTGACAAATTTCATGGCCGCTGACCTCTGTTTCTGGAAGAAGCTACTGATATCTTATATCTGTCATTCTAATTTTTTTTCTCCTACTGCCCAATGTTAAAATGCACCAGTCTTTCAAAAGTTCAATCAACATCAGACCTCTTCAAAGATTTCTCAGGCTGGTAACCCAAAATAGGAACCTTGGTCAAGCTAAAAATACACAATGCAAGCATATTTAGAAGTCAACTGTGAGTTGAAAACAGGATGTGCATTGAGATTTCTGCCATATGACACCAGAGACTTCATTGCAGTGGCGTAGCCCTTCTTCTGTAGTTTCAGCCCAGTGTATGGTGGGCATGCAAAAAGCACTGCATGCTGCACCAGTGGCAGCTTCTCTGTGGGTGGAAGTGCTGTTTGCTTGCATGTGCTGTGTTAGATGATGCAATTGCTGCTTTACTGCCTTTTCGTCACGAGGGTGCTGCATGTGGTGCTCTGGAAAGCAGCCCTGTGCCAGTGGGAAGGCTCAAACATCCAGTAAAATTGCAAAGCTGACAAGGAAGAGGGAAATTTTCTTAAGGACCTAGTAGGGTCTGAATGGAGTTCATACAACTCAAGATGTCACTGAAAGTTGCTGGACTGGGCCATGGGCTGGGATTTTCTCTGCAATGCTCAAAAAACTCTTGTTCTCACCTTCCTATCTGTGGTTCTTCCAGGGTCAGTGGGGTTGCTGTGCATCTAGAAAGAATATTTGCCTTCTGCCTGGGTATCAGATCTAGAAAGGGAGTAGTTAGCATATCTACTGCTTAGGGAGATAAGAGCAAATTCTTCCTCTACAGGATCAGCAGCCAAAGCTCCCTCAAATGGAAGGTAGTTTTCTATGAACATGTAAGCCTAGAATACTCAGATTGCAGCAAAATGCAGAATTGTGACTATGGAAAAGAAAGGAACATGCAAACTAAGTGCTACAGCATTTTGAGGCAAAGCCCTGAGCTATTGATGATTTGTTCTGTGCCAAGGATGTGGTATTTGCTGTATCTGGCATGTGCAGTTCCCCAGAAAATATGAAACATGGCTCTGTTTCTTTTCCCCATTTTTCATGTTTCCAGTGTATCACGCAGATACACTTTGACTCCAGCCTCTCTAACAACAGGGATAGTGGAAAGAGGGGTTAATTTTTTTTTTTCTTCCAAAATATGGTATTTCCACTGATTGGAAAGGGCTAGATCAAGCTCTGCTAAGGGGAAAGATGACCCAAAGTATGGCAGGGTTAATAACTAGAAAGCTTTAAAGTCAAGAACGCCGTGTTCTGCAAGATTTGGTGGTGCTGCAGGTGGGTGGTATGTGTGGAAAGTATGAAAGGTGACAGCTGGACAGTAAATTCATGCAGCTGAGGAGTTTCTTTGTTTTATGCTTGAATAGCATTTGGCTCAGTGGCATTTTGGTCTGTGACTGGACTCATCAGACAAATAAATGGACTGTTTTCTTTTTGGCCCTGAAGGGAACAGGCATGTGTTTGTGCTGCATATATTATCTGAGCAAATTCAGACCCAGCATCGCACTGTCACATCCAGGACAACTTCAGAGCAGGGCTTCAACCAGCTCCTTCCAAGTTGTTTTTGGTGACTTTGTGATCTAGCTGTATTTTGATGCCCAGGGACACAGGAGCCAGCTGGCAAAGGTCCTCATCCATAGCCTCTCAAAATCTATTTTCATGGGCTTCAGTGAGATTTGAAATTAGGGCTTTTAGGCTGAAGATCCCATCACTTCGTGCCAGTAATTGGGTCAGTTACTCCAAAGTGTTCAGCACTTATGATTCTTCTAAGAGCTTTCATAGTCATATTTTCCAGAGAGCCCAAACACCTGTTATGTTTAAGCTATAGAAAGACCAGTCACGAATGTGCTGTTTGCATCTAGGGGATGCAGCATTCTTAATTGTTCATCCTCCACATATGCTCCAGAAAATACTGGTAAATGATAACATTTTCTGTGGTACTGATAAATACTGCTTTCACATACACAGCCTCAATACATCTGATACATTTCTCAGGAGAGCAGAAACAATTTCAGTAGTTACATATACTGAATTCTCTTTCCTCCTTCCTACCTGTTTGCTGTTAATAAACAGAAAGCTACCAATTTCCTTCACATGCTGGCATGCTAGAAATTAATGGAGTAAATGCACATGCTGTTTTACTTTTCCAGAGACTGGCTTATACAACAGATTTTTACTCTGTAAGACAGATTTTGCTGTATTCGTGCTTTTTTCATCTCCCCCTGAGGAGTATTAACTCAAAGCAATCACAAGACACCCAACCTTGCCTGCTGCTTCTTGAACTGCTGTATCCTCTTCTTTGCTTCTTGCTACTCTATTTGAAGCTTTTTTTTATTCTTCTTTTCTTGAAGAGGAAACAGCAGCAACCAAAAAACGCAACGGGTGTCTCCTTTCCTAAAATAATAACTCTTTGATGTGAGAAAACAAACACGTAGAATGTTTCTGTTCACACAGGATTTGCTTTTAACAACTGTGCTCTTTCTACTCAAATGAAGATAGGTAGAGTGCTCTGTGAAGTACAGTGTTGGAAAAGGAAGACGTGTATACGCTTGGAAAATGCTGAGCTGCTTGTGAAGCTATAGACACTGCATGTTTATGACTTGGTTTTCTAAGCAATCTCCAGAACGGATTACAGTGATATTTTAACAAGGCTGCTGGCATCCATCACCAGCTTTCACTTACTGAGAAATCTAAAAGATGGAAGAATGTAATTATTTCCACATAAGCTAAGTGCTAGTGGCTGATTGTTACAAGAACTTTGATGGTTTAAACTTTTTCATCTTCTGAAGGCAAACAGGTAAGTCTCACAGGCTTCTCTTCCAGTGCTCATTTTGGTGGGGGAGCAGGGGGTTGCAGGGGACCGGTGTCGAAGGGAAACATGTTCGATATGAAGGCAAACTGTTTGTCTCTAGATTTTAAATATGCAGTATTGCACATTGTCGTTTTCTGTCTGTCAGGTTACAAATCCATTACCTATACAATAGCTATTACTTCTTTCCATAGCCAAGATATGAATCTCACTCCAAATTAAACCCTAACTTTTACACACTTAATACTATTGGAAGAGAATGTGTATTTCAATCATCTGTGCATACTGAAATGTCCATTTCTAAATCTCTTTCAGTCATCCTATAAATACTTCTAGATTGATTGCTCTGGTAAAAACAATGTTATTTCATATGAAAAATGAAATAATATGTATAGGATTGTGCTTTCTAAAGATGAGTTTTGTTGAACAGTTTTTCCCTGAAAACAGGATTTCCTGAACTGAGATCTTTGGGCAGCTTACTTTTCAGATGAGGTCTGCATTGTTGTAGAAATACTGTGGTAAACAAGGGGTTTCCTAGCCTGCAAATGGGAATCTAAAAGCATCAAAAATAGATATTTCTTTCCCTTTCACCCTTGAAAGAACACTTATTCTCTTTGAGTAATTGCACTGCTGTGCCTCTAGAGGTGAGGCTTTTCATTTGAAGACTTTTAACATAAAAGCCCTTATTACCATTTAGAAAAAAAAAGAAAAACCTTTGACCATAAATAGGTTTTGTCTTAATTAAGTTTTTTTGTGTCCTCTGAGAACATTTTCTACCTTATATATTATTAGTATTGAAGGGCAAAAATTTTACACGATTCTCTAAGATTTTTGTTTACAAGAATGACTGTCAGAGAAGGAAGTATTTTGAGTTAAAAATAAATATTAATACTTCTTGTTTGCTTGTTGTAAAATATGGTTGGTTACAGAAAGAATTAAGCTCCATTTCCAATCTGGCTGTGATAATTGAAACAAATCCTGCTGGCAGACACAATTATAAATAAACTTCTAAGAATAATTAGAAGTGTAATTAACAGAAGACTGAGTTATTATCACTTTCTCCTCCGTATCATAATTCTGCATAAAAACATGAGAAATGGCTCTCATTAAAATCTCACAGCAGGGAAATCCACAGAAGGGAGTGAGACATTAAAACAAAGCATTCAAGATGTGCAAATACTGTGATTAATTAATTAAACAGATACCAGCTCCAAGGAAAAGCCTGAAAGCAATTGGGATATTTAAGAAATAGATATATCATAAAGAGTTAACATGTTCAGGCTGGTTTTGATTTGTCTTGTTTTGCTGGTTTTTCTTTTTAAGAGGTGATAGCTCAGAGTGCCTTGTGGATCTATATTTCTGTATTTTGCTGGTATCATTTAGCTCTGTGGAATCCTTCTGAATACCAGGAACTTATTAATCAGTAAAGTTTTCAAAATACCAATCAATGGAGTGGCTATTTTGGAAGGACTTAAAAGAGCCTGGCAGAGGATTGCTGATGGAGATTTTTCCCCCACTAGCTAAGGGGCATTCTCTGTTACCTGAGAGACTTTCTGAGCTGTTCCCAGTGACTTTCACCAGAAAGATGCTTACAAAGACACCTCTACTAGTGGCAAAAAGAAAACCAAACTGGCTTCTGCATCCTTTGTGAAGCAAAGAATGAACAGGCATTTGAGAGGTTTTACCAGTCAGAAAGCTGGTATTCTGGAGACCAGCTGTATTCAGAATAGAAATGCCAGCAGTTACTTAAATCTGGCTTCTGTCAAATTCCTCAAGGTGCATTTATTCAAATACTATGCACTATCATGACAACACTGATACTGTATATTTTGGAGAGTTGAATATAATTTAGGACTACTTCTGCTGCTATGCAATATTAATTCCAGCACCATCCTGTGTAGTAATTAAGAGGTTTAGGTGTGAATCTTATAAATATTCAGGTTATGTTACTTTTCTTAATGCTTGGAAATTAACCCAGGAAAGGAAATCTCCACCTCTTTTACTAAAGGGGAAAAAAAGAATAAACCCAAATAAACAATAAAAGAGAGAAGAATGGGGAAAAAAGAAGGAAAAAAAAAAAGAGGGGAGAGAGAAATTTTTGTTCTAGGGTATTAAATAGTAGTGTCATGTAATACACACCCAAGAGCTTAACAGAACTGTAGTAGGACTAATTTAGCCCATGTCTGTCTAATTCCTCATTAGCATACTCTTATTTTTTTGCCCAGTGGGTATACTGCCTGTTGAGAAATAATGTGAATATTTATTCAGCAGTAATAACTATTGCTGCTTGGGAGCTTTTTTTGCCACGTGTGAACACGCTTATCTAGAAAAGAATTTCAGGCAGATGATCACCCGTGGGATTCAATGAATTCATGCATTGCATGTCCTATCCTACTATATGGCTGTACGACAAGATTACTGTTTTTCTAATGAGATTCCACTTTGCACACGGGCACTGCAAACACATCATTGCCTCTCAGAAAATAGTACTTGTCTTCTGGAGTGGCAATGTAAGCACAGAACTAGTCCATTTCAGCAGCATTAGAGGGGCAAGTCTGCCTCTATTTGGTGCAACAGGCTAAGCAGTTTCTGTCTGAGACTGGAGGAATCTCCTAAGAACACAGCTCAGTCATCTTCCCACAAATATAAGGAAGTATTTTTTTACCTATTGCAGAGGATTAGGATAAAACTCTCTATTTTGATATCTAACTTGTGTTTTCAATATCAATGACTTCCCCCCAAAAATACAACTGCCACTGTATATTGCATATACAGAATGCAAGTCTAGGACAAGATATCAATTTTTAAATGGGTTGAAATTCATTTGTATTTCTTTTGCATCCTAAGAAGTTTATTTCAAAACAGGTTTTCTTTTTCTAAAGAAAAAAAGAAGCTTAGTGTATATATTTTCTGCAGTGAAAGTGGCTGTGCTACTAGCCAGGTAGTCATATTTTTGTGCATACATTTTTGATACAGCTGTATTGAAATGCTATTTTTAGTGCTAGCGTGATGTAAGGAAGCAGTGCTATATTGCTGGTACATAACAAATTTAAACTGAAGCTAACTCTTCAATGAACAAAAAATTAGTACTGCAATCAATTGTACTGGCTACACCGATGTAAATTAAGGGTAACTTCATTGAAATCAGTGCATGTAAGAGGTTTCCTTTTCCATAAATGAAATACAAGTCAGATCCACTAATATTTGTTTCAGACCAACTTGTGGAAGTATGAACAAACCCAACAATTATCACACACAAGCTGTAACCTTTAATTATTCTTTAGTCAGCTGGCAGTTAAGTTGTATTAAAGCAGCATTTATTTAGAAAGAAAGAGAATAACAAACCTTAAATGTTTTTCATTTTACTGACTTTACTTACCATTTACTTACCATGTGCTATTTTCTTAGTGTTGCAAGTTTTTGACAACTATGGTATCCTCGTCTGATTTGCGTTGATGGAATCCAGGAAAAAAAAAGAGACCAGTTGCCATATAGGATATGGAAAATAATTATTACAATAACATTATATTTAAAATATGTTAAATATAGAGATTAAGGATGCTAAATATTCTGCAGATAGATGAAACTATGTGTATATCCTCTGTCAGGCTTTGGATATTTTTTTGAATGAAGGTCTATTTCTTATGGTAAGATTTTTCAATTAATTGCTGATGATCTGGAAATGCACTCACTGAGACTCAGACTCTCCTGCGTGTATTATGGCATTTAAACTAAAAAGGCAAGAAATCAATTCAGGTGTTTGTGCTGTAATTGACTGAATAACAAATGTGACACAGGATATTGAAAGGTCAAAATGAGGAACATACTCAGAACACTTACTTGCAAATAATTTTCACAAGTTTTTAATCAAAATTTGGTTAATAATTGAATTACACCTTTTATTTCATATGTTAAAGAATTTTCATTATGCGGACACACCTTTGTATTTCTAATTAAATTACTGTACCCTTTACATACAATACCGCATTTAAAAACCTAATTCACTTCTCGAATCACAGGTACTGGAGAAGGTTCGGCTTGCAAGGAAAAAAGTGATGGTCTTTATATTATTAAGCTGTGATTGATGATGAAGGCTAATGTTTTGGGAAGCAAGGTGTTTCATCTGCTTTCAGTGTGTGGGCCATGCTGTGGCAGGCAGCTGGGGCAGCTGGGGAGGAGGTTTCCCGTGTCACTTGATGGCCTCTGCACTGTGCTGCGGGAAGGCACCTGCTGCTGACAGGCACTGCAGAAGCTGTCTGAGCACACAAGGAGCAAGGCTGGTCCACCTCTGCTTCCAGCTCTCTGGTCTCCCTGCTTCTGACTTGCAGGGAGATTCCCAAGAGATTTTTCTGCTTCAAATTCTTAAATGTCTGACAGACTGTGCCCCCATCTTCCAAGTTGCCAAAGGCCTTTGCTTTGCTTCAGGTTAGAGGAGAGCAATTGCCCAGCACAGTAAGGAGCCCATCCACCCTGGCTGCCCTCTGTCCCTGCAGCACAGGCATTCACTCATCCAGAGAAAGGCCCTGTTTCCCTGGCCTCGGCCACCACTTCGTGCTTGCTGCAGCACCCACTTGCTTTCTTCAAATGCCATTTTTCCACTTGGCCCTTACCTACACTCTGAACTAGAACATATTGACAGAAGTGTCTTTTTTCTTCCTGTTTGTCTCCCTGGGGACTTTCTCACGCTATCAGGTCCTGGCAATACAGTCTAAGATCAGAAATGGGCTTTTGCCCAACCTGGTGCCATGGCTTGTTTCATGTCCCCTTTATTTTGGTACTCAAGGTCCTGTAGTAGGGGGCACCATGGAAGGTGCTACCAGGTTTTGATGGGACATCAGCAATACCATTCCCTCAGGGAATGAGGGCTGACTGGGTCCTAGCTTGCTCTGGTCCTTCGGCTCACAGGACATCATCCATTTTCTCAAAGAGGATAATGCTACTATTGAAAGGATATAAAAGTGGAAAGAGAAAAGATACATAGAAAATGGAATAGGAATAGAACATATGCATTAGCCAGCCTTTTCAATGAGTAATAAAAGGCATTTATATGAGATTAAATTCAAGTCTTGTGTAAGTGAAAGAGAGATACTGTACTTGCTTTCTGTAAGAAACTGAATTTTATCTAAGCAGCTTTGTATTTGCTAAAAAAAAAGGTAAAAAGTTGCCCAAATGTTGACATCTCCAAACCTACCTCACTAATTTTTTTAATAATCTGATAGCTCCTTCTTACACACTAGTTTGCGTTCATTTTGAAATCACCTGTTGTTGACTTGCTTTCTTTCTGTGGTTGTTTTATTGTTTTGCCCTTCACCTGCCCTTCCCTGAAACTTCTAATGATATTTTCTCCAATACAGAGAACTTCAACACTGTTTGGTATTCTGCCTTGTAAAAATAAAGTACAAAAAAAAAGCACATTAAAATATTAATACTTTGTTGTCACACTTTTTAAAGATTGTACTGTTGGGGATAACAATAGGCATCAGCATGAATGTAAAGGAGTAATGGTGGAAAGATAAAATGACTACAAGTTATCATGCTGAAAGAAATCTTTACTATGTGTTTGGTGAAATACATTCATATCAACTTAATCATTTCTTTGCAAGAATTTGTGAAATCTCTCCACCTCTCTTTGTTCCCTTGGTCTAAATGGTCCCATATTTCTCTGGGTGTTGTACTTGGGGGATTAGGAATTCCCAGTATATGCTCATATCAATAAACATGTTGGATGAACTGAATATGTTCTGTAATCTGCTTCATACAGCAGCTCTGCTAACAGGATCTAATGATACTTCCTGAGCTTTGAATATATGTGAAGCATCTGGCTTTGCTAAGAAAATGAGGCTAAACTGTAGATCTTTCTTTATAAAGCATGAAAGCAGAGTGTGGTGCAGCTAAGCTACTGTCAGAAATGTTACTCTCTTCCTTAAGATAACTGTTCTCCTTTTCACAAACACCTGGTGTTTGCCACTTAGCTAGGTCTTACTAGATAGAGGTTGGATTTTTTCAAGGGGAGAATTACATAATTATGCTGTGTGACTGCAAGCTAAGGCAGTTCTCATGGCCTTGCCCTTTAACTTATCCTATCACTATAACAGAATAAAGAGCTGATCTAGCGCAGATCTTTGACAGTAATCATGCATGAGCAGTTTGGCCAAGATCTAGTGTTGCACTTACTGCCAGGTCACAGGGAGAGAAATCTTGAGGTCTTTTCATTTCTTAAATCTTACCTGTGGAACCTGTTCAGCTTAGTCAGTGCTGAACAAATGCCATGATCTGACTAAGGATTTATACACTACAAGAGGGATGTCCTGTTTCAGACACCGTGGTGTTTTGGGGGGTTCTTTCAGATGCTAGAACCACAGAAGTCAGTGAAAGCTCTCCACAAATTGCAGGGGTCAGGCCCTGTTCAGGGTCCATCCCCTTGGCATCAATCCCCTGCGTTGATCCTCCTGGGCCATCAGTTGAGGCACTCTAGGAGAAACCCATCTGAGCCAGCTCCAGTTACTCAGTTATCCCATCTCTTTTGTGGACCGAAACTAAATGGCCTCTTTGCTGCTTCACTCTTCCATGGAACTTAAATGTATCAGTTAAAGCAACTATAAGGTTTTGTCAGAGAGATCCATTTTGCAGTCTCAAAAAAAAGTGTCAAAGATACCTAGGAAATTCCTCTGCATGGTGGTTCTGGTTTAGAGTGCACCCTTTCAGCCAGAAAAGTGTCTGCTCTGTCTGAAGTTCAACATGATAAAGAGCTCAGGAATGAGCAATAGTTACTGTTATGGCAGGGACTGAGCTTAAGTGGCCACATGTTCAACTAGAAACTCACAAATGACATGAAACTGTGTCAGGTGAGGTTTAGATTGAATATTAGGAAGGAGTCCTTAACCCAGAGGGTGGTTGGGCACTGGAACAGGCTTCCCAGAAAAGTGGTCACAGCCTGACAGAATTCAAGAAACATTTGAACAAGGTTCTCAGGCACATGGTGGGATTCTTGGGGATGTCCTGTGCATGGCCAGGAGCTGGAGTTGCATGATCCCTGTGGGTCCCTTCCTATTCAGGATATTCTATATTTCTGTGATAACTGTGTGACTTGTCATTTTAACATCTTGAAGATGATATTTGCTTTCCAGAATGCAGCTGCACCACCCTGATTCACCTACCTGTTGACATAGCTGGTTGGGTTTCCCGTGGCTAGCCCCACTGGCCCAGGCACCCCAAGCAGGGTGGCAGAGGGGTGTTGCTGTCAGCGTGAAGTGGGGCTGCTCTCCCAAGTCCTGCCAGTGCAGTGCAGGCTGGAGGAGCATCCCACCCCTTCTCCCTGCTGCACTACTGGGGGCTTCTTCCTTTTTTTTGCAAAGCTTCTCTGCAGGGCAGCTAAGGACATCCGGGTAGGGTGACTGATCCCGGGAGGAGGAGAGAGGCAGGGAGACCATCCCCTCTCTCTGCTGCTGCTGCTGAAGCTGCGCTGGAACCGGAGCCTTCGATGTGGCTCCCCAGAGTTAGTTGCTCAGCAACCAGAATCAATTAATATGCTTTGCAGAAAGTGCAGGGGAAGCCCGAGCTGCTGTCAGCAAGCAGGCAGGAGGCTGAGGGTGACTCAGGATCCCACTCCTGCCTGACACCCATTTGGTCCCACCCCATCTTCTCCAAACACCCTGTTAGCCACCGTTCATTCCCCCTTTCTCCTTCCCTATGGTACTTAATGCGTGTGTCCCCAAATTCTTCAGGCAAAGTACCTCGTTGCTCAAGAAGCCTCCTGCTTCAAGGGTTTTGCTTTTAGATCTGATTTGTATTTTTGGGTTATTTTTCAGACCTTCTCCAACATTTTTCTAGAAATTCTAATATTCTTGTTCTTTGGGAAAGGAAAGGGAGAGCTGGTGTTTTTGACACATGGTTTTAAAGATGCCTTAGGATTAAAAGGGTTGCTTGGTAGTACACAGTTGAGCGGCAGTAATGAAAATGCATCATGTGTAAATTGGGAAAGTTTTTGCCTCTTCCTATGTTACAAATGATCAGCACTGCATATATGAGACCAAAGAGGTAGTACTGATTGTTGTGAAATACCTAGGTAATAGAGTAAATGAGGGGGTGTTGTGGGATTTTTATATCTTCTCCTTTTCAGTATAGTAATTTCAGGGCTTTGGTAAGGTATTATTTTCTTTTTTTCTTTCTTTCTTTGATTTTCTTTGGAGTCCCTCTGATGACACCGCGAATCTGGGAATGAAGAACTTCTTAGAGCTGATTGGAAATGGCATTGCGGAGCTGAAACTTAACTGGAGGAAATATATCTCCTGAAGAAGAAAATATAATGCACTGTAAGGATCTGTCTTCTGGTGAAAAATTCAAGCCTAGAGAAAACTTGTCCGCTTTGTTAGGAAGAATGGGTTGGACAATTTTCTTCAATTCCAAAGGATATCTGAATGCCATGCTGAGCTTAATCTCTGCAGCATGCTCTGTGCTTCTCATCTCTTCCTGATGCACTGCATGGTAAGGCCTTTTTCCTTCCTTTTAATAATAACCATCTTTCCGATATGGTGAGAGGTATAAAATAATATCAATAGTGACATGAATATTGAAAAAATGTAGAAAGGCAACAAAGAATGTTTGTTTGCATGGTTGTTTTCAGGAGCAAGTGTCCTGATTACTGCAGCAGCTTTGTAAGATAATTTCTGTCTTTCTCCCTCGCTTTGTGACTCCGTGTGTGTGTGTGTGTGTGTGTGTGTGTGTGTGTGTGTTGTGCACACCTGTGCTGTCATTTGCATTTGGACTGGAACATCTGCAGCTGGAACATCTGCAGAAATATGTATTGCACATATTTCCATGCTAAAGAGGATGTTTAGGAATTCGCTTTGACATTTCTCTCTCTTTTTCCCTCCCTCCCTCCATTCCCCTCTTCCTGCCTCCTCTTTCTCTTGCTCTGTCTGTTTCTCTGGGGTCATAGTTCTATACCTTCCCTGCACCTCAGCTGTGCACTGACCACTAGAAGGCAAAAACAGGAGGTAAAAGAAATCCTATGTCAATGCAAGAATGGTCCTGAATTATATTATTTTAGTAAATGAAAGCTGCAGAAAGGTTTTGAATGTCTGCAACACTGGCAGGTACAAAAGATCTATTTTATTTTGTTTCCATGGGAAACACCTATCAAGTGCAGACTTGGATGCTGTGTTTTAGAAACAGTGGGAGACAGATTCTCTTACACATCAGAAAGCCGAAAATGACCACAGTGAATTATTATCCAGGTCATAAAATAAACAAATCCAGTATGGGATGTTCTTATATGAAGTAATTTTTGCTATGTATTAGAGGAGTATTGAGAATTATTAGAAATATCTTCAGTGGGCATTGCAAGATACTTTTTGTTAACAGCTGTAATGTGGTTTCATCTTCCTGGGTGAAAGGTGCTAGGGGAGTGCAAGGAGATGTTATTAACTACCTGAATTACAAATGCATGGGTCATTGTCAAGAAATTGTCAAGCAGATCAGGAATTGCACAATGAATGTACTGAGTTGGAAGAACAGGTTTCTTTTCCAGGAAGGCTGGATTATTTGGGTCTCTGCTTCAGAAATTAGGGTAGAACTAAAAGGTTTTTGGCAATGTGAAACATATGTATTTTCTTACACATCCTGGTGGATCACTGAGTTTGGAAGAGGAAAAGTTGAGTGGTTCTTGAGTAAACTGTGGTAAGGACCTGCCTTCACTCTGAGGGCAACCCCTTGGAAATCTGACTGCTTTTGATGGAGCTGGAAAAAGATCAGGAGCAGGTTTGTGTGGCAGCTCTCATGGGCTGTGCAGCCGGATATGGAGATGACAGGCTCCTGGCAGCAGGTTTTCAGGGTGGGAAGGATGAATAAAGTCAAAGCACAAAAGCCAGGCCACAGCAGGACTCATGAACAGGAATCAGAGTTTAAATACTACTCAAAAGATGTAATTTTGTGGTAGTTCCCAATAAATTTCCTTCTTCTATGATGAAGGATTCCACAAGGCTGTTTTTAAAGAGAAAACAGTAATGCAACTTCTTCAAATCACTGCAGCAGGTGGAAGCACAGATGAAAAAACACATTGTAGTGTGAAAATATTTCAGTAGGGTACAGAGGAATCAGCCTTGATTTTAGGAATAAAGGTTCAAAACACATATATCTGAGCATTGAAGCAGAATTTTTGTGTATTTTATTATCGAAAATGTGTGACTAATGTAAGAACCAATAAGCAAAACTGAGGAAGGACAACACAACCCATGAATGTCATCTTCACTGCCAGAAGGAACCTCTTACTTGTGGAAGCCATCCCCTCAACTCTCTATGTGAACAAGGACTGCATCCTGAATTCAACTTGCCCATTGCAAACCTCACATCAGCAGCTCTATGTCAATCAGTGGGACAACTTGCATGAATGTTATTGTTTAACCCCAGCTGGCAACTAAACACTGCAGGGCTGATCACTCAGTCCCCCCTGGTGGGATGGGAGAGAGAACCAGAGAAGTAAAAGTGGGAAAACTCATGGGTGAGACAAAGACTGTTTAATGGGTAATGCAAAAGCCACATGCACTCAAGCAAAGCAAAGCAAGGAATTCATTCACCACTTGCCATGGGCAAGCAGGTGTTCACCCATCTCTGGGAAAGCCAGGCTCCATTCTGTGTAATGGTTACTTGGGAAGAAAATGCCATAATTCTGAACAGTCCTTCTCCCCTCTTCCTTTGTCTTTCCCCTGTTTTATATACTGTTTTACATGTTTTATATGACACCATATAGTACAGAATATCCCTTGGGTCTGTTGGGGTCAGCTGTCCCAATTGTGACCCCCCCCAATTCCTTGTGCATCCCCAGCCCACTCTCTGGTGGGGTGGGATGAGAGGCACCAAATGCCTTTGCACTGTGGAAGCTCTGCTCAGCAAGAGCTAAAACATCTCTGTATTGTAAATACTGTTTCTAGCACCAAACATAGCCTCAAACTAATTACTAGAAAGAAAATTAACTCTATCCCAGCTAAACCCAGCACATTCTCTATCCCTTATTCTAAACCAATTGTATCATACTCAGGTCCCACACTATCCAATACATCCTCATTAATCAACCCCCCTTCCCATATTTACACAAACCATGCAGATAACATTCCCTTAGTCTATGGACCACCCTTGTAAAATGTCTAGAAATGTTCACAAAATGTCCATTGTGTTCATTTATTCCATGACTTTGGGCTCCACCTCTTACGGTGGTCACTCAGAACGGGAGAGGTCAAAACTAGCACAGTGAGTAAGAACTACTCATGTGAATAAATTCTGAAAGATTTTATAAGATCAGGCTCTTTGATTGTCATGGCAACAAATTTATTAGGCTTCATGCATAACTTGGATTTCCCTTCTAAAGAAAATAATTTTTCTTTTTACGTATGCGAATCTTTTACTTTGTAATTAGAGAAAGAAAAATAGGTTAATTACATTCTTAAAGATCATGGAACTGTACAGATACATTGTTAGTGAAAAATTATCAGAGTATGCAAAAATTTACCTTTATTAGTGGCCTCCAAATCGAACAAGTGTATTCTTATTGGAATCATTCATTGCCTTATTATTTTTCTGACAGTATTAACATTGCTACTAGGTATTTTCAATTTTTCCAGGAACCCATCCTTGATTCATTTGAAACATCACTGATCTTACCAAATACTCACTATTATTAGGTTTAAGGATACTTACCCAGCATTTTACTACATTAAATATGTTCATTTTTTAGTTAATACGTGATGTTGAGCTCTTTAGTTGATTCAGGAACATTTGTCTTTATGGTATAGAAACAAAATATGAAATCATAATTTTAGTAAACTTCCTAAAGAATATAGATATATATTGAAATAGGAAAGATAAAATCATCTGGATTTTATGTCTCTGTGCAATTTTGCATGCTTATAAATGTCTGTATTATTAAGATATATATTACATAACAAGCAATATTTAATTAACTGTCATTTGTAAAGAACAGTTCCTTTTTGCATAGGATTTTTTTTTCCACGAGGTTATGCATTGTGGTAGAAAGAAGAATATTTTAAAAAAAGCAAGCATAACACCTTAATGTGTATCCAGTACACTAATGCAGTAATAGGTTCATTTGTTTATTTTATCCCTATAATATACATAGTGAGAATAGTGGATTCTTTTCTAAAGAGTGTGTTATTTTGAGAGAGAAGGGTTTGCATCATACAGGGTGTTCATTGTCTTCAGCATACGTTTCTGTCAAAGATTTGCTGCGACTTAAGACTCTTTAGTGATATTTTAAATAATTAAAAAACTTGCACAACAGCTGCATTTGGCTTTCCCCATCAATTCTAAAGCAAGGAAAATTAGTAATTTCATTTTCTTTTAAGATTCTAGTCAATAAAGGTTTGATGCTGGGAACACCTGCATTTCATTTCAGTCCTTTGAATGGTTTCTTTAGATAAACAACGTGAATTAAAGCTTGAACCATCTGCATTGTCAGGGAAGTTATACTGAGCAGTGGAAATGTTTTCCACACCTACAGCAACTATTTCTAGTCAAGAAAAATGTGGCACATATGCAGTTCCTGTACTCAGAATGCCTTGAGCTCTCTTGATTTACGATCCAGCAAAAACCTGATTTTTGAAAGGCCTGCAAAAAATCCAAAACAAAGCCCAAACGAATCTTAAAATTTTGGTTTTTAAGTGTAAATGTCCATAGAAAGAATATTTCTTGGTCAAGTAATTTCTACAGATCAGCATCTGTGTTCTTCATAAACCAGGATAAAATATTGAAATGTTTTTAAAAAAGGAAAAGTTCTAAAAATCAGTATGTTTGAAAATACTTTAATTTTAATCAGACCTCCATTTGTTACAATAAATTGTACAGTTATCTGTTTATCTGTTTTTCTCAGTGAAATTTTACAACTTTTTTTTTTTTTAACAGAGAAGTGTTTTGTTGTGATTTTTTTCACTAGGTCTTTTACAGCTGTCCCAATATTTGTTGGCTCTCACAAGTCAGTTCTTTAACCAGAAGCTTTCTGAAGGGTCATCTTTATCACTACATATTGCATAGCCCCATGTTACTGAAACTCAGCCGCAGTTCTCACCAGGTTTATGGTAGAACAGAATCTCTGATGGTGATTCCCTCCTTTAATTCTTCTTGTGTCTTCAACAAAAAGCAGGCCTCTATTTTTCTGAGTTTTACAGATACCAGAAGTAGTACTTTTTACTACAAAAACCTTCAAGAGGCCTTCAAAAGGCATGCAGGCAAGGAGTAGAATTAATCGAGTATTAATATCCTTATTAAATAGATAAGGAACTGAGGAACAAAGAAACTGCCCAAAGCTATACTGGCAAGGGAAGAGTTCGGAATTGAACCCAAATGTCCTTATTCTCAGTTCATCACTGTCCCTGCAAGGTTGCTCTTCATTTTGTTCATTTTTTTGCTTAATGACTTGCATTTGGACTTTTAAGTTAATACTAGCTGAAGTATCAAATGTGAAAGGGAATTACTGATGCGTACTTCCTTTCCAGTCTGACACAGTTGTCCTAAAAATTCTTTTTTCTCTCCTGAGCCATTCTGTTTGAATGTAACCATTAATTATGTAATTGCTTTTCTTCACAGGGGAAGTAGATCCTATATTAAACAGAAAATAACTAAATAGAAACATCCTAAACATGCCATACAGGTTCTGGGGGACATACATATGTACCTGGTTATGCTGTCAGTGTTTAGGGACAGCTGTGGGGCTATGTAATGGGTTTGAAGGCTCTTAGTAAATTAATCAAATTTTAGCCCAGAAAAGAAATCCAGTTAAAACATAAAAAGACCTATGATTTGCTATCTAGGATTCACACATCATTATGAATCCAGCACTTGTGGGGAAAAGAGATGAAAGAGAGAATATAAGACCTAACAGGGATTCTTATTAACCCTGGTATGCCTCCTCTGTCCAAGGTAATCTTTCAGTTTTGTATCCTCTTTATGAAAAAGGAAAAGATGGTTTGTATGGAAAGTACTTAGCTGCTAAAATTACTTTTCAAGTTGGGGGAAAAAAATATGACTTTTTCATCCTAATACAAAGTCAGAAAAATTTTGTACGTCAGGAAGGAAAAACAGCTTTTGCAAATGTGCCAGAGTTTTGGAATCAGTACCGAATTCCAGCAGAATATACCAGAAGCTTAAGTGGTATCTGCCTTACCTTGTGCAGCTCCAGGTGTTCCATGACTCTGGATGCTGACAAGTACAATTCTTACCCAATTATTCAACAACCTATTAATAGAGAAGAATATGAAAGTCTGATTAAAAACAATACTTTACTGGAAATCTCATCTCACTTTGGTTTTATTTCTGAGAAGTGTTAAGAAGAGAACTTAAAATGGACCCTACTGCACCAAGTATGCTCTTTTTTTTTTTCTGACATTTTTTATTTTTACTGGCTTATAATGGAAAAATGTTAGAAAGGAATGCTTTTGTCAATACATACTCCATTATAGTAAGGATTTACACAAATTGCTTCAAAATAATGTTCTCCAGTGCACAGAGCTCAGGGCAGCCAGAAGGATCACCTGCAATCTAATTTCATCCACAGTGATGGTGCAGAGGGTCATCCCTAGCCTACCTCAACCTTCCATACTAAACTAGACCTAATGTTATCTGTAAATATCATAAAAGAAGTTCTGAAAATCTTTTCTAGCTAAGCTGGCAATTTTTCCCTGGAACCTTGGGTATTAGAGTACATGAAGATGTTTAAGTTCAAACACATACTGGTGCTTAAGAACTTAACGTATCACATGGCCTCTACTTATTTTTAAAATCAGAGGGAGTAAGGGATCCAAATACCTTTGAGGATCTGACCATGAGATTTATAATATATGCCTATTTTCTACAACATTAAGAGTCAGGAAAGTAAATCTAATTATTGGAGTTGAGTAATTACCTAACTTTGACAGGTAAAGTGGTTTTTATTCAGCTAAGAAATATTGGAGAACAACTTAAGCCCATCAACATAAATAATGAAAAATAAATAATGAATTTCATTCATTGTAAGAGCTCCAGAGAATATTAATGCGGTCCATATTCTTAACTTCTGAAAATTTGAGATTAATCATTTTATGCATATGTCTTTAGATACTGAAAAGCAACACTTTCTCCTCCATGTGAAACAGTGATACATTTGATGAAAAAAATTAGGACTTTATTTTGACACATCCCAAAACCTAGCAATACTGTCTGCAAAGTGAGATATTACTGAAGTACTAAGAATGCAAGAAACTTTCCTTTAAGGAAGACAAGCCTAATGTTTGAAAACAAAACCATGTCACTTTTTGAATGGGAAAGCTGATGACAAGCCTGTCTAAGAGCTGTGTGTTGGAATTCCTTTCCGTAGCTTGCATCTAAACAAAACACTGGGTAAAAGGGAGTTTGTCGAGGTTTTCACAGTAAATGTAACTGTTCACTGAATACAGAAGCACTACAAAATACTTAGCAGGAGAAGGTAAGATTTCAGAAGGGCTTTTAAAGCATTCTTGAAAGTGGCTCTTAATGGATGAACACAATGGGCCTTAGGATAGTATTGTTTCTGTGCTGCTGAACACAGTACTTGTCCTCTATATGTATTAAGAAAAGCTAGAAAACAAACCTTTCCTATAAGGAAGAGTTTCAGTGATGTCATATCCATTTGGTTTGGGTTCCTGTGGCCTCATTCCATTGCAAATGCTTTATGTTGCACCAAAATGCTTTGAAGCCTGGCACAGCTGGATGTGTTCTGAAAACACTGCTGTGGAAATGTATGACAATCTACACTCTACCTGCTCCTCTGGAGAAATTTTGAAGTATTACTGGGTCAGCATAAGGGTAATGACATCTTTGACATTACTTCATGTAATGCTCAGCATGTTTTAATGTGTCGTATCACTGGGGACACCCTGACTGTGTAATGTGATGTACCTCACTGCATGGTTTTAATATCACAAGCACTTTAGAGGGGGTTGAAGAAGGGCTTGTCGATTATTTCTGTTCCTAACTGTTACCCCACAAATTCTGCATCTCTTCATGTGCTTTCAAAAGGAATTTTAAGGGATCACTGTTCTCTTTCAGTCTAGTTGTTGTCTCCACCCTGAAAACCACACAATGGACGTTTAATGCCAAAGGGTCCAGAGTATCTGCTCCATTCCTCACTGAATTTCAGTCAGCTAGTAAAAGACCACAAATCACATCTGCAATGTCTCAAAAGAGGAGAGAGATCAAAAGCATCACTAAAAAACCCAAAAAAACCCATAAGCAGACCATGTGTAATGGTACAGAGGGAATCCTACAATGCTTTTGCTGAATCTATCTCCAAATTAATTTGTGACCGCTCATCTGGCTTTCAGTAGATATTCTGAGTATATGAAGAAGGCACACCAAATTGTCACCACAGGGATTTCAATATCAGGAACACTAATGTTCCCTATCTCACAAACTCTTCCTACCCTTTGCTGCAGCCTCACATGGAGGTGCATTGTCTCCCTGCAGAAGTCAAGTTGTGTGTGAAGAGAGAAACAACCTTTCCGAGTCCCTCCAGGTTAAGCATATGAATAGCACAGTGTGAATATGATGTAGACAGACAGGATCAATAAGCAATTTCCTTCATAAAACAGAGACCTTCAGTTAAAATCAGCTAAAAATTTTTACCAAGTTACAGCACATGAATTACTGTATGTCTAAAGAATCTGGTGTCCTGTCCTCCTTGCCCACATCTCTATCAGATGCCTGTATGGATTCATCTTCCCTTGATCCTTTTTGTGTCTATCCCAGTCCATGTGGACACACATGTCTAAACCCCACGGCAGTGCATCTGGGTACATCCATGCATTGCATGTGGATATAAACCAAGATTCTCACCCCCTCAGTGCACACATGCACATGTCCCTCCTGTGAGGGGACACACCTGTGGGATCACACCCTGTCCTGCCTCACCAGGGACCTGATCTCCCAGTCCCCTGTGGCTTACAGACAGCTCCTCAGCCCTCAGTAACACTGCTAAGACCAGACCTCTCAGCTGCATAAGTGATGTGTGCACAGGTCTCTCAGGAAATTTAAAAAAACAGCCAGCATGGCCTTATGGGCCACTTTGTCTCTAGGTCTATGAGGCATGTCAGTAAGATCTTGTGGGCCATATCCATCACGGATCCTCCCTGCTCCTCAATGCAAAGCCCAAGCGCTGTACTCAGAATTCAGTTTTCACTCATATGATGACTACTACTTTTATAAAACAATCCCAATGAGATGAGCTGAGATGCTTTGGGTAGCTGTTTGGGTAGGGAAATTGCAACCAGGTAGGACATTTCCACTTCAGCTGCTTGGTTTGCTTTACGATTTGGGCATGAAACACAGCACTTTGCACATGAACGCGCCCATGTCCTCAGTGCCAGGGTGAGAGATACCATCCTGCTTGTGATTGTCACAGCTGGTGTGAACTGAACAGGAGCCAGGATAGAGCACTTAAGAAAGTCCCCACAGCCCCAGTCCCCCACAAACACAAGAGGTTGGGCCAAAGCTGCTATCTGCTTCACACCTCTTTTTCTCCTGGTCTGGAGGTATGACGTCCCATCCTCTTTGCTTTTACAAGATGTAAAGATGCTGATCCTCCTGGAAATCAGGTTACAATCACTGTGGGAGACAGCTTCCGGATCTGTTTGTCAGGGCTACTGAACCTTGCTTGTGCGTCCCAAGGTGAGGATTAATCTGTTAATGTTTGTGAAAAGCTATGTAAATGATCTGTACCATGCTGACAGGTCAAGTACTGCATTGCTCACTGGCTGCTCTTCCTGACAGCTTAAGATACATGCCAAACAATGCCTACCCTGTCAGACCGTGTTCACTGATGTAGTTTGACTGGCTTAACCCTCTCAGGATTTGGACTTACTACTTCTAGCCTACTGATTGGGTGATAAAGCGCAAATATGCAAAGCTGGTGCTTTTCACATAACCTAGAATCCAACACAGATGTTGATTTATGAGACCATGGACTCAAAGAAAACTTCTTGGATCTATTACAGTACATGTGCAGTTCATGTCCTGAAGGACACATGGAAAGCAGTGAGGGCGAGCAGAGCTCTGTGCTGTCCTCAGCTGTGGGCAGAAGGCAGCAGCAGCAGCTGCTTTTGTGAGCCACTGGCAGGATTTGGCCCTGCTGTACCTGCAGGAGCTGCAGAAGCTCTGAATGGCTGCGAGGCTTGGCACAAGCTCATCCGAGAAAGTGAATCCTACCAAGTGTAGGATGCACTTGAAATTTGGGAACCTTTTTGTCCTGTGCTTATCACATAGATTGCAGCTAATATCAGTTACTGAGATCAGGGTCTGACAGGGGTAGATATTGAAGAAATGATAAGAGAAACAGCCTCTTCTAGAGAATTAAATGCTGAGTGAATGCAACTCCCATAACTAATTCTGCAAGCACAGAATGCCAAAAAGATACTAACTGATTTCACTGTCTGCTTTACTACATACTTGGTCCCAGTTAGCAGAATTACATGTGGATTTTTATGTTGATTTTTGGAATTAATGATTAATACTTTCATTATCTTTAAAGCCTTTTGCAGAGAGGATCGCTTGCCACTGATCTTTACTGATGTTTCTCTGGGTGTATCTGTGCTTTTCCTTAACTACTTCAGCTAGAAAGCCATGCTGCAGCATGGTGCAGGGGCTGTTCTCTGTATAAGTTGTTAGTAAACAAGAGTAGGATTGACAAGAGAATGGGACTTCCTGTGAATCTTCATTGTTGCATGGTCTTCTTCTTTGAGGTTACTGGAGCTGACAACTTACTAGGTGGGTCATTTTCAGGGACTAACACAGGGCTGTAGGGTACATACACTAGCAATTTGGGTGACTAGGTTACAACAAACTACATTTTTTTCTCTCACAGTTGCTCATCTGGACAATTTTTGATTTCAAAGCCTAGTCCAATACCTGGTGGTCATCAGTGAGAATTGTGCCATTGATTTCTTCCACAGCTGGATCACATCATTGACTGGTTTCATCTTCACAACTCGTACAAGTTGCTGTGGTAGAAAATACGAATATACCTTGGCTTTGCACTTTGTGTTTTCACCTGAAAGTTACTTTCCATTCCTTTCGCGTTTCAGATATTTATCTGCCACATATCTGGGGCTTCAGCAAATGTTCAGGGCATACCTCTGTGTCTCTGCACAGTGCCTTTGCACACACGTCTCCACTGGTATGAGAATTACTGCTCTGCAGCTGGGTATCTCCAAGATTTAACGTACCTCTTGTTTTGTTTCTCTCAAGCAGCCTGTTTGTCAGCCACAAAACTCCATGAAAATGATTGATAATGAAAGGAACTGATTTCTTCTTTCTCCTTGTAAAATGACAGCACAACTCCATTTTAGGTCTTTGTTTACACTTGCACTAAACAATATGTATAAATGTACCCGGCTGGCATTGATCTAGCTGGATTAAGCAACAGGCAGGGGAAAGAGGGTAGGGCATGAGTTTCAGAGTGCACCTAAAGGGTGTAGCAGGACTGTGGCTGTGGTTTGAGATAGCTGTTCCTCATGGGGTTGCAGGCCTTTTATTTTCTAGGAGACTTCTGCTCCCACCTGGTTAGGTGGGAGCTACCTCAGGCACAGTCCTGTGCACAGCAGTCCTGTAACTGTAGCAGAGAAATAGCTGATGTCAATTATAAGTGACTGCAAGTTGGAAAAGTTGCAACAGGATGAATTTATAAGCATTGTTTGGGAAGCTTTAAATATCTTGTTTACTGTGCTATTAAAAAAAAGCTAAAATTTTAAAGAACAATGAAGACCAATCATCTGTAAATCTTGCTTTGATGTGTTGCCTAGTAATATTCTAATGTTTACAGTTTTGACAGTAAAATGACACAGGAAAAAAATCAAAATTAGCATTTACAAGAGGTCAGGAATGAGAAAACAGAAGGAAGGCAACAGAGATTTGTGCTAACAGAGGGATTATGGCTTTTGGTAAAGGGCAATATGCCATCTATAAAGCACAGTCATTTCTGCAAATCCCTGTTTTCCTGGCAACAGTGAGGAAGAAGCAGCCCATACACTGCTTTGACAAGATGGCAATCACATGCTTTAATAAAATGTTTAGTAGCTCTACACAGCATTGTCCAAGCAACATAAAACTGGAGAGAGAGTGCTGCTGTGCAGGGGGGAGAAAGACACCATTTCTCAGAGCCAGAATTGTTCATGCTGACCAACTTCCCAACAACAAAGGGTGTCCCTATGCTCACAAAGGTGTCCTTAGGACCCCGGAGACCCTGATTCCTCAGTCCCCACCTGGTGCTCTGGCCACACGAACATCCATCCTGTGATAGGCAAGAGTGTCCACCAAAATTGTAATAGCAAGTGCAGTGTAGAAGAACTTGTTCTTAACTGGTTGTGCAGTGTACAGAAGGTGGCACCTGTTGGTTAAGCATGGTGTACATGCAGGTACCTATGAGAAAGCTGTTCTGTTCTTAAATATTTGCAAATATCTTCATGTGGCAAAGTGCTGTGGATTTGTAAGTCATGCACATTTTCTCTTCAGTAATGTTTACTTTAGCCCCAGGGACAGTGCAGAGTGTAGCTGTGACCAGAATGGATGACTTCATGAGAGGAGGGAACTTACCCAGCCTCACTGACAGATTTTTATGAAGGGTTTCCCAAAGCCAGCCTGCAGCAGTGCAGCACTACAGATATGCTTCTGACATTTGTAGTTCAAGAAGCAGCAGTATGAAAAGTAAAACACTGCCAGTGGGTTTCCATAAAAAGCCTGATTCTTGGATTATTTCTGGGGGTTTCAGTGTAGCTATGAGCTGTACGACCCTAAGCTTTCTCTTGGAAGCACTCGACCAGTCTGCATCTGTCTTCCTTTCCACCACTACCAAACAGAGTGAACTGCAGCAGTGCTGCAAGCTCCAGGGAAGCAAGGACTGGAGAAAGGAACAAGAATTTGGGAGCAACTGGAAGAAAGAGACACATGAACTCAAGAAAAAAGACTCAGGAGTCCCCATAATGTTTACTTTCAGAAATAAGCCAAAAATTTCTCCTGACAAAACCTTACATTCCTGAAAAACTGACAAAGTTAATTTAATATCCATAAAATAGGTTATCTTTTTGGAAAACTACCTGGAGTCTTTCTTATCCATACAGAATAGATTGCCCAATATTCCTATGGCTTCTGCCATAGGTCCTAGTCTGATTATAGGCATGAAATGTCGGTAAATGTAATCATGATACAGGCAGATTTATGTGTCCCCAGGCAGGTTTTAAAATAACAACAAGAGTATAAATACTGGATCTATGGAAAGAAAATGTCCATTATTAAAATCAATCCACAAGCTAGTACTGTGAAAAGCTTTCTTCTTCAACACAGCTGTCAGCCCCACTGAGATTTTAAATTGGAGTTTGTCTAGTGTAACTCTCACTTTCTGTTTAAGAAGCAAAGCCAGAAACATTAAACTTTTGTCTCTGGTTTTTAAAGTACAGGAAAGCTAGTATAATTGCTGCACTAATGTAGAGTTACGAGCTTTTAGGCTCCCCAGTTTTTGGCAAAGAAGGGTTGCATCTTTGGATTCATGAAATAAGATATTTCTCAGTGCAAATTTGCCATAGTCTCTCTTCACAAAAAATCTGCATCCCTTCCTCTCCTCTGGACCATTTGGCATGGCTCTCTGGTTTGTCACTGCCTGGACTGCACTCCAAAACTGGCTGTACTTCAGTCACCAGTCTCTGTGCAGTGTTTCCATGTGAATTATTGGAGTGTGCTTGACATCTGGAGTTCTAAAGAAATGAGAAGTATGGTTCAAATCTCAGACAGCAGCTTGAAAGGCTGACGAAGATGCAGAGCTAGGTCTGTGGTCTGGCTGAGGCAATGCCCATGCCAAACTCAACAGAAAAAGTGGCTGGGCGACAAAAGCGATCACCCATTGGACCCGCGGCATGCACAACACGGCTTTTGGTGTCAGGCTAAAAAAGAGTGGTTTAGAGGGTGACACAAAATCCCTGCGAGGAGCACAAGGGTCGGTGCCATATGTGCCTTATGTGCCATATGTGTCAGTGAAGTTTGGAGCTAAGGACTGATAGGACAAGCAAAGTAGGACTTAGCTTGAGTTCTTAAGTTAGACAGGCTTGTGTGAAAGCAATTAACCAGCTGGGAATTCTTTGGAGACAAATTACTTCAAACAAAGACAAATCTTTGGAAGGTCGTATCAGGAGGAAATAGAGAGGAAACTTAAGGATGTTTTTCTGAGTTAATTTATTTTCACTCATCATTGGCATTGATTAACACTGGATTGACAGGACAGTGTCATTATTAAGGCTTTATTCATCATCTTCAGCAAGGTAGTCTGTGTCATAGCAAAAAGACATTTTGCACATTTTATTTGGTGGGTTTTTGTGCCCCTCCTTGGAGTCTCTAGAGCCACAGATCAATTGTTAGTGTTTAGTGACCTGCCCAAGGGTGTAGGGCCTGTGGGTAGGTCTTCTTCTATGGCTGGCACTTGTACAGCACATAATGTCTAAGATGACACTGACCCTTTCAGCCTTATAGGAATAATATTCTCAGCACGATGAATTGTTCTTGAATGTTTTCTCCAGTGTACTTTGTTACATGCCCAAACATTTATTTTCCTCTTGAGCGTATGTCCAACATTTTCTCTCTGCTCTCTTTGTTGCATGGGTTTGTTTGTAGCCAACAGCAAAGGTCAAAAGCCATGTTACTGTTTCTATTTCTATGTTTCTGTTAAGCTGAATTAAATTGTTGGTGCTGCAAAGTGACTTCTTAAAAAGCTTATGCTGCAAGTCTTCAACCAGTATAAACCGAAGCTGAGCTGCATCAGTTTAAACCAGATGGTGCAGAGACAAAATGTGGTCCAAAGAACAGGGTGCTGATCTGGAAACCAAGAAAAAGGGTTTGCTTCTCAAAATTTTTCACCTTCGTCTGCCTCAGGTTTTCTGGATGGGTGGTAGAGTGACACTGTATTTTAAAGCACTTTGCACATTCAATTTTTCAGTCACGCACTTTTTCCTTTCTAACATTTATCAGTATGATTGCCTGCTTAATCTATGTTACAGATAGATTATAAAATCATAATGTCTAGAAATACTATGGTGTCCTCAAATAGGTTAATCATCTTTACCAGTGTGAGTATTCACTAGGAGGGGCCATTTCTCAGTCCAGAAGCAGCAGCAGAGCAGCATTGACTTTTATCCATCAAGCAGCCTTCCATTTCTTTCCTACATAGTGAAGAGAATCCAAACCTTCACTTAGAGTATGAATGATTCTGATCAGCATTTTCAGGTTAACCTGAATTAATATTTAGTTCAGCCTTCAAATAGCCTTTGGAGAGATTTGGCCTAAGTGGTTGGGGTTTTTTTTAATCTTTGATTTTTTTCTATTTGTTAGAATTTCTTCAAATGTCATGAACTGAAAACACCTGAATATCTCTGCTATGATAAGTGTTCATTTCCCAGATTTGTTTCCTGAGGAAAGTCCTTTTTCTCACCAGAGCCTGAAGAACAGAGCTATCGTTTTCCATGGGTTTTAGATGGCTCATGACCATAAGCTTTTTTTTCCACTGGTATGGTCAGTTCTCCAAGGCAGCTCATCCCCACACTCCTTGATGCTGCCTTAGAGCATGAAAGGGAAAGAAATGGATCAAAATCTCCCTAGAGGATCACCTGGCTTTAAAAATACAAGTAAAGCCAAATGGATACTTTACAAATGTGAGCAAAGTATCTTAATGGAGAAAGCATCAATCCTACAGAGATGATATGACAACTGCTAGAATAAAATCCAGGTCTGTGTGAATACGCAGAACACCTTGGGCAACAATTCATAACACATAAACACTTTATTTTGAAAATAAACATTATCCAATCTACTGTTTCCAGGCAAGTTGCTATTTATTTACTTATCACACCAGTTCAGTGGGACTCAGTGCTTTCCCTATGTGTTATAAGGATTCTGAGACTTAATCATTTCCAATGACCAGTTTTGCATAATTCAGATACTATGAATATTTTATTTATGTTAGCAGCCTCTTTATTGCAAGCAATATTTTTAATGAATCCATTATATGTTAAAAAAAAAAACAGGATTAAACTTGGCTCTCTGTTCTGGGGTCATAAATCTGGATTAGCTTTCTTTTTAGCAGTAATTTTACTCAAGGTTTTGTGAATGGAATTTGACTTGGTGTCCATTGAAGAAAAATGTGGCAAAATATACATTCTTTACTCTAAATCCTAATGAAGAATTACCAATATGCTAGTGAATACTCCTAATACAGAAAGTCAGTGAAATTTGTGGCTGTGTTCTTGGTCTTGTTCACATTTTATATGGTCACTATTTTAAATTACTAGCACTACATTAGAGTGTGTTAAGATGCATCATATAAACAGATACAATTTACCATGACCTTGAGGCCACATGATGTGTACATTGCATTACATTAGCTATCAAAATATGTTCCTTATATAGTACAGTACCCACTGCAGACAGAGATTTGGGTTGTTAGGCATACTGTACAGAGTTGGAAGACATATGCAAATAATCTCTCCAGATCCATGGCCACGTCAGTAGTGTCTTTTTAAAGAGAATAAGAATAAGCTATAAGAAAAAAGAAATGGATCCAAGTGGTTCTGCTTCATAGGTGAGGTGAAATCTTTTGCTAAACCATGGAAACTTCTGCACCTCAGGAAGCATGTAACCCTGAGGGTGACCAAGCAGGGGAATAGGTTGCACAGAGAGGTTGTGGAGTCTCCATCTTTGAGATATTGAAAAACTCCCTGGACATGGTCCTGGGCAACTGGCTGTAGGTGATCCTGCCTGACCAGGGGGTTGGACCAGGTGACCTGCAGAGGTTCCTCCCATCTCAGCCTGTGACCCTGTGATACCCACAACTCCCTGCAGCAAACACCTGCTGCCAGTGCAAAAGCAATGTGCCAGCGCACAGGGGTTAGGAAAACCAGCTCTTCCCATGATATTTTCTTCACTACTCATCCCAATGGCCTTGCCAAACCATTTTGTGAGTTAATTGTGACCTTTCCACTCCCAAATCCCAGTTCTCTACTGTACCACAGAGTTCTACCCCAAGACCTGAAGAGGACATGTGTCACCTTGCCCTTGTGCTTTCCCCAATGTGTTACTCCCAGCACAGCCAGCTCATTTCCCCAGGAGCAGGGGACCTGCACAAGCTGAGCTACCATCTCTCTCCCATGCCATGCTCACTCAGAGGATGAGCCAGAGGGGCAGCTGCTCCCGTGGATTGAAGCCCTGACTCTCCCGGCTGTGCCAGTTTGTGCAAATCGACCTTCAGAAACCCACTTCAACCTTCTGTTCTTCCTCCCTCCCTTTCTTATACTTCTTACTGTTGTAATTTTGCAAGCTGCTTGGGCTAGGTATCATTCTCACTATCTGTGTCTGGTTTCTAGCCCAGACGTCAGCAGGGGTTGCTGCATGCTGCTGCAATATAAATGACTAATGATGATGATAAAAGGTGTAGGAGTTGGTTGCCTGGAGTGTTACCCTACTTTGATAACTTTGTTTTAGAAACTAGCTTCTTCCTCAAATTATCTGCTATTTTATCTTATTACATCTAATATTTTACAAGTGGCAAGGGATTCTCAGCTGCCTCCATTTTAGAGTGCTCGTCCAAGGGCTTTGAAAGAGGCTTTGAAATTTTCAAAGTTTGGATGGTGTTGCTGTGACAGTGCCAGTAGCCTTCAGCATGAGTTGCAGGGTATTGGAACCTTTAAAAGTCAGCTGCAACTGTGTCCTAAAAGAGGCATTCAATAGAGAAGTGCTCTATTTTTAAATTTGGGCTGATACAGGTAATAATTACACACTAAACAGTATGTGAAAAGAACATTATCAAGGTTGCACAGCTCAGCACTTGAAGCTAAGAAATGCTGTAAGCAAAATTGTCTCTACTCCATTAATTTGCCACCTTGCACAGGTGCATCAGTCACAGACTATTTTTGCACAGGATCCGAGTCTCACTTGGTGTGCATAATAAATGACTCAATTCATGAGTTCAATACTTGATTTTCTTTTCAAGGCATAGTTCAGACTCTGCTGTGAAGGCAAAATTATTTCCCGCTGGGGCATTCCGGGGTGTTCCACCGTGCGGGTCCTTGCCCCGTGCAAACACTGACTAATTTCCATTTATAGCATCTTAATAGCAATTCTGAGTATCATGGCTCCCTAGTACAGCTGGTAACCTAAGGCAAAAAAAAGAGCAAGATTACAAGTATCCATAATTGTGGGTGTCTAATGTTAATTTTTCAGAGCACCTGGCAGCACATCTTGCAGCTCCTATTATCTTCCCCTGCACTACTGGCCAGTAGTTTCCACTTTCATGTATTCCAACCCCCCAGGCCCAAGGCAGGATCCCAGAAACACAGACCAGGGAACAGGTTTGAAAAGCATGGTGTGAGCAACTTGTCCTGTTCCTCAGAGCAGTGTCTAACATTTGCAGACAAAAGACTGCTGTTCCTCTTCTCAGATTCTCTTGACACCTTTAATTCTGACCAAAAAAAAAAATAAAATTGAACCATTCTACAAGAAAAAGCTTTTTTTTTCTCTCGTTCTATGGCAAACGTGTGATGCTCTGACTGAAGCTGAAATTTGCTGCTTTGCTAAAGCCTACCTGATAACGCATGAACAGATGGAGGCTGAATTCATTCTGGATCACCTTTAATTGTGGCATTTTTGGGTGGTCTTTGTAAATTAATTACAAAAACCTGCAAAGAATTTATTTTTAAAAGCAAAATGATAACCTTCTGCTGTTCATTTATTTTTAAAAGCAAAATGATAACCTTCTGCTGTTCAAATTTTCTTACGGAAAACTATCAATGTCATTTCAACCTATTGGAGTGCTGCAAGGATGCATCAAGCTAGCAGAGTAATTACATAGGAAAAGAAATTACAAGAGAGGTAATTTCTTTTACAAAATTTATCACTTAAACATATTTTCAGGCTCACAAAACCTTCTTCAGCACTTATATCAAACCATCTCAGCCACAATAAAATTGAGAATGCAGTCCTTGCTTCAAAGTAAAGATACTTGAGTATTTCACAGAAATGTTTGTCAGGTTTTTATAGGATAAAACAAATGGTTTACAAGTATCATTCTTATAAACAGCAAAACTGGGTGAATTTTTTTCCAAAAAAATATTTTTCCTGAGATAAATGGTTGGTGAGTATAATTTCAAACCAAACAGTTATAATTTTAAAATTATAAAAAAAACCCTGAACACAACTTTCCTAAATCAGAAAGCGTCAGTTGGATTTATTTGGAGTGTCCCTTAATGTAGCCATAATTACTAATCAATTTTAGAATAAAAATACAGATGGAAGTAAAAGCAGAGATTTTAGGCTTTACAGATTGTTGTTTTACCCACACACTAACAGCTCTTTCCTAGAGAAACTCTTCTTCTACATCCCTCAAGCTTCTGAACGCTCTTCTGGTGCACATATGTTTTGTAAGGAGGGGTCACATCTGAGCTAAAGGTAGTTTGATCCATTACAGGCCAAATTATCTCCTGGCCTTGGCTAAACTTGGAGATATTATATAGCAACAAATTAATATAAATTTGTGTCACTTTCCCTTCTCTTAATATTTCTTAAATGTCTTTGAAGCAGCTCAGTTTCCATTCCAACATGCAGTTGTGAGGGCAGATCTTCAAATAGCTTATGACAGAGGTTGTGTGCCTTCTGGCAGATAACAGAGACCTATCTTTCTCTGAGACTTGGATATTGCATTTTTTCTTGTACAGGGCTTCAATGCATTTTTGCTCCTAAAAGAGAAGCCTGCAGATGCCCTTGAAACAGAAAAATAGGTCTGAAATTATAGCGGTACTTCAGCATCTCATTCTTTCACAAAGATTTTTCAGCTAATACTACTTTAATCCAGAAAAAAGTTGCAAATTTTAGGACTTCTACAGTTTTTATTTATTTATTTGCTTATTTATTCATTTATTTACTTTTTATATCTGAATTTTTCAGCATCCAAATGTGCTCGTGATAGATTTTTATTGTTCTGCTTTGTTAATCTCAGGAAAGATGGGCAAAAGACTAGAAGAGAGAGCTCTGGCTTCAAACTTCTACTCTTTATCATAACTTCCGTTGTGTGGGAGGGAGAAATGTTAGCCTTTTTTCTTTTCTTTTCTTTTTTTTTTTAATCTTTGAATGAAAGGTGTCCTTTCTGCCAACCTTGATATGTGTAAAGGAAAAAATCTTTGGAGTAAGGACAGTACATCTTCAGCTGACAGGCTGGACATGAATACCTGAAGCACAGAAAGGTCTTGCCATCTGCTGCTTAAAACTCCTTCATATTAATAGAAAAGCCAGCGAGAAAGGCAACAAAAATAATCAAAAGTGTGGATTAGCTTCTGTATGAGGATACCACTAGACAGACTGGGATTTGTCAGTCTTGAAAAAAAGATGGCTACAGGGATATGGTAAGAGACTTACAGCATTCTAGGTGGCCTGAAGAAAGAAAGCCAATTACTCATTTTGTCCGGAATTGCCTAATGAGGAACGAAAAACAAGTTCAAACAACAAATGGATACTTCTTCAGAAGTTCCTTAGTTATCTTTTGACCTCGTTGCTAGAGGACACTGTAATGACAGGTTCACTGAAGAGTCTGGATTGCAAAATACCAAACCAGAAAGACAAAAATATCAGGTACCAAAGTCAAAGAATAAGACGTTACTAAAAATAGCTGCATTCATACACTAATTTAACTACTGACTACTCCTGGCATAAAATGATTGCTTTTCATTTATTCAATCAATGCTTATATTTATTTAGCTTAAAGGCTTTCTTGTTGCCTCCTAAAGTGAAACGCAACCCATGAACTCTTGATTTCAGTGAATGTGAGAGAATATTGTCATTAACTTCCAACAAGCCAGGATTTAATTTTCACCTTAGTGAGCAACAAATAGAAGCAGAAGTTGGACCACTAGAGTTTTTCTTACAAAACTGAGCAATACTTACCCAAGTATTACTGAGGAAATCTAAAGGTCTGAAAAGAAATAATGAGTATGTAAAAGGAGGAAAATGGCAAGTGTGTGCTGCAGTACCACTGAGAGTCAAACAATTCTGCTTCTGAGCAGTGGCACTGAGCAACCAAGCAAAGTGCTATCAGGAAAATGGGTTGTGAACACAAAATAGGCCAGTCTAAACCAAACAGAAACACATTGAATTTTCACCACTGTTTAGGTTGAAACAGAAAATTAATAACCTCTGGACTTGTTAAATTTGGACTTTTAATCATAAATGCTTCTTCTGGTTGTGTTTTATATAGACTGTTAATTTTGATCTGTGACAATTCATTCTTTATAGTGCATCTCATACCAAAGGGGAAAGGGCTGTGGGTTAAAGGGTAACTTGCTCTCCCTTTGGTCAGGTTTGTTCCTTTCAGAATCTAGGAAACCAGGACTCATGAAGCCTTATGAATCCTGACATGGGAAGCCTTGCTGTAGGTGGAGGAACCAAAGGCTGTCAGTGAGTCTGGGGATGGCACTGCCTGCACAGTAGTAACAGTTTGGTGCTTGAGAATTATTTTCCTGCTATGGAGCATAGCTTTGTTTCTAAGATAAGGATATCTGTATTGAAAATACTTGGTTTCTTTACAACAGAGCTTAGGTATCCTGAGCATATCAGGGCTGTGAGTAGTCCCAGAAACATAAATGCAGAGAAGGAAGGTAAAACTGCAAAAATTGAGTCCTTTCCCACCCCTGAGTTCTAAGCTGCCTGGGGGACAAAAACTGCTGCCAAAACAAACTGGATCAGACCCAAGGTGGAGAGCAGGACGAGCCCTGTAATACATTACTTATTTAAATTCTGCCCTCTCAGAATAACCTCTTTGCTGCCGTGTGCTTCCCTTTATTCTAGAGGGGGTCTCACATTGCTGAGACCTTTGGAAATATCCTGACTGTAGTGCTATAAATAGCAAGTATTTCCCACTGACTAAAACCTGCAGCATAGCAGCAGTCTGATGTAGGTTTATTTTCCTGCTTGAGGACTACACAAGTGCTTGTGTCCTCTCTCTGCTGAGACATCCCTTCACTTTAGGCACTGGTCTCTCTGCTCACTGCTGGGGAGTGTTATTGAACCTGGCTCACATTCCTGCTCTTTCTGATCTTTTTTCCTCTAATGAAAGACCTCCCCATGGGCACTTTTCCTAGTTTCCCCTCTCCCTTCTCTTATAGCAGGTCTTTGCTTCTCTTGGGTACACTGATTTCTACTGTTTATTAATTTCTGCTCATTCCATTTCAATTCCTCTGCTATTCATATATTCTGTGCACACTGCTGTGTCTGAATGAGCTTTTAGTCAAGCTTCTGATGACCCCAGAGCTTTTCTTGGCCTTATCTTGCATTTACATGATGCCTTTCAGTTCCCTGAAATCCAACTCCAAGAATAAATGCAAATGCGTTTCCCTGCACCTACCAGTACTTCTCTGAGCAGGATCTCGATAGCTGACAGCATCCTGTGTTACTGGAGTTTAGGAGAGGACTGTCCAGTAAAAACAGCACAAGGATCAAGAGCAGATACAAAGTCATCACCAGAAGTGAGGATGTGACAATGTAATCCCTAGAAAAAGAATAGCAAACAAGCATGAATGTGTGTGCCAAGCGTGCCTTCCTCCCGCACATCACAAGCAGCAGCAATTAATGCCCTGCTCAGCATCTTGCTTGGGGACTGTCCAGGACTTGAGCCAATCACCCAACTTCCCAAGTTTGCCCTTGGAGGAAAAGGAGATTAGAAATTCTTATAAGGAGGAAAGAAAAAAAACTGCACTTGGCTGTGATGTTCAGGTGGAGTTAAATCCTCGAGGAGCTCCTCCTTCCTGTTTGGTAATTAGAGCACGTTTGTGAGATAAGGGAACTCACACTCATCTTTGTATGATTTCTGTGCCCTCTTCAGTTTGCTAATCAAAACAAGTTTCCGCTGCATGTTTCTTATCCCCAGAGGGTGGAACTATCCTCAGAAAATTAAAGCTCTCTTAGCTCTTAATGTGTCATCACAACTAATAGCCTGGGGACTGTAAACAAGTTTAAATATCAAAACAATTTGGCTGGTGATTGTCTGTGATTATGGATTAAGAATACAAAATTTGTGCTCACTGATATTCAAGGTAGATTGAAAACAAGGAGCCAGATCCTCAACTGGTGTAAACAGAGGTGGCTGAGCTGAACGGGGCAAGGAAGGCTGCTTTGTACCAGCTGAGCATCTGACCCTGGGAGGTTTGCAGAGATTTCCATTCTTATTTTTTAAGGTTTTCAAGATAATACATGACAGCACAGGGCTGATCAGGAGGAGCACTGAGGGCCCTGGGAGAGCCTGGATGATCTCCCCCTTCTCTGGGTTCCCAGGAGTTCAGATTCTGCTGGCTGAGCCCTCCACTCACAGCCTCTTTGGGGAGCTCATAAATAATGACTTAGAGGAGAAATGATTTAAGATTATGAAACTTTTTCAAGATCAAGTCAAGGTGCCAGCATATTCAAAAGCTGTCAGATATGTCAGGGCAGGTGCTTTGTGAGGGATGTGCTTTGTATCTTTGATGTGACAAAAACATACTGCAGTAAATTCACAAACGTGCACTTGCTGCTGCCTTTTCCAAAGCCCTGCCTTCAAGCCATCACCTTTAGATCAGTCTTGTTGAGTGAAGAGATGCAAAAAGGATCTTTTGCCAGAAATGCTGTTCCTGGTTCATCAGACTGTTTGCAGTGGCAGTGATGTGCAGCATGTCCCACAGATTTGGGGAGATGGTAGTGGGTCTATTTCATAGCACAGCTGGATTTGAAACTTTTCGTGTTAGCATGTCCCTCTTTTGGAAATATTTGTGAGGCCTCACTTTTGTTTTGGACAATTTTCTGCTGTAGGCTGAATAACCTATTCTTCAAAGAATCCCACAGATGAAAAACTAAGGCAGAGAGAGACTACGTGGATTTCCTGTAGATATATAGAAGCCAGCAGAAGTGCAAGGAGATAAATAGTGCAAGGAGTGTCCTAACTACTGAACTGTCCTTGTCTCCCATGTGCAGTGCAGAATACACAGAATATTTATCTTTTAATGGATAGCTTTTTAGAATACATATACTTTCAAAAGGCTGATGTTAGGTTAATGACGAATCTTACAAAATGAAGTAGAAAAGACATTAATTTTGATTGGGCAAGGAAGTTCTTTCCTAATGAGGTAGTAATTAAATAAGAAGGAATGGTAAATTTAGTGTTCTCTATCCCTTGTATCTCAGCAGTTCTAGGAGCGGTTCTGGGTAAGGAAAAGGAATGTTTCTGTCAAGCAAGAAGTATCTCCAGAAAAATATAAAAGGAAAAATGTGTCATAAGAATCATAAAAATATTAAATAATGTCAAATAAATAAAATCAATATCTAGAAGAGAATAATAAAGACTGAGAAAAGGTACTCAGAAAGCTAGATGACTTTTCTATTTTCTTAATTGGGGTAATTATACTAAAACTGACAGCAAGTCTTTCCCCAGCAGCAAAAAACACCCACAAACCCCAGCCAGCAAAAATACCGCTCTGGGCATAAGATCTGTGAAGGTTGAAGGCTTGAGTCTGCCATTAGGAGAGTGCTACTCTTCTCCCAAGGTCAGTCCTCACATATGGAGAAGTAATTTTGATTCTAGTCTCCCCACTGTACAAAGTCAATGCTTACCTTGATTTCAACAGTGCTATATTTGGCAAAGTACTAATATAATTGTATTTGGTCCCAGTCATGTCCTATTTGAATGTGAAATTCCTCTTAATACCAAGCCATTGTGTGCTCTCTCTTGTAGCTTAGGTGGTGTATAAAATAGCAAGCAGTGCCAACCCGCTGGAGCAATCCCTCCAGGGAAACCAGTGCTGCCAGTGCCCACACCACGTGTGTTTTGGGGTTTTTACTTCACACTAGCTTTTGTCTGGAACTCTATTCCATGGGCTGAAAATTTCTTTCATTGTTTTTACAGCACATGAAGAACTCCTGCAGCACTTTTTGGGGTGTAGTTTCATCCAAAAAAGATGCAGTTTATGCAGTCCCAGGCTACACCATAGCATGAGCCAAATACAGCACATAGGGACATAGAGATGACCTCCAACAAATCAAATTGTGCATCACCCCATGTGTAAACTCTTAACCGCTGATGCCCCTTTGTTATTCCTTCATGTTCATCACATTCCAGCCACCAGTTTCTCTGTGCATATTTCATTGCATCACGCTGAGGACTTCTCCCTCAGTTAAGGCCCCTTAGTGGGACAGAAATAACCTGTCACTCTGATTCATGTTACCTGATTTGAAACCACTCACTCTCTCCTTGCTAATAAATACAACTTGCAAAGAGGAAAAATGTGATTGTATAACCTCAGATCAGAGATTGTGTAGCCCAAGGACCTCTGCCTTTCTCATTAGCCAGTAATGGGTGCCTGGGAGAGACCTTAATAATAAGGCAAAGATGTGGTGGTACTTCCCCAGAATAATTTCTTAGCTTACAAAAAATTCACTACTCAAGGATTTGCTAAGCCAGAGGCTTTGTCTTTATAGCTAATGGCCTTTGATATGTCTCCTTCATTTGTGAATTATTTAGCTACCTTTTAGATTGATGTTAATTTTAGGATCTAGCGTTCTGCAGGAGAGAATTTGATATTGACTTCATACTGCACAGTTTATTAAGAAAAGAATAGGGATGCTAATAACAGGAGGTCAGATGCTGGAATCAGGATTTCCTAGCGCATGTGGTGCAGGGTCACTGTACCAAAGTTAAGAGTGCCAGTGGCTGCAGTGCAAAGCCACCCCAGCTGGGGCTCTGCACCACTCTCTGTGGGTTTTTTGATGTGAATGGGAAACTCTGCCCAAACCACGGGATGCAGAGTCAAATTACACCTTCTCTGGCTTTTTTCAAGCCAGAAAGGCTTGACCCACAAAATGCTTGAGTATGATCATATTTCTGTGGGAACCAGCGTGCTGAATCAAGAGTGTTCAGCTCTTATGGGAACCAGCCAGAAGAACTTCACTCTCCCCTCAAATCCTTGCATTCCAGGCCTGGGATTTTATCAGACTATATTTGTAATCCTACTTGATTTCTCGAATAAACAGTGAAACGCAAACAGTTGACCAGAGGGAAAACCTTCCAGTTACTGAAGGGGAAAAGAACACAGTATCTAAATGACTCATGGCTCTTTGGGTGAAGTAATGGCTGCATGTCATAGCCTGGGATGTGGGTTTGTGGTCTGATGCCACATGGAGTGGATGAACTTAGGTTGTGACGTTAACGAAATGGCTTTGGTAGAAATTCTCCTGTGATTTCCCAGAGACAAGTTGCTTGTTAGGATACCATTGACTGCACGGTGGCAATTAACAAGATAGGGAGGACAGCCACCAGGTGCAGCCAAACCCTCCTCTGGACACCAGCTGGGGCAAATATGACAAAACCTTTCCGATGCTAGAAGGTGTTAGGTCCTGCAGGAAGAGTTGGAGATGGCTGTGGCTGAAGGAACTCTGGAGACAGAGTTTCTGAGGGCTGGAAGGGAATCTGGAGAGGGACGGCAGGAGCCATATCCCTGTGAGGTACCTGATGCCTGTGAAGATTTGCTTTCCCAGGACAGGTTATCCAAAAACCTTCTGGATGATCATGCTCTGATGTTTGATGCTATGGGGCTTGATGCCCTTCTCCTTGGTGCCCCCTGCCCCTGCTGGCTGCTGTTTGCTGTGGGTACCCTCAGGTTACTGGCTCCCTTGTTATTTTTTCCTCTGATCCACTGGTTATAGTAAGACAAAACACATAACTGCTAACACAAGTATAAATACAAAGGCTTCTGCAGAGCCTGACTTCTGCCTTGCTTGCCACTAATCACTTATACCTGCTGGGAATCAAACACTTCCTAGGAAGTTGCCAGCAGTAACTCGCTGTCTTATATATGAACAATATGCAGATGTGACAAAAATACAGGCTGTTTTGTCTGGATCCTCAGTTTTTCCTTTCAGTTTCTCCATTGCACAATTTCCTTACCTCTCCCAGTCCCCTCCTTCCTTTCAGTACTCTGGCTGCTGCTCTGTGGCTGTGCAGTGCAGGAGCAGCTCAGAGGAGCTGCAGGTCAGGACTCTCCTCTGCTGATACCTGCTGGAGGGGACATGCCCAAAGAGGTGGTGGTGCATTCCTGGGGAGCCCTCATCACCCTGAACATGTACACTGCCTGGGAGCTACTGGTTTTGCTTGGTGAGTTAGTGGAGGAAGGAATTAGGGTCCACTAAAGGACCAAATCAAATCCCTCTTTTAGATGGGAGCTGTTGGCGAGGAATTTTTTTTTTACACCCTCCTACTCCTTTCTGCTGCAGAAACACAATGGGATGTGGTCTGCAGCTTGGGATACAGCAGCAGGGCATTGCCTGAACCCAGATTTTGGCAGATCAGTTGGCATTGGGAAACCAGCCAACCGTTTTCAGTTTTCTGGGACTCTCTGGTTTGCCCATGTGATTAAAATTTGCAGTGTTAGATAAACACAGATAAGAATTTATCCATTTCTAATTTGAACAATCAGATGTTTACCCACGGCGGGAAGACCGGAGGAGCTTCCTTGTGGCTTCAGCTGTGCTGGGAGTCAGGGCTTGTCCCACATTTGAAGAATCTTCTTTTTTTCAGACTCAGGCTGTTGCTTGGGAAATGGCTGTATTCTCCCTGCAGGCAGATCGATACATTTCAGCTCACTGCACTGCAAGTAACTTCTCATCGTACATTAAGAATGAGGAAAATAAAAGCCAAGATGGATGTTATTTTGGTTTTGCTTTTATTTTGAATTATTTATTAAGAAGTCACTGCTGTCTTCCTCTTGTTGGGAGACAAAATGCCTTTGTCTTTAATGATTTTTTTCTATTAAAAAGAAGCAAGGTCTTCCCAGTTTTATTTCCTGCACTCATTTCCTGGTACTGGAGTGTAAATCTGGGGTTTTCAGCATGGCAAGATGACCTCCTGCAGTCCCAGTACAGGAAAAGTCCCCACTGATGCTGGAGGAATCACACTTCACGGTACTTTTCTGAGCAGTTTTATAATGACATTGTGGAGGAGTTATGTGTGCTAGGAGTGATTGCTGGCACATAAACAGAGGGTTATAAGTAAACCACAGACTAGCTGAACTATCATTTTAATTAAGTATTTACTAAAAAGCTAATAAAAATACTAATCCTTTTCAAGTGAATTCTTAATATAATGTGTTGTGGGGCATAAATTCTGCAGTTGGCTCCACTATTAATATGAGTTTGGATACTCCAACTAATAATCGATTTTGATGTTTTTGTTCCTAAATCTAGGTTATCCTGAAGGGAAGGATAAAGAAACTGGCCACCAAGATGGTAATCACTAGTGGAAATGAAGAAGATAAAGGCAGTCAAGAAAAGGAAAGCAAAGAAGAAACCATCTTGGCAATGCTTGGAATTATTGGGACAATTCTGAACCTCATTGTGATCATTTTTGTGTATATTTACACAACGTTGTAAACTAGAAGGCATGCAAATAGACCAGATAAAATGGCCATTAAGAGTGACAACAAACATTGCTGACTATTGACAAGTTCTTTAATCAGAATTGACTCTGTATTATATTAACACATCATAAAAGCACTGCCTGCAGGCAACGAAGACTGAAGCACAATTAATTTAACAAGACTTTTTCACACAGTAATAAGCTTAATTCTTCTCTCCTGTCCTCTCCCTTTCGGTTTGGTTTTCAGTTTGGGCGAGAATGACTGCAGTTATATAAGTTGTAGCTTTGAAGAAATCCACCAGGGATATGTTGTTTTAACACAATTTAAAAAAAAAAGGAAAAAAAAAAAGGAAAAAAAAAAAAAGGAAAAGAAAGAAACTGTACACTATATATAATTAGAAATGTATGCTGTATACCCACAAAGATTGAACTCAAAGATAGCTTCATAGCACAGATCATGTGTCTGTTAGGTCAAATGGATTTTTCTCTTGGTTTTTGCTTTTACTTACATTGAATCTGACAAGCTTTTTATTTAGAATGAACATATGGTGCAATCATGAAAAAAACAATCCCATTGAGCAAGGTCTGCCTAAACCTGATAAAATGTTGGGAGAAATACATTACATGGTTATTTTTCCTTTCTCGTTTGCTTAACATCTGTGTCTGTTCATACCAATGTTTATAAATATATATTTTTAATAAATGTGCTATATTTTTAGCATGAACCAAATATTTGGAGACACTTGTATTCATGCAGCTAAATTTTGTTTGATGAAGTGCCCCTTTTGACAATGGATGTTATTTTTCTCAGCAATTATACAGCAGTCTTGTTTGCAGCCCTCTCACTGTGGTCTGAAGCAAGCTCACATCATGCTCATATGCATGACTTGAAGTTGGAATGTCAGCTGAAAAGCATTGCTGCTTAATACGGGAAATAGCAAAACATTGTAAGGTGACCTTTGGAGACTGGTTGCAGAAAGAAGGCTCTATTTATAGATAAAAAAGAAAAAGCAAATGCAAGGAATATTGAGGCATCTCACAAAATATTGTAAAATTCATAGAATTTGTGGCTTTCAAAATCTGGTCACGCTCTCTAAGTACTTTTGCTGAGAGAAGTGAGCAGAGGTCTATACAGCTGAAAAGGGAAATTTATAGAGCCTATAGTGAGGGGCTTAAGTGAAATCCAGATTGTAAATACAGAGTGTATTTTAAATGTGAGGATCGTTAACTCTTTATGCTTCTCTGACATGTGCTTTAACTGAGTTGGTGCAGTGAAATTCTCTAACTTGTGTTTTTGACAGGAATGTACAATGATGATGATCATCATTTTTCTTCAGAGTTCAGTACCTATAACTATACGAAGCATTAAAAATATGAGACCTCAATTCTGCCTCAAGCTGCCTAAGTACATTGCCCACTAACTCTGACATATCCTCTTAAAAATAGGTCAATTAATTGTTTACTGACTTGTGATTTGGATTGTGTCCTCAGATGCACAAGGAGAGCTGGTATTGGAGTCAGCTAGAGCTGTGAAAATTTTGACCCTAGAGTCTCATTAATTTTAGCAATCAGACCTGTCCCTCCAGAATCAAGAATGAGTTTTTCACCATTTTCCAGGCTCTAGGAATGGACTCAAAAATACAGACTTTCACTGCAGGATATAAAACCAAGCCTGGAAAATTCTGAGGGGCACCTCTTATAACAGAGGTGTTCAGTCTCTTGTGGTATCGTACAGTCAATAACAAAACCATTAAGAGTAGAAAAAAGGTCAGTAAATACATTACAATGAAATCCAATATGAAGACTGAAGGAAAGTAGAGCAAAAATAATCTTATGTTAATGAAAACATGACAGATGAGAGAGGTGAGAAAATGAGCAGAGATTTGAAGCAGAAAACAGCACAGAAAGCCAGTGCCATGCACTCCAGCATGGCTGAGGAAACATTTGTGTTTGCATGGTGCTGGTAGAGCTGCAGGTCTCAGAGAAGACAAGAAACAGTAGTGGCACATGATAGTGTAGCTCAGTGAAGGTGATCTTGTTTTTTAATTTCTAGTTACTTATTGATAATTTTAAGGAATCAGAAAACTCTACTTTTTGATCATCCTGATGGCTAAAATATATTTTGCTCCACTAGGCATTTTTTCTTCTGTTTAAACTATTGCTGCTCACAGCCTGCAGCTCTGAGCACCTGCACATGCTCCAGGCACCAGCCTAACTTCAGGCCACCCCCTGCCTGCCAGGACCTTCTCTGCAGATATTTCTCTTGAATTTCTCCCTCTCCATTTCCAGCAAACACCACAGCAATCTGCCTGAGGCTCATGCTCATCTTCTGGAGGGTCAGCCTCTGAGTCAAAAGATGAGCTCTCATGCCAGATACTTCTTTGTCTCCCTCTGCATCAAATGGTAGTACCTGTCATCCTCTTGTGGGCATGACGATGCTTAATGAATCAAATCTCATTAAGGGCTTATACTAATATTAAAAATTAAAGCTCTGCATTGTAAAACAGCATAGGATACCTCACCCACTAAAGTAAAGTAGGAACTTTTGCTCCTCATCGCAGTTGCACTTATTCAGACACGGGCCAACACCTTCAACAAGACAGGCACTGCAAATAGCCCAAATAAGCTGAAATGGTGGATCAAGAGCCTAAGGATTCCATGTTTCCTCTGCTGTACTTTGCCTGTTAGTCTTGATGTAGGCAGTGTGTCCAGGTATACTATCATCCTACCCCAGCAGCAGCCCTGTGCAGTGTGCTTTGCCACAGGACTTTTATTCCTCTGAAAGAGGAAGAAAGGTTTATCCCATTCCATAAAAAGTTTAACACTTAATATTTTAGCTTTACAGGTTTCTGTTCACAGATAGTTCTAGAAACATCCTGGGGCAAGTTATTCTTAAGTAGATTCATTAAGTATTCATTTAAATAAAAATGAAGAGTTTCCTTCGAGGGCAATTTCTTTACCTTTTATTTGGTATTCATGAACACTGATAGGGGAAAAGTATTTTTTCAAGAATGACAGTGGAAGAGGAATATTTTATACAAGGACCTGAAGGTGTGCCTACCCAGGAAGTTGTGGGCAGGCCTGCTCTTCGCTCAGTGACAGCTGGAGCCAAATTACCCTCATGCTTTTTTTTGAATGCACCTGTAAGAACTATTCAACTAGGTAACATATATGTCATGAATATCTTATAGTCAGTAGCTGCTCTATAAACAGTTGAATAAAACTGCAAGAGTTGAATTGCAAATCTACTTTGGCAAGGAAAAATCCAACTGTCTCATTTTTTGCTTGACTTGTACATAATGCAAATAGTTTCTAAAGTAAATTTTAAAAAATGGAATGTTAGTCCATTAGTGACAGGAACTTCCATCTTTGCATTTGAGTAGAAGGAAATTAATATCCAATATCATAAAAAGATATTAAAGCATCACCTTTTGCTTCAGTCAACTAAGAATATGATTACATATGATATGTAGTTTGATGGTTTGTGTCATGGGAATGAAAAATATTTTCATGAGGTGACAGAAAGGTGACATTGTCCCCACTGGTATCTGGTGTGTTGGCTGGTGGGTACAGAAGACTTTCAAGAAGGGAGAAGATAAAATTATTCATTTTACACACAACAACATGGGGAGAAAGAAGACAAACAAGCTACTGCCCTCCTCTCTGGTTCCTACAACTGATATTGAAAACTTGACTCTCAGGAACCACATCTTTATATTGGAATGTATCATCCTGTGTGTTGGCTGTCAGGGCAGTCCTTTCAGTTATGCACCTTCTGCTCCTTCCACCTGCACCTCTGCAGCAGTGTGTGGCTCATTGTGCCTGAGGAGAGTTTGAACACAAACCCAGCCTGGCAGCCTCTGGAAGCAGTAGTTTTGCTTTACTGTGATGTAACAGTCTACTACGGGCCTGAGATTTATTATTTTAAGGACAGTCAGTAATGATCATCATGTTACTGTCTGACAATCTTGGGAATACATCACTTGTTGAATTCCCAGAAAAATCCCACCCCTGGCCCACAGGTAAAATTTTGTTCAGTAGGCATCAAAATATGAAAGAAAGCTTCAGTTACATCACAACCAAACTTCAGTATGAAGCGTTGCTTAAATCCATGTGTCTTATATTTCCACTTAATCTGTACACTGGAGCTCACCACAAATGCCCCAAGATCTAATATGTGTCAAGAGGTCTCATCTCTTCTGAGTCAGAACTACCATTTCTGTGTGAATTACGGCATATGCAGAGAACTTGGTCCATAGAAGGAAAGGATAAAAATTAACTGAGTTAAAACTCCAGGGAGGCAGCACTGCACAATTTACTAATTAGTTTGAGGTTTAGCCGGAGTACTTTGTTTCTGGATAGCCAGTATTCTGGAGAAAAGATGTTATTGTTCTCTAGAAAGTTTCTGGAAGAAATATGTCTAATTGAAAGAACCACATTGAAAATATTTCAGCAGCAATCTTCTGAAGAAAACACTGACCAGAACTGTGAGTGGCTTGCTTCCCAAGAGTACTGTTTGGCAGCCCAGGAACACAGTGCACATACATGCAAGCACCTCTTGTTTACTTAGAGGCTTTGTCTTTGGAACAGAATGCACAGATTTACAAAGATTTACAAGTGTATGAAATAGCACATTATGCAACATCAATAACGAAGAAATCTGTTTACCTTTATTTCCAGCAGATACACTGCAGGCACTCTGCAGCACCTGCACTGCTTCCATGCCTGGCTGTGTGTTTTGGAGGCTCATCCCAAAAGGTCTTATAAACTCAGTGTTTCTTTCCCCACCACTGAGCCAAGAGAAACAAAACCTATTCAATGTGAAAACCTCCACACCAGACTGAAATGCCACATGCTTCCATCTGCATTTATCTACATATGAGCCATCTGGTATCCAATAAGACTTTCCTTGTCTTAGGCATTAGGTTTACTTATCTGCATTTCACCTGGGGACTCAGAGAGTGAAAGGCAATTTGTAGAGCTGAAAGCACCCAACTGTTTCCAATGATCTAGCTGTACATAATGGAGCTGTCACCTGGAGGGTGGCTGCTCACGTGCATAGCACACCACACACCATCCTCCTTGTGTGATCTCACACTGACCCAGTCTCTGTGACACCCAGGGGGTGGGGCTGGGCTGTAACTGGCCTATACAGCCAAAAAAGTGTGCAAGAGAGAGTGTTCTGTGCAAAAGCCTGGATCCCAAGTCAAGCTCTGTGGAGTGAAAGGACATTCTGCCTTGTTCACAGAAAGGCGCATAGCTATGTCCACCGGGACCCTTTCTTCTGCTACCTGTCCCGGTTCAGCTGAAGGGGACCCATGCACCACACTGACCTTCTTGTGGCAGCTGCAGAACTTCCTTCCCCTGAGGGAAGTAAACAGCTCTGGACTTTCCTGATCTCCTAGAACAGGGAACAAAGTCACTTTTGCACGGCAGAAATAGCAGCAGGACCATCCATTTCTGGCTGACAATGACAAAGCCACCTGTCTAGAGTGCTGATGGGAACCCGTTTCCCACCCATCATTCCTCATAGTCTGGGAAATGCAAGTTAATTACCTGGACTCCAGGTTCTTCTCCACAGGCTCAGTCACCATTTAGACTCAGGCAGATTTCTTTCATGATGCTGAGACTTTGTTGAACTCAAATGGCTCCTGGAGCCACGTCTGCAGGAACATATCAAATATCGTGTTACCTTAATCTGGCCTCGGTATCGTGAAGGTGTCATTGTAACAAGTCTTGGGCATTGTCCATCTCTGCCAACGAGGTGTTAAGGGAAAAGCATTAGCAAGGGACACCATATGGGAGCCATGGGCAGCCAGAGGTAATGCACAGGGGCTGCTTTCCCCAGCACTTACCCTCCTGAGGAGCAGTGGTGTTATGGTGGATTGATATTGGTGGTGGGTAAATGTAATAAAATGTTTGTGTAGCAGGGTGTGATTTCTCACCTTTACTTCCTGCAAACTTAATGGGAAAGGCTTTATAAAGAATTCTGGCTTTGTCAATTTAAAATATGGATTAAAATTTACTATATATGTTTTCAAATTTTAATGTGCTGCTTTTTTTTCCCACTTACTGACAAATTCAATTTTAGTTTTGCAGATGCTATTCTTGTTTCTGTAATAATGATGGCTAATACAAAAGCATTGGTACTGGATGCAAAAGGAAGGAATTATTATATTGTCAGTGTTGTATTATTCTGTTCTTGTGAGCAGGAAAAGATAGTGGTTTTCTTTGCATCCAGTGCACATAGTTAGCAGTATTTTTATAATTTGATACCATTATTTCTGGAATTCTGTGGGACAAAGTTCCATCATTTAGAGCTGTGTATATTCAAACAAATGTCAGCAAACTGAGAAGTATATGAAATGTTTGCATTAGCTGAAAGAAAACAATGTCAGACACGTATATTTTGAGCAGATTCAAACTCAAAAGTGAGACCTCACAACTATCATTCTTACACCCCTACTGACATTGTATAATGCACACCAGGACATAATTTAGAAGCTCACTCTGCTAAGACTATTCATGTACATAACTCAGACTAAGGGGCTAAGTTCCTTCACAGTTAATATGCATATGAATATGTATTTGCAGGTTTGGGGCATTAGTTGACAGTTAGCTGACAATTCAGCTGCCGCAAAAATGCAGCTAATCAAACAGGGAAAAATAAGAAATTTCCTGTACAATGAGCTTTTTCTCTTTGTCTCATTGACCTTACCTTAAGTCAGCTGATTTGTTTCAGATTGAGTGATGGATGAGAATGATGCTAAAGCTTGCCTAACCGATGAAAGAATAAACACCACGGAGGAATATTACATCTACATTTTCTATCAGAAACTAAGCATTTCCCCAAAAAGGGTTTTAAAAAAATCTCAGTGCTGAATGTTTTACATTTTCCTTTATATTTCACCATCAGCCAACACACTATTTCTATTTGATTGTATAATAATATTTATGTCCACTTTCACTGAGCTGTGCAAACACCAGCAAATGGATTTTGCATCCTTTGTTGCTTTTTAAGTTTTATAAGCCTCTTTCTAGTACATACCCATCTCCTGTTTTAAAGATCAAGAGGAGAAATAGACCACATCCTAAAGTACTATACAATTATGCAAACCTCACTACAAGCTTAGATTGAAAGTATATGACCATTTACACAAAACACGGGTGTTATTTCTTGAGACTCTTCATATGGCCCAAGTGACCCTGATATGGTGCTGCATACAATATTACATTCTTTTGTTTTTAGAAAAAAAAGAGTCCAGCTGTGAAACTCCTTGAAGCAGTGCATTGCACTGTAGTTGCAATTTACAGAGCAAGGCAAAAAATCTGATGACCACAGCCAGTGCTCAGCTCCTGGCTGACCTTCTCCCATGGGGCAGCAGCCCTTGGTGTACCCTGACAGACCAAGTGTTCAGTGCCCTCTACACTTGATGAAAGGAAATAATAGTCAAGTAATTAACATCCCAAAATTTGAAATGTCACCATTTTCTGTCTGGTTTCACTGGTCCAGAGAAAAAAACATCACCGAGTAGTAGCCTAACATAAAACAGAAAAGCAGCCAGTGATTTCTTAAGGTGGTCCTGAATGTCTCTCCTCAAAACACATCTTTTTAGAAAGCTCTCAGGAGCTTTGAAGGGCCCTTGGGAGCACCTGGTGCCATCCTCATTCCCAGAAGTCACCACTGCTTTGACTCAAGTGACCTGAAAAGGCATCTTCCTAAATGGGACCATTCTCTGCCCAGAGAATGTTGTGTGATGCTGCAGTCCCTACTCTCCATATTCTCCTGTATGGGTACTTTCCTGTAGAATAGAATAGAATAGAATAGAATAGAATAGAATAGAATACTTTAGTTGAAAGGCATCTACAACAACCATCTGGACTGTCCAAAAGCTAGAGCACATTACTAAGGGTACTAATTACTAATGCCTCTTAAGTACTGACAGATTTGGGACATCAACCACCTCTCTAGGAAGCCTGTTGCAGATCTATTCTAGGCCACCTTCTTGGCAAAGAAATGTTTCCCAATGCCATCTCTGGACCTCCCCTGATGAAGTGCTGGACACCATTCCCAGGCCATATATCACAGGATCCCAGGGAGAAATGTTCAGTACCTTCCTCCCTACTTTCTCTCCTCAGGAAGGTGTAGAGATCCTCCCTCAGCTTCCTTTTCTGCAAACTAGACAATCCTAAAGTCCTTATCCAGTCCTCATAGGAGCTGCCTCATTTCTTGATAGAGTTTGAAAAGAGAGCAGTTTTCTGCATCTGTGTTTCTCAGACTCCTGCCACCTCCATGCGACAGGGTGGGTGGGAGGACCACAGAGGAAGGCCTGGGTATCCGGCTGATCCTCTTCTTCCCTAGAATTTGACTCTGTTTGGTTTAAAATTCTCAGATTGTTAAAAATCAATTTTTAAGTGCAGCTCAGATTTTAAGAGTCACTTATATGAGTCTTATTTGACTTGTGAGCACTTCCATGACATGGTGGTGTAAGAATTGCAGTAGTGGCATGTTTCATCCACAGTGCCTGGAGTGCTCACAAATCCTTCATGGAATTGCTGGGATATTCCCATCATGTCAGACACTAAATGAGATACAAAACTAACAATCAGAATAGAATCACAGAATGGTTTAGGCTGTAAGGTCATTTCATTCCAACTCCCCCTGCCATGGGCAGGGACACCTTTCACTAGACCAGGTTGCTCAGAGCCCCATCCAACCCGGCCTTGACCACATCCAGGGATGGAACATCCATAACTTCTCTGTGCAACCTATTCAGAAATTCACCACTCTCACAGTAATGAGTTCCTTCCTATCTGATCTAAAACTTGCCCCTTTTCAGTTTTCAGTGGAGGCACTTAGCTCCCCAGTCCCCATCCTGCTGTCCATTCACTCGAGAGGTGTGGGAAGAGAGGTTGCCATTGAAAACTGAGGGAAAAATTTTTTGAGTACCTCAGCCTTCTCCTCATCCATTACCAGTTTTCCAGCATTGCTTATCAGAGGGATGACATTGTCTTTGACCTTCATTAGTAGAGGTTAATAGTTTGAATTGATTCAAACATTGTTGCTTGTCTGAAAATAAAGGGTCCTTACAAAATTAGTGGCAAAAGCAAGATTCTTTTCATGCCATGAAACCTGAAGAGGACAAAAGTTGCATGTTATTAAAATATCATAATTAATACCAGCTGAAACCCACTTTTAGTTCTGAGACATCTCTGCAATTTTCAAATGAGCTCAGAAATTTTGTATACCTTTTTGTCATTTTGCAGAATAAGGTAAAAGGTCTGAAAACAGTGATCTTTGTGCTGCAATTCCACTGCCTGGAAACTAAAAAAAAATCAATAGGCATGAAGAGTGTTCCTCCACCAGCCCATGCTCAGTTTCCAGAAGGAAGTACTGAAGTGTGGCTTAACAGTAAAACAGGATCTGGCTGGTACTTTCCAATATCCTTTCAGATGAGTAAGTTTTTATTTATAGTCTTGTCCCCTGTACAGAGGATGGATAGTCTTCCTTTCAGCCAGATGGTTTCCTCCTTCTGTATGTGTTTTTACTCATCAAGTCCTGAGTGATAACATTGTTGATATGCCATTGCTGAGAAGTAGATTTAAGACAAGAAATTAAATAATCCAGCTGTAAAAATAAAACATATCTGTTTGTATCAATCAATTCAAGCTCCACTGACCAAAACACATAGAATCCTGTAAGAAATAAGTACTTTTTAGAAGCCATGATTTCCTGAGGAGTGGTAGAAGGAGAAGGATATACAGCATATATCCAAGGGCTCTTTGAAAACTACCTTGAAAATTTTAACTTTATTATGTAAAAGTTAAATATATTAGTTCAATTCAGTGTTTTTCCTTTGGTAAGATCTTTTTCATTATATTCACGTACATGCAGGGTGGTGTTTCCCAGCTGTCAGTCCAGCCTTTATTGAAGTTACATGACTGGAGCTGAAGGCAGACTCTAGCTCCCAGGTCTGAATCCAGCAGACCATTTATATTCATAATTCTCTCCAAGAAAGTGCATGGTCCTCTTGGCTTTCTGGGCTGCCCATAAGCTTGAAAGTAAGTATGTGCTGAAGTGCTTCACTGGAGCAGGGCAGTGTCCTGCAGCTGTGTTGAAACACTCAGTCCATTTCGCTTTTTAGGGAGGTTATTACTGGTTAAAATAAGTATTTCTCTGAAATAGAAGGGAACAAATGTCCCAGAGCATTAATTAACTTCCCTCTCAGTCCCTTTTCTCCTTTCTGCAACTCCCTTCTTTTTTGCTGGCTCATAACATCGGCCTTGTCCATCCCTTACAAAACATCACAGCTAAACAGTCTTGCTTAAATGGCTACTCTCTCTGCTTTATATGCCTCAGATTTAAATTGAAAACCTCTTCTTTGCCCAAGGCTCTATTTTATTTTCTGATCCCATTTCATCCACCAGTGTCACCAGCTGTGCTGAGCATCATCATTTCCCACAGCCAGAACAGCTGTGGGGTGTTCCTATTGTATACCTGGCATGCTTTGCCCGTTCTACCAGCTCTGTTCCTTTGCTCATTTAAACCTTGCCAAAAATACATCCCCACCACATAGTGATAATACAGCTACCCCTCAACAGAGCTTTTCTGGCTGGGAGCAAAAAAGGCTGGTGAGTGAGACCCAGTATCAGGGCAGATACAGAGAGGACTCTGCAGGGTGGTATAAGCTACCAGAACTTCTTGGACTGAAGTACAAACATCAGAGCCTGGGGTGAAACACTTGGAGCCCTAAAGGAAGATCAGTATACAGGAAACTGTGACTGAATGTTGCAAACAGTGCTGCATTGCAAGGACTGTCTAAAATTCCTTCCTTACACACTTTGGTTAATAGAGAAAGACCTGAGGGGTGGAGATGTCAGAGTCTCTTATAATGAGGCCTCTGAGGTTTTTGATAAAGCTGCTTAGAAAAAAGAAATCACTTTTGTTCATTGTCTGGTACTGTCCCATTCTTCCTGCCACGCTAGTCTTACAGAACTAGTGATGGTGATCAAGCTGATTTCATGGTCATGAGGTCACAGCTAATCTAACTGAACCTTTGCAGCAGTCTTTAAAGAAGCTGATGTCCTAAAAATCTGCCTGTTTGTGCTTCTGTATGGGTTTTGAGCTTTATTTTGTTTCAGGGGATTGGAAAAGCCCTAGAAGACAAAGGCAGATCTATGGTTGGTCTTGAGATCTTATGTGCTCTGTTACAGCAGATGTGGCCATGCTGGTGGTGAGGAGGATTTGGGATCAGGCGAATGTCCTCAATGGAGGCAGCATGATTCTGTGAGCAAACACACGCTGCTCAGGATGGCTAAGAGCAGGCTTCAAGGAAACACTGGAAAAAGAGCAGGGAAGTATGAGTCATCTGTGGAATGTCAGTTTGCATGTGTCTTTACGTAGCATGTAATTATTTTTATACACATGTTTAATTAATTTTTCTTTGTGTTTCACTGGGGACTACATTTGTTTGTCATTCTCCTTGCTGGGTATATCAACATACTGTTACACTGTCAATGACTGCTTTGGCAGCGGGAAGCCCTTGAAGAACACTGCAGTGAATGTGGCTGCCCCCAAAAGCAGTCCAAGCTTGAGACAACAGCCTGAAGGCATTCTGTGATGAAAATTATATATTCTGTTGCACAACTCTGTCCTACACCTGTGTCTGAGGCCAAAGGTCATGGTCAGGGCAGAGCCGCTTCAGCTTTGGGACCAGCTGTGCTGGCCCTGGCCCTCCCCTGGCTGCAGAGAGACAGAAACTTGCCACATGCCCTGCAGGGCATCCTGGAGAAGGGCAGATACATTTGGGGCAGAGCTGACACGCTGATGAAACCCCAAAGCTGAGGTAGCAAGGAGTTCTTGGGAAAACAAGATGTATAGAGCCAGTTTCTACCAAGTGCAAGCACAGGGAAGTGGTCTCAGAGGAGGAGAGCTGCGAGTGTGATGTGGTAGCTGGAGGTCTGTGGAGGCAGCTGAGGAAGGGGCAAGGGCAATTTCCCTGCTCATCCCTGTTCCTTCATCTCCACAGGGATAAACCTGAGGCAAAGGTTTAGGCTAGGAAGAAAGAGAAGGGTTTTGTCCAAAGAGAAGAAAAAGACAGTAGATTCACCCTTGACATCAGGAGAAAGTCTGTATCTTAGGGCATTGGACATTTGTTGATTTTATGGGGTTTTTTTATCCCATTACCCATGAGAAAAGGGCTCTGATTTTTCTGGAGAAGTAAGTTGTTAAAGCTGTTCCCTGAAGATTTGATTTGCTCATGCAAGGTGAAAGCAGCCCATGGCTTCCCTGTGTAATAGAGCCTGGGACAAGAAGGAGAGAGGAAATCTTCCTGCAGTGAACATCGGTGTTGCTTTTAGCTATTAATATACTTATAGCTGTTACATATGAGTTTAACTCATGAAAATCTTTTGCTTTTCCTTGTTTAAATAACCATGTGCCATTAGAGTCCCCTGTGACAGCTGCCCTCTGGGCATGTGGTGGGTAACAAATGGGAGGGGGTCTTCTCTGCCCAGGTACCACTGAAGCAAAGGCATGAGGGTATCTCTTGCCAAGGCTGTGAACCCCCTTATCTCACCTAGATAATATACCAGTGCCATTAAAAGCACTACAACATCTGACAAAACTGGGCAGATTAAGGAGTACCAGCCTTCTGTCAGAGGCACAAAGAGTTTTTGAGGATGCCCCTACCCTCAGGAGTAAAACTGAAATAACCCTGTTCAGCACAGTGGAGTCTCTCAAGGAATGAAGCTAGTTTAAGCAGAATGAAAATCCTGTCTGCCACTTGTTTCTGGCATTTTCCCAGCATGTCTTCTGAGCACAGGATGCTCACTGCCGGCCACCTCCCCTTGTCCTCTCTCTCTACCATCTCACTGGCATTATTTCAACGTTTGCACTGCTTTTATCAACCCTTTTTTGCTGGCTAGTTTAGCCTTTCATTTATAAGAGATGTGACATTTTGCCATCCTCTTCAGTGTTTTTAATTTTGGTGTGTGTTTAGCCTATGTGCTTTGAAGCATACAATTTTCTTATATAGTTTCTTCATTTGCAGTATTTGGAAATTAGATTTTGATATTGTGCCTTTAAAGAAAGGCATGATGCTTTTATTTCCTTTCTTTATGGCTACCTCATAACACGGGTTTGACCCTTTCTGTGCAAAATCCTTGCCAACATTTTGCTTGTTCTAGCCTTTTGAAAGCCATAAATAGCACTGCATTCTTGCATATTTTCTAAGAGTGAAAATGCATTGGAAAATGTATTTTTTCTGTCCTATATTAGGGCAGGAGAGGCAAGGAGTAATTCTGTCATTTACTTCAGAATCCCTATACTTACAGCTAGGGATGTGAGTTGTGGGTTCTGCATCAGTGCTAACAGAGCTCTTCATACTCTTCGTAGTAACTTCAGCTGGTCCATCTCCACCCATGTGTGAGAAGAATGGTGTGCTTTCCTCTCATCTCTTTGTATTTACAGAGTATCACGGGTAATGACTTCACTTTTCCTGGAACAAGCCAAGTGCTGACATGAAAAGATCCCTCTCACTCTGCATGAAAGTAAATCAGGAGTTTCATAACTGCAGGGACCAGACAAGAAAAATTGGAAACTGCAAAACTAAAATAAATTTCTCTTGTCTATACTCATAAGAAAAATGATCAATTTAGTAGCAGAAAAGTTTCCTGACTTGTCATATGTGTTAAGATGTTACTTATACATCTGCACTTTTCTGCAGGTACTTCTTGTCTTTCTAGGGAAAAAAAAAAGAAAGATAAATTTCCTGTGTTTAACAGTGTGGTTCAGAGCTTCCACTTCAGAAAAAAATTGTACAATGCGGCATGCACTGTGGACAATTAAGTAGAGACTGGACACTTTTATAGAGCTAAATTTGAGGTGTAGTGAAACACCATAAACAGGGAAAAGTTAAAGCTTTGCCATTTCCCATGAAGATGACTAAAATCTAGAAGACTTGATCTAAAATCTCATTAATATTTTTAATTGAAACCTTTGAAGAGCATTTTGCATTTGACTCCATCTTCCCTAAAGTTAACAGAATGGGCAGAAAGTATTCCACAGTTCCCAGATCATACTTGACTGTGGAGGAAGCCCACACTGTACAGTGAGTGTGTGTTTGAGGAAAGGTTTGATTGATCCTTAAGACAGCCTGATTTAGAAGTGGTTCTTCCAATACAGATGAATTCATCAGTGGTGTCCTGGAGAGAAACGTTGAGCACTGGCACATAAGGTACAAATCTTGGATGGTCCTTTGAGATGTGCTGCAGTTTCCTGGGATATTGTTCCCTATTGCAGTGACACTGGTGGCTGCTCCTGAACAGGAAAATGTTTGTTGAATTGTAGGATTAGTCTGTCCAAATGAATGTTTCGCATTCATTGTGTCTTTTGTCTTCACTGCTGGTCAGGATGTCTCCTCTGCGGATATATGGGCAGACACGGAGGCTGTCGACTGACTGGTACAGACTGCAGTCCAAAAGCCCTACCCAGGGTGATCCTCTGTGTGGTGCATCAAGAATTTTCAAAACTGAACAATACTATTCTGATGATCCTTTCCCTCTGTTTTGGTTTGAGAGTGTGTGGATCTTTTCTGTGAGATATGAAGCACTGGGCTCCTTAGGCTTGTGTTCCCCTCCCAGCTGCGGAGGAACCAAGCATCTAAGCAGGATCTGTCCCTGCAGAGCTGCTTGTGGAGTAAGTTGCCAGCTAGCTGTAGTGTGTGTTCCCCCATGGCTTGAAATATTGTCAGAGGGAGAATCTATGGAGGATTTCTTGTAATCTGATTGCACTATTTTTCAGCCACACAAGCAATAAATATTTAAAGTCTGGTTGTAGGCGATATAACAACTCTGTAAATACATGCTTCTGAATACAGAAGTAAGAGGCTGATCTTTTCTTTTAAGAGGAAACAAATACATCTCTGTTTGGCATAAAGTCTCCTCCTCCCCATTCTGTAAGGAAGAATATGTTGAGGCAATTTTTCTGCTATGAATGAAGGTGAAAACTAAAGGCAGAAAAGTACTGCTGCATATTTATTGCTACCTTCTGGCGATCCTCTGTTCTTTTCCATTTCTCAGATCAAGGTATTAAATCAAAGCCCAGGAAAGAAAGGCAAAGAGTGAGAGAGGGAACCGAGAGAAATGAACAGCTTCACTCTTTCTCCTGCTGCATTCTCTCTCCCTGCCTGTCCCCACCCTGTTTTTTTCCTGAAGAGAGAGGCTGTGAACAGTAATAGAGATAGGAAGCAGTATGAGAGTTCCTGTGACATTTTCTGTCTTCTCTACAGCATTGCATGAACTTCCACTATTCCAAGTAATTTGGTTTTACAGGAGTACTTACAGTTAGCTTTCACAAACTGAAATTGAGTATCAGCATGAGCCTGAAGATACTGGGCCAATATCAGCACTAGTGCAAAAGGGCGGGGGTGGCCAGAGAGGTGAGAAAGACCTGTGGATGTGACTCAAAAATGAGTGCACTATCCTTGTCCTTGGACATTGACCACAGACTTTGTGTAGTGCAGAAATAAATCCAGGCTTTTTTTGATGTCCTTTGTTATGATTAAACTAGATTTTTTGCCTCTAGAATAGTTCTGGAAGGAAAAAATGTACTCTGGCATTGACTGAAGGGAGATTTAGGGTCTCAGCTGATTTAAGCCAAGCAGCAGAATTATGGCAGTGGGGAAGTACCTGGTTCTGCACATTGCCCTCTCTAGCTTTCCTGTTTTTTCTTTTTTCAAAAGAGCTTCCTGTATTTTTGGAGGTGATTTTATGAAGTGCTTTTGCAATTGAGAAGTAACTTGGTGATTTGACTCATGTGGTTTGTTTCTCCTCTGTGAGGCATAGTTAGTAAAGTTTTTTGAATATATAAATGATTAGCTAAATGTGATGATGTGTGAAGAATCTTACACCTCTGCTCTTTCTGAAATCCATTTAATGAACAAATTCCTTAGTGGTCATCTCAGAAACCATTATCAAACAACTCTTACCTACTAAGAGAAATTTCTTTTCCAAAAATCCTAGCTTAGGCATGGTAGAATATTTATTACATGGCTGGCAGTATTCTTCTGCCTGAGGGATGGACTGCAATTACAGCATGGTAAATATTTCATTAGAACAAAGCAAAACTGCATGGGAAGTGGCCTTCCCTTTATTTAAAACATTTATTAAAATACAGCGTTAGAATCTACATGGGAATAATTCTTTCTCCCTAATCTACCAACTAAGCTACAATTTTAGGCGAGACATTTTGTTATTACAAAACCTTGCATATTAGAGCAATCTATCTTCTCCTCTGAGAAAGATGGACATCTTAACACAGATGAAACTTAGTGTACACTGATGTTCCTTATACCATTCTGGCTTCTTCAAGGAAGAAAGAGCAGGTGCAGTGATTTCAGTGCCCTTACAAAATCCCTTCTCTTCAAAACGACAATGTAAATGTAATTTAAGTACAAGACCTAAACACAAATGAATGTTGAATTCTGTGCACAAGAGTGGGAAGTAGTCACTTGATAGTGCATAAAGATGCATGTGCAGTTTTGGAGAGTAGTGTTCTACAATAAATACTTCCTGAGTTCCACTTGTTTTAAAATCGTCCACTTCTCTGGACAGTGAAAATAGGGACAAAGACAATTTATGAGGGCTCATCCGTATTATCTATCCCTCTATTCTTAGTGAATAGAAAAACCATCTATGAGCATATATGAGGAATGAGGTCTTACTGAACAGTAATCTGGCTGTAACTCCTTTTCACTGGAGACCATCTTTCTACCAGAGCACCAGGTTATACAACGTTGTCCTGGGCAACCCAAAGTGTTATTGTATTCCCTATCTACCTGTTCCCCAAATTATTACTGTCTCTCTAAGACCCGGCAGCTGGACACGGAACCACAGAGGTCAGCGTGGCAGGTTCTTTTAAGGTCAGGGTCGCTCAGGCAGAATTCTCTTGCCCTTTTCCTTTCTTTCTTTAGGGGAAGCTGAGACAGGGCAAGGCAGAAGCCTTCTTTTGTTCTCTGTGAGCTCCTTGTCTGCTTGCAAGGAAAGCATTTTGCAATGCTAAACTGCTTCAAGAAAATTTCACAATACCTGTCTAGAGCCACAGTGTGGAGCCAGAGCCATCGGGGCTGGGAGGTGCTGGTTTCGGTGCTTGGAGAGACCAGTCGTGCCCTAGAACACACCAATGAATGGCTCAGAAACGTCAGTGCTGGCACCAGCCAGGAGGAGGCAGAGGAATTGACTCTGCAGGTTTGCCGAGTTCTCCGGCGCCTGAGTTTCCCAGCCACTAGAGTCTTTCAGCCGCCCTTGTCAACAAAGCTGCCGAGGCTGGAGAGATTGAGGGGCACTGCCCTGAGATTCAGCAACTTTGTTTCCAGTTATTATTTACTGTTATTTTGCCTGTTGCTGTTTCATTTTTTTAGTAAACAGTAACTTTTCCGCTTATATCTACTCACACTTGTCTGTCTTTATAGGTGCAAAGGAAAGGGTTAAAGTAAAAGGGGAGGTAATTAATTTTGGAATGTCCACTCCCTTAAATTGTCCTAACAAAGACAATATTTAGGCAGTACCCCACTTTATCTGCTAGAGGTCTATGATGAGGGCCCAAGTCTGTAGCCTGGTCCTACAGTGATAACAGCCTTCTTCCTTCTGCAAAGGCTAAGAAACGAAAAGATCACCTCACTGTACCAATCATAGGCAGCCTCAAACCTCAGCTCAAGTTTTGTTCTTGATTTTTTCCCTGGTCTCTTAGAAAGTTGCAAAAGTACTTGACTATGCTGCAGAATGTGCAAAACCATTTCTCATGGATCAGCATTACACTCATAGCATGATTTTCCATCTCTCCCAGCTGCTGCCTCTGCTGCTGTCCAGCAACAGGGAGCTCCAACTCGTCTCTGGGCAAAATGCACTTTTTCCTGTCTGTGTGAGTTGTTTTTAAGTTGTTGCTAGCTGTAAACGAGCAGGATGACTTTACCAGAGAAGAGTCAACCAAGATTTCTGGCTCACATTAGCTAGTCCAGAGAATTTTATTGTCTTATTGGTGTGTTCTGTCCTAACACCCCAAGCTCCATAGTGACTTCTCCAACTACACTGGAAAGCTGACACACTGCAAAAGTTAATGGACAGTGAAAACTCTCTCTAGGGAGCCCTTACCATACTTGATGTTACAAGCTTCCAGATGCTGAAAAGCTGTGTCCCCTTGTTTAAAGCCAAGGCTGTTTCTCACCCTGAGAAAGGGATCCTGCAGTAAATCTACTCTGGGGTATAAGATCACCATTTATTGCATATGGCATGAGCTAGGTCCCAAAATGCAGCATCAGCTCCAGAGACAAAAATGAGTTTAGGTTCAATGCTGGTTTCTTTTGGGCTGCCTCCAGACTCTGAGGATGCAAGTGCAAAGCATTCCAGTGAGACTCACAAGAATACGCAAATGGACCACAAGCCAGTCTCCAAAGTTGCACTCCCAGGGCTGGGCTTCCATGCAGTGCAATAGAGAAGTCCTGAGCAAGCAGAAGCTTAAGCCAGCACATTTTCAGAGGACTGAGCAACTGAGCCACAGGAGCCCACTGATGTGCTGCTGACTCTTCCCAGGCCAATGGGCTGGCAGTGAGAGGAAGCCATACTCTGCTTCCCAGTGCCTCCTCCTACAGGGCTGGCAAATACAGGATCATTTCAGAGCCCTTTGAAACAGCTCTGAGCTACTTAAACTTAGACACTTTAAGCTTTTTTTCCATTTTTTCCTTCCCCCCTCCGCCCCTTTTTTTTTTTCTTTAATTCCTTCTGTCAGAGACAGAAATGAGTTGCTCAGAGACAAGGAGTCTGAATTTACAGAGCTGGTCATTGGCATGCTAGGCAGTGCCTGAGCATTGGAGGTGTAAGATTTCATGTGATAAAAGCAGCTGAAGCAACACTTGTTTTGGGTGCCTAATTTCTTCAGAAACCTAATCCTTGCACTCTCCCTTTGCAGGTCACAGGATTAATGCAGCATCCGCACAGGCATGCTCTCCGTCAGAAAGGTAGTGAGGCACTCTGTGCCAGCCTTCATATTTAGCACTAATACACAAAACACTCCACATGCAAATAACCATGCCAGGATTTGTGTACAGTCTTGTGCCAGAAGACAGACTGTCCAGCCCCATCTTGATAATGCTGCTTCCCTTCACTAAGAAGTCAGGGCAATGAAATCTCACAGAAACGCACTAAATCACACTTACATTGTATTTAAAAGCAGAAATGGTTAAGTACAAATATGTAATGCTCAACAATACTCAGAAAAAGAACTGAAAGGGATTTACAGCTTTAAGTTAGCAAAACCAATAGTAAACAAAAAAAAAAGTATGGGTACTTTCTGCCTCCTAGGAGGTTAATGGGGATGTACCAAAATGAAGGTGGGTCTTTGGAGTTGCACTCCTCCCAGAGAGTGCTGTTTTGGTGGAAGTGTTGGCATACCTCCAGCAATATTCCTTCTGTTTTTTTCTTGTTTAGATAGTAGACTGATAAGCTTTGTGTCTTGGTGCGATGCACTTCACTCATAAGACAGAATCCACCATATACTCTATCAATATAACGTGCATTAATGTTCAATGGTAAATGTGACAGCAATTTAACAAGATTTGGTGGCAAGGTACACTTGATTAGTTACTGCATAGAGAACAGGGTCAGACAACACCATCAGAGAGACCCTCCCACTGAATCATGGCGTTCAGAATAGACTGTCCTGCTTTCTAAAACCCTTCTCAGAGAGCAGCCTAGGCACAGCTGGTCATTCCTAGTCCCAGACTTACCAACAGTTTAGGTTGAAAGGATTATACATGCACGGTCAACCCTTTAGACCATTTACATAAGAAGTCAAAGTTTATCATGCTATTAATCACTTAGTGAGGATCTGTTGTGGGAAGGGATCTCTCGACCTGGAAGAGCAACCTTGAGAGGTGTCCCTGCTCAAGGAGAGATCCTGGCGTGCAGCCCGCTGCTGTACAGGAGAGCTCCACGGGCCCTGGGCTGCCCGCTATTTATAGAGAAAGATGAGTGACTTATGGTCATATTTGCATACCAGCAAGACGTCTGGGTCACCATTCCAGACAGCCCTTGGCTGCCATGTTGCCATCTGCCCCCAAAGTCCAGAGTAAGGTGGATGCAGCTATCACATCCTCCACTAGTGGTTATTGCTTGAAAGGGGTGGGGGAAGGCACACCTCACAGGATGTTAAGAATCCCAAAGATCCACAACACTAGCAATTTGCAGTTATATTTAATACTTTAAGTAGTTATTGAAGGCATGAATATATTGCTAGTGACAGGATACGTCTAAATCCGATAAGCCAAAATCTTTCCTGCAAAACAAAGCATAGGAACAGCTGTCTTCTGGACAGGTGCCTTGTTTTGCCTTTTTGATCACAGATTCTACATCTCTGTGCTTGTCTGGACTCAGTTGGAACAATTTTTACATCCAAACTCATATGTACTTCATCTGTCATGCAATTATTGGAGGTTATTCAAAGGTTATGTTTGAAGTACTCATTGGAGATATAAAGTGTTTCATTCATTGATAGCGATTGCTGAACAAAGGCTTGGAAATTCTAAAGGAACTATCAAAATAGATTTGAACTTCTACACCATGGGAATAGTGTTGTGAAGTCAATGTGACCTTGAAAGAAACAGCAGGTAGCTGTGCTCACACCTTCTGAAGAGTGAGGGACATCTTTGACAATTGACTGAAGGTGCTTTTTCATGTGACTGACAAGTTGACAGCTATTAATTATCTTAATATTTGCTTAGGGTTCTGAGACTGCACCAAGCAATTAAAGATACTTTTGGAAATTAGTGGTTTTGTTTGCACTCCTTCCTCTAATTGTTTGCTAAATAATTTACCAACATTGTGTTTCAAATCTCTGAGTACTGCAAATAGTACTTAAATAGTATGGTTTTATGCAGAAGGAAGTAAATGCAAATGTGTAAAGAATGTGTGGAAGAAGGGAGGAAGGAGTGAGTACAACTGGGCTTTAAAGGTAGACCTTAACAGGAACATGAGTGTCTTCCTCACCTAAATTTGATCATTAAGAGGTGGCTGGTACCAAAATGCTGTAATGTTTCAGGCAGACATGCAGGGTCTGTTTTTATTATGTGGATGTTAAGTGGACTGTTAGGAACTTGAAGACTGTAGCAAATTTTCCAACAGTTTGCATCTCTGAGTATCAAGTAGCACACCAAATTAAGTCCCTCCAGAAACCAAACTCTCTACCCCTCCCTGCCTGAAACCTTTTTTGCTACACCCATTGGTTCTCAGCATCCCTCATCTGAAACTCACTGGGCTCAACTTTCTATGTATTCCTCTGTTTTTCTTTAGGTCACAGTGACGCCTGTGATGTTCAGGCTGTTCTGTAAATATGGTAGATATCCTTTAAGTATAAATATCGACTCATCATGCCCTACCAAATTTATGGCTACAGTTTGTAAGCATGTCATTTATTGTTGATGTAATTTCTATTGAGATGAAATAAAACAAATGATGAAGTAAAGTTTTTTAGGAAGAAACTGAAATTGTGGGAAAGAGGTAATGAAAAGCTCTGTCTTTTGTATTTTCTGATCTGAGTTCAGAGTGGTCTGAATTTGTGAGCAAAAGGGAAGCTATGCGTCTTTTCCTTTTTGAATGTCATTATCTTGCCTAGATCGCTGAAACTTTCATGACTTAGCAATCACCGTGCAGTCCAGAAGTGAATTAATCAATAATTACCAGAAGGCATTGGTCAGCCTTAGATGGCTGCAGCTGTCACTGCTATGCCTCATCAACAACAGAAACTTTTAGTATTAGGAAAGAATTCTGTCCAGCTTGGATGAGGTGTCCCATGTCAGTCCTGAGGCAACCACTTACCTTGTGTGTGAGCCAGGATAAGCTTATATAAAACTGATAAAATTGATTATGCTGATCTGTGGTAAAACAACGGTTGAAAACACAGATTTCTGCAAAATGCTGACCAGCTTCCCTCCTTCTGTGTGACAGTGCAGCCCTTCTAATGATTAATATCTTAGATGATCCCACTACTAAGGTCAGCTAAGGTCAGTCTTAAACAGCAGCCCAGCATCAGTGGATGCTGAATAGTTGTGATAGAATCTTTTTGTCAGATTTAATTTAAACAATGGTTGGTATTTCCCTATTTCTGTTATAAACATAGGAAGAAAAAATCAAGCAAAGTATATGAAAGAAATTATGGGAATCCTCTTACATATTTATGAACAAATTATCTGCTTCTATCCTTTGGCACGTCTGGGCTGTCCCTATGCTAAACCTTTGGTAGATTTAGTTTTATTCTGCAGAAATTTCCCCAAAAAAATTATAGAAAAATTTCATGGGGATAAAATAGAAAAACGCCACTTCCAGACCTCAGAACAATCCTGATTAACTACATTAGTCATTCTTTGCTAGAAAAAAGTAAAAGGAAACAAGTGTGGAGTGCATTGTGCCTCATGCCCCTGTTCATGTAGAGAGTCCTTCCCATTCCCAGTGGATGTCCTGGTGTTGCTCACCCAGCCAACCCACTGGCTCTCCATAAACCCCTACTGGCTAATGCTGTACTTGTAGGTGAAGATGTATCTGATCTATACCTATAGACCTCTGGCACTCTATCAACCTACATAAGTATGGTATAAACCATGATATCCAAACTTGTTAAACAACCAAAAGCATCGCTGCTTTGTGCCAGATTAATACAGGCAGATCCTTCCAGTTGTTATTTGGCTGTTCTGAGTACTTGGCTGTCATCTGTTCCTCTCTGCTGTGTGTAGCAGGGCTGACAGCTGGGGACAGGAGTCACAGCTTCACTTATCCAAATTCAGAGGAAGACACAAATCAGGCTTCCAACCCCTGACAGCTTCTAATTTCCTGGCTGTTAAAACAGAAAAAGCATTCACACATAGATACCAGGGACAACTTTGGGGAGAGAAAGGCAGGGCAAACTCTCAAACCTGGTTGAATATCAAATAACTAACTATCACTCTGCCACATAAACACACAGAGCTGTTGCTGTGCTGTGCACAGACTCATGACTGCCAGCCTTGTTCTTACCCCTGGTCTAGGCAGGGTACACACACGTGTGCATGCAGCCTGATAATTCCCTCTATCATGCACTGTGTGCCTTCCTCTTGGCTCCATATAGATTCATAATGGCCAGAATATTTTTGACAGACCTAAGGCAGAATTCATTCTTTTCATGCACAGAATATAATTAAGTCCTATTTGGAAAAAAAATAGGGGTTTTTTTTTATGGATGTTGGTTTGTATGCTAAATGCAATACTATGAGTTCCTTGAACTGAATTTGCTAGAAGAACTGCACTTATTTGCTTTCCTTCTTTCCCTTTCCTCCAGCTGCCTGTTCCATAACAGGGACTCCCATTCTTCTCTGTCCACCTATTACAAAAGCATAGTCTACAGGAGAATATTTATGCAGCAAATGGTACTGCTGCCCTCTACTCGCTGAAGGCAGCATTACCATTTCCTTATTAATCAAGAACACAGCTCAGTTTATGTCCCAAATCACCTTTGTTTTCCCTGAGTCTAAATATTTAATCAGAATTTTTATCTCACTTGCACTATGCATCCACCGGAAAATCCACCCACGCGTTCTCTTTTCCCTTGGCCGCAGCAACACAAAACAAGGAGTTGCATGAACATTACAGTTTCCTGTTTCTTGATGGGACTAGGAGTAGCTAATAAGATACCAGCTCTGTCAGAAATGTTTCCTGCAGCTGTTCCATTAATAATGCCTCTCTCTCATGTGTATTCTCTTGGCTTCTGTTGTTGCTGAGCTCTTACTACAGTGGGGACCTTCATTTGGCAGACAGCCATTGCAAAATTTACCTATATGATATAATAATACATAACATTATATAATAATGATCTATTGTAAACCCAGGTCCTAATTTATTTTTGCATTTGTCTTTGATAGATCTTTGAGTTTCACTGGGGTCCTTAACTGTGATTAAGAAAAAGTTTTGTTCCTGTATATCCAAATCACTGTGACTCAAAATTTAACTAAAATTGAAAGGCTATGTACAGGGCTGTTGCTTGCTTAGCAGGATTCTCCAACACCTACATTCCCTTTGACATGAGCAGAGGGCTTTTTCTGCTGTCTGATGTGTCTCCATGGTGTTTCTGTGATTAACCTGCAGTTGTGAGCATTTTGCTATCTGCGTGTCTGACAGGGGAATTCCGCACTGAAAATTTTCTCTAGAATGACTTCAGTTAAAAAAATACCTTGGTTTTCCAATTTTCTTTTTGCTATGATTTTTTATTTTTCTGCCTGTCTGATTCCTTTATGGAGTGAGTATTGAGGACATTTAAGGGGTGTTGTTTCCATGTGTGTCCTTGCTAAGCCTTTCTCTGTCCGGGGATTTGCTACATATAAAAAGTAATACTAAACTACAACGGTATCTTGGAATTAGCCTGTTTGCAGATACTTTGGTTCTGGCAATGTCTGTGCAATACATCAATGTAAAGAAATAAAGATGGCATTTTCTGATTTACAAATGTAGTCCTCTTTAGAAAAGTGCCTTGATTTTTCCTATTATACTCTTTTCAAATGGCACAAAATTGGTCTATGTTTTAAAACACTCTTGCTGAAAGTTTTACACATTATCGCTTCCTTCTGGCCTCCATAAATGCCATTGCAGCACCCAAAGGAATACTGTGGTCTGGAAGCACTTCTAAACACCCAACAACAGAAGGAATATGTTAAATCCTAGAGAAGTAGGAATTAATGAAAGCATCCCACATCTTCCTTTTTTCTCTATCTTGTTTTTGAGCCCTTTACCATTGGGACATGAGTTCCAACTGATTTTTGAACCTGCTTGACTCATTCTGCTCTTGGAGCAGTGTAAAAGGCTGCAAACACAGCAGCTCTGGCTTAGTCCATGGAAGAAATGATGCACTTACCATGAGGCATCTAATTCATTCAGGGGATTATTGTCTGCTTAAGCACTGGAGGGGATGGCTGGTAGAAATTTAGATGGTGATGTTTCAGTAAATGCATCAATAGCCTGTGCATATGTATTTGCTATTAACTTGTTTATCAAAGAAAAGAAACTGTGTAATACCAAGTGATACCTCCAGTTGGCACTGATGTGAGTCTCTACAGAACTGCAGCTACCCTTTACTGTGAAATTCTCGGGCAGAAAATTATAAAGAAATTCAAATTATCATTTCAGAGAAGACAACTTTTTATTATGATTTATTTATAAATGTCTCTGCCTCACTTGTGTGGTATTAAATTAAGAAAATATTTTCGTTTTAAGCCCTCTCATGAGTAAATTTATTTTTTAACTGACAGATTGAGTGATCTAATGCATCTTTCACACCTAAAAATGCTGAAACAGGGTCTAGTAATACCAACTCTGGACCAGGGTTTTTAAAGTGTAAATACTTTGGTATATACATTTCAGAAAGCTCTTAAAATAATAATTTCATAGTAGCAAGGTTTGTATTTGCCACATGATGTGCTAAATTACATCCAAATTTTGAAATGAATCTCTGTTGATTTGTAGAATGTGTGTTAGCAATTAGTTTTATCAATGCTTTTGAAAGAAGAGTTGAGATAGGCATAGAAATAAATTAATATGGAAATCAGGAATACAGAGGTAAACAGTTGAAAGAACTGGCACAATATTTCATACTTGAGACATTTCAGTGATTCAGGAGTCTTTTCTTCATGATAGAAAAGGCTGGTGTTTCTGCCCTGTTAATTGGAATGTGGCTGTTTTAACTGTGAGACCCAGAGCTCCAGCAGGAAAAGGGATGTGAGCAAGAAGGGTCTAGGCTGAGAGGAAAAATCCACCTCTGCCAGAGGGTTGCTGTTTGATGCAGCAGCTGACCCAGGTGAGGAAACTCTTGGCTGATTCTGATGTTTCATTTTCATCATTTTCTGGCAGTTTTACATGACCAGTATGCATACCTCTGTCCAACCACAGAGATGAGAAAAGGAAACTTAGTAGATCCAGTTGGTACTGAATACAGTTTATTTCATAAAATCCACTGGTGCTTATGGTGTGGCTCTGTACAGGTCAGTTAAAGACAGTAGTTTCAAATGTTTGTTTTGCAGTATAAGAACATAAGGCACAGAAAGGGCATCTCTGAAGGCATGGGAAGGACTTTACTGAGAATTGGAGTCTGGGACAATAGGAGAGAGAAAAAATCATTTTGTATTTCTCTATTATTATATTCCTTCCTCAGACATTTGCCACCGGAGACTCTGAGACAGCCCAAAAGGCTGGAAGGACCTCTGCAGTGCCCCTGTCCGTCTGGGCTTGAATGCTCGTTCCCAGGGTCAAGGACCAAAGGAAGATGTGCAGGAACCGTGGAAATTCCCGGTGGAGCAGCTACACACACTCCCAGAGCTGCCATGGAAGGTGGGCAGATGGTACCAGGCTACTTGTCTTTGCGAAATGTCTCACGGTCATGTCAGGTATTTTCTCGTGTTCATTTCTGTTCGAAGACACGTGACAAGAGCAGAGGCAGTAAGCGTACTACAGTATTGCTGGAAGGCTGTCACAGCCTGGACCCCCATGGACAAAAGTCATCTCGGTTCTGTCACAGTCTGTGCTCGGGGACGGAGGGAGAGAGCGAGGGAGGCAGGGAGAATGGATGCTCCTCGCATTTTTGCCCATTCTGGAAACACTGTTCCAGTTGATTTTAAAAAAAAGCGTTTTGTCTTCTAAGGCAGGGGTCGGATGGTGATTTCTTAAATGCCAGGGACACCTGGTGGTGCTAAAGGAATCCTGCAGAGCATCCAGCTGATCCCAGAGTGCTCTCTGGGTGCAGTGGAGGGTATGAGAGAGCCCGTGATGCAGGGCAGGAGGGAAGGGGCCAGAATGGCCAGAAGCAATCATCAGCTCCTTGGCTACTCTTTGTTTGCAAAGAGGCAAGATAACAATTTGTTATGGAAATGAATTTAAAATTTTAATTTCTATAATTTTTAATCATTAAGAAAACTCATTAAAAATTGATAACTGTACTTAAGTCATGGACAAAATATAGACCCTAATCTTTTGCAGCTGCAGTGAGTGATGTATACGAAAAACACAATTAGTACACAATTCTTCTGTGACCAGCCAGGATAATAATGCTGGTATTTCAATGTCAAATAAACATTCTTCATACTGTTTATAATAATTTCACACATGAGGAGAAAACATGGAGCAAGGTTGTTCAGGTACCTGCAGAAGTTGCAAAAGGATGACTGTTTGCCACATGTTTAATGCTGGTGAGGGGACTTTAGGTCTGGCATCACAAAGATTCCCCACCAGAAACAGGAATAGAGGGTCCCTGCCTTTGGCCAGGAGCAGGAAAGGGAGGACCAGACATACTGGACTGTGTGGAATTGATGGCCTGGCACATCAGATCCACAGAAGAACAAAGCTTTAGTGGATACTGGTGCACAGTGTACACTGATGCCATCAGGACACAGGAGTGCAGAACCCATCTGGACCTCTGGAGGGACAGGGAGTTGCCAGGAATTGTCTGTATTACACACCAAGGTGAGTTTAACAGGGGACAAGTGGGAAAAGCACCCCAGTGAGACTGGCCTAGAGGCCCCTCGTATCCTTGGCATCAACTGCCTCAGGAGGTAATATCACACCAATGGAGACTCTTGAAGTGCCATCCATGAACAGATTCATCGACTGGAGAGGAAAGGAGCTGGATCTGCTCACCTTTTAAGAGCCCCATATAGGTGAAACTGTGCTGCATTCCCATGCATACAGCTTAAACTGCACATACATCCTCATTTTCATTAACTACTATCCCATGTTCTTTCACAGAGAGATACTATATTCTCTTTAATGGCCTTTCTCCTTCCCTCCAGATCCATAACTTGGGCTCCATTCCATCAGGATGAGTGGTCAGGACAGGAGAAACAGCATACTTGATTGTTGGTCACCAGCCCAGCTCGGGTTGTCATCACACTCCTCGCTCCTCTCAAAATTAATTCTTCACCAGTTCAGGTCATTCCTGCAACATACAACTGCTGCATTACCCACCAAGTACACCTGGGTCCTTGGGCAAAGACAATCCCATGAATGGGTTTGCCTTTTCCCATGGCAGGAAAAATCCACATCAACTTCCCCAGGCACTTCCCTATGTGTAGTATGGGAATGTTGTCCCCTCTCACATTGTGTAGGGGTATTTTTGGGCAGGACTAAAGTGGTTGGCAGATCCTGTAGTGTTAATCAGCCAAGTGGCATCTGCTGAATTTGCATCCCAATGCTTCCATGCCCAATGCTTTTACCATAGTCTTCAGCAGCCCTTTATACCTCTCCATCTTTCCAGAGTGCTGGGGGAGATAAGGCACATAATACATCCACTCAATACCATGTTGCCCAAGAATTTATAAGGTTACTTCTAAAATGAGTCCCCTTGTCTGAATTGATTCTCTCTGGGCTATGTCACCATAAAATGTGTCTCTCAAGGCCTGAGATGGTGTTTGGAGCAGTGGCAATGTCTTACAGCCAGCCAGCCAATGTCTCTGCCATGGTGGCTCTGTAGCTCTTGCAGTGTAATGTGACACAATGTGTCCTAGCTCTCACCACCTCCGTAGGAGTCTTTCCTTGTCCCCCACATACAGAAATCAAAACAACCTTTCAACCCTATCACAACTCCTGTCCTAAACCCTAGTAGACAATTTCTTTATTCTCAGATGAGTAGGTAGCCAAGCAGTAGAACATCCATTCATTATCATCAGACAATTTGCCTCCCTCACCTACTTCATAATTCCCTTAATCCTATTCCTGTTGTTCGAGCTTTAGAAAACAAATTACTTAACCTCTAAAACTACTCTAATAGTTTATAAGAACTTTGGTCTTGTAAACCGAAGATTGAAGATTATACCTCTTCTTAGAGTCCTTTCCCTTCAGAAAGAAAACCTTTATCTGCAACTCCCAAAGTTGCTATTTTAAATTAAACTACTTTTTGACTTCTCTCTACCCTAAACTGCACAAATCCCTCCCCAAATAGCCCCCATAAAAGTTATAAGACAAAAAAAAATTAGCAACAGCCCCAAACCTGCAACCAAAACTCACCCTGGTCCCCATGGATAGAACACAGCTACACCAATAAAATACAATCACACAGAAAACATACCTCCACTATCAACAGTGTCTACACCAAACCACAACTCAGCACTACTGGAATCATAACCAAAGCTTGTCACACACCATGACCAGCAAATCTCCCCAAGTTTCTGGAAAGGGGTCCACTGCCAGAGACAGAGTAAACAAAACCCACTAATATTCTGCCCAAATATGCTAAAAACAGCGCCAGCGACACAAAGGAGGTACCTGCACTCATCAGCTACTCACACCCAGCAACAGATGCCAATACTAAACCATAATAATAAGAAGGACTGGACTCAATTGCCAATTCTCCTAAAATAAAGCATGCACCCAAAAATATAACAAAATTTCTCATAATAATTTCTGCTTAGCCTTCCTCCAAGACTTATGGTTACATTACATTAACAATGATTTTAATTATTATAATGCAAAATCTCCATTTTGCAGCTGGAGAAGTACAAATTTATCAGAAACCTGTTTTATGTGGTGGATTGGGTTTTCTTTTTTTGGTTGGGTCCTGCCCCTCTTTCCACTGTAAGTAAAATTATAGGGCCAAAGAGTTCTGCTTTCCTCTGGGCAGAGAGCTCAGGCGTGGAGGGGGTCTCAGCTTGTGTAGGCACAGCCACCTGCTGGCACACTGAGAACCTGTTTAGAGAAGGGTCGAGGGTGTGAACAAGAATAAATGTGATGTATTTACACAGTAAAGAGCTGCAGAAAGCGTGTCACAATGGCCACGAGAGGGCAGAAGCATCCCAAGATTAGGTCTCCAGCTCCTCGGTGGCTTTCCCTTCCCTGGATTTCTTTTACATTCGAATTCATAAAATACTCTTTGAACAAAAATGTAAGCACATGACTTAATGCAATTATGACCAGATGTATTATTAGCTCGGTCCTAAACAAACAAACAAAAAACCCCAACAAGCCTGGGTTGATTTTTGTTTATGGTCTGATGGAAAGACAGTTTTCTTGGGAACAGGGGGCTTCAGGATCTTTATAGCATTCTTGCTTCCTCCCTCACATTTCTCTTAATACCCAGTTGCAAGACAAGTTCTGTCACTCGAGAAAAGAGAAAATGAAGAAAATATGCTAATTTCTTCAGGTACAATAGTCTTTAAAGCATTATCTTCCCTTTGCCACTGTTCCTTTACTCATCTTTTGGTTCTGATACCAAGAGGTTGTTTTTATGTATTTGACTTTAGTTGTAAGTATCTTTGTTAATTCCACTGAGGCCATAACAGTAAAGCAAAAATACAAGAAATTTTGGGATTATGGCCTAATGCACAGATAACACCAGTCCAGGAAATCTCTCTATGCACAGAAATTAGCTCCAAAATTGTTTCTAATTACTTCAAAGAAGCATGATGAAATTGTTCGCTTTCCATCAAATTACATAAATCTCTGGTTTTAAAGCTTAAATCCAAATTTGAATATGTTCCTTCCTGCCAACAGCTCTGGATCTGACAGGCACACAATATCCCTCCTGTGCACAGAAATGTTCTCATGAGCCCTGCTCTGCTGGCAGATGGGTTCCAGCAGTGTGGATGAGCCTACATCGGCAAGCAGAAACTGTTGGACTGGGGACAGAATCTGAGCCACTCCAAATAGTTCCAGAACATCTCAGTGAAAAAAAAAGCCTTTACTTTAGATGTCTGAACAATGACATCTTTTTCCATAATGCTGAATAACTAAGATGAAATATATATTATGAGCAAAACTTGTAGTGACCATTTTTTGAAACAATTTCATTTATTGTTTAATGAAAAGGATAGACAGAACCTCTAAAGAACGTAGCTGAATTCCTTGCTTAATGTAATGCATGCCAACTGAATCAAATCCATCTTTTAACAGGGAAATTAATTTAAGGGGGAATTGAATAATGTCAATACTAGTAATATAATAGTGTTAAACTCCCCCCCCCCCCCCCCAGACAATAGCATGAAGGGCGAACAGAATCAGGAATAAACCCCTCTCTATTGGTGTCATTTGCATGTTCCCCTGATGTTAAGAGATAAACCCTTGTACAGGCTAGACCCTTGGGTAGCCTGAGACACCAAAAATCTCGAGATAAGTAAATAACTTACCCTCTCATCAGTCTAAAGTGAGTTTGAGTTACATCTGTGTGACCTTCATTAAAATTTAGAGGTGGCATGACATGAAATCTTAATTCTTTTCAGGATTTCAAACTCATTCATCTTGCAATGCACTAATGATGATGGTTTCTAGTTTCTAGTAATTAATTCTTAAATTAAAATTGCAAATGTCACTAAAGACAGAAATTCTTTTGATGACAAAAATAGAGTTCAAAAATGTTCCTGGCAAATTTGAAAATGAAATTAATAATAGGATGAAATTAAAAGGAAGCTAGAATTAAAATTATCCAAAGACATGCTATATGAGTGGGATGAATCATCCCTGTTGATACAGGATGGGGAGCAACTTTCTTCAACAGTTTTGAAGAAAAAGCTCTGGTCAAGTATGGACTTTGGTCAACCATGTCATGTTACAAAAATGGGAAATGCCATCCTAGGTTGCATTCCCAAGGGTAAAACTTGTAAAATATGTGAAATAATTTCTTCCAGTGCATTCTTCATTGGCAAAGATCCAGCTCTACCTGATACACTTTTGAGTGTGGCCATACAAGAAATAGACCAATGGGATCTGCTTAGTTTAAAGAACTGAGGATAAGAAAGAATATTGACTCCTTGCTACAAGGAGGGAAGCAGGAGCATTCAAGGACACCCACCCTCAAAACTGGGTTTTTATGACTGTGAAGTGTAAAAAAATTACAGTGAAATGTAAAAGACCCCACCAACCTCAAGATTCTGATGAGAAACTCCAATACAAAAAAGGGAAAAACAGTATGATACAATAAATTAATAAACAAATGTGTACCCATTAGGATGATAGAAAGTAATTTAAATCAAGGAATGTTACTGTATTTTAGAAATCACTAAATGATAGTTAGTACATTAGAGATGAAAATTTTGCTAGCTTCCCTGATGTTCAAACATTAAAGCTTCTGAGAAGACCTAATAATTTTTGTGGCCAGTCATCTGATTATGAATTCATCCCCAAAGGAATGCTGTTTCAGAGGGAAGCTCTTCCTGCTTACCATACCAGTTATGTATGATAAGTGGGTCTAATAACATTGTTATTTGCAATTAAGCTCATTTTATGAACTATGATTCTAGAAAATTCCAGCTCACCTCTTATTTCGGAAGAGTTTTATCCTGCTCTTCTCTTTCTGAGAAGCTTTACTTATGCTAAATAATGCCAAGGAAAGGCTCAGGTGAGCAATAATTCTTACTGCTCATTGTTTTCTATACTCTAAAGCTACCATTAGTTAAAATTTCCTTCATTTGAGATCGAAGAGGATAGATATTGTACATCTGCTCTATAAAATGACATAATAATGTTCTCTAAATGCTCAAGAGGTGGCTGCAAGGAGGTGTGGTGGTTTGACCAGATGCCTACCAAGCCGTTCTCTCACTCTCCTTTCGCAATGGGATGGAGGAGAAAATATGATGAAAGGGCTTGTGAGTTGAGACAAAGACAGAGAGATTGCTTAGCAATTACTGTCATGGGCAAAAAGTTTTGATTGAGGAGGATTATATCAATTTATTGCCAATTAAAAATAGATTTAGATAGTAAGAAGAAAAGACAAACTAAAATCACCTTCCTCTGCCCCCTCCCACTTGTTCTGCCTGGGCTCAACTCCAGTACTGGCTCTGCTTGTTTTTCCCTGAGCTGCACAGGGGATGGGAATTGGGCAAGTGATCAGTTCATAACCTTTCACCTGAGCTGCTCCATAATCCTCACTTTGTTTTCCTGCTCCATTTCAGGGTTCTTCCCACAGGTACAGCCCTGGGTGGGTCCCTCTCATGGGGTGCAGTTCTTCAGGAACAGCCTGCTCCAGTATGGGTTTTGAACAGGATGAGGAATATGTGATTAAATTGTTGTAAGGAAGATAAGCATTAGCCATCCATGTGGTGAGGCCAGTGAAACAGAAGGATATCATGGGAAGGACATGGAATTTTGATTACAGGACAAGTTTAAAACAGAATGAAAAAGTTCCTATCAAAATTGCAGAGTAGGGGTAGAAGAGAGGGTCCTTTGAGATCCTTCTAATTCTGTAATCTTGTCAGGTTGAAAGAATTAGTTAATTGATGCCACATAAGGTAACTCTGCTTTAGCAACAAAGCCAGGATCCGTGACTTTAGTTGACTGATATTTACTTATTTAGTATTTTGTTATAATGTCTCTGGGTTTTTTTTGGCCCCTTCTTTCTTACTTTAAGCTAGGCTTTTGCCCTTGTATAGTCCCTTACCTGTAAGCTATTATGTATTTGTCTCTCTGGAACTTTTATAGTGCTGTCCATGTCTATTACCATTCTTGTTTAGTTTTTACTGCATGTAATTGATCGCAATAGATGCTTCTATCAGACTTCATGAAGTGTTTGGCTTTCTTTTGCTTTTTGGCTTTGGGGTTTGCCCTTTAAAATGTAGGATATATTCATTTATGTTTTGTTTGTGCCGTCAGCATGGCTCTTGTTAACAAACAGACTGTTTCTGAGAGCGGATATTTTCTGGTTATTGCTTTTTTCCTCAGGTGCAGACATCATACATTTGAATATTGGGTTCTGACCTCTTTCTTTTAGGCTCTCAACACAGGCTGTTAATGAGCCTGAATATTGCATTAAAGGCTTGATGACAACTCCCCAGAGAAGAGTAATCTGTGGATGGTGTAGTAGCAAGTAAATATTTAAGTCTGTTCTCAAGACACTCAGGCTGTCAGCTTTGCAAAGCAGGGAAGGCATTTTGCTCTCTGTGCAGTGTTGTGATGTCAGAGGGGGGAGCATTACTGCTGCCCATGTTCTGGTGTGCCTCTGTGGCATCCCACATAAACCTCTAAGATGGCACATACCAGATTCCACTAGCCACTACCTCTTACCTTACCCTGTCATCTCTGGGTCCACAGGAAAAAAGTGGGAGGGTTCCCAATCTGCAGCAGAGAACCAGGGGTGCTGAACGTGATGTGGGAAGTGCCAACCTGGCAGCCTGTGCATAGCCTGTGTGAGCCTTGGTGAGTGAAGTAGAGCCCCAGCCCATGCCTAGGATTTCCAGGGTCTCTGCCTGTACAAGTGAACCAAACAATACAAGGTCTCTCAATAGCTGTATTTGTCTGAGCATTACATTCACATTAAAAAGAATATCCAAGGCAATTAATTCTACTGCAGTGCTGAATTAGAGACACTAAATTCCTCAAGGCCAGGAAATTTAGATAAACTATAAACTTTTCTGAAACACAGACAATTTTACCTCTCATTTCCTGCCCTTTCCATAAACACTCATAAAGGCTTCCCAATACACGATGATGCAAACAAGATGATAATTTACTTTTGAAAACATCCTGGTTTTTAGAAAGCAAATATTATCATGCTGAAGTTGCACAGTGTGATACCACAGCTGGCTGTATTGGGGTAGAAGGCTAATTTGGAACATCTGTAATAAACTAATGACCCCCTCAAGCCACGAAGAGAAGGTAGTGCACTTCCCATTCGTGTTAGTGTTAGGGAATGAAACCACGTTACTGGGAGGGGAGGGAGGAAGATATTCTGGAAAATCATCACGACTCTCTAGCTTTAGGCAGATTGAGAAAATCTTTCATGTCTCAGTTTTAATAATGATCAAACTTTTGGTGTTTGAAAAGCTAAAGGTATGTGCCACTTGCTTTTTGTTTAAGGGGAAGCAGAGTGTAACGGAATTTGGCCTATAAAAAGTGAGATATTCCTAGTCTTTAGGCACTCCTGCTAGTCCCAATCCCAAGCTTGCTAAAATAGGTTTCTGCAGGAGGACGAGAAAAGCAGCATCAAAACTTTTTAGCATATTGACAGTACCCAACACTGACTTTTAGAAATGGTATTGAAAAGGCTGTCTAAGACACAAGAATTTGTAGCCATCTGAGAAAGAGAGGCAGCTGCTTTAAATCCTGCTACTAACAACCTACTAGGGCATACTGAGCAGCCTCCCCAGTCACATTAAAACCACTGCAGGAAGCAGAAGAGTTCATTTTACATGTTGCTAGGCTGTTGTTGCTTCACTGGAAACATCCAGAGAAAACACCATCAATGAGGGCAAGAACAGTGCACCGTGTTGTGAGACTGAGCTTTTGACGGTGCAGGAAACAACACTTTCTCTACAAGTCTCATGGAAAAATAAGAAATTTAATCAGATCACATACTGACATATCTGACAAAAATATACACTCATACTAGTTTTCTTGTGTCCACTGCTTTTTTTTGGGATGAAGTGATTTCAGTAATGAAGTTACAGTAACCACCATTTTAAATTGCAGTTTGTAACCTGTGCCATCTGACACAGTATAAAAATATTTTATTTGGATGCATAAATGCCTTTAATACCCAGAACTGCAATGCTAGAAGATGGTGACTATGGTCCCTTAATGAGCACTTTGAGGGAAGACAGCAAATGGAAACAGGTTCTGACATCCAGTGTACACCTACACAGCTGCTCTACCACATGACATTTCTAAATGGGCTTTCCTACAACAGTATCTGACAAGTGATGAAAGGTGGATTGTTAAATCTGACAGTATCTCAAGCCTGTATCTCCAGGACACTTTTTGTTAAAAGGCTCTCAGCTTTGGGTCTTCTTGAAAAGAACCACTTTAAAAATTGCACTGGCACATTAAACAAGTCCCCTTGTTTATCATACCCTATTTTCTAAAAGAAAGCAAGGATTTAAAGATATCTGCCTGAGGCACTCAAAACCAGACCTGAATTCTTGGAAGGTGAATGCACAAGATCATTTATCACCATCCCAAGTAGCACATAAAATAAATAATATAAAATATATACGTGTAGCATATCATAGTAATGTTGTATTTTATATAATATGCTATGTATGCATATATATTCATGTTCTTGCACTTTGAAAACTCTGAATTTAATCTAACTTGCATTTTCCAGTGTAGCTGATTTGGGTTCTGTATTTTAAAACTTTAATTTTTACCTGTGTGAGAATATGAAGTGCATATAATATCCATTGAATGAATGACTGCCTGCTCCTACCTTTCAAAATTCCAACATCCCAGTCACTTTAATAAAAATGTATTTATGGTAATCTGTTCCTTCAAAAACTCTAAGAACAATAACAACCCAATTTCCACCTGAAATAGGTGTGTGTGTTCATCTTCAGTAATACTTGGTCCAGCTGTTTAAGGAATGCCTGAGACCCATCGCCCTGAGGCCCTGGTGTCTTGCTCTGAGGACTTCAAATGTGACCAACTCAGCAGATCTGAGGGACTATCCCATAAAATGTAGCAGCATTCCTTAGTATGACAACAGAAATCATGGCCGGCAAGTCCATGTTCCTGCTGTCTGACCATGGTCAAGCACCCTATTGGGCTCTCTATCTCTCTGTGTTGAGTTCTTTTTACATAGAATTTTGGAATGGTTTGGGTTGGAAGGGACCTTACAGTTCATCCAGTTCCAACCCCTTTCCATGGGCAGGGACACCTTTCACTAGAACAGAAAAAAGAAACAAAACAAAACAGAACATAACAAAGCCCCATCCAAGGTGGCCTTGAACACTCCCAGGGACAGGGCATCCAGTTTCTCTGGGCAACCTGTTCCAGTGCCTCACCGCCCTCACAGTAAAGAATTTTTGATAGCTAACCAATATCTACCCTATTTCATATATCATGATCAAGAGGAAGACTAGAGAATAACTATCCAAAGTAAGCTAGTTTAGTATTTAGGAGACACTAAAAAAAGACAGGAAGGGATAGACTTGGATAAAGAATTATCTGATGCTATCCTAACCTTTAAAACCCTGCTTAGTTTCTACAAATGCTTCAATGTCTGCCCGTGCTGTTGGCAGATTCCCTGAATCTCTCATTCTGGAAGGTGAAGATTCACCTTCATTTTGACAGCATGTGCATGTCTGCCCAGTTGCTACACAGGCTTACAAGCCAGACATTTCTGTGGCCATCCCTTTCAGTGGCACAGCTCAATCTCATAATTGTCTCAGCCCATGTCTGCTAGATAAAATACTGTATGAAACAGCAATAATGCCTTCTTTTCCCTGAAAGCCACCTAAAATATTCATCCTTCCTCTGATGTCCAAGTAAGCACATATTATGCCTCTCCTTGGAGAGTCTCCTGATCACCACGACTGGTTTATTGGGGACCTGACTATTCCTTTTATTTTCATGGAGTCCCTGCACTGCCCTTGCAAGACCAAATGATGCAGAGCAAACTCAGTAGATATAGCACCAAATAGGGAGGGCAGAGATACATTCTCCAGTTTCTACATCAGTAAATAGTTAAATTTAAATACTTGACCATTCACCACCACAGCCTCTAAAACGTCAAAATACATACTTGCCAGACTCTGGGAGAGGTGTGCAAAGTTACAGCAAGTAGAAGAATTGATCTATACAATTTATTTTTCAGAAATAATCTGCAAACACACTCTGACTTCTGCAAAAATGTTTCCCATGTTTAGAGCAAATTACATGGGTAGTGTGAATGAACAGGCTGAGTGTCAAAGCCTTGGATATAAATGAACATGCCTAAAATGTGAGATCTGAACAAGTGTTTCAAAATGGTTCATGAAAACTAGGACAGGCTCACTGTTACAACCCACCCTAGAAGGAGAGGGTAATCCAGGTTCTTGTTACTAGAACCATCGGGATGGATTGGAGTCAAATAACACTGAGCGATCCATGTTTGTAAATATACACATTTATTGTAGGGTTTATTGTAGTGGAGTACTGCATCCAGTTTGGGCCTCCCCAGTGCTAGACAGATGTGAACATTATGGAGCAGAGCAAGACCAGCAGAGGGTTTGTAGGATACTTGAGGGAATGGAGCACAAGATATGAAAATAGACTGTGAGTCAACCTGGAGTTGCTCAGCCTGGAAAAGAGAAGGTGAAGGGATCTTACTGCTCTCTACAACTCCTCATGGAAAAACATTGTCTTTCTACTATAAACCTCACCATCTTGCTTTATGGAAGACTTTCTCAAAAGGAATGAAAAGCATTTTTCATTGCACAAGAGATTAAAAAAAGGATTTTTCTTCACACACTTGAGCCTAACCTTGTTAAATTTTCAATAAAGCTAGGGAAACTTTCCTTAAGGTTAGAACAAAATACTAAACCTTGGAGTAGGACACCTGCCACAGCAAAATAATTTCTGTCCCTCTTGTAGGTATTTTTATGCTCATTCAGGTCCTGACTTCATAGGTGATTTCTTTCATTATAAAGGCAGTGTATCTGGTTTGATTAGATCATAGTTTATTTGACGTGATGGGTATTATGTATGGGTCTACAAAAGACGGATCAGTTTGGACAGGTTACATGGCTTGGAGCTCAGCCAAAAACATTGATACTTCTGTGAGCTGTTCTGGGAGATGTTCCCTTTGGATAGGCATGTACCATTCCCCTTACCAAGGGGCTGCATGCTTTAATAAATATAGGCTGTATTTACAATATGTAACCAAACATGCTTTTCCTCAGATTCTGAACTGTGGAGACACAAAGTGTCTTCCTCATTATCTTTGGTTTAGCTTTACTAAGAAGTAGAGCATGTAGCATCTATTAAGAACTATAGTACTGTGTTTCTCTTTTTGGTTATTAATTTTCTTTTAGTACTGTTTCTTGCCCATGTCACTATGCCATGTTTGTGTGTGAGCTCTTTAGGAGAAGCTTTCACTTACTCAATGCTGTACAGGCACAGATAGTCTACTCTCTTTTTCAATACAAACATTTTTTTCATATTGAGCTAAAGCAAAAATGTTTTGGGGTATCACTTGTAAGTCCATCCTTGATGCATAATATCCCATTCTAGACTTTGTTTTCAAGAGTGATGCAGGAAAATGAAAAGAGATCAAGAAAAGCCTATGAGGTCTAGAGAGTGTGAGCTGTGTAGAAAGGCTGACACATTTGTTGTTGAGCTACAGGAAAGAGGAAAAATAAAGGAAAAATGATAGCAGTCTTTATACCTCTGAATTTTTGCTATGAAAAGGAAGGCAATGAAGTATACTTCATTTCAGCTGAGGATGAGAGGAAAGCAATCACTTTAAACAGCAAAAAGAAAACCTTAAATTAGGTATTAGGAAACACTTTCTAACAAATAATGTAGTTAACACTGAAATAGGTCCCTGGGGAGTTTGCAGATCTTCACCACGTCTTCATCTTTAAAATCCGTCTCAGGAGAACACTGAATTCTGTCCCAATGTGGGAAAATTAACAGAGTGGTCTCTTCAGGTCCTATTTAGTCTTCTGTGTCTCTAGTAGCTCCATCAGCTCCATCAGTGCAGCTACAGGTACAACTCTTGTTCCCCACAAAATATGTTTCTGGGACAATTGGTGCACTGCAGGTTTTGCTGCCACCGCAGACAGGGCTGGCTCAAATGCTTGCTAGGAGCTATAGCTCCTTTCCTTGTGAAGTGTGAAAACCTGTTTAGTGATACCTGTGAATGTTTTGCATCTCAAACAAAGAAATTATTCTAAGGACACTCTTCTCAAGCATTCTGTTGAAATTATGTAACTAATAGACTAAGAGGCAGACTAAGCTGATTGTAGATTGTCAAAAATAGGATGGGAAATCAGACAAAAGCCTGGGGGACAACTAAATCCTACAGGTCAGCCCTCTACCTGATAGGTCTGTTGCATTTTGTTTCTTTCTCATTATAAGTTTCAGTTTGGGTCCGAGCTGTGCAACTCTTAAGACAGAGCCTCTCCTTCTCCCAGAAAGCAGAAGAACCTGGGACACCTTAGGATCATCAAAGAGCAGTTCCCTTTTGAATACAAGAGCTCTGATGTGAGCATGGTAAGATGACATTGGATCTCATTCTCTGGAGCTGACTCCTTGGTCAGTAAAGTCTCTTTCTCTGTATACCTCAGATGTTACCTCCTTTAACAATGATTGACATTAATCATGGTGGCAGTTCTGTGTTATTCCTGTTGAAACAAGACAGCTAGCATTGTTTGTGGATATTCACCTATCTGGGTTTGTCACTGGACTCTTAACTGGTGGATACATACTCTTGACAGCAGCATGTGAACTAGGAAGAGCCAAAGCCTTTTCTGCTTTCTGTACTGCCATGCTGGCAAGGAAGTTGGGGGTGCATGTGGAGCTGGGATGAGACAGAGCTGGGACAGGTGACCCAAACTGACCAAACAGATATTCCAGACCATATGGCATCACGCTCAGTATATAAAGTGGGGGGAAGAAGGAGGAAAGGGAGGACATTTGGAGTGGTGTCTTTCCAAGATACTGTTATATGTGATGGGGCCCGGTTCTCCTGGAGATGGCTGAACACCTGCCCGCCCATGGAAGCAGGGAAATAATTCCCTGTTTTGCTTTGCTTGTATGTGTGTCTTTTGCATTCCCTATTAAACTATCTTTATCTCAGCCCACAAGGTTTCCAGCTTTTACCCTTCTGATTCTCTTCCTGGTCCTGCTGGTGGGGGAGCAAGTGAGCAGCTGCCTGCGGCTTAACTGATGCCTTGAGAGGCCACCTAAAATCAGAGACTAGACAGGACTAAGGGAATAAGGTAGGTATTTATTTGAAGGGCCTTCAAAGGTACCCCCTGGGGAGCCAGAGGCTATTGCCAAGCTAGACCCCAAGATGGATGACAGGTCACGAGTTCTTCACACTTTTATAGGTTTGATTCATTTGCATATCAGGGTTAATTCCCCAATTAAAGCTTCAGTTTAATGATGTAATTCCCCTCAGCTTGCCCCTCCTTTCAGAGACTTTAGGTTTACACATTTTGGCCTAAGACAGTCTGAGTGTTCTTGGAGAGCAGGCCTGGAGAGGCTTTGTTTTGTCTACCTAGCGCGAGAGAGCAGAAATTAACAGGCTACAAGAAACTTCAGAGTTACACACTAGGCAGTATAGGATTTGAAAAATATGAAAGTTAAAACCTAAGGCATCATAACCACCTCAACAAAATATTTGCAATGAGTCCACTGGAACCCTTCTGCCAAAACCAATTAAAGAGTCAATTGGGACTTCTGCCAAAATCAGTCCAAGTCTAATTGCTCACGGCAAATTCAGTATATTGTTAAACACAATGACAATCAAAAAAAGAGAATAAAATAAGTTAATATTGTTATAAAGCAAAAAGCTCTGACATATGCCACCAGAAAAGGAGCTTGCATTTCTTGGAGATGTTGCTCTCTGTAGAGTCATATAATAGTTTGGGTTGGAAGAGACCTTGAATATCATCTAGTACCAACCCCCCTGCCATGGGTAGGGACACCTTCCACTAGACCAGGTTGCTCAGGGCCCTATCCAACCTGGTCTTGAACATTTTCTGGGATGGGACATGTAAAACTTCTATGGGAACCTGTTCCACTGCCTCACCAGCTTATTAGTGAAGAATTTCTGTCTCACAAGATCTAATAATGTCTGATGGAGTAGCTCACAGGGACTTCAAAGGTGCAAGAGTGGCATAGCTCTGGCAAGCAGAAGAAGGAAAAGGGAACAATTTTCCTATTTCAGAACCTTTGCTTTCATGTTCCCAAAATGATACATCAGTATATAATCTCAATACCTATGTTTCCTCTGACATTTTTTTTCCCTTTCTTCAACTGACATAAATACAGTTGCAATGAATTCTTCTTGGGAAGAGAAAAACATTATCTCCCAATCTATCTGAAAGATGACAGACCCTTTTCTACCAGTCTTGCAAAGTCAGCTTCTGAAGGAGGTGCAATCCAGGAAGGGTGAACAGCAGTGTCTCTTTGTACAGACCAGATGGGGAAAGAAGGGACATGGGACACTCATATGGATTCTGCAGCTGGCAGCAACCAGAAAAGTGTGAATTTGGTCAGTTTTCTTTGGTCAGTGCCTTTAGAGAGATTTGGGTCTTCCAGATTCATTGCTGTCCTATTTTAAGGAGGATTCTTGTTGCTCCATTCCAGGAAAGAATTATTTGTTTTGCCGTCTGTTCAGCATTCATTACTTTACTTCCAAGAGAAGGGAGGAAAAAACAACAAACCAATTTCTTTCATTCATTTTCCATTGGTTTTAGCCCTAGGGTCAGCTTTGGCATTCAGGAAGCAATATGCTTTGTGACCTAAAATACTGGGGACAGCAAACAAAGTGTAATCCTTGCTGATCATATTAGTAGCTTCCTTTTTCAACAAGGAATTATTATTAGCATTCTTTACATACATCATGAATTCCATCATTGAATTCTGCACTTCTCTATCATCTCCCTTTAATGAGTTCATGGTCTTTTAATTGAAGTGAATGAAGCTGGGCATGACAAGCATTGGAAAGTGGGAGGAAGGAAAAAACTGATGTCTGCTCTTGTAAGCAAGTTATTTTGTATTATTTACACACAACACCACTGAAGTGTCTCACTCATAAAATGGAGTGGGAGGTATTTATGTGTCAGGAATGGTAACTGGTTCTCCAATAAGCTGAGGCACTTGTCACAGTGACATTTGCACATGAGATCGCCTCACTTTTTCTGTTTGTATAATTTCATTTTTAAACAAACAAACAAACGAACAGTTTCTGGTTGTTTCTAAAATCTTTACAATGCACAGACCATGACGCCCTCTCCACAGATGCAGCATTGGCAGTGACAGAGAACATTCCTCTTCCTGCCTCTCACTGGTGCCAAGCACCTTCTGTCTGCCAAGCATCTTCTGTCTGCCAATGGAAGCCTCTGCACAGAGGTGCCCAGTTGTTATTTTCCTTTATGTGGAACATCTGAAGTAGGAAGGCTGAACAACACCTTAATCATGACAAGTCAGAAGAGGATCAGCATCTGAAAATAGGTGCCACACAACCCAGAACAATTATTGCTCCTAAATCAGACAGATTTTGCCTTCAGATGGGAAGAACATATCGACCTGTCTCTATCTGCAGATGTTTTTCAGGCAGGGTAATAAGAGCTGGATCTTTCTACTTCATTTGCCAGTCAGTGCCAGATGTACTGATGTTCTCTGTGATGTGGGAATGTCCCTGATGAGGATTGGACGGGGGTCCCTACACTTGTCTCATAAAACTCTAAGGTTTTCTGCTTTATCATGGGCATATGGGGCTGCCGTACATTTTGGAAGGGTGAAAACTCTTTGAAGTTGTGGGGAAAAGGTAGAAAATGTGTAGACAAAAAAAAAAATTATTATGTATCTTCACAGGTTCAAATTTAAGAAAAGCTTCTTGAAAGCTATTAGCTTATGGAACATTGTCTCAAAGTGTGATATACATAATATGATGCTGGGCATTGTCCTCCAGAATGATTAGTGAGATGATTCTCTTTTCTAGCTTTCAGTGTCACTGTATTTGTGAAATGTTTCAAGATATGTAGAAGAAAAAACCTATGTAGATGCCCCAGAGGTGAAAATAATGCTTCACAATATTTAAAAGAAAAATTATTTTAAGGCACTTAATGAAAGACATCAGGAGTTTATTTGGCTCCCTAGGTATCTACTTCTCACTGCATTTTTAATTACTGTTTGTATAATGCCATATAAAGATAAAAGAAGCTGAATCTTTGATGTAGCATTTTTGTCTTTCAGTGTTTGGAGAACTGAAATCTCATTATCTTTTCCCAATTGTATTTTCCAATGTGGAAGTCCCAGAACCTGTAAATAATTTACACTCCTTTTGAAGTTCCTTTATCAGCTTCACTTCAGCAACATTCAAACAGAGATCAGAGGGAAGATGAATTTTCTTGTGATACTCTTTGACTGTAAGGTAACATGTTGGAATGTTTGAAATGTGGTATAAATGTTTCAATGGTTCAAAACAAAGTTCAACGTGGCAATGTTCACATGTCATGTTACCTCCTTGCATTTAAAAGTTCCTTGCATCTTTTAAAGAAGGGAACTCAATTTCACAAGTGCTGACACATTAAACACATATTACACTGCTCTGAAAGATGTCTTCATTAGCTTTGCCTCACTGGTAAGCAAAATTAAATGGCTGATGATGACCCAAATTTGGCTCACTTTTGAATACCATGGACAAACTCTGACTGCATCAGAAAACTGCCAGGTGACAGAAACACTGAAATTCAATTTGAGTATTTCATGAGGTCGGTGTTCCAGGAAAAGAGGGGAAAAACTACTGATCTTTATAAAATGAACACAGAGCCTTTCCCTATTCTCTCACCTCAAGTCTTATTAAAAAAAAAAAATCAACCAAACTGTCAGAAGGCAATAACACTTAATTTGGTAATTTAAAAAATTTCACTTCCTGATGCAATTATAACTCTTTACCTTCCACCTCTTTTCTTCATTAAGGTAGTTTTTTATTTTGCATTAGTATGGTGAGATTTCACTGCCTTCACCGATTTCTTTCCCTGCAGAGCCCTCCTACAGACCCCTGAGCTTGGTGAAACCTCCTTTACTGATATTCATGGTCTCCATTCAGCATTTTTACTTTTTCTGTTCCTTAGAAGATTGAACACTATGCCTTCAACCCAGCAATAGAGCACAGCAGTATCTGACAGTATGCCCTATCTGCACTCCAAATGTTCACTTTAGCACTTCTGCACTTTAAAGCTTACATCTCTTAGAAGATTGGGTTACATGTCAGAACATGCCAATTATTATGTCACAATCTCTGCAGTTCTGTTCAACTACAGCTTTCACCCAAATTGTATTTAATTCTGTCAGTTTTGCCCACCAGCCAGACCCAAGTCTAAACAAAATGCTCTGAGAAAGGCTTTGTGAAATGGAAATTTGTATTTAACATGGTTCTTAGCTTCCTGTAATGTTTTCCAGTCTACATCTGAGTAGTGAAAATCCATTTCCTTCTCCCATTATCACTATTTACCCTTACTAAGTCTAGTAGGTGCTAAAAATGCTTCAGTTACTGCTCCTTTCATAGCACATTCGTGGCAGACCTCATCATGGCATAGCTCCTGCTTTTTCTCCCTTTTCCTCCTTTTCCATGCCAGAGCTGTCTCAACATTTTTACCTCTGCCCATGGGATATTACTGGGATTTTCTTGTTGTTGTTTGCCTCTAAAATATTCTAGAATTAAACAATCCTATTCTTATTATTTTGTACAGTGGGCAAGTAATTTGAACTCAATGCTAAAACCAAAGAACTCCTGAGATCTGAGTTCTGCTACAAGCTTAGAACCTGGTCTTTGGTCAGTATTTCAGAACATGTGAAGATCTCCAAGCCAGACCCAACCTGATAAAACCAGCAAGGTGCTGTGCTGCCATGGCCATTCTGCACTAAAACCTCCACAGGCTTGTTCTTGACCCTGAACTATTGAGTGCTCACCAACATTTCTGATTTTGGATGGGCTTGTGGAGAGCATCAGCACCTGTGCTGTAGATATACTCACGACCTCTGTGTTCTAGTTTGTTTTTCCATTACAGCCTACCTATATTTGTAAAGCATGTTGAAGGAGTGCTCAATTAACCTTTGTGCTGTGCTTTTATAAGTGGGCCTTATTTTATGAACCCTCTGCCTCACTTAGATAATTCCCCTACCTTTTCTCCTCTGCCCTTTCTGCCTCTTTTAGAGGGCTACTGGGCAACCTCATTATATATTTAACCTCTTTTTCTCTAAAGTGTGAAATAAGATGAAGAATTAAACCTATTCAAAGAATACTGGCTCTTTCAAGTGTGTATCAGGAAAATGAGAATGTATTATGCTCTCCTGCTCTTTGAGAGCCCACCAGAGCCAGCTTTTCACAGGCAGGACTCACTTGGGAACAGTGTAGTAGGACAATATATAGAGACCATAGCATTTGGAGAAAATACAGCAGCAACAAGGACTCAACAGCAGCTGTAGCATTTATGATTGAAACTGCCTGTTTGTGGCTTTTATTTTGCAGGGTGAGTGGGGTGCCAGGGATTTGAGTGTCAGCCCAGCTTTTCCAGGAGTTATGCCTGAAGCTGAAGGCCTCTTTAGCAAGGAGAAAGAACTGGCCCACCAGGGCTGGCACATAACAACTGATCCCCATTCAAGACAGAGGACTGATGCAGATAATTTCTTAAGGTTCTGTGCAGTGCTGTCTTTTGGATATTTGATTATCTTAAAAAATTAAAGTCTACACATGTTTATAGTTTTGCAGGGTCATCCCTTTTGCAAACTAATTCTCTTGAGAACTCCAATGGGGACCATAAAATTGTCCTTCTAAAGGCCATATGCCTTCTTTCCAATACTTTTAATTAGCATCTTGGCAATTATACCATGGAGTATGGTTCTTAAATGTATGTTGACATTTCTTACTCAGAACTGAATTCACATTATGGTTAGTGAATATATTGTTTCAATGTGTCCAGAGTGTGTCAATGTCAAGAAATCAAATGTGCTGTGACAGGGGACACACTGCAGAGCTCATGGCTCTCCTTGAACAGATTGCATGATCTAAGGACAGGTGAAAAGCCTATTTGAATGGAGTGAAAAAGTAGCCTTTATTTCCAGTAGAAATGTTTTACACTGTTAGAAGCTTTTTTATAGATACTTAACTCAATGACAAACAGAACTCAATGGCAAACAGAACAGCTTTTCTTTCAGGGTTAGAGGAGGCTACTGCAGGCAAAGTGCACTCCGAATTGGGAATTCTAGCCTTACTGGCAGCACTCTTTTATTCATTCCTTTGTATCAGCTAATGTAAATTTGGGGAGGGAATAAATGTTTTCAAAGGCTGAGAGTTTTTAATAATGTATAAGTATGAAGCATTTTCTGTTTTGCCTTCCTCTAAAAATAGTGCTTCTTAAATTAGTGCGAATTGCCAGATCCATTATGAATCTTTCTGTCATGTAACATGAAATAAACTGATGTGAAGCCATTACCTGAACATGCAATCTCGAAGACAAATGGTTCTGTAGTAAAATATCTAGAAGACTGTAATTGAGAAGGAGGGCTATATTATACATCCCTTACTCTTATCTACCCACTACAACAGTAAGGGGTCAGTCCCAGGGCTGCAAGAGATGCTTTGATGTCTGTGATAAATGTGTATCTTCACTGAGGAGAGGTAACTCCCTAGAGATTACTTTCCCACCTCTCTGTCACCTCTTCTCTCTCAACTTCTTTCTAGGCTGGCAGTGCCCGGTGCAGGCCAGGCTGCAAACACAGACAGCAGCCCCAGCCTCCCTACGGGAGGGGGTTGGCTCAGGGGTGGGCCAGGCAGATTGACCTAGTTTGAGGAGCCAGATTTTGCTTTTGCTGCCCCTTCTGTTGCATTTTCAGCTCCCACAAATGAGACAAAAAATGACAATTTTTTCAAGACTTAGCCAAGGAGCTGGCTGGGGCTCTCTGGATAGTGCTGACTCCTAACAGGGATGAGTACCCATCCTCCCCTTGGTGGAGACTGGGAGTGAAGTAGGAGGCAATGTTTTTTCTTGTATTTATGTTCAGGTACTTCTTTATTTGTCCCCTGTATCACAGCAATTTGGGTTGTCTGCTTGTAAAGCTGCAGAGCTAGCAGTACAAGAAGAAACTCCTTGAACTTCAGAAGCCTTCTTGCGTAGTAGAATTAAATCCTACATGAAGTTAAAGGCCTGAGTTGTTAGGAATTTGAGCACTATTATGGCTCATCTATGTGCTAATGATACTGCTTTTAGAAGAGTTTTAAATCTAAATCTCTTTTGTGAAGAATATTTTGCCCACAAGTGATTTGAGGGTAATATCTGACTATTATTATTCTTGTGTGAGCATCTGTGGGGATTCAAGAGTCACAAAGAAAGTTACAAACTTAATTTGTCTCTAAATTATTTGGCACTAACTAGTTTTATGATGTTTTGTGTGAGTGAGCCCTTAGTATGTTACAGCTGCTGATAGTGGGAATTTACAGCAATCAAAAGGGACGTAATCCACACTAAATTTGTTGGGCAGTGTTGCTGCCTCCTGTGATTACTGTGATATATCAGAAGGTCAGCAGGGATGATGCAACCTTGACTTACAAAGATATTTTTGTTTGTCAAGCAGTAGAAATTGGTAGGTATAAATCCGACCTCCAGGCTTCCATTGCTGATACAGCCAGACCTATTTCCACTGTGGAGAAAAAAAAATGAAAGGAAAACCCAGCCTCATCCTGACCATTTCTCGATGACTAAAATATGTTGACGTGGAAGTTAACAAAGAGTAGAGTGTATAAAAGGAAACATTGTTATTGTAATCCCATTTACCTCTGTAAATGAAAAGAAAGTATGAGCTTACATGCAGTAGGTGTGGCTATCCGGCTGGACAGATGGCATTGTAGTGCCTGTCTTCTTCTGCAGTCATTTCTGTACTTCTTTGCCCAGTACCACCTAATATAAAAGCCAGCTGTCCTGACAGAGGGGTGTGAGCTCCAGACTGCTTTGCTTGCACAGGAGTGCCTGGAACACTGGGCTACAGGGAGAGTCCTCCAAGATCTTTCTCTCTTCTGTAGTGACTTACATGCTTACATGTCCTTCTACAGAGACATCGGACTTCAACGTGGTTTGAGAAGCAGGTCTGCTTCCCAATGCCAGACTTTTGTTAAAGACATGCACCCAGGGAACCAGGACCTGCTTGGTTCATCCTGGGTTTGGCAGGTCAGGGAACCAAAGTTTCCCTCTTCTGGGTTTATCCTTTTAAACAATGAGCCCCTTCCAATATATTCTAAAGAGGAATAGTACTTGCCCACCTTTGTGAAAGAAAAGCTTTCTTTCCTGAGTGGTTATGCTCACTCAGGAGGGGATGCTGGGTCTGGAACTAGAGGAGGCATCAGTCTGCAACAAGGACACAAGCACTCGTGCTTTGTAAAGGAGTATTTGTTTAAGCACACATCTGTGTCTACTCTTTATTAATGGCCAGTTCAAACCACCTCCGTTCCTAGTTTGACAGTGACTCTCTGAGTAACTGTCTCAGTACTGCCCAGAGGACCTGGGAAGCAAGATGGGGCAGTTTCATTCCACAAAGTGAAACTGGCTGCTTGAAATTTAAGGGCTGTACTGCTTTAATTTGCAGGTGTCAACATTTTTTGCTGGAAGACCAAGTGCAAAAAAAATCAACATTCAGTTCCTGAATGAATGGAAAGAAAGAAAGAAAGAAAGAAAGAAAGAAAGAAAGAAAGAAAGAAAGAAAGAAAGAAAGAAAGAAAGAAAGAAAGAAAGAAAGAAAGAAAGAAAAGAAAGAAAAAAGATGCTTCTGAATTAATTCCCTTTTGGTGACTCAGTCCAGCCAGACTTCACATGAAACAGACTGCAGCATCCTTTGCCTCCTTTATGATATGCTGAACAGCAAGAGTCCCTCAGAGACAGCGAACTCTGTCTTCAGACTGGATACCACATGTCACTGCGGCTGATTCTTCATTAAGGGAATGAATTGGCCTGTGTGATTGCAACCTGCTGCAATGAGGCAACAGTAGGTTTAAAATGGGGCTCAAAGGGAATAGCATGTAAGTGTATTAAATTGCAGCAAGAAACCAATATTACTGTCTCTCCTTAAAGTGGGAACTTAGTTTCCCTTTGCATAGATGAAAGATTTAAATGTGGTATCAGGATGCAAAGCTAAAAATTGGTACTGCATTGCCTAAGGTATCTAAATACAACATATGGTAAGTGGGGCTGTACAGATACAAGCCCATTTAAAATCCTTTTTGGCAGCAAGACTCAATTGTCATATTTTGTTAGGTCTGTTTTGTGAAGCAAAGGCAGAGCTTATGTGCACATGCAACGCAAGAAAGGATTTCCTACTATGCCCCAGGAAAACTGACAAACCAAACTATTCTCTAATTGAGTTGTGTTCCACTGTACTGAAAAATGTGGTCTTTTTAGCAAACAGCTTTAAAGAGCATCTTTGCTTGTTTTTAAGAATAATGTTATACAATGATGTCTGCATTTTTAGCTGGGTGCTACAATGTTTGCCCATAGAAATAGCAAATCATGGCATAATCTTTTTAAGTGGTCTAGATATTTTGATGAGAAAGTCAGACACAAGATGGGCAGGACAGCTGGCAGGTCTCATTCAAGTTCTGCATTATCATTACTGAAAGACAGAAGCACATTTAAAATATTTGTCTCACAGAAGAACTTACAGAGCTATTATAAAGCAATTTATATCCAAAATGTATTTTGGGGGAAGAGGAAGAAACAAAGCTCTGTACTTTTTAGTATCATAATTAAAAGCTTGAAGAGTGGTGGCAAATAGTTACATCCAGCTGGTGGCTGGTCACCAGTGATGTTCCCCAGGGTTCAGTGTTGGGGCCAGTCCTGTTTAACATCTTTATCAACGATCTGGTTTGAGGGGATTGAGGGCACCTTCAGTCAGTTTGCAGATGACACCAAGCTGGGCAGGAGTGTTGATGTACTGCAGGGTGGGAAAACTCTTCAAATGGATCTGGACAGGCTGGATTGATGGGCTGAGGCCAATTGTATGAGGTTCACTAAGACCGAGTTCTGGGTCGTGCCCTTGGGTCGCAACAACTGCCTGCTAGGCTACAGGCTGGGGGCAGAGTGTCTGGGAAGATGCCCAGTGGAAAAGGGCTGGGAGGTGCTGGTTGACAGCAGCTGAACATGAGCCAGCTGTGCCCAGGTGGCCAAGAAGTCCAATGGCATCCTGGCATCCTGTGTCAGCAATAGTGTGGCCAGCAGGCCCAGGGCAGTGATTGTCCCCCTGTACTCAGCACTGGTGGGGCCACACCTCGAGTTCTGTGTTCAGTGGAGCGAGTCCAGAGAAGAGCAACAGAGCTGGGGAAGGGTCTGGAGCTCCTTATGAAGAGCAAGTGAAGGAGCTGGGCTGGAGAAAAGGAGGCTCAGGGGGGACCTTATTGTACTCTACAACTACCTGAAAGGAGGTTTTAATGAAGTGGGAGTCTGTCTCTTCTCCCAAGTAACAGGACAAGAGGAAATGGCCTCAACTTGCACCAGGGGACGTTTAGTTTGGGCACTAGGAAAATATTCTTCACTGAAAGGGTAGTCAGGCATTGGAACAGTCTGCCCAGGGAATTGGTGAAATCACCATCCCTGAAAGTATTCAAAAGGCATGTGGATGTGGCACTTGTGGACATGGTTTGGTGGTAAAGAGGGTGATGTCAGGTTAACAGGTGGACTAGATTATCTTAGAGGTCTTTTGATCCTTAATGGTTTATGGTTCTACAAACAAAAATAAATTAGTGTTCCTCAGAAATTATTTGCAGCTTAAACAGTACAAACCATGCTGTTCCACAAACAAGGCAGTACACCAGAGGAAAATCAAAAGTGAAAACTGAAGAGTAATCTTCTTTTTCCTACGTCAAGCTTAAGAAATATGAATGATAAATTAGTAGCTTGGAGATTGAGGACATTGCAGTGATTAATAGTAATTTTCTAGAACAAAATATAATGATGGTTTGGATGTCTTTTGCATATAGAAATGCTGTTCTAGTGAACCTAAAACTCCTCCAAGTAGAGAAGAAGGTTAAAAAGTTCTACCAGGTAAAGGGGCAATTTCTCTGCAAGTATTTCTACAAAGACTGGTTTTGATTGGTGATTGACACAGTCTTCCAAGGTAATTTAGACAAATTCCTAGCTGAGATCAAGAATAGGAAGTAATATTTAGAGGCACCTAAAGGAATGTATGGATGTTCATTAGCATTAGTTTCCTAAACTTGTTGAACATCACAGTAAAATATTTGGAAACCTGACTGGAAAATCTTGGTACCAGTAGCAATCCTCCTTGAGCACTTTCAGGAAATGGCCAAAATACCATAAGACTGGTAAATGACAAACACAAAGAGCAATTTTCAGAAAGCAAGTGGTTGTTCCAAAGAAAGTAATTTCTTCTTAATGTCCCTGATTGACACAGCCTTAGAAAATGGCCAGTGGAATAAATCTACGGACATGCCTGGTAGGGAATGGAACATTCCCTGTTAGACATTTTAAAGAGATTGGGTAAAGATAAACCCCCTCTTTGGAGAGTTGCTGGTAGTATTTTAAGCAGATGCATGGACTAGACTGTTTCCTGAGATTCTTTCCAGCTCTGTTGTTTTACAATTCTCATGCTCCATAGAATTAAACAAGTCCAGAAGTCACTGTGGTTTTGGAAATGTAACTATATTTTCATTCTTGTGAACTAGTTTGTTATTCTCTGTTGCTGCAGATGCAGTGACTGACCAGGCCACATTTACTATGTAGAGAAGTTTACCCAGCGCATTTAAAATTTATCTGGATGATGAAAGATTAACACTGTTTTGAAGTTAATTTATGGCTTCTGACACACACATCAATATCCTTTCAAAACTTTGGAGAGACTCTATAAAGAGACAATTCCATTATTTACACAGCTGAATTAAAAAATCTTAAAATTACATTGTCTCTTTGGGATTTTACTTGTTTACTTAATGGGCCTCTTGACATAAAAGCATTTTTGGCAGACACATTAATAGTCACTGAAGTAAAGGACTGATTTAAAACAGCTGATTTTCTTTCCATCACCTCCTGCTGCAGCAGTGCAACAGTAGGCAAAATAGCATGGAGTTCACAGTACACATGATGAAGCACGGCTCATTTTCTCCTCCAGACTTTAAATTCTCAGTGCAAAGCTGATTTTTCCATGTACTTCTAATGTTGGCATACACTCATATTCTCATCAGCCTTTGTTCAAACCCCTGCAATATGCTGAGGTAGTACAAACACGGTCAAAGATGTCAGCCTTGAAGATGAAACTAACATGTACGTGTCAAAAGGGTAAAAAATAAACACACAAAAACGCTTTCCATGCATTATGACGTACATTTTTATTATCCTACTTTTTGTGTTGGTGCCAAAGGTTTTCAGAACCAACCAGTAAATGAATCCACTGAATTTTCATGCTAAAGTGGTAACAGTGTCTGTGAGGCACAGGAAAAAGCGTAAGAAAAGAGACAAAATATGTTTATTGCGTAGTGTTGAACAGTAAATTCTGGGAACAAGGAGAAGTTGAGAAGTTCCAACAGCTCAGCCATGAAAAGGTGTAAGATTGAGCCGTCGGGAGTTCTTTTCAGCCGTAGTGAGAGAGGGAGCTAGTCGAGTATTTTAAAACCAGGCTGATGAATTAGCGAGCCGGGCAAGAAATCTGCTGTGACCGCCAGGTGTGCATCTCAGAGGCGCGTGTGATGCAGAGGACCTGCACACACCGAGAGCCGAGCACAGCCGCATCTGCCCGTCGCTGCATTAATCACTCATGGTTTCGCCCCCCAAGCACTCGCCCGTCATCGGTTCCGGCCGGCGGGACCCAGCCTGAGGGTTCCGCGGTGCCGCTGCCGCAGCCTCCCCGCGCACCAGGGCTCGCCCGCTGCCAGCGGGACGCCACGCACGGGGCCGGGGCTCCGGAGCCATTCCGCGTCGGCAAACAGCCCCCGGGGACCGAGGGACTCCGTGCCGGCTCGGGCTGGCCCCGCCGCGGAGGTCCCGAGCAGCTCCAGAGCCGCAAGCGCTGCCGGCCGGGAGGGTGAGCGGGGCCGGGGCGGGGCCGCCCCACAGGTGCTGCCGGGCGGGCGGAGCGCAGCCGCCCCGGCCTCCCCCCGCCGCGGAGGCGGACCGAGCCCAGCCCAGCGCGGGGGCCGGGTCGCCGCCGCCCCCGCCTCCTGCTGGAGCCGCCCGCTAGCCGCGCCGGGCCGGGCCGGGCCGGGCTGGGCTGTGCCGGGCTGTGCCGGGCTGTGCCGGGAGCCGCCGGAGCTGGAACTGGTACCGGTGTCGGCTCCGCTGCCGCGGCCGCGCCCGCCGCTGCTGGGGGAGGCGGTGCCCGCGCCGCGCCCCCGCGCCCCGCCCGCCCCCGGCAGCAGCAGCAGCGGCAGCGGCAGCCTCAGCACCTCCGCCAGCTCCTCCAGCAGCTCCAGCGGCAGCACCATGGACCTCTCCTTCATGGCCGCGCAGGTGGTGCGCGACGGCGGGACGGGACGGGAGCCGGGGGCGGGGGCGGCGGGGCGCGCATCCCTTCCTCTGCTTTCCGCTCGGCTTCTCTCCGCTCCAAAGTTGCGTCGCCGGGGGGGTAAACCTGAGCGGCCCCGCTCCTTGGGGAAGGGGCGAGGAGGAGAAAGAAAGGGAGAAAATAAGGCGGCTGGAGCTGGCAGCGCTGCTGAGAAGTTGCCGGCGCAGCTCGGGGCGCAGCACCTGTTAGCGCCCGGCGGCGGGCCCAGCGCGGCTCCGCCGCTCCCCCGCCTGCCCCTGGGGCGCTGCCAGCGGCCTCGGGCTGCACAAGGCGAGGCATCATCGCTCCATCTTCCGAGGCTAGGCTGTAAATGAAAATCGGAGATGCGATTTTTCGGTTCTTTTCTTCCATTCCGTACTGCGATTGTATGTGCATCTGTGGTTTGGTTTTTTTTAAGTTTTTGTCTACGCATACAGAATCCAGCTTGGCGTGTATAGAAATACTCCTCTGTTTGCATGAACAAATTTTTTAAATTGCGGCTTAGTTCTGGATTCCAGCTCGAGGCATGATCGTGGGTGTTGGTGTTCAATGTACTCATGCGTAATATACTGAGAAGTATGTAAGGGCTATAAGCCACCCAAAGCCAAAAATCATCATGGTGAATCCAGGTGAATTAGGTTTTTAAACAGACAGTGCTGCACTTGAGAAAAAGCCACACTCAATGACCATCCATTACCTTTTCCAGGATATATTTTTCTAGTTATATGGGTACCAAAGTGTGATTGGCTTTTTTCAGGAATGACTTGGATCCAAGTTTGTGATTTTGCCAAAAAACATTAAAAACAATAAACTCACCATTTAGAGGTGTAGTAGGGGCCAGGAAAGCCTTTCTGCACTGTTGCTGCACTGAGTGCTGACTTCAGCTGGAGGTGTTTGTTGGAAGCCAAATCTAATCCTTGCCCTGTTGTTCTTTTTCATTAATGCAATGGCTGTTTTGTCTTGTTCCCTTCCTAAAGTCCACTTGTGAGGGGGTGTCAGGCTCTGCCTTTCTCAGGGTAGCAGTTGGCTGTCCAAGCATATCTTCCCTTTGGACATATTTCTAAGAATTTTTTTAAGGAAAACCACAATGGGGAGGAGGAAAGCATCATTTCTATTGATACGAGATCTTCCTGGGAACTGGAGTATCTGACACATACAAAAGGAAATTTTGTATGTGTCAGATCATTTTCCTGTGGTCCTTCTCAGCACAATTAGTGAGCTCCATGTGTCCATCTTTTGTTCCCTAAGCACTGAGCTCAAGTGGAATGCCCTCATAGCATGGAAACAGGTGCAGCACAGCAGCAGGTTTTACCCATAATCACAATGGAGCATGCCAAAGCTGGGACTAGTGCTGCCCATTCCCTTTCTGTACTCCCCCTTATTCTTGCTGTCCCATATTCCACATAACTTCTGTGCTAATCCTGTGTGTTGGAAAAGCCACAAAGCACTGTTTCTTTGGTTTTCTCAGAACAGTTCCCAGTGCAAATGTATTTTACTAAGGTTATTAGTACAACAGTTTACACTGAAAGATTTGCTTTTCTCCCTGATCCTTTGGAGTTAATTTGTTATTTTCCTTTGTCACAAGAAGTGACAATTGATAGGTTTTTTTCAGTGTGAGGTGAAGGTGAGGCAATACACCTCAGGAAGAAAGGATGGAATACCTTGGAGCTGTGTGCCACGAAGCCCTTTGGCTGGTGAGAAGGTGGGAACCAGTCAGGGCTGTCAGGTCTCTCCCAGTGGGGCACGGGGCTCACTGGGTCTGCACAGCACAGGGCATGTGGGGAATTCCTCCAGGGGAAAGTTGTGTAATTAACCTTTCATGAGCTGCAGGAGAGCTGGCTCCTTTTCTACTGAAGGAAATTCAGTCGTTAGGTCACCATGTGTATGGATGCTGCACTTATCTCTGTTACTGCCCATCACAGGCCTCTTGTACCCTTCTGAACTGTCAGCCCTCTCCAGTCCTGTCACCATAATGGCATTTAACCTCCAGTGTGTCACTCCTTTAATGTAGGTATTGCTTTTCTTCAGCTTTCTTTTCACTGCTATATCTTTTTGTCTTCTTTTTTAAATAATTTCTGTAGCATCTCTGGTGGTGTGGTCCAGTGAGATCTTCAGTAACAGATGTGTGAGAACATGAGAATTATTGACTTGTGCTTCCTGCTCATAATCACTTTTAAAGATACTCTGCTGTCACTCTCATTAGCATCTTTATCACTCTCATTATCATCCACCTGCAGCAGGTATTGCATTTTAACTGATGAATACCAGATACATTAATATTTTGTAGAAAAATAGGTAATACCTGAACTGAGATGCTTAGTGGCATACAAACAATGGTTACCTCTCAAGTTAATTTATTTTTTACTGGATACTGTAGACTATTTATGTTCCTATAAACTGCTTTTGTGTGTTATCACACCTTTGCACTGCTCATTGTGGACCCAAGTTGGCTTTGCTAGATGTCTTGTGAGACACCATAAATGACCTGTACCTTAGAGCCCCTCTGATGTAAACACAGAAGCAGAAGGTGTGTGTAAGTTTGGTTACCACTTGCAGCCTCAGTGATTCTACAGTGTGTTATGGAGAGTTAAAATCTGGCCGCCTCCTAGGTGCAGCCTAAGCAACCACATCTGAACACCTCAACTGTATTGTATTTATTAGCTATGCAATGAAGAACAGCTTTTGACTGTAACTATTAAATCTGTTGTTAAAATAAACCTTTTTGCATCAGTGTGTTCATCCGTAGTTGATTGTGCAGGCTTAGGTGTCCTCTGTTCTGCTGGTGCTCTAATTGACTTTGGTTTAAGGTCTGGTGTGCTAATGAGCAGGACTCAGACCTAGTCCAAGCCTATTAGCTAGTGGTGGGTTTCCATTTTAAATCCATATTTTAATTAATGCTGTACACCTCAAGATGCTGTGCCAAAGATGTTGAGACACTGCTAAGCTGCATGACTGGTTCATTTCTGTGTGTTGTTCAGTGATTTCAGAGTGCTCTTGTAGTCTAGGTAACCTCAGAAATAGCCACTTCTCATAGGTAGAGACTTTTGCTTCCAGCATAAAAGCCCGGTTTTGGGAGGTGCTGAGTGCTGCATCCAGGCTAAGAGCACTCGATGCTTTTAGGAGGGGTTAGGGGGTTGCTGTCAGATGCCCAGGGGTGAGCTGCCCCCCTCCCTGCTTCTGGCAGACTAAAATTAATATTCATTTAACAGCCAGCTGATGAAAAAAATGTTAGTGGGAGCAGGGTTGAAACATGTATTCAACCTGAAAAAAATAGAAGCTTTTAGTGGCAAAAAAAAAGGGAAGACAAAGAATAAAAAATGATGTAATGGTCTTCAGTATGATCAAAATTGATATGAGCTGGGCAGCACCTGCAGTCATAATGTTACTGATATGTTTTTCAAGATTTATGTTTGCAATTTAATTTTCCTGAAGTGTTTCCTGTATTTTCTGTTTCATATTGAAAATGAGCACTGGATTTCCTTAATTTGCAGTGTTTTTATGGTCGGGTACGTCTCCCTACAGTAAAAATAAAATTTTAATTGTTAGATAAATGGTCTTTTCTTCTTATATGTTTAGAACAGGGAAAAGGTAGCAATAGCCTTGGGAATATGGCCGTTTCTGTGGATTTTTTTTACTAAGTCATAATTAGTCAATGTTGATTCTCCATGTTCAATTTGTAAACAATTTCTGAGTATTTGAAGTACAAGAAGTTGAATTTTTTGTGTTTAATGATTCAAAGTTGTATTTTTATAACCTTTTGTTTCAATTGGAGTGATGGGGATTTGTTTTAAATATGAAAAGTGACGCCATGCTTCAGGAGCTAGAGAAACAAAAGAACAAATTTGGTACGGAAAGCAAAACCATCATAAAATAAAGTTAATTTAAATTTCATTCCTTTTGTGTTCTCTATTACTCTTCTAGGACTTCAGGTCTGGTCAGTGATCATTCAAGCCACTTTAAACCTTTCATTGCATTGGCAGTAATCCAGGTCACCTTCCCCAAAAAAGGGAGGTGAGCCCTGCTGCATCTTGAAGAAACCATATAGCTCCCTATTGCCATGTCAGAATAACAAGTCCATGCTTCCACATGAAAGATACATTATTAAGAGCTATATAACTTCTGAAAAGCCCTGGAATACACAGGATAAACTGAGTTCATTTAGGGTCAATAATGTCATGCAAGTTAGTTACGAGAATATATTATAATAGCAGATTCTGCAAACTTTGATTTAAAATAGCCTTTCATTTTGACTTATGGAATCATAGCATCATTGTCATTATGTCACTTAAAGGTTGGAAAACACTTTTAAGATGTAGTTCAGCCATTAATGTAGCACTGCCAAGTCCACCACTAAACCATGTCCTTAACTGCCACATCTACACATTTTTTAGTTGCCTCCAGGGCTTGTGACTCAACCACTTCCCTGGGTAGCCTGTTCCAATGCTTGGCAACACTACTCATGAAGAAATGTTTCGATAATATCCAATCTAAACCTCCCCTGGCACAACTTGAGGCTGTTTCAAATTTGCCCTGTCACTTGTTGCTTGGGAGAAGAGACCAACCCCCCCCCCCCCCCCACCTGGCTACAACCTTCTTCCAGGTGGATGTAGAGAGCAATGAGGTCCCCCCTGAGCCTCCTTTTTCTCCAGGCTAAACAACCCCAGCTCCTTCAGCCACTCCTTATCAGACTTGTGCTCCAGACCCTTCACCAGCTTTATACTCATATTTTCCAGCTGACATGGACAGCCCATGTGCATGCTGCAAAGCTGGTGTGTGCATAGAGAGTGTGCTTGGCCACTTGAAGAGAGCTGCTGCATTTCCAGAAATGCCAGACATAGGTCCAGTATCCTTTAATTCCTTTCTAATGAGATTTCTATGTTAGAGAATACGCAATTAGGATCTTCTGTACTCTGCTGTATCAGCACAGAGGAACCAGAGTGCAGGATAATACTGCATTTGTTTTCCCACTATTTCTTTATCTATTCTCCATCTCGAGGGTCAAGAGGGATTCAAAGCCTTTATTAGCTGTGTGCTCTTTCTTACAGCAAGGTAATCTGAAGGTATTAAAAAAGAGAGAGTTTAGATTTGTGGTTTTGGTAGGTTATTCCCACCAGCTCAAAACAGAATCTAGGCTGCTTGCTCAACCTGAACTGCATGTGTCTTTGTGTCCATACATGTGCCACCAAGAAAGCTCCAAAGAAAGACCTTTCAGTCATGCTTGCACTTAGAGGGTCCATCCTTGACAGTGCTAAATGGTGGCCATTTGGAAGCTTTGACATTACTGGTGTATGCTTAGGACTGATTTTTTTCTGTAAAAAGTGGGGTCACCAAAAAGCAAGCTCTATGCCAAACCAATGGAGAGTTGGGATTTAAAGATGCATGAACAACTCCTTGTCAAAAGCTGTCCTGATTATAATCTAAGACCTAAGACAAAACCTCTTTGATCTATAGCATTAAACAGTAATAATGTTAGCTAGGAGCTTGTAGTCATTCTTTTACATAACCAGTTCAGTGCTCACTTATCTGCATAATAGGGCACTGACCATTACTTTACCAGCTCTGCTTTCTTCCAAAGGTTAAAGTCATTCTCTCTAGAATTCTTTGATTCCTCCAGAATGTCTTGACCTATAATAAAGAGAATCAAAGCATCAGGAAGCTGAAAAAGCAGATCTGAGTGTAACTAAGGAGTTCTCAGATGCTTTGGTTCAATCTTAAGTCCCAATGTCTTGCTGTGGTATAGCACAGCCAGAGGGACCAGCTGTGTAATCCAGATGTTGCAGAAATCCTGTTCTGTGTGCAGAAATCAGTGCCCTCATACAGGATGTTGCCAACAGTTGAGGTGAGAATCATTTTCTTTCTGCTGGCTGCTTGGGACAATTGCATTAGATTTTTATTAGTGTGGGGAACCAGAAAAATCCCTGCACTTTTTTTGTCACTGCAGTAACACTGCAGACTACATTGCCAAGTCTTGTATAGCAGAAATTTCTGTTCCAGCAAAGCTTTAGAAAATTCATTGGAGATTTGGGCATACTGTTTTTATAAAGTGTTGCTACTGCACTTTGGAAGGAGCTGTTGTTCCGGGATTGTGCTTGTAATTGCTGTCAAAAGATGTTAAAAGCAGTGATTCCAATCCAGCAAAACACTTAAACATTTACTGCACTTGGAACACATATATATTGTTCCGGTAACATCAGCAGGACCGTCCACTTGCTTAAATGAGGGGTCTTAAAGTCTGGCACAGATGGGGAGAGAATGCTTTGCAATTCATAGGAAAATATCCCAGGAGAGCAAGAGGAAGCCTACTACTGGTCATATTATTAATTCAGGGAACCCTGAGATTAGGTGTGAGTGGCTGTGCTTTCGTCAGTTAATAGCACAACCAATTTCTCATAGTAGCTGTTGAATGTTGGAAGAGAAGGATGTGGTAGGAAGTGGGTGGTGGGGAAGAGAAAGTAGGATGTGACTCATGTGGCACGTGTTTGTGTACCCTTGCACAATGAGGGTTAGAAGAAACTGGAAATAATTTATTTGTGTTTCATGTGCCCATTAACTGGGAGATGAATTCTGTGACATTCTGTGTTTTGGGGTTTTTTTTAATAATTTACATGATTTTCAGCAGTTATATGCTAAAAACTTCAAAAACAGCAGATGTCACATATTTCCATCTTTGTTGAGTGTGGAAAGGAGGTTCGTAATATAATAGCAAATAGACATTCACATATTTTACAGACATAAAGCATTTCAGAACACAGTTGATTGCAGCAGTAGCTGGGGTCCTGTTGTACAGAGAATAGCTAGAGATGGCAGGTAAGAGGAATGAAGACCGAAGCAGCACTATGTTCATGCCAAACATCTTGCTTGTTGAGGTGCCTGGTTTTTCTTGAACAGTAAGAACCCAACCCTGTCCTGTACTGAGCAATAATCCTCTTGGCAGACTTGATGAGAATGGAGTTAATGGGTAGCAGCTGGATAGCCCAATTGGGTCCTCAGAATCCATAGGCTAGAAAATCTTAACTGGTTATATATTGGGGGTGGCAGTGGTGGTGCTGTTGGTGTTATCTTGGTTTTGGCTAATCTAGGATGAATTTCTCAATTCACTGATGAGCTGCAAACATGGGGGTTGAGATTCTGGTTTAAGTTTTGTTGAAAATTGAATGGATGCTGGCCATTAGGTGGCTTCACCACCTTTCTAACCTCATTCCCGTAACAGACAAAAGCAAAACACTCCAAATGATTCAAAGCGTTGTATAGGATTAAGTAAAGCAGTGTGATGCTTTGGTGACCATACACCATCAAATTAAATCATTGATCAAAGATTAGACTGTTCAAATGGAGTGCAGTGATGTGGAAAGCAGAAAATTAGAGCAGCAACCCAAGTAAATTCAGCAGTGACCAGCTCTCTTAGTTTGCTACATCTCTCTGCTGGACTTTAGTTTCCTTGAAAGTGTTTTCAGTCATGAATTGCATTTTCTACCTGAGCTAGTGAGGTTTGTTGGAGTCCTCTGTCTGTTGTTTCAACAGAAATCTTGGTTTGATCAGTATAGTATCCTTAATTACTATTAACCACTTCCTCTGCTCATAGGGATGGTGATTTTTAATGGTGTCTTTTGAAATACTGATGGCTCTCTGTGATTGTTATAAACACTTTTTTTCCAGCAGATACATGCTCAAGTATGAAAGGAAGTTCATACTTGAAAGTTGGTTGTAAACTGATGATAGTTGTGTTACTCATCAGTGGCTTGATCTACTTGTGCTGGTTAACACATCGGGATTGTTTCATTTCCATGGAATGGAAGAAGTCCTTGGCAAACAGGATCCTGACATGGCATATGCAAGTTACTGGGACTGGAACAAAAAAGGGTCAGAATGAAGTGTGTGAACTCCTTCACATCTATTTTGAAGGTGCTGCATGGTCAGGGTGCGTAGTCCTATTCACTCCGGTGCTGCAGTAAGGAATGCCTGTCCTTACATTGGGCTCTGAATAGGAGCAGAAAACATGGCCAGCTCTGACACAAAGACCAGGAGCACTGAGCACTTACTGAATGTGTGCTTTGAAGTGCTGGCAGGGTTACAGGGAGCAGAGGCAGTACAGGGTGGAAGATCTCTCCCTGCGAGTACGACCACGAGTGCACAGCAGCCAGAACTGGTGCTGTGAGCGGTACTCGCTGCCTGCCTGTTCCCCTGGTGGCTCACACACCCACTCAGTGCCCTCAGTCTGTCACAGTCACAGCACCAGCCTTTTGAAATGACACCTACTCTTACACTGAATCCTTAGTCTTCCGATTTTGAAAGCTGAATTGCACACTCCTGGTAGCTGCCAGAGCCCAAACCTGCCAAGCAGCAGCAAATTAGAAAGCATTACTATTAAAAGCTCAGCACCTCTATGAAGCAGGCTGTTGGATACAGGGGCATTTCCTTTTGTTTTGCAAAGTGATTAGTGTGGAAATGTTTTTAAAAGTAATAGCATTAAAAGCTTTTAACCTCAGCTGGTTCTGTTGTAATTTTGTTTGCCAGCCTTTCAAATGTTACAAAACAAGGAGCACCCTAGAAATGAGCCCGCATAGCTAAAACAAAACCAAACTTCCACTGTGGCTTTCTTTTTTTTTTCCTGCCAAAACAGCTGGAAGAGCACTTGCAAAATGTGGGATGGTGTACTGGGTTCTGTGACTGATAAAAGATACTAACACCAGTCACTGCATGGATGGGAAAAAGACAGCTGTGTCTCTTCAACTGATGTGTAGAGGTATTGAGGTGTATGTTCAGAGAGAAAAAGTAACAACAGGACTGAGGAACAAACAAAAAATATTAAAATTGAAAGTTTTAAAGGATTTCTGAGATGTCAGCTGAACCCAAGGACTTGGAGCAGCTGATCACCTTTAAATTTCTAAGACCCTAATTAAGTGCATGCCTAAAGTATGTAATTCTCTAAAATTCCCTTCTGCTTAGATGATAGTAGTAGATTAGAAGTATATAATTAAATACCTTGATAATCTGCAGTAAGTGCCAAAGCATTCTGAGGTATCATAATAGCTCTTCTTTAAGAGTGAGCTCCACTTGAAATACATTGGGTTACTCCTTTTGTCTTTCTACCTTACCCTCCTTGATGCACCACACACATTTTTACGGATTTTTCTCAGGAGTTTTCTCATGGCTTTTCTCTCATGTGCCCATGTAAAAGGTTTTCCTTCCAACTCAGGTATGCTGTCCTCTTTGGGTATCTTCTTTCTTCATCTCTCGTATCCTCCATTCTTAACTTCTACAAATTATTTCAGAAGCTATAGTTGCACCAGCTTGAGTCCAAGTCCTACAGAAATTTGAGTTTAGTTCTGGAAGATGGGCACAAAAAAATAAACAATTCTCCTGTTCAGGGACAAGAGATGCAAATGCATCAGAGCAGCAAACTAAAATGCTACAGTCAGTGAAAGTGTAAGCAACATGGCAGAAACTTTTCAGTTGACTTACTAAAGACAGAAGCCTGTTAGTATGTCTTTCTGGGCTGCAGGTTAGTAAAAATTGAGTGGCACTTGATGTAGATTCTAAACATCAGGAATGGAAATGTCACCTCCTTTGCTCTGTTTTATATTTTGGTTGTTCTTCAGCTAGAGCAGAGCAGCTTACAACCTCAATCTAAAAAGTTCTGAATTCTCCTCCAGTAGTCACTTGTGAGAAAGATATTTCAAATTCATTCACAAACACTCTTCTCTCTTTGCCTGTCCTGTGATACCTTTCCCCCCACAGACCTAGAGGTCACCTTCACTGAATATGTGGTTATTAACATAAAGGCATGCCAAATGGTTATTCTGTGATAGGATCCAGGCTGTGAAATGGTTCATTCTGAGCTGGTCTCTGAGCCGTCTGATTGAACATGCAGTGAAACTGCAGATGAGCAAGGCGGTGAAATGTGTTGTCAGGGTGGCAGATGTTTTATTCTCCTGCTGCATTCTCTGGCATTTCTCAAGGACATGAAACAGAAGCAGAAGAAATTGAATTGCTGTGCTCACTCTCTCCCTTGTTCTCCAAGGTAGTTTTGCAACTCATTTCTCCTGTAATCTTATCAAGTGTGAGAAGAGACATGCACTTCCTGACTTCTCTTACAACTGTCCTTTATACTTTCACAGGTAACCTTCTTTACCCAGCCAGCTGTAGTTTTCAGCATGGGTGGTTTTCATGGTACATATCTTGCTTATCACTTTAGTGTACATAATACCCTTTAAAGTACTTTAAAGACAGGTGTTCGGATGACTAAATAAACATTGCTGCCTCTAAAACATTTGTCTCCTGACCTCTGGTCTGCACGGTTCATGGCTGGCAGAAGGGAGGGCATAGAGAAGGCAGAAGACAACATGCTGATGTAAGCTGCTGTCTGGACTGCCATGATAACAATGCCTTGCTGTGCCTTAAAGCCTTCAGGTGCCAGCATATGCCATGGGTCATGCTGACAGGTGAAGGGAAATGAGGAAGCAAAGGTAGGTTTGGCCAAACTCTGCTGTCTTCCTCAAGGACACAACATGGTCTGATTTGAATTGGTGTACAGAATGCTAGCCAGCTCCTGGAGGATAGCTCATTACTTCTAAAACTGCTGGCTTTGGAAATGGCAGTCAACTGTTACTAAAAATCTTAAAACCGAGTTCTAAAGGACAATAAATAGACTTAGGAGACTTAGGTCTTGTTTAGCCACCTGGTCTTTGCTATTAGAAAACTAATCATATAGTTTTACACTCTAAGTTTAGCCTTGCCTAATCAAGAATATCAGTTCATTAATGCAAACAGATTCAATAATTTCTTAGTGTTAGGTTTTTTAATTATTAAAAAAATATTCCATACCCTGTGTTGCCCATAGGTTATGACGGTAATTCAACTGGGTTCCACCACATCCATGATATCTTTTTTTTAGAGAAATATGTAACATTTAAGGTATGGGTTCATCTCCATACTTACTCTAGAGATCTCAGGGACACTACAATATAAGCAGCCATTGGGCATATACTGTCAATTTGGGTGAGACATGACTGGGACCTTGCACCCCAACACTGTGATGATCTGTGGTGTCTCTGCTCTGTCCAGCAGGACTGTGGCACGACCAGGGACTTGAGGGACCATAGCTGAGAGCTGCTGCGTGGCCAGGCTGGCCCAGCATGGGCAAGCACACGTGGGGTGGCAAACAGAGACAGTACAGCTGTGTCTGTTGCTTGTTGTATTTCAGGGTTGTTGTTCAACTGCTGCATCCAGCAGTGACCTACAGCTTACTAAGTTCAACCTCTAATGTGATTTTTCTTCTCATAAACCTCAAAACTTTTCATGAAGAGTGTAAAGTTTTGCCTGAAATTAAAGGATACAGAGAGGAAGGCAGGACTGTCCCACGATGCCACAGAGGGGATAAGTGTCTTAGTGAGCACTGATTCCCAGTTTGGTGCTTTTTTAGTGTGGAAGTTTAAACGAGCCATTGGCTGCAGCAGCAAAGCAGCAAATCCTTCTTAGGCCACATGTGCAGTCAGGTGGTGTGGCAGGTAATGCCCAGAGCATCCCTCTTCTGGGTATTAATGAAGTTATAGCTTGAAGCTTACAGCCCTGTCTTTTGGTACTGGATTCATGACTATGGAGCTCTAATTTTTATGTTGTTTTGTTTTGCTGTTTGGTTTTTTTTAACTATGGTGTCATTTCCTTCAAAATGAATCTGGCAGGTGATCTTACAGAAGTTTGGAAAATTGGGACTTTCAGACTCTGCACCATTTCAGTAAAGCTCAGCCAACAAGCAGAACAGGGTGTGCTCTTCCCCAAAAATAAGCAGCGTCTTTCTGGGTGCTGATTTTGACAGAAACCCTGACATCGTTTTAGGAGTAATAGAGCTCATGTACAGCTCTTTGCCTCAGGATCATACTATGCTCCTGTCAATCATAGGAGTCATCCTGTTTACTGCCTGTCTCACAGGAGGAGCAGAGTGATGACAACAGAGGAGATGCAGCAGCTGTCACACCTATTTACAGCTTCTCAGTCACTGATGTGAGAATAAATAAACATGATATTCCTGCAGTTGCATTGTTAGCAATTTATTTCTAAAATCAGTCACTTGAAAAATATTGAGGCACAGGTAAAATAGCTCTGTCAGCACTTTCTGTGTGGTTTGCAACCTACTGCTTGACCTGAGAATTTTACTTTCTGTTAAATTAGTAGAAGAGTTAATGTCAAGGCCACATACTTACCTGGTGAAAGCACACATTTGTCTTCTGAGTGAGGTTGTACCAAGATGGGATGTGGCTCTCACCAAATGCAGGAACATGCTGATTCCTCTCCACTGCTGCCATTTAATTCCCTGATTTTATTACCCACTCGGCAGTGATGAGTAATTCTCACATGTAAGCAAGGGATATTTACTGTAAAAAAGGCCAAGTAAATTCACTGTTGAGCAAACATTTAAAGAAATAACAATTAGAGATTGATTTCCTGTTTTGTTTGAAAATGTGGAGGGGAAAATAAATTGAAAATATAAACATTTTCTCTTGTCTATCCAAGAAACAAATGCACAAGCTCATATTTTCCATCACTGCATCCCCAGAAATGTGGGCATGAAACTTGTTGTATTTAGTCAGTAAATCTTTATTAAAGTAAAACAGTGGCTGACAAATAAATATGCAAAAAAATCAGTAAGCCAAGAAAGTTGATAGGATTAAAATCTATGACCTGTTTTGGGGGCTGAAGTGGAACAATCCCAGATAAACAGAAGGAGGGTGAGTCTGTAATATCTCGTGCAGACACAGCATTTGGGGACATGGATGTTGTGCTCTGTTTTTCCTTTTGTCTCTGCTTTCCTCCTCCTCAAAGCTGCGGAGGGGACCACACAGAACAAGCATCTCATGGCAGGAGCTGTATTTTTGGCTTGGAGTTGAGAGCCATCATCCCTTGAGCACAGCAGATTGGCTACATGGCCTGATCATTGGTAATTGCCCCTTAGCAGCTGTCTCTTGGCAGCTACAGAGGGGCTTTGTAATCAGGCTGGCCTGCAGTCAGTGTTCCTAACTGGGACTTACCTATCCATCTGTTTCTGAAGTGTGTGGGAAGCAGCATGGCTGTGTGCACTTAAAATCTCAACATGGATGGCGCTTTCAGGGGCGTAAGTTCAGAGCTGTGATGAAACATCTTACCCTTCTTTGTTTCTTCTCATTTGGGGAGGGTTCATCTCTCTCACTGCCACCTTGCTTTAATGGGCTACTGCACCTAATTCCTGAGTCAGAATAACACGTGGCAGAGTTTGAGTATCTCTGCCACCATTTGACCCTCCTTTGCCATGGTTCTGTGTGATGGTGCTGTTTCTTTTCTGCCTGCCTCATCAGCTAGTATCAAATAAGTTGGGTGCTTATCTCTGAGAACCACTAAGGATGTATTTATTTATTCATTCAGTAACTTATATTCTGTGTAGGATCTCACACCCGGATGTGGTACCTCCTGATGTCAGTCTCACTGGTTCATCATTAGGAGAGCTCTGCATTTCCCTGGAGGCACCTGATTGTAGCTTCCAAACATAGCAGTCAGCATGTTTGGCCTTTTTTTTTTTCCTCCCACCTAATTTTTTTTCTTCTGTTTTTCTAATTAATCATAAAGTAGACTTGCTTTTGTGATCCCTGGGATTACCAGAACCAGTGCTTCAAGCAGCACAATTCCCAGTCATCTTTCAAATGTGATACTGTTTCTGCAGTAGGAGTATTTATTTCATATACAGTCTGGGCTATGTTTATTTTTGTAAGTCAAATTCAACTGTGGGCCGTGCTACCCAAACCAGGCACTGGATTTATGTTGTCAGAACCTTCAGCAAAAACCTGAATCCTCCAGAACTGGATTTTTTTTATTTTTAATCTATTTCACAGGAGCAACTAGATAGCCTCCAAATCTATTTTCTGGAAAATGTGACACACTCTCAAAGAGACAGGTTGATGGGAACAATTGCTGTTAAAAAGCAGGAAGCAAAGCAGCAGTGAGGGCATATGTGCATTCACATCATGTGAACCTGATGCTGACCAGAGGGAGCCAGCCCACACCTTCCTCCCTGCCCATGAAAGCCCCACAGCGACAGGATGCCACCTGACCTTATTGCCACTGAAGGACAGGGTTAGCCCTGGCCACGCCACCAGTGTGCAGGAGCAGGCAGCCTTCTGTTCATGAGTCTTGGGCAGAGCAGTGGTCCCTGCCTTCCAAGGAGCATGTGGGGAGGCAGGAGTGGGTGGGGGGTGGCAGTGCACTTCTGCTGCCCATCTGCCACTGCCCACCAGCACGAATGCCCCTTCTGCCAGAGCAGAAGTGCCTTTAACTGAAGAGCAAAAGGGGAATCCAGGAGAAGGGATGTTTCTGGTATATTCGCTCCCAGGTCCATGTCTCTGTGCATTGAATGCTCGATGCTGAGAGCAGCTGTAAATTATTGGTGAGAATAAATGCAGGCTTTGCCTGCATGATACAGATGTCATCCAGGGAAAACAATGCTGAAAATGGTGTTAAAATTGTCGTATGTGGGACACATATAGTAGAATTGAAAAAAAAAAATACACAGGAGTCACAAGCAGATGTAAATCCGCTTGCTAATATGTCTTGCAGGCAGTGTCAGGGGTGTTCTGGTGATAGTTGCTTTTGCAGCAGAGCAGGCAGTGTGAATGCAGTGCCCACAAACTTCTCAGAAACCGTAAGTAAAAGGCAAATTAGCTTTGCACAGACCTGTGGAGGGAAAAATATAAGCTGAGGAAATAACAAGCGGGTGATGTGCATTCTGCACTTTGCTGAATGCAGAGCAAACTGGAAGTGCTATGAAGATTTGGAAACTTGAAATTATTACCCAAAGAAACAAGCAATCATTTTTTAGTTCGTGTTAGGCATTTTCTTCATCTGTCTCAATTAGTTTTTTCTGCCTTCAAATGAGGAGCATTTATACCATAGATAAACACTTGTGTCAACCATCTCATCCATCCTTCTGTATTTCCCTTCGAAATCTCACCTAATTCCAGCTGCAGTGATCTAGTCTATTAATCACTTTTTATATTTCAGGGCTGCCTTTTCCCATATATCCCATGTTTCCTCAACCTTGCATTTAGTTTCACATATACAGCAAAGCCACTTTATTGTTTTTTCCACAATACTGGCTGAAAACTGTCCTTTTTTAAAGTTTGTGAAATACTGTGCCATGGCTGGACTGCTGGTGTGTGTAACCTTCCAGCTGGACTTCTGTCTCATTGACATCTTTGCCCTGCTCCCATTCCTTTATTCTTGGATCTTGATCAAGACCTTTTTATTTATTTCCACAGTTCCTATGGGATCCTTATATTTT